>NC_086153.1:327073322-327698322 GCF_035149785.1 Candoia aspera
AGGCAGCCTCCAGATCAAATGAAATCAAATCAACCAATAAATAGGAAGAGATGTCTCCACACTACCAAAAGTTCCTTTCCTCTAACTACAGTGAAGCATAACCACAAATTAAAATGATAGATCTTCACACTTCAGGCCAGACTCCCCTTCCATTTTTGGAGAAGCATCACCATTTTGTTTATTTTCTAAATGCAGGTTGCCACCTTTTTTGCTGTTGTTTCAAGGTTGGCAGTGATTTAGACTTGGTGTATTTTTACAACCAGCACCTAATCCGGGATATAAATCATTCTGAAGGATGCTTATTTCTGCTTGTCATTTGGCAAGAAGGTGCTATTGAAGTGACACTCGGTATAACAGTGCAGTTCAAAAACAAATTTGTGGCTGATGATTTTGACATATATGACTTTTTCATCACTTGCTGATAGAGTCAGGTATTGGACTGGGGAAGGAGAATGCTAGTAGATTTCTCTGGCAAAATGATAATTGCTTTTTCCTTCATTAAAGGGCATGTCAATGTTTATTATTATTATTAATTGCATTTGTTTTTAATTCCTTGCTCATCTTGAAAGTGAGTGCAAAGAAGTTTTCCTGAGAAATGATTAAAAATTGGATTTTAAACCCTTCCTGGAACACCAACATCAAGCCTATATCACTGGAACAGATCACTGTTCCAGTGCAATTGCCATCATTTTGTCCTTCTCTGGTGTGACTAATGAACACATGCCAATAGATGACTAATGAAATATAAAGAGATAATGTCATACAAAAAAGATGGAGGGAAGGAAAAGGAGAAGGAGAATTTTTCGCTGTCCGACTCTAGAACCCAGTGAGTCATGCAATGAAAGTGAATTAGGGGAGATTAAGAACAGATAAAAAGGTATTTGACATAGTGCAAAGCACTAGACTTAATTTCCTTATTGACAATATGGCAAAATATAGCATGGGTGCTGCTGCTGAAGGATAGGCATCCCAGAGTAAGATGTGACCTTGGCCTTAAAATTTTTCTAAACTTCCTGGAGGTATATGTCTCGCCATTGTGGGAAGCAGAATGCTAATCCAGGATATAAATTAGAAATGGGTTTTAAGTGGTCTAATTCAGGAAGAATTATTTCAGTTCTTATGATTCCAAACTGGTCACCTGGTATAGTTAGATGCAACATGGAGTTTTTGCAGACCGTATAAAATATTGGGGAAAGAGGAAATGTTCTAAATAGTTATCTCTACTTGTTCCCAGGAAATGATTTCATGATCTAGGCTGTAAGGAAAAGAAGCAGATGCTGTTGGGTTTTAGCCTGTTAGTTCACACACACATATAATACAATCCTCTTTCAGCCACTACCGTATTAGCATTTCTGCTTGCCTGCCTCCATTGCAACATTGTTGATGAGTTCTTCATGCATTCCATTTAGGAAACATAATTATTTCAAGAGCTGATAGTGAGGTTATCCATCAAACCATTAATGCTGTACTGTTCCCTAATGGTTGCTTAGAATTGGCATGTTTTGCTCCTGATGTAACAAGGAATAACAATTTTCTAATTCTAAATGCCAATTTTCTCATTGGAAAGGCCGAATGGTGACGATAAAACCACTCATGTTCCCAAAAAGTTTTTTTCTCCTTGAACATTTGAAATCATGTTGAGTTCAGTTGCCCCAGATGTGCTTCATACACAAAGATTGCTCTACACCCATGGCGGATTTAAAGCACACAGTAGAAATAATTCAGCAGCCTGATCAAGTAATATATAAACCAGTTAAGGCCCATAAAGAACTATTGTGATCCAAACTAAATAAACTAGTTAGCCAAGGTGTCTTCCTATGCTAATGTTCCATTCAGAAAGTTGCAAGATTCTCTGTGAGAAGAAGAACAGAAGAACTGTTCTATGATATGTACAATGTTAAAACTCCAATTCATATTTTTGGAATCCCTCCTTTCCTATGAATAAAAGGCAATCAGAAGTGTTACTTGGCCAGTCCAATATTTAGAGTGGTCAGAGCTTTGCACAGGCCTCTTGTGACTCCCTGCTCAGGAGCACTGTGTAAAATGGGTTGGCTGCAGTGAAGTAATTTCTGGATCCCATTTTTTTTAATGTAATTGTTCTCATTATTAGACAAAAGCTCCACCCAGAACATCAGGTGACTCAGTAGAGAATGTGTGATGAATGAAGCTGCATCTGGGGTAGTAAAAATCAGTGGGGAAGCATTTACTTGAAAGCAGTTCCATTTGAACCAGTACACATACAGTTTTGGGGTACAGTGGAGGCCTCTCTGTCTGTGCTATGAAAAATAGGCACCAAAGCAAAGTCCTTTGGCTTTTTCTTTGTCACATTGGATGAGTGAAAAGGACAGAGGGATCCCTCAAGAAAATGTGGACCTATTGCTGAGCTCCTGTGATTGGGGAAATTTACTGTCCCAAACTGGAATTTTATAGACAAACATTTATAGCCTGTAAATCTGTATTGTGTTCTACTTAGGAACCCTTTCTGAAGAAGGTGTAATGATTGCCCTAGCCCCCAAATACTCAGACTCACAAGAGGCTGCTGTATGAAATCTGATTTATTAAGGAACTAAAGGCAAATACAGAGAAAGCTGAGAATGAGCAAAAGCGCGCCAAATACAAACTTAAACCCTTGGTGCAAACGTATCCCGCCTCCCTCGTAACAGCCCCGCCCGGCACAGGTGCTAGCAATCGTCAGAGTTGCTAGCCTGGGAAAGTAACCTTGAGCGCAGTAGATAATACAAATACATTCCAAAGCAAAGCCAAAAGATAACTACTCCCATCCTCCCGAGAAAGATGAAACACGCAACCAGTTAATGACATGCGAAACGTTACGATGTATCAAAGACATTGAAACGGCGAACATGACAGAAGGCCAATATGTAAACTTTTTTGCTGTTGTTGTTTATGCATTCAGTCGCTTCCGACTCTTCGTGACTTCATGGACCAGCCCATGCCAGAGCTTCCTGTCGGTTGTTGCCACCCCCAGCTCCCCCAAGGACAAGTCTGTCACCTCCAGAATATCATCTATCCACCTTGCCCTTGGTCGGCCCCTCTTCCTTTTGCCCTCCACTCTCCCTAGCATCAGCATCTTCTCCAGGGTGTCCTGTCTTCTCATTATGTGGCCAAAGTATTTCAGTTTTGCCTTTAATATCATACCCTCAAGTGAGCAGTCTGGCTTTATTTCCTGGAGGATGGACTGGTTCGATCTTCTTGCAGTCCAAGGCACTCTCAGAATTTTCCTCCAACACCACAGTTCCAAAGCATCGATCTTCCTTCTCTCAGACTTCCCTATGGTCCAGCTCTCGCAGCCATATGTTACCACTGCTTTAACTATGCAGACCCTTGTTGTCAGTGTGATGTCTCTGCTCTTAACTATTTTATCGAGATTTGTCATTGCTCTTCTCCCAAGGATTAAGCGTCTTCTGATTTCCTGACTGCAGTCAGCATCTGCAGTAATCTTCGCACCTAGAAATACAAAGTCTTTCACTGCTTCTACATTTTCTCCCTCTATTTGCCAGTTATCGATCAAGCTGGTTGCCATAATCTTGGTTTTTTTGAGGTTTAGCTGCAAGCCAGCTTTTGCACTTTCTTCTTTCACCTTCATCATGAGGCTCCTCAGTTCCTCCTCACTTTCAGCCATCAAAGTGGTATCATCTGCGTATCTGAGATTGTTAATGTTAATTGTTAAAAACTTTTTATTAATTGTTATTAAAAATGTTTACATAGCTAAAAGACAAATACAGAAATATAAAAAGAAACGAAAAGAATACTGTTAAAGAAAGGAAAAGAAAGAAAAGGAAAAAAAAATAAAGAAGCAACTTCTGCCCTTCTTTACAGCAGTTACAAGCAAACTCATTATCCCTCCTCCCTCCTTAACATTACTGTTAATGTTTTCTACTACAGATTAAGGTTACTATGGTAACTAATCATTTTGGCCGGGTGAAGACGTTGAATTCAACTGTCCCCTTTTTGAATGTTAATTTTTGCACCTGGGGGGAAGAACTTGCCTGGACTTGTTTTAGTTTCTGTTTCCCTTCTGTGTAGGCACGTAGAGAGTTTTTAGCAGCTCTCACTGAGAGCCTGAAAGAATGCAGAAGCTTTTAAATATGTTTTGCTTTCTGTAAATAAAATTATTTTTATAGAAATGCTTGGTGTGTGATTTTTCTGATCTCTCCTGGGCCAAAGGCTTTCCTAGCAATCTGCCAACAATTACAATAATCACCTTATTCAATCTTTTTTCAATCATCAAATCCAGAAATCACCATTTCTGTCATGAGTAAGGATGGCGAGCAGGGGGCTCCCATCCAGACTGTTAAGCGCATGTGTAGCACTGAGGAATTGGTCAGCCATTCAAACAGTTCCCTGTCTCAGAGTGTTTCCTGGGAGTCAGGACAATTTCTTTCCATTTTCAGCAAAACATCCATAAAAGGTTTCCAGTCTTTTATAAAAGTACTTACTGTCTTGTCCCTGACCAAACAGGTCAGTTTTTCTATCTCTGCTAGTTCTGCCATCTTCACAATCCATTCCTCCATTGTGGTTATTTCAGGATTTCTCCATCTTTGTGCATATAATAATCTTGCATAGTTACTGTATATAAAATCATTCTTCCATAAGTCTTTTCTAATTGACTATCCATAAGTCCCAATAAAAAGAGTTCTGGTTTCATTTCAGTATTAATCTTCAAAATGCCAGTCTATAAACCTAATCAGCAGGTTGATCCTCCCTCATCTCATTCCCATTTATCTGCACAGTCTCACATTCTCCTTTTTTCTGATTCTTGTAGATGGAGAGGCACAAATCCTCCGGTCACAACTATATCCCCATTATCTTTGGCCTTTCGGAGACATTTCTAAATCAATGATGGCCAGAAGGTAGAATTGGAGATATGAAGACCCCTTATATTAAATTATTTGCCAGTTCAGTCTATCTCAGGGGTTTACAACCTGATGCTCCTAGGTACATGAAGGCCAGCCTCAGGATGCTTCTTAAAGACTGATTACAACCCTGGTTTGAACTATCTTAACTAGCATCATGCCCCAGGGTCTAAGGTAAGAACAGGCCTGTCCATGGGTATCCACAAGGTATGTCAAAAAAGTCAAGATGATAGCCACAATCTTTATTTGTGTGTGTTGCACAAGTCAACAGAATTCCTTATCTAACCTTCAAGGTTTAAAAAGATGATGAATATTGTACTATGATAGGCTTTATTCCTATATGCACTTCTTTTTGGATTATATCCATTTCCTTGCATTTGTACACAGGTGGTGGCAAGAAAATTAAGATTAAGGAAAACTTCAAGAAAATTAATATTTTGAATTCCCTCCAGGTGTTGGTGCAATATTCTGTAGAGGTTTCCTATTACGTGGTTCTTTTTTTAAAATGCCCTTTAAGTAGAAGCAATGGATAGATGGATAAAAATGGATAGATGAAACACCCAATTTTCATTGGGTTGCCAGCAAAATAATTATGGCACTGTAGTATATAATTCAGTCAAGGAGTGGAGTGTATTTACATTATTAACCTCTGCTGAAATCCAAGATAATTCAATTTATTTTTAACTTCTTCAATTAAGTTGTACAGTATGAACACTGTACAATTCTTTCTGCAAAAATGAATGCTGCATGAATTATTATGAATTAGGCGTGCTGTTGCTGATGACTAATTTCCTGATTCAGAACAGAAATCTGGTATAAATGCATGACTTAGATTTGTGCCTTTCTTGTTTTTTTCAATCTAAGCCTGCAGTTAGAGGAACAATGATAAGAACATATACAGCAGGTGAATTGTCCTATTGAGGATGGCAGGCATCACTACTTGCCACAATTTTGTTTCCTAAGATGATGATGATGAAGATGAGTAGTTTGTTAGAGTGTGAAGAGGTAGTTGCAGAATTAGATTTTTAGAGTGAGTCATCATTTGATGGGTTCTTGTTTGATTATGGCATTCAGAGACAAAGATGGAGACTTTTCAGACTTGTTGTTCCAAAGGTCTCTAATAGCTTTAAGATGGTTAATAGGCAATTTCCAAAAGTGATTAGAAAGTGAGGTTTGTGAACTTAGTGTCCTTTAAAAGGCTCCGCCACAGTTGTGAGCAGGATGGCTGATCCCATCATCTCCCAGTGCTCAGACCTGCTGAAAACTGCTCTCCTGTGGTCTCCTCACGAGGAGCAACCATCTGGAGCACATGTGGGCAATCTGTCATCCTCTCCTTATCCAGAGAGGTTCCAAGGAACTGATCTAATCACCGGTTCCTTGGTCTTTGCTGCAGTTGTCAGCTTCGCTTTCCTGGAGCCGTCTTCAGCTCACCAAACCTACCCGGAAGTCCTGTACGTATTGTGTTCTGTCCATGATAACCATGATTCAGTCTCTGTCTGCTGGAAGGTAGTGATGACTTGGTCCTTCTTTAGTGTTCTGAGGGCTGCTTTATCTATGAGTAGGTTTCTTGGTGCCTTTTTAAAAGATGTACAATTTTCCTTTGGGAAATACTATCATCTACATTTTCTCCTTGGCTAGATGGTATATAGTGGTAACCAGCTATGATACTGCTTTTATTCCTTCCTCCACTTCTTTTAATCCAGATGCTCTTATCATCATCAATTTCATTCCTTTGAGCTTCTATGCAGATGTGGGTATTTTTAACAGGCAGTGCAACTTCTCTTCCCTTTTTTACTGCCTCTGTTCCTTTGGAAAAACTATATCCAACAGATGTTGCATTCCAGTCATATGATATATCCCACCAGATCTGTTATTAAATCAATATGGCTTCCTGTAAAATATCATCTTATTTAGTTTCGAAACTATGAGGGTTAATGTAGAAAGAATGAAGGCCATGAACTTTATGAATTACTGTTCTCCCTGATTTTTTACTGAGTGGTTTAATAGACACACACACACTCTCTCTCTTAGTCAGACACACACACACACACATGCACACATCTAGGCTGTGCTAATTTTCATAGTGTTGCTGTGCTTTCTTATGAACTGGGGCGTTCCACAATGCCAATTCTATTGGGATCTTAACACTGTAGGTTATGATACAAGGTTATTCAGTTTAGAACACAGAATAATGAAACTATAATTAATCACCAATCTCTGCAATTTATTAAATAATATTTTAGACTAATGGTATACAAGGCAATCAAATAACAGGGAGTTGGTAATTTATGGGGTATGTAGCCCAGTGGATATTGGAGTCTAATGGTGTACAAGGCAATCAAATAAGTTAATAATTTATGAGAATTTAGCACACCAGCTATAGTTGGGGAATGCTGAAATATAAAACTGAAAATAAAGATAAAACATTAAAGCTTTTTATTACAGCAAAGAAGAAGAGTAGTCGAAGGCTTCTTGTTCCAGCAAATAAAGCAAGAGATTTAACATTGATACACACATACATACATGCTGCAAAGTTCTTCAGCATGTTGCAGGGCATGGTTTAATTGGGGAATGAAAAAGGATTGTTTTGCTGGTAAGAAACAAAGGGATGGATTTCTGATTTAGGAGGAAGAGAAACACACACAGAGAGAGACACAGAATAACCTTTCTTTTGCAGTGCTAGGTTACTTTTTCTAGTTGGCTTAGCATATTTTGGATGAGAGGGGAAAAAGTGAGAAAGAATGGTTGTGAAAGTGAACAGGAATCCTCTCCTCTCCTCTTTGCTTCTCTTCTCTTGCCATTTTTATGCCTTTCTTGGGGAATTTAACTTAATTTAGTTTAATTAAAAGGAATCAAAACCAGATTCTCACTTCAGGATTGGGGAAATCAGTGAGGTATCAAAGAGAAATAAGAGGATGTTTTTTCTTCTCTTTCCCAGGTTGAAGAGAAAGGAGGAATGATTATAGATAGAGAAGACATTGTCAGTGATACCCCTAAACAGTCTTAGTTCCTATTCCTTTAAGTTTCTCTTGATGTAAGGAAAGGAGGAGGAGTAGAAATAGAGTAAACCAAAGGGGGAAAAAAACCCAGCAGATGGAGTCCTGGAAGGACAGACTATATTTAGAATGAGGTTCTAATGTGAACTAAAATTATGAAAATAATGATGAATGAAGAAAGGCAGAAACTAAAACCTTCACATTAACAAAGGTGCTGGGACACACAGTACAGAGTTCAGTGTCTGGTTCGGCTAATGACTTTTCTTTTGAAGATGAGCAATGAGTCAGAGAACATGGGTATTTGCTTGCTTGCTTAATCATCAATTGATTTGCCAGACATATCTAATGCAATTATCCTCCTGCTAAAATCTGCAATTGTTTTGTTAAAATTTAAGACTTAGCCAGGCAAACAGGGTGGGTGAAAGAGTATTTAAACAATCTTGGATTGGAAAAAAAAGTTGAGTTCTTTTTAATATTTCATTCCTGGTTGGTGTCCAATTTAGGGCAAAAAGGAGCAAATCAGGTAATAGCCTTCATTGGATATCCAAGTGATTTATCCCTTTGAAGGGATCTTTCCTTTTAATCAAGGACTGAACTGACTGCTTTGCTTTTCCACCATAAAAAGAAATTTCCATTAATAAAAAAACCATCCAGTTGAACAGAACCAATCTTCTTCCATGAGTTGTTTCACCATAGCAGGGCAAACCAATGGAACTTCCCAAAGCAAAGTACCTTGCTGAGACTGGTTGTCCATTGTCTAAGGATTCCTATTTACTCCTCCAGTGCACATAACCTTATGTGAAGTTCTTACTTTTGGCTTTCTCTCTCCATCTCCCACAGGATTTGATTTAAAGCTCTCCTAATCAAGTCCAGCATGCTTCAGCAAAATATATTCTTCCCAGCATTTGTGAAATACAAGCAGTTCACCGAGCTAACACTATGGTCCCAGAAACTAAATTTCTCCTATCAACATTATTTCCATAGCCAGTTTTTCACCTGCAGTATTCTTCTTTCCTTTTCTAGTCCTCTCCTGTGGGCTGGAGAGATGGATAAGAACACAGCCTGACCTTTTGGTTTCTTCAGCTTCCTTCCTAGAAATCTGAAGTGGATGCAATACAATTACATAATCCCAGCTTTTTTTCCTAGGCACACTTATTCACTTGGTGACAAGGCATAATGCTGTGTTTAGACCTATTTTTGCACTAAGCCACAGAGGGAACAGCTGATCCTCTCCAGCTGCAATAACTGTTTGTTAGGCCCACTTGCTCCCAACATGTGCTTGAGGGAAATCTTTTCCTCTTATTGCCCGCCTATAGCCTTCCTGTAATTGCTCATGGAAGGGCTTTTTGGAAAATCGAACCAGGCACATTTGAAGAAGTCAGTTCCCTTTGCATTCCCTTTAGCTGCATTAAGCAAGACTAATGTGGGTTGAAGGAGTCTCCAGCAGACCAATTAAACCATTACTGCTCTCTGTAACTCTGCAATATTGGCTTCATGAGCACGAGAGAATTGCTTAACTGGGACAGAATGGGAATTCACGTTTCCAATGCAGGATAGTTAGGGAAGAGATGTATTGGTGTTTTACTCACACAAGCCTGTACTCTCTGCCATATCAGCTCCTTCTCCTGTTCAGAAACAGGTGAAACACTGAAATCAGTAGAAATAAAATATTTGCCTTGATTCCATTATTGGCTATTACTTTAAAAAAATGTTTTCAGTGGATACATTTTTGTCAAATGGAAAACATCTTTTAAAATCTTAACATGAAAGACATTTGTATAGAGAATTTGAGTGTGGTCAAAGTGTTTCATAAGTCTTGCAAAAAAGTCATTGTGATTATTTATTTTTACAGGGCGAGATTCTGAGAATATGGTCCTACTTAAAACAATGAGATTCTGACCTTTGTAATTTGTACCTTAGACTCTTAACTGCAATATTAAAACACATGATTAAACCTAAGCTACCAAATTGCTCGCTGTTGGAATTCATTCTACAGAAACTCTAGGGTTGCTTTCACATTTCAACCTTCTTAGAATTAGCTGGAGAAACACCTGCCTGTTTTCTAATATGTGGATGATGCCCTAATTCTTTCTCTGGCTCAAGGTGGCCTTAGGAGGGCCCTCAGAGCATTAAGCCTATTTTGCACTGAAGAGAAGTTTGTCATTAATTATCAAAAACCAAAATAATTTTATTTTCCAACAGCCTTAAAAAGTACAATTAGTACATAGCTAGACAACCAATAGGTAAAGGTAAAGGTTTCCCTTGACATTAAGTCCAGTCATGTCTGACTCTAGGGGGCAGTGCTCATCTCCGTTTCAAAGCCGAAGAGCCAGCGTTTGTCCGTAGACACTTCCGTGGTCATGTGGCCGGCATGACTACATGGAACGCCATTACCTGCCCGCCGAAGCGGTACCTATTAATCTACTCACATTTGCATGTTTTCAAACTGCTAGGTTGGCAGGAGCTGGGACTAGCAACGGGAGCTCACCCCGTCATGCGGATTTGAACTGCTGACCTTCCGATCGGCAAGCTCAGCAGCTCAGCGGTTTACCAATAGAAGAGGTTAATTGCTTTAAATATCTAGGAGTAGTTTTTCAAGCCTCTAGACATCAAACAGCACATATCAGCTATGCCATCAATGCAGTTCAGAGAAGTAGATGGCCATTCTGAGATCTTTAGGAACCAGGGTAGTCTTTATATACCTGCAACCAGCAGATTATTTGTTGCAAAATCAGTAGCACACTCTATGGTATGCATGTTCACTCTGGCATAAAATTCCAACCATATGAAAGAATACAATCATACTTTCTGAAAGTCATATTTTCTACACTCAGTGCTATACTTAGACTAGAAACTAGAAGGGTTTGGCAATTAATTGTATCTTACTGGCTCAGTATCTATCTGTGATAATTTTAAACCTAGATGATATATAGCAATAACTAACAAACTGCTGCACTTTGGCATGACCCTTGACTTTCTTCTAAATATGGGTTACAACAAAGCCATGGAGCTTATTTAACAAAGTTGAGAAGGTGTTGAACTTTAACAAAGCTTAGTAGCAGCCTTTAGGTTATATTGCCTCCTCAGTAATTCAAGGAAACCACAATCTGCACATTATTTATTTATGTTATACCAATGTTTCTTAACCTCAACAAGTTTAAGATGTGTGGACTTCAGCTTCCAGAAGTCTACATATCTTAAACTTGCTGAGGTTGAGAAACACTGTCCTGTACCCATTACCAATGGGCTTTTCCCAATACCTTGTTTGTTAAATTGTTATGCTGCTATTATTGGTGGGGGGATTGTACTTGGGTTGTTTTAACTTACATTGTACTGGTCTTGGGCTGTAATATAGAAAGAACCAGGCCTAAATCCCTCACTTCAAAACACAAAATGTAACAATAACAAATTCAATAATCTATTTTCTCCAGCAGACAAGACTGAAATGTACTGTACATTAGAAAGCCAATTCACAGTATGTGTCAATATTCAAAGTTTGATTCAGGGGTTTTGAACAGGTCAACTCCTCATGGCTAGCAGTTCTTAGATACAGAATATGATAAAGATTGGGCCAAAACTATAAAGATACTACCAGCTGTTTAGAAAGAACTGGTTCGCACAACCAAAATTACGTATCTGTTTTGTTTTAGGTTACGATGCGTGATCCAAGCCAATTGTGGTTGTTTTATTTCATATACCGTGTGTTACAAGCTGAGAGAGGAGATAATTTGAAATCTCACTGGCAACCTCCCTCTTCTAAGGGTTCTGTAGTAAAATTTCATTATGAAGCTGATCACAGCTCTCCTAATACTGGTCTATCTGGGGAGTTCCTAGACTTACTATCAAAGGCTTTCTCCTTTAGCCCAGCTCTAAAAAACAAACAAACAAACGGAGATGGAAAGAAGATGCTTTGGATTTCTCTGCTCAAAGTCAGCAGTAAAGAACTTAATAAACCTTGCACCAGACTTGAAACGAAAGGGGTAGCTATGCGGTCTTGGCATATGAGGAAGTTTTTAATGAGATACTGCATTCCCTTTCTAAACCATGAAGTCTCACATACACGGAGGCACACACAAGGTAATAGGATATATAGATAAAAGGGCTATAAGGAAAAGAGGAATACAGGAAAAACAAAGGCAGTCAACAATTACCCACACAAAATTACAATTAAAATCAATACACTTAGCTTAACTGAATTAGTTATTTTACTATCTGCTTACCATATGATATTGGGGTTCAGCACATGTTCAAAATTCATTTCAGAGAGAATGGAGAGAAATAATCTGGGCCTTATACTTGGATGTTGTTAGAAAAACCCTTCCTATTATTGCTTCTCTTCCTACTTTTGAGCACTATTTTCACAATGTTATAGAAGGTGGAGGAAAAGTGAAAGTCCATCTTTTTCGCTAGTCTGTCTGCTACTTTGTCCAATCAAGGAACTGCTCCAGTTTTGATAAAATGGGTCTAGCCAGCAAATCATCATATAATCTAATGGCTGAGCCTACCTTCCTAACAAACTTGTGGTCAAGAAAGAGGCTTTTGGAGAAACAAAGGACAAATTCCATTTGTTCAGGTCTCACAGTATGGGGTAAAGTTACTAGATGCTTTAGGAAATGCTGCTATGTCATGTCCCAAAATAGGTCACCTAAGCTACAGTATGATTATGGCAACCAGCTTGATTGATAACTGGCAAATAGAGGGAAAAAATGTAGAAGCAGTGAAAGACTTTGTATTCCTAGGTGCAAAGATTACTGCAGATGCTGACTACAGTCAGGAAATCAGAAGACACTTAATCCTTGGGAGAAGAGCAATGACAAATCTCGATAAAATAGTTAAGAGCAGAGACATCACACTGACAACAAAGGTCCGCATCATTAAAGCAATGGTGTTCCCCGTAGTAACATATGGCTGCGAGAGCTGGACCATAAGGAAGGCTGAGAGAAGGAAGATCGATGCTTTCGAACTGTGGTGTTGGAGGAAAATTCTGAGAGTGCCTTGGACTGCAAGAAGATCAAACCAGTCCATCCTCCAGGAAATAAAGCCAGACTGCTCACTGGAGGGAATGGTATTAAAGGCAAAACTGAAATACTTTGGCCACATAATGAGAAGACAGGACACCCTGGAGAAGATGCTGATGCTAGGGAGAGTGGAGGGCAAAAGGAAGAGGGGCTGACCAAGGGCAAGGTGGATGGATGATATTCTAGAGGTGATGGACTCGTCCCTGGGGGAGCTGGAGGTGTTGACGACCAACAGGAAGCTCTGGCGTGGGCTGGTCCATGAAGTCACAGAGAGTCGGAAGTGACTAAACGAATAAACAACAAACAAGCTACAGTATACTGTGATTCATGTGAATCGTCAAGATAAGAAAGAATTAGCTCATTCATATATGCCAGATTCACAGAGTATAGAATTTGACAGTTAAGAATGAACACTTTGAATCTGATGAATAACCCATGAAATTCTTGCAATATTCATATTGTTGAATGAGGATGGGTGCATGATCATTTTCAGATGAAACCTGTACTTGGTTTGTGAAATGTATGCTAGGATTATATTTCAAAATGAAAGCATGGACAGAACAAAGAAGTAGGTGGCAGGCAAACAAACAAAAAGAACAAAAGTTAATCTATATTAATTTAACTGTGAAATTATTATGATTATATTGCATCAATTAAAATAGTTTTAATTTGACTACTCTTCATGCATTCAATAATTTTACCCTTCTGACACATTAAAAATTATAACTCAGGCTTAAAATTTGGAGGGGCTCTGTGAATCAAGCCCAGGGCATTCTAGAGGCACATGTGGCCCCAGGACCTCATGCTTACATCCCTACATGAAAGGATCTCAGTAACTAACACCAGAGGAATACTGGAGCTCATAGTTGCTTTTAGTGATCCTGAAACTGTCCATGGTGCTCCCAACACCTCAGAGAATACATACTTGA
Organism: Candoia aspera; assembly: GCF_035149785.1. Classification (NCBI taxonomy): domain Eukaryota; kingdom Metazoa; phylum Chordata; class Lepidosauria; order Squamata; family Candoiidae; genus Candoia; species Candoia aspera. The sequence continues at coordinate 327,087,140 of NC_086153.1, forward strand.
TCCACTCATTGAGGATTCAGGGAACCCTCCAACGCTGAAAGGAAAGCTGAGCCACACTCAATCCCAAGAAGTGTATATGACAGAAGATACGGGCACAATAGCCAAGTGAAAAAATGGTCAGTGTCTGAACCCTTTGTGAATAAGGCTTTCTTTGTGAGTAGAACCCCTGTTGATCTGCAGCTGAGCCTCTTGGAGCACTGAGAACCCAGATTTAAAAGCTCTTAATTTCACAGGCTAGCTGCTAGAACAATCAGTTCACTTGCCTAGTTTGTTCATTGCCTGTTATTCTGCTGTGCCTTGTGTGTTGACTTTGTCTGGACATCATTTTTGGTAAATGTTACTGGTAAGATTGAGATTATGCTAGGATTCCTTGTGGTTCTATTGCTTGATTTGATTCAGTTTGTTGTTGCCAATCAGCCAGTCCTACCAAGAGTGCAGCTGTTTTCTGAACAAGATGCCAGCATTCTGGAAGCTGTCCCAGGTCCTTATTGTATCTAATTCTCAGAATTAACCTTCTGAGGCTGGCATTGTGATCCTAGCATTTGCAGCCCAGTCCTGGTCAATATCTGTCTCCTAGCAGTGATTAATTTTCACATCCAGATTCTACACATCCATCTACCAATTGTCTCTATTTAAATTCCAAGATAGTGCACTCCTGGAATTGGTAATCTAAATCACACTGAATTCAAATGAAGATAAGATAAATGCTTAGCAAAGCAAAGATTAAGACAAAATAAGAGGAAAGCTTGAAAGTTATACATGCAACATCTCTGTTGTTAAATCATTTGCTCCAGAGTAGTCTACTAGAGTTTGATGTTTAGGTCACTTTCACAAGACAAAAGCTGTGCGCCAATCACTTTTGTGAAGCAACCCAATATCAGTTCCTAATAGTGAAGGGATGCATAGGCTTTTAACAGCACTTTTATATTACCACCATTTTCATTTCTCAATCCTTAAAAAGCAGTTTAAGGACAATCTGGGATTGTATTCTCTTTCACTTACCAAGTCATCTTGTCTGCCTCCTGAAGAATCTCTATAACGACCAAGTAGCAACAGTAAGAACAGACCACGGAACAACGGACTGGTTTAAGATTGGGAAAGGAGTATGGCAGGGCTGTATACTCTCACCCTACCTATTCAACTTGTATGTAGAACACATCATGCGACATGCTGGGCTTGAGGAATCCAAGGCTGGAATTAAAATCGCTGGAAGAAACATTAACAATCTCAGATATGCAGATGATACCACTTTGATGGCTGAAAGCGAAGAGGAACTGAGGAACTGAGGAGCCTTATGATGAAGGTGAAAGAAGAAAGTGCAAAAGCTGGCTTGCAACTAAACCTCAAAAAAACCAAGATTATGGCAACCAGCTTGATTGATAACTGGCAAATAGAGGGAGAAAATGTAGAAGTAGTGAAAGACTTTGTATTTCTAGGTGCGAAGATTACTGCAGATGCTGACTGCAGTCAGGAAATCAGAAGACGCTTAATCCTTGGGAGAAGAGCAATGACAAATCTCGATAAAATAGTTAAGAGCAGAGACATCACACTGACAACAAAGGTCCGCATTGTTAAAGCAATGGTGTTCCCTGTAGTAACATATGGCTGCGAGAGCTGGACCATAAGGAAGGCTGAGAGAAGGAAGATCGATGCTTTTGAACTGTGGTGTTGGAGGAAAATTCTGAGAGTGCCTTGGACTGCCAGAAGATCAAACCAGTCCATCCTCCAGGAAATAAAGCCAGACTGCTCACTTGAGGGAATGATATTAAAGGCAAAACTGAAATACTTTGGCCACATAATGAGAAGACAGGACACCCTGGAGAAGATGCTGATGCTAGGGAGAGTGGAGGGCAAAAGGAAAAGGGGCCGACCAAGGGCAAGGTGGATGGATGATATTCTAGAGGTGACGGACTCGTCCCTGGGGGAGCTGGGGGTGTTGACGACCGACAGGAAGCTCTGGCGTGGGCTGGTCCATGAAGTCACGAAGAGTCCGAAGCGAATGAATGAATAAACAACAACAATTCTCTTTCACTAATCTCAAAATGCTAAGTGTAAGGTATATTTGACCAACTGCTCTGCCTTTCATACCTAGTCAATACAAAAGAAAAATAACATAAATTGTGTGCACCCTAGCCCATCTTACTTCATCCTGCAAAGAGATGAATACATAGAAACCTTAACATTACTTGTGAAAGCAGTTTTTCTCCATTTTAAGGAGTGACTATAATCCCAAGCCACTGCTTAGAATATATTGCTCACTGAAAGGTATTTCTACCTCTTTACCCCCAGTTAATATTTTAAAAATATGTGTCTTGCTTGAAATTAAAGCAAAGTACAAACAGCATCCATAGAAGCCTGGTATGAGAAGACATCTCTTACGATTTCCCATTGTTCCTCATCAAGCAAATATTATTCTTATACTTTAGTTCACAAGTGTTTTTCGAGTATCTGACAATTTGCAATAACTCATCCTGCATCTTGGGAGATAGCATGGAGGGAGACTGTATCTTAAGGTTATGCCTCTCTTGTCACAAATTATACTGCTACAAGTTTTTTTGATGACATCCCAGTGAAATTCAGTTCATGGTCCCTCTGACCTACTTTTTCCTATTCCTTTTTAATTACATTTACAAGTAGCTGCACTTAGATAAGCCAGACTCAGAACTGCACATTGAGGGTTGTTTTCCATCAGCAGGCAAGTTAAATAGATAAATGCCCATCTTCCCACTAATCCAGAAGCCAGATATATTCCTGATTGACAGGAAAAATAAATAGAGAGGAAAGAGGAGAGAAACAGCATAGTGGCATGTTCCCTTGACAACTTTCCATCTCTCTTTCTTTTTCTCTACCTCACACATACATCTGTACATGAACTCAAACACAATTTCCCCACTTTGTTCAAATAAGCATAGCATCACATTTTGTTCTTTCAGCAATCATCATCATATCTGGAAAGAAAGAAGAAGGAAAGGAAAGGAAAGGAAAGGATTATGTTATGTGCCATCAAGTTGATGTTGATTCTTAGCAACCAGATAAATAGACTTTCTCCAGGATGATCTGTCCCCAACCTGGCCTTTCAAGTCTCCCAATGGTGCACCCATCATACTACCCATAGTATTCTCAAGAAACTTCTTGAACACCACAGTTTATAAGTGTCAATGTTCTTTCTATCCTGCTTCTGCAAAGTCCAGCTTTCACTTCCCCCTTTTAATTTCTTCCTCAGAATAAACTCAGTTATGCCTTTAGAACCCAGAGCAATCTTAACTCCTTCTGTAGCAAACCCCAGACTGAGGAAGAAAATCCAGCCCTTTGCACACATGCATTTTGCTCATAAATATACATGCAGAGCAGCTTTCTCAAACTTATGCAATCATAAAATCAAAGATTTGGAAGGGAATTTGTAGGTCTTCCTGAGTCAACTTTTTCCCTTTCTTTAATGATGGGAATGGCATCAGCTCATCTTCAATCTTCTGGCACTTCTCCTGTCCTCCAGGAATTCTCAAAGATTACAGTCAGTGATTCTGAGATCACATCAGCCAGTTCTTTTTGCAGCCTGAGATGTAATCCATCTGGTTCCAGAGACTTCATTCAAAGCAGCTAGGTGTTCTCTTACCAATTTCTTACCTATTTTGATCTGCATTTCTCTTTTACCCTCTCCCCCATAGTTCAGCTTCTGACAGGCTGGACCACTTAGTGCTGCCCTTTTGTTTGGTAGCAATGACTGCTTATTTATACTAAGTAATCTCATTTTAAATCATGCCTTGCTAGAAATGCAGGCTGATGTTGCATTATTGAGTGATAAAATAGTTGAGCTTTATCTCAAAACACAGAAAAAAAACTACTCAGATAAAGGGACATGCTTACCTCCAGTGCATTTCTTCCACTGGAAACAAAAGTGAATGCCCTTTCAGTGTTCTCTATATAATTATTTATATGTGCTTTCTTTAATGTTTAACACAGAAAGAGAAAAAGCTTTAACAGGAAAATATGCATAAAATTCACAATGTACTCATTGACACCAGGAAACAAAATAACTACATTATAGATACAGAGACGTTCCTTTGAATTTTAAACTAAACTTTAATTTTTTCTGGGCTTGGTGCAGGATAAGGCATTTTGTGTGTGTGTGAGAGGGAGAGGGAGAGGGAGAGATGCTTTCATTTTGTAGCAATTCCACTTATACAGAACAGCTGAGTTTACACTGTTTGGTCAAAACCATCATATTGCACTGAAGCAATCAGTTTTTCAGATTAAAAGTAGCTGGAATTCCAAAACAAGGCTACCATGGTGTCAGTCTTTTAAGGTAAGCCAGGCAAGAAAACAGATTCTACAAGGACTACTAAAACTCGACAGGTAGTTCCTTGGGAGAAGAGCAATGACCAATCTCGATAAAATAGTTAAGAGCAGAGACATCACACTGACAACAAAGGTCCGCATAGTTAAAGCAATGGTGTTCCCTGTAGTAACATATGGCTGCGAGAGCTGGACCATAAGGAAGGCTGAGAGAAGGAAGATCGATGCTTTTGAACTGTGGTGTTGGAGGAAAATCCTGAGAGTGCCTTGGACTGCAAGACGATCCAACCAGTCCATCCTCCAGGAAATAAAGCCAGACTGCTCACTTGAGGGAATGATATTAAAGGCAAAACTGAAATACTTTGGCCACGTAATGAGAAGACAGGACACCCTGGAGAAGATGCTGAGGCTAGGGAGAGTGGAGGGCAAAAGGAAGAGGGTCCGACCAAGGGCAAGGTGGATGGATGATATTCTAGAGGTTACAGACTCGTCCCTGGGGGAGCTGGGGGTGTTGACAACCGACAGGAAGCTCTGGCGTGGGCTGGTCCATGAAGTCACGAAGAGTCAGAAGTGACTAAACGAATAAACAACAACAAGTCCCTCTTAGTGACCACAATTGGAACCAGAATTTCAGTTGCTAAGTGAAGCAGTCTTTAAGCAAACCTGATCCATTTTATGACCTTTTTTGTGGCAGTTGTTAAGTGAAACACCACGGGCATTAAGCAAACCATGTGGCTGTTAAACAAATCACATGGTTCCCCATTGATTTTGCTTTCCAGAGCCGGCTGAGAAGGTCAAAAATGGCAATCACATGACCACAGGGCACTGCAATGGTCATAAATATGAACCGGTTGCCAAGTGCCCAAATCATGATGACATGACTGCAGGGACACAGCAACAGTCATGTAAGGGTTGAGTCTGACTCTGAGGCTGAGGAAGGGGAAATCGAAACCTATGCTAGGCAAAACGGGGAAATCGAAACTCAGTGACTCAGTAGAGCGGGAAAGTCTTGTGCAGCTGATTGGGCGAAATCAGGAGCCAGATTCAAAGCCACCAATCAGCGCAAGGGAAAGGCAAGCCAAAAAGCATGCCAAGCGTGCCTTCATCTAGTAGGATTATTGTTAGGAGAACGATCTCTAATCAAAGTCCTAAATGCTTGACAAGGTAGGCTATGGATCTGCAATGTGGGATGTGGGGACTGAAGATTGCTATGAACCCTACTCCAAAAAGTAGTTAAAACCAGGACAAAGAATTGAGGGGCTAGAACGAAAACTAGATTTGATTTAAATGCACATTTAGTAATTAAATTCTTGTCATATAATTATTCATCATGTATTTAATGATTTTCCCCCCTTTTGCCACATTAAAAAATACAATTTGGCAACAAATTTTAGAGTGGCTCAGGAGCCCATGTTATGATGCCATCCAATCTCAGAGAGGGCATGCGCATGTCAGTGTCTCTCAAGCATGATCTTTAGTGCATAGCAAAAGATATGGTTAATGTCCCATAGGCAAGAAGAGATTTCCCTCAACATATCCCTTTTTCAGGTGAGAAAGTCCAGCTTCTGAAATCATTGAAGAGCAGAGCTCCTTGTAAAAAAAAAAAAGCTTCTGGAATCCTGAGGGATCATTTGAGGAAGGGATTCAAGGTTAAAGTAGGCTGAGGGGAATCTTTTTCAAATCATCACACGAAGCCTAATATTTTTTTTATTTTGTGTGTATTTTAAGTTTAATACTTATGATCTCTGAGAACTACTGTTCTTATACAAGCTCAGTCTTTGTATATGTTTGTTTGCAAGCTGGTATCTCTTTTCATTTTGCAATCCACCCAGCATCTTATACTTTTTGCTGAATTTCTATATGACACCATTTGTGGAGATTTTCTACAAGACCCTATTTGTGATTTTAGCAGCCCTGCATCTGTTTGCTTCGTTCCCCATTCATTGTTTTTTGCAATTTAAAAAGGAAGTTTTAGGCTTCCTTTTTTTATTTTTAATAAAGCTGAGTTTGTATTATAGACTGTTTTTTATCCACCTTCCAAAAGAACTACAGGAGTTGACATTATAGATGATGGTGGTGGTGATGATGATAATTGCTACTACTACTACTATTTCCCTATTGCATGCAAGTAAAGCCATTGGCGTTCTCCCATATGCCAAAGTTGAGGAGGAGGATGACAGGTAGTGGTGGAAATGGTAACTATCAAGCAGCATGCCAAGGCAGGAGGGCAGGCCCAGAGTATAACTGGAAGAGGACCTTTCAGTTTTACAGGCTCAGCTGTACTGTTACAGCCCACAAACCAAGACAATATTGCAACTAGTTGGACTAACCGGCTGATTCTTTATTAGGCACATTCTTGTGTTCCATATTGACATCTTCAATTTTCAAATTATTAAAGCTGAGCCTTAAGAATTCCAAAGCACCAAAATACTCAGTGGAAATAATTTCCTGAATTACTATATTGAGAATGGTGTTAAATATGCTTGCTTCCAATCTTCTGATAAGTCAGTCTTTGTGATAAGCTGTATATTTGTTACATCAATTATTAAAGGACTAGTTGCTTAGAGAGTCTGTATGTTGTCAAAATACCATCATTTATCTCTTTTTATTTTGTCAGTAAAGCCATAAATCTTTGAGAAGAGGGTTCTAGAGAGGCCTTTCCTTGCAAAAACTGTCTTAAGAATAAAAACAACAAAATGTCTCATGGCACTTCAAAGGCTTTAGCCTGACATAAACTTTAATGGATTAAAGCCACACAGACTAAAATGTGTCTGTATTTTGATGCACAGTTCTCCAGACACATAACTATTGTGTTTGCATATCTATTTAATGCACACAGATTTTTCATATAAAGTTCCCTAATATAATGCACTTATATCTCATTTTCATGAGTATGCTTTTTTGGACAGTTTTTCCCTAATATACACTTATTTATTATTGGCAAATTGTTTTGGTCTGTGGTGTATTTTTTTGTTCAAAACTGCAAAATTAGGCAAATTCACATTGAAATGAAGTTATTATCTTACACCTCCATATATTGTCAACTGTGCTATTTAGTGTAATATGGAACATATTTTGGCTAAAAATGTTGCACCTCCTCTGGCTAACAGAGGTGCTCCCAAATGAAAATGACAAGCAGAATTGCATCACCCAGAGCTATGATGGGATAAATGTGAAGGATAGTTAATACACAGTTGTATCGAAGCTCCACTTCAGCAAAGGATCGTTACCTTGTCATGGTGCTGGAGCTTGAGCACCTCAATGATGCCATGAGCTAAACCGTGAAGGGCCACCCAAGACAGGAAGGTCATGACAGAGAGGTCAGACTAAATGCGATCCCTGGGAAAGGTAATGGCAACCCACCCCAGTATTCTTGCCGTGAAAACTAAATGGATCAGTACAACCAGAGATATGTCGGTATACCATCGGAAGATGAGACCTCCAGGTCGGAAGATGGTCAAAATGCTACTGGGGAGGAACAGAGGATGAGTTCAACTAGCCCCAGACGTGATGACGCAGCTAGCTCAAAGCCGAAAGGACGGTTAGCGGCCGACGGTGCTGGTGGTGAACGGCGAATCCGATGTTCTAAGGATCAACACGCCATTGGAACTTGGAATGTAAGATCTATGAGCCAGGGCAAATTGGATGTGGTTATTGGTGAGATGTCAAGATTAAAGATAGACATTTTGGGCATCAGCGAACTGAAATGGACTGGAATGGGCCACTTCACATCAAATGACCACCAGATCTACTACTGTGGACAAGAGGACCACAGAGGAAATGGAGTAGCCTTCATAATTAATAGTAAAGTGGCTAAAGCAGTGCTTGGATACAATCCAAAAAACGACAGAATGATCTCAATTCGAATTCAGGGCAAGCCATCTAACATCACAGTGATCCAAATATACGCCCCAAGAACAGATGCTGAAGAAGCTGAAGTAGAGCAGTTCTATGAGGATCTGCAGCACCTACTGGACAACACGCCTAAAAGAGATGTTATTTTCATCACGGGAGACTGGAATGCTAAGGTGGGCAGTCAAATGACACCTGGAATTACAGGTAAGCATGGCCTGGGAGAACAAAATGAAGCAGGACATAGGCTGATAGAATTTTGCCAAGACAACTCACTCTGCATAACAAACACTCTCTTCCAACACCTAAGAGACGGCTTTATACGTGGACTTCACCAGATGGACAACACCGAAATCAGATTGGCTACATCCTTTGCAGCCAAAGGTGGCAGTCATCTATACAGTCGGTAAAAACAAGACCTGGAGCTGACTGTAGTTCCGATCACGAACTTCTTCTTGCACAATTTAGGATCAGACTAAAGAAATTAGGGAAGACCCACAGATCAGCTAGATATGAGCTCACTAATATCCCTCAGGAATATGCAGTGGAGGTAAAGAATCGATTTAAGGGACTGGACTTAGTAGATAGGGTCCCAGAAGAACTCTGGACAGAAGTTCACAACATTGTTCAGGAGGCGGCAACAAAATACATCCCAAAGAAAGAGAAAACCAAGAAGGCAAAGTGGCTGTCTGCTGAGACACTAGAAGTAGCCCAAGAAAGAAGGAAAGCAAAAGGCAACAGTGATAGGGGGAGATATGCCCAATTAAATGCAAAATTCCAGAGGTTAGCCAGAAGAGATAAGGAATTATTTTTAAACAAGCAATGCGCGGAAGTGGAAGAAGACAATAGAATAGGAAGGACAAGAGACCTCTTCCAGAAAATTAGAAACATCAGAGCTAAATTCCAGGCAAAAATGGGTATGATCAAAAACAAAGATGGCAAGGACCTAACAGAAGAAGAAGAGATCAAGAAAAGGTGACAAGAATATACGGAAGACCTGTATAGGAAGGATAACAATATCGGGGATAGCTTTGATGGTGTGGTCAGTGAGCTAGAGCCAGACATCCTGAAGAGTGAGGTTGAATGGGCCTTAAGAAGCATTGCTAATAACAAGGCAGCAGGAGACGATGGCATCCCAGCTGAACTGTTCAAAAACTTGCGAGATGATGCTGTCAAGGTAATGCATGCTATATGCCAGCAAATTTGGAAAACACAGGAATGGCCATCAGATTGGAAAAAATCAACTTACATCCCCATACCAAAAAAGGGAAACACTAAAGAATGTTCAAACTATCGAACAGTGGCACTCATTTCACATGCCAGTAAGGTAATGCTCAAGGTCCTGCAAGGTAGACTTCAGCAATTCATGGAGCGAGAATTGCCAGATGTACAAGCTGGGTTTAGAAAAGGCAGAGGAACTCAGGACCAAATTGCCAATATCCGCTGGATAATGGAAAAAGCCAGGGAGTTTCAGAAAAACATCTATTTCTGTTTTATTGACTATTCTAAAGCCTTTGACTGTGTGGACCATAACAAATTGTGGCAAGTTCTTAGCGGGATACCAAGTCATCTTGTCTGCCTCCTGAAGAATCTCTATAACGACCAAGTAGCAACATTAAGAACAGACCACGGAACAACGAACTGGTTTAAGATTGGAAAAGGTGTACAGCAGGGCTGTATACTTTCACCCTACCTATTCAACTTGTACGCAGAACATATCATGCGACATGCTGGGCTTGAGGAATCCAAGGCTGGAGTTAAAATCGCTGGAAGAAACATTAACAATCCCGGATATGCAGATGATACCACTTTGATGGCTGAAAGCGAAGAGGAACTGAGGAGCCTTATGATGAAGGTGAAAGAAGAAAGTGCAAAAGCTGACTTGCAACTAAACCTCAAAAAAACCAAGATTATGGCAACCAGCTTGATCGATAACTGGCAAATAGAGGGAGAAAATATAGAAGCAGTGAAAGACTTTGTATTTCTAGGTGCGAAGATTACTGCAGATGCTGACTGCAGTCAGGAAATCAGAAGACGCTTAATCCTTGGGAGAAGAACAATGACCAATCTCGATAAAATAGTTAAGAGCAGAGACATCACACTGACAACAAAGGTTCGCATAGTTAAAGCAATGGTGTTCCCTGTAGTAACATATGGCTGCGAGAGCTGGACCATAAGGAAGGCTGAGAGAAGGAAGATTGATGCTTTTGAACTGTGGTGTTGGAGGAAAACTCTGAGAGTGCCTTGGATTGCCAGAAGATCAAACCAGTCCATCCTCCAGGAAATAAAGCCAGACTGCTCACTTGAGGGAATGATATTCAAGGCAAAACTGAAATACTTTGGCCACACAATGAGAAGACAGGACACCCTGGAGAAGATGCTGATGCTAGGGAGAGTGGAGGGCAAAAGGAAGAGGGTCCGACCAAGGGCAAGATGGATGGATGATATTCTAGAGGTGACGGACTCATCCCTGGGGGAGCTGGGGGTGTTGACGACCGACAGGAAGCTCTGGCGTGGGCTGGTTCATGAAGTCACGAAGAGTCGGAAGCGACTGAATGAGTAAACAACAAAACATCGAAGCTCCAACATCCAGCACATTCACTGCTAAGCACGTTAACTGATCATAGTCATGTCAGATCAAGGAAGTCCCTCCTTCCCTCCTTCCTTCCTATATTACACTTACCATTCTTGACAAATTTCTACTGTGTAGGCAAAAAAACAAGTTGTAGTTTTATCTCAGATTATTACTATTATTACTATATTAATTCATATCTAAATCTTTGCTGGTTCAAAAGAATGATGGAAAGGCAATTGTAACTTTGAAAATAAGAATGTTTCTATCTGGTTAGGCAGGAGGTGCAATTAGAGAAGTTCCTGGTTGTGCTCCAGAGGAGCAAGAATGAAATTCTAGGGAACAAAGTGAGGGATTTGGAGGAGCCTGCATTCTTTACCAGTTTATTTGAATTTCTGCTTCATGGTCTTTTTTTTTTTTAATCAGCTCAAGGGCAAAGTTCCCCTTTAATTTTAAATGGCAAAAGAACAATGTCAGAATGGGTAACTAGTTATTTTAAAAGACAGAGAAAAGGCAACAGCCTCATAGACTAGGCTCTTTTAGAACTGCGAAGCCCAAAAGTAGTTCCTTTCAACTCCAGATCTCCCTGGAAATAAGTTAAGAAAAAAATGCTAGAACCAATTTTCTTCTCCTCTTTACAACATTTTGGTAATCACATAGAAATGGGCCTTCTGCTATCTCTAACAATCCAATTTGGAATTCTAGGAGATACTGTCCTAACAGATTTAGGAGTATCATGTTGAGAAAAGATACTTTGCCGTCCCAGACAAGATACCCAAAGGAAAAACTTCTCCCAAGCATTTACACAACGTACCTATAGATGTCCTCCTGAAGATGACCCCTCTTTACAAGCCTACCAGCAAATGGTTACCATTGTAGCCTAAGCATGTTCTTTGAGAATGTTCAAAAGTTATTATTAAATTATAATTCTAATGGGAGGAAAGAGGAAATATATTCAATACACGACTGAAGAAAATAGCTAGATTTCAATTTAATTAAATGTAAATTAAATCTATCTTCTTTTTTCTCCCAGTCCTATGCATGATTCCCTGCTGGGTATCTCCCACCCCATAGCATGAGTCCCCAAGGCTAAGTGTAGCTTCAATCTTGAAAAGTTGTGCATCGCTGCCTTGGGAGAATTGAAGTCTCTGTGTCTGTTCCATCCTCCAGCAGAATAGACAAGGATGATACTTCAGTTTCTCCAGCTGCAACTCTGTGACACATTTTTTTTTTTAAATCCATATGCAAAGCGAGGTGTAGAATACCTTACTTGTGCTGCCCAGCAGAAATCCAGCCTCTAGGAAATGTCTTCACAAACCCACACAACAAACCAATTTCAGTCTTGACATCTATTAAATGAACTCTCACTTCTGCATATATATTTCAGCCTCCCTGCCAAATTTGCATTTTAAAATCTAAGTTATGAATAATGCACCCAATAAATTCTGAATGAGGCATGTTCTCCTGGAAGAATTGGGCTTTTGTATCCAGTTATTGCAAGAACATATTTCATATTAATAATTAAGAATATTTAATTGGTCTTCCCCTGCTTTTACTCTGGACAGAGCTTTGGGCCTCACAGCAAATAAAGATTCTCTTCTACATGTGGAAAGAGATATGTGTTTCTGATTGCTTCCAGGTATCTCTTCTGGCCCCTTCCAATCTCTTCTGACTGAAAAGGGGTGGCAGGAATTGTACAGCACAGTATTCCATGGTGCGGCAGGGTTCCTGAATCAATTAGCAGGGCTGAATCAAAGCATTCTGGTACCATGACAAAGAGCAAGATGGTGTCCTGTCTTATTCCCTGCCTGCAAGTCAAGGACTCTGCAAAATCAAATCATTTTTCAACACGACTGAGAAGATACCATTCTCTGCAAAACCAGAAGGCATCAAGCTACCTTAAGGTGGCTCACTGCTTTTTCCTGAGACAGTTTTCCACCACCTTCCAGAATCAGATACCTGAAAGGCAGGACTCACTCTCCCTAATAAAAGGGTTGGTCTATTAGTCCATTCTTAGATAAAGTGGTGTGCATGCAGAAGGAATTCAATCCAATCCCCAGCATCACCACCTAATCTGCTCACGTAGGAGTATCTCTCTCTTGATCAACCTGCTTCCAATCAGAGTATGCTACACTGAGCTAGATGTTTTTTTTTTTTTGGGGGGGGGTGAAATTCTGACCCAATATTAGCTTTGTATCTCATACCTTTTGATTCTATTTTTAACTCTGGCTTCTTTTACCTTCAGAGCTTGCTCCACATTGGGAAGCTCGCTTCTGTTCTAAAGTCCACAACTCGTTTTATCTTTTAACAGTGCGACATAAAAGATTTTGTCAAACTTCTTTTTTAAAAAGTAGTAAGTATCTATCAGAATTCAATATTCTAGAAATGTGGAAACACCTTAAATATTTTGGGGTGAATTTAAAGGCTCCCTTTGGAGGGAGAGAAGATGTTTTAAAACTTGTCTACCAATCAAATGTCCTGAACAACAGATATTCTGAAGTCCAGATATGACACATTTGGAACCAGAAAGGCTACCTATTGGATGTAGCATTTCAGTCAGGCTACAAGATAAGATCCCAGACCAGAAACTCGGATTCTGTTTTTCACCATGTTGTTAGCCATAAAGTTAAAAAAAGATTTAAACATTTAGAAAAGTAAATCTCTTGGTGCTATATTAGATTACTCACAGCCAGAGTTAAAAATAAAGTCAAGATTTGACATCAGAAGGATATATGAGCCAATGGTTTTCACATGTACAATTAACAGAAAGATTTAAAGTTGGTAACAGGTGTTTTGGTTTTGAACGCGATAAAACTAAATTTGAAATAGTTATGTACTAATGATGAACCTCTCATTGCTAAAATGTATAAGCTTTTGCTGAGATTTGAAACTGAGGATGAACAAGTTAAAGATTGTATGATAAAGTGGCCTAAAAATGTTGGGTACAATATACAAATGGAACAATGAGAAAACATGTGGACAAAAGAGCTGACCTTTAAAGGGAATTTTTATAAAATGATGTATCGATGGTATTTATCACCGGAATGATTGTCAAAAATGTATAATGGGACTTCAAATATTTGTTGGAAATGTGAACAAGAAGGGACTTTTTATCATCTTTGGTGGACATGTAAAAAGCTAAAAAGATTTTGGACTCAAATACATATATTAATCCAGAAGATTTTAAAGATTAATATACAATTGAAACCAGAGACATTTATTTTGGGACTGATGAATAAACAGTTGGAAAAATCATATGGAATTTTGTATGTGTGTGTGTGTGCACTCAAGGGTGGAAAGACTTGATATTACCTACAATGGAAGAATGGATGGTAAAGTTGATGGAGTTGGCTGAGATGGGGAAATTGACAGCTTTCATTAAAGACATTGACTAATTTTATGGTGAATTGGAAGCCCCTTTTGGACTTTTTGTGTGAAACAGAAAAGAATGAAATTATGACATATGGATTTGATTATTAATAATATTAGTTGACAATAGCAAAAATGGATGTTCTGTTGTAACCTTAGAGTAAGAGTTTAATGTACATTTTACCTGTATCTGTTGTAAAAGAATTCAGGAGTTATTCCTTTTTCTATTTGTTTTTTTTTCTTTTTCTTTTTCTGCACTCCTATTCTCTTTCTCTTTCTTTATTAGTTTCTGTTAGATTTTATCTCTTTGTTTTAAAATTTAATAAAGTTATTATAAAAAGAAAAGTAAATCTCTTAAAAGGTGGCTATAGCTGGAGAATATGATACAGGCTCCCGGAGACTCCTGTCCCTGACAAAACTTTTTTTTTTAATAAGAATTTTATTAAGTTTCAAGCAAAGATAAAAACTACAGAAAAACAAAACAACAACAACAACAAAACTACAAAGAAAAAAAGAGAAAAAACAAAAAATGTAGAAATGTAATGATTGCCCCAGCCCAAATACTCAGACTCACAAGAGGCTGCTGTATGAAATCTGATTTATTAAAGAACTTAGGACAAATACAGAGAAAGCTGAGAATGAGCAAAAGCGCGCCAAATACAAACTTAAACCCTTGGTGCAATCGTATCCCGCCTCCCTCGTAACAGCCCCGCCCGTCACAGGTGCTAGCAATCGTCAGACCTGCTAGCCTGGGAAAGTAACCTTGAACACAGCAGATAATACAAATACATTCCAGAGCAAAGCCAAAAGATAAAGACTCCCATCCTCCCGAGAAAGATGAAACACGCATCCAGCTAATGACATGCGAAACGTTACGATGTATCAAAGACATTGAAACGGCGAACATGACATACCGCCTCCCCAAAAATACACCTAGGGACCCGGCTTAGTGGGATAAGCAGAGTGGAAACGGGCAACTAGGACAGGGGAAGCCACATCTGGTGCAGCGACCCACTCCGGATGAGGGAAATGCTTCCAACGAGCTAAGTATTGCAGAGTATTGAGAAGGCGTCTAGAATCTAAAATTTCTTTAACTTCAAAGTGTTGCTGACCGTCAATCATGATGGGGGTTGGAGGTGGAGGTTGGTGATGCCAGCGGTCAGAACGAATAGTCGGTTTGAGCAAACTGCAATGAAAAACAGGGTGTAAGCGTTTGAGATTATGAGGCAAGTCAAGTTTAAAAGTCACAGGGTTAATTTGAGCGGTAATGGGGAAAGGACCCACAAATTTAGGAGCCAGTTTCTTGGAAGGTTGTGAGGACTTTATGAACTTAGTGGAAAGGTAAACCGAGTCCCCGACTTGAAATGCCGGCTGAGGGGCATGCTTCCGATCAGCACAATGTTTATAATCCAATTGTGCATCAGCTAGTGCCTTTTGAATCATCGGCCAGGAGTCTGCTAGTTGCGTTGCCCAATCACCCGGAGTGGTTGATCCGCCTGGAGGTTGCGGTAGATCCGGGATAGGTACAAAGTCTCTGCCTTGGGCAACACGAAATGGGGTTTGGCCAGTGCTTTGATGAACCGCATTGTTGTAAGCCACTTCAGCAAAAGGGAGGAGGTCTACCCAGTTGTCCTGCTGGTAATTCACAAAAGCTCGAAGGTACTGCTCCAGAGTAGAATTTAAAGCCTCTGTGGCCCCGTCCGTCTGGGGATGCCACGCCGTGGACAGGGCTTGCTTCGTTCCTAACAGTTTGAGGAACGCCCGCCAAAATTGTGAAGTAAATTGTGTGCCCCTGTCCGAAATCAAGCGGGAGGGACATCCGTGTAGCCTGTACACGTGTACCAGAAAGAGGCAGGCCAATTGACGTGCCGACGGAATGGACACGCAAGGAATGAAGTGGGCTTGTTTTGAGAAATAGTCTTTGACCACCCAAATGACAGTTTTGCGTTGACTGGGTGGTAATTCAACAATAAAGTCCATGGAAATTTCATCCCAGGGGCAAGATGGGGCAGCCACCGGCTGCAGCAGCCCCTGAGGCTTCCCCCCCTTGCGCTTAGACATCGCACAAACAGTGCAGGAGGCAATATAGTCCTTGACATCTTTGCATAATGTGGGCCACCAGAACTGCCTCCGAACAAGGTGTAAGGTTTTAACAAACCCGAAGTGACCCGCTAGTTTGTCATCGTGTGAACGTAGTAACACCTCTTTTCTTAGGCTTTCAGGGACGTAGAGGTGGTTAGATTTCCAAGCGAAGCCTTGGTCAAAAGTAACATTGTCTTTATTTGCAAGCAACCAAGTATCAGTTTTCAGCTCTTTTAGAAATTTTTGTTGCAACTGGGAAGGAATTGACAAAGCGGTCGGCTGGGCGGCGTCTGCAGAGGTTGGCTGCAGCGCGCGCGTTTGGCTGCACGTCACAGCCTGCATACCTAATTGGGGCGCCGTCCACAGGGTGCTTACCACTTCTGGCGCTGCCCCAGAGTCCTGAGGTTGCCTTGACAACGCATCAGCCAGGAAATTCTTTTTCCCCGGAATAAACTTCAATTGAAAATTGAACCGATTAAAAAATTGAGCCCGACGGACTTGTTTTGGGCTCAGTTTTCAAGGGGTGCTAAGAGCTTCCAAATTTTTATGGTCTGTCCACACCTCAAAGGGATGATTCGCCCCCTCTAGTAAATGCCGCCAAGCTTCTAACGCGGCTTTTACTGCGAATGCCTCTTTCTCCCATACATGCCAACGCCTCTCAGTCTCGGAGAATTTGCGGGACAAGTAGGCACATGGTTTGAGGCATCCTGTCCCGTCTTGTTGCATCAACAATGCCCCAATGGAATAATCGGAGGCATCAGCCTGAACCACAAAAGGTTTCGAGGGATCGGGGTGTTGCAAAATTGGCTCTTTGATAAAAGCTGCCTTGAGCCGCTCAAACGCCGTTTGACAAGCAGGCGTCCAGCTCAGCAGCACTCCTGGATTCTTTACTCTTCGAGTGTCTCCCACCCCTTTGGTTCGGAGCAATTCTGTTAGTGGCAAGGCAATTTCAGCGAATCCCCTTATGAATAATCTGTAGTAGTTACTGAACCCCAGGAAACTTTGAAGTTGCCTGAGGGTGCGGGGACTTTCCCAGTCCATGATAGCTTGCACCTTAGCCGGGTCCATCTCAATGCCTTTATCTGAAATTCTATACCCCAAATAGTCAATTTGCATCTGATGAAAGGCACATTTAGACAGTTTGGCATACAACTCTGCTGTTCTGAGTTTACTAAGCACCCTTTTTACCAGAGAGACATGTTCTTCCATGGTTTCAGCCACCGCTTTTTTTTTTAATAAGAATTTTATTAAGTTTCAAGCAAAGATAAAAACTACAGAAAAACAAAACAACAACAACAACAAAACTACAAAGAAAAAAAGAGAAAAAACAAAAAATGTAGAAACACAAGAGAAAAAATTTTCAAAGTTACACAGAAGTGTGACTTCTGACTTTTAATAGCAAGGATATACAAAAATTCCCATAATCAATCCCTTAATGTATGTTAAACCAAAATCACATTATTTCTATAAATCATTCCATTGGCACATTGTGAAGATCACTAAATACAGTTACTCCCTCCCCTTAAATTAAAATAAAAAAAAATAAAAAAATAATATAAACCTCCTAATCAACTTCCCCCCAAAAGATAGCATTTATTTAGTTATTTCCTTCCTACTACTATTCTATACATTTCTGTCTACTATAATAAAGATCAAACTAAACATATAAATTGTCTGCCATTGTACATAATACAATTTTAATAATCTTAATCATATTAAACCCAAAACCATCCAAATAGGTATTTATTATTTTTTATTATACCTTAATAATCTTAATCCAAATCGTTAAGGATAAATGAAGTCAGCCAAACCATAAAAGCAATCCAGATAAATATCCTTAAACCCTTATCCCACTTCAAAATAAACCAAAGCATTTACATATCCCCACAATGCGCACAGAGCTTTTTTCTTAAAAAGATCAGACAGCCTAACTGCCCCACTCAAAAACTCCAACTTCTCTTCAGGAGACCTCCCATACATAATAACCCCTTCTTTTCCATGGCGTTCCACCAGAAGATCAATTTCACTTGTGGCTTGCAACTCACTCCCATAAATTTCTCCAACTGGACTATCCAATCTTCATCCAGCATTTCAACAGAAATCCCGATCTCACTCTTAGAAGAAATATTTCTGTCACTATTAACTTCCTCGGTTTCATCCACGACATCCCCAAATAGATGACAAATTTTAGACCTCATATTTTCCACAATGTCCTGAATGCCTTGCATAAAAACTTGGTAGGAGTCAGAAAAGATCTGTTTAAAATCTTGGTGGAAGTCAGAGAAAGTCTGTTTAAAATCCTCCATGTCTCACACAGTAGATTATGGCGCCCCCTACGCACTTAACCAGCAAAAGTGAAAGATATGAAAGAATTCTAGAATGTGTTTACACAAGTGAAAGTGAGATAGCAGACAGTTCCCCAGGGAAAGTAGAAGCAGAAAACTGAAGGTTCAGAACAGCCAATTCAACGTATAGGAAAATGCTAATATCTTCAAATTTAGTACAAAAATAACAACAGGGAGACAATTATTTACTCTCAATCCTCCTTAATATTTGGAGGGAAAACAAAGTTCAAAACTTTAAAAGATTTTTTTTAATTAATCCCAAAAATAACAATAAGCACCAAGACAACCCACTTTTCCTTGATGTAGAAAGCCTCTCTTAGGGTACGTGTACTTAAAAGAAATATAAATTGGGTGATTTAGAAATGAGGTGACTGGGCTTAGTGTCCCTTTAAGGCTACAGCGCAGCTTGGAAAGTGGTGACATCCCAGCCTCCCAGCCAGCTCTTACCAGTTGAACGTGAATGCTGTTTGCAAACTTCTGGCTGCAAGCAGCCATCCAGAAAAACACTCCTGGGCTTCAGGAAAAACATGCCTGAGCCCGAAAAAACTGCCACATTGTCAATTCTGCCTGCTGAGCCTGCGGGCACAGCTGTTCAGTCCGCCATGCCCCCACTGGAAGTCCCCTGTCCCTGACAAACCTGATTGCATCTTCCCATACAGTATCAGTGGCAAGGCCAGATCCATCTTTGAGTAATGTGTGAAATGGCTCTTTGCCACAGTACGTGCTAAGCAAGAGCAGTTGAGATTCATAAACCAGGAATCACGTCAGGATACTTTCTGTAATTTAAGAAATCAAGACATGGTGCTTTAGCGGTAATGGGTTGTAGGTTGCCTTGGTCAATTTTCCTGTAGAAAAAGGGTCACAAGTCTTGGGCTTTTCTTCCTTTTCCTCCATGTCTTTTCTCCCTGCCAGTAAATCGTAACTACCTCACCTCTCAATTCCTGATTAACTTACAGTTCCAAACTGTCTTGCAGAACCTCTCATTGGATCTTCATCTTTCTATGTCTAGTAGAGCACATCATACATTATCAATATGGCAAATTATCCTTTTCCTTCCATGCTTTAATTTAAGCTGCTCTTCAGACTAAAACCTTTGGAGTCTAACCAAGAGCAAGCTGATGAGAAAAGTACACTGTTTTTATGTGTGCACTCTTTCTTTCCCTCTCTGCCTATTTTTTCTATTTCCTTCTCTGTCTTTCCTTACTTCTCTCTCTCTCTCTTCATCTCATCTCCCTTTCTTCTTTCTTCTTTCTCTCTCCTTCCATCCATCTTTCCTTCCTGCATGTCCATTAAAATAATATCAGTTTCAAAAGAGATACAGAGCCATGTTAGCCTGTTACTACAAACACAACCCTTTATTATTAAATTAAATGGTCATACATTTATTAATTAGTGTATTAATTCTGTGTTTCGTTTAATCAGAAATGGGTTTAATTTTACACAGTTGTACAATGCATTCTGTTGACTTATCGATGGGAGGTGTCACTTGTTTTC
Source organism: Candoia aspera (assembly GCF_035149785.1). Taxonomy (NCBI): domain Eukaryota; kingdom Metazoa; phylum Chordata; class Lepidosauria; order Squamata; family Candoiidae; genus Candoia; species Candoia aspera. The sequence goes on from NC_086153.1 coordinate 327,107,147, forward strand.
ACTCTATTTCTTTTGGAAATTCTTCAGCCACTAGAGGATATGTAGCCCTTCAAATCAAAATGCAACAACGATAAAACACAACAGCAGCAAATGAAACAATTTGCAAACAAAGCAGCAGTAGAAGCAAGTCATGCCAGTGACAGCATAACACCAGTTATCAATTACCATAACATCAAGGAACCCAATTCTAGATGCAGTAGCTGAAATATATACATACATACAATCCCATCATAATGCTCCCTTTCAGGGCAGGCAAGGCGTATTAAGCAAAGCATAGATGTGTAATAAGAAATCGTAAGCCAAGAAATAGAAATATAACTAAATGTAGTTTATACCAATTTATTGCATTTCTCAATTCCTTTCTATCATTGCAAAAAATCCTTGCTTCCACCACATTTACCACTTCATATATTACCTTATGTTCTTTAAACCGCTCCTTTCTTTCTGAGGAACTCATTAGCTTGACCAGCCATGACACTCTCACCCTTTCCTCCCTTTCAACACATTTATTCTTCCTTCACATATTTGTTTTGCAATTTGATTCTCATTCATACTCTCTCTATATAACTCTAACCTCAATTTACTTTTATCATACTGAAACTTTTTCTTGCATCACATACACATTTTTTCAGCACCTATTCATGTTTTGGTCTCTTCTTGTTTCACTACACACACTTCTTAACTACACCCATTCCTATTGCATTTTATGATTCTCTTGACATGATTTCATTTCCATATAACAAAATGGGGAGAACAAGCTGTTATACACAACCTTTTTCATTTTTTTCAGCAAACATTCTTTACTCACAATAGACCATATACTAACCACTACCCTTCTAGAAGTAATTGCATATCCTAAAATTTCTCCACCCATTTTCCCATCTTCAGTAAACATTTTACCAGGGATAAAAAATCTACTTGTTTTAGTGTATCATCGTTTATGTAAAATATGCAATGGTTCACTCAATTTTCCTATTTCCTAAAACATCTTAGGTGTTGATACACTGATTTTCAGATCCATACTCCTTATTGCATCATACAATATATCCAACATCTTCTGCATATCATTCAGGTTCTCAGCCAACAGCACAATTTCATCTCCATACAAAAGTACATATATATTTACATTTCCAACTAACACACCTGTGATGTCACCACAAACATTACTTATCTGTAACCACATAAAATAACCACACATCGTTGTCCTCATCTCTTTGTTCAGTACTGAATTGCTTACTAAGCATTCCATTTATTCTCACATATGCTTAACTTCCATTATATACCACTCTTATTGCAATCAGCAACCAATATAACTCCATATTTATTTGTGCAAAGCGTGCCATAATCCAAGCCTATTTACTTCTCCAAACCCACAGGCATGCAATAAAGTTTCCTTCTCATAGTCATATATTTCTTAATGATCTATTAAAGTACAAAAATCTGCCAACCCCTTCCCCAACACTGGGAAAAGTAACCCAACAACTACAAGCAATGTGGAATGCAGGAACTGATAAACTAGGAATCTTTTAAGTTTCCTTAGTCTATACTTCAGGTCTGCAGGTGGCCTGATTTAACTGAAAAGGTTGCATATGTAATGAACTTTCTTTCAGTGATGTTAGGTATGTGATGGGCCCTTCATGTTTATAAGGAATCACTTGATGTCTCAGTCATCAAATGAAGGATTTCATTTGTGCATCTTTGCATGGATCACAAGTAGGTAATATATGGCTATCCAAGTATTGCTGAAACTGCAGCTTTCATCATTTTTCACTGTTACCATGCTGGTTCCATCTGATGAGAGCTGCAGTTCAAACACATCTGAAGGACCAGATGTTGCCCACCCTAGCATAGTATTTCTCTAGAAATAGCAAGAAAATTGTGCAGCATGGGTCACCTTGCTTTTACCATCTTTATAAATCAGTACATAGTGTTTGAACTAGAGATTTGGGACACTTTTACACAGACGTTTTCCAGGACTAGCTTCATTAAAATAACCATCCTTGTGCATTTCCATTATCAATCATCCAATTTTCATATCATTTCTATGATGTCCAAAATTGGCCTGAGCACTTTTTTTCCTGACAGCTGCTATCTCCTGTTACTGAAAAGGTAATGTAGTTAATGCATTATTAGCAAGTGGATTAGTCAGCTGCTGACAGAAGCTATAGTTTATCATGTTTACATGACCTTTTCTAATCCTTTGAACATTAAGAAGAACAGAAGATGTGCTGGGATTTGGGAGGATGTGAAATCTATTTATCCTCATAAAAACTGAGGTATAGTCAGTCCTGCTGTTGTCTTAAAAGCTCCATCTGTTGTCTCAAAGGCAAAAATAAAATGGCTGCTCTCCATATGGTCTCTCACGTAGCCATTTTCCTTCATCTCTTTGTATCCACTTTGATCTTTAAAAAATTTAGAGTGACAGAAAAAAAGAAAATTATTAGAGGTCATTATGGAACTGTGGTGGATATTTTAAACACTGAACATCTGCCATGGGTTAAGAGGAGGAAAGTGCTTGTCAGAACTGAGTGAAATGGTTCCAAATGTCATTTTTCATGTAGTTGTAGATGTAATCAATTATATCCTCATTTTACCTGTTCGAGCTACAAAATCCAGAGAGAAGAACATAGACCACCCTGCACTTTTTGGCAGATGCAAAACAGAAAGAGATAACCTCCTGCTTCAGTTATTTATTTATTTGTTTGTTTGTTTTTAGCATGCTTATGGGATCCAAAATTCCTTCCTCCAGTCAGATTTGTTCTTAGGTACATCTGGAGCACTTTCAAATAGACTTTGTAGTCTTCAATCTACTATTAACATATACCTGAAACTATTCTTTCCAGTAAATGTCAAGATCAGGTCCTTGACATTAGCAACAAAGAGAGATCCCAGAGGGATTGGGCTGGGATCCTGAAACTTTGTCTGTAAAGGTGTGGATCTCAAGAAACCTCTGTAATTTATACTGTACATACACTTGTGCCTCCAAGTCAACGCTGACTCCTGATGACTGCCTGGACAAGTCCCCGCAGTTTTCTTGGGAAGGTTTTTCAGAAGTGGTTTGCTGTTGCCTCCTTCCTAGGGCTGAGAGAGAGTGACTGGCCAAAGGTCACCCAGATGGCTTTGTGCCTAAGGTGGAACTAGAACTCACGGTCTCCCAGTTTCTAGCCTGGTGCCTTAACCACTACACCAAACTGGTTCTTATTAATGAATACTGACAAGTAGCTAAATCCTTGAGTATGAAGAACGTCCCTAAATTACCTTTTGTTGAAGATTGCATCGTCTCTTTGCAACTGTGAACTGTTTTAGCCACTAGGGCAAATGACAAGAGCTAGATAAGGAAAATAATCTTCACAAGCTGTCTTTATTTGTTAGTGTTTAAGAGACAAAGGGAATGCACACACAATCTCTCTCTGTCTTTCTCTCTCTCATGCTTTTCTTTCATGAAAATGTAGCATAGGGAGAAACAGTGTTTTCCTATGCTATATATTTCTTAATAAATATAACTTTTACTTCTAATATAATGAATGTTTGCTGGCATTCATTGATATTTGGGCTAAGCCCACATTTGGCATCCAAGACAACCATTGTATGAACATTTTTCTTTGTAAATGGGATCTGCTGCTACTTACTTAATCAGTATTCTTTTAGTGCTCTTCATATGCTCAGGAGCATATCCTCTGACAAGGGTTTCTGCTGAATTTAAACCCCCAACAATTTTCATCTATCCAACATGTCATACTCTCCCACTTCCAGGACACTAAGAGAAACTGTGAGAAATAGCAAAAACAAAAGTTTTAAGATTCTGAGTTAGTATATTAGAATTTTTCTCTAAGATTTCCATCTTCAGAATAGAAGTAGAACTTTAAAAGGAAATTGCAGGTCTTCTGTGGAATTGAAGCAGTTTGCAGCCTGGGTTGTCTCCTTAGAACTGCTGCTGCTTCATCTCCATTCTTGGTTCTGGGAATCACATCTGAGGCTAGTCCCTTGCACAAGTATCTACTTGCTGATCAGCTGGACACTCCACTGAATCTTCTCTGAACAATGTACACGCCTCAGGCAGCCAAACCCTGTAATTGTCAAATGTTCTCAGATGCAGGAGCTGAGGCTACATAATGAACCCATGGCAAATAATAGGTTTACCAGTTCCAAAGTCAAACCTATGAATTACTGGGTCATCCATTCTTTCCTGCAATCAAAACAAGAGTATGTTGTGAGCAGCAGATGAAGTATTCTTTCCATGATGTTCCTTGAGGCTGATTCATTCGGTCTTTGAAGCTGATTCCCTGCAACTTCTTGTAATGCCCACAAGTAGAGTGTACAGGAGAAACTGCATTGGAAGAAAACTGGCTGGACTCTGCCCTGATTGGGCAGGTCTAATAAGACATCTAACTAATTATTTCTTCTTTTGATTACATTTCTCTTTCTGTGTGTTCCCCCATGATAAATTTTGAAGTTTCTGTATCTTCTGTATTTTATGTATCTTTTATGCCCTATCCTTCCTTCACGAATCCCCTAATTCAGGAGTGGAAAATATTTGGCCATTTAAATGTTGCTGAACTCTAACTTTGCAGCACCATGCAATCCTGTGCTGTTGGGACTTATGATAAAACAATAACAGAATACCTGCAGGTTACTGCCACTGATGAGTGATCTTACTCAAAACACAGCACAGAAACATAGGAAGGAAGGAAGGAAGGAAGGAAGGAAGGAAGGAAGGAAGGAAGGAAGGAAGGAAGGAAGGAAGGATATTGTTGTTGTTGTTATTGTTATTTCCTCCTTTGATTTGGCTCTATTCTGATTTATAGGGCAAATGTAGTCTTAGATTTATAGCACTACAGATATTTTCTGCCTTTATTGTCTAAATTTTGCAGATGAGACTGGAAGTGAAGTTCTTAAAATGCATAGGTTTCCCTGAAATGTGGCAAATAAATAAATAAAGCACAGCACATTACATAGAAGCAAGTATTAAATGAGGATAATTAATCACTGAGAAAATAAATCAAGAGTAGTGACTAGGTCATCGTGCACAAGAATGAGATGTGGCTTGGAATGCAAGCCAATCCATATGGAGAAAGATGTGCATGTTCCTTAACTGCAACCCATTATCTCCTAAACACAGCTCACATTTCTCTTTAGAGACAAAAGGATTTGATTTATGTCAGTTAAACACTACCGAATATGGCAGATTCTGCACAAATCCAGGCAAAAAGATGATGAAGAACAAAGCAAAGATTGGAATCAATGCAGGCAGTTGGGCATAAAGAACCATGAATAGTTTATTGTATTTTCAGAATGCTACCCACTGCCTGACCCCCTTCCCCCAAAATGGACATGCAGAGAATTCAGTAGGATCTAAGAACTGCAGTATATGACATTAAGATAAGCAAAAGATGAACAGGGAAATCTCAATTTTAGAAAAGCCAGATATCTAGATTTTGGATAGCCTGGAAAATAAGTATTTGAGTTCTTTGTTCAGCAACCACTATGAAATTTTTATGGAGCCCTTTCTCCTTATTGTTTATGGCCTGATTATACAAAAATCTAAACTGATTAACCAAATGAGTTTTAATTCATGGATTAACCATTTCATCAACTGACTAAATCTGCATCAGTGAATTCAACAAACATTTTGAAGCAGGAGCTTCCTTTCAGGTATACTGATGTTGTCGCAGGTGACATCTGAAAAGAGGCATTCCCACCTGTGCAAGAATAAGAGCCCTGTCGCCTGCAGGCTTTTCTGTTATAAATATATCATTCCAGGATTTGGGGAAGGTTTGGACAATTTGAGCTAAGTGACAAGCTCGATGGGCAGCCAGCTATTGGCAGCAGTAAGCACGGCTGTATTTCCATTCCTTTTCGTCTCTCTTGTAAGCCTTCGCTATTAAGTGATTTGGGGAGGGAAACTATTTCAGTCCTGTCCAGCTCTATAGCAGGTGCTTTAAAGCACTGACAGATAAACCAAGGGAATTATCTTAAGACAGCCTTCCTCAGCTAGCCTCCTCCACACCTAGGCTTCTGTTATGGCCCTGCTGGACCTGGCGGAGGAGCAGCAGCAGCAGCAGCAGCCGCCGCCAGGGCATTCTGGGGATAACAATCCTGGAGGGGGTGATACCAGCAGTGTGGAAGCCAATCACTCTGGCTGAGGCAGATCCATCACCCCCAGGACTCCCTGCCTGCTCTAACTGACAGCCTCTCAGCCTCTGGTTCAGCCACCCAGTCCCAAGCAGAGGTGTGCTTTAAAGATACAACAGCATTGGGCTGAGCTCTGCAGGTCAGATAGACTGCCCAAGAAGCAGGCTGACAGGAGCGTAGACTCTTATGCAGTGTTTCTCAACCTTAGCCACTTTAAGATGTGCGGACTTCAACTCCCAGAGTACCCCAGCCGGCATTGAAGTCCGCACATCTTAAAGTGGCTAAGGTTGAGAAACACTGCTCTTACATAATGTACCTTAGCTGTGCGTCTGGGTGGTGGCTCAGCCTGGCTTATTTATTGACCTCACTCCCTGAGACAAAAAGCTGAGAATGACTTTTCAAGCTTCAGCGGTTGTACTTACCTTATTGAGCCATGCTTTGAATTCTAGATCCTACCGCACCATGTCTCTCCTCTTTTCCTTTGGGTTTGTCATTTGTTTATTGGATTCCTGGTCTAGACCTATGTCAAGCCTTGACTAGGTTACAGTTGCTGTCTTTAGCCATAGGTAAAAAGGACTCGTTCCTTCTAAAAGTTCTGGCTGAGTTTGCCTATCTCTGACCCATGGCAGGCAGGCAGCTTGCTGTCTTGTCGGCTGGCAGGCAGCAGTGCCAGCCCAGAAAGACTTCAACAACCAGAACTCCTCGTTTTCTTGCTGAGAACTCTGGGAACTGAGGTCCATACATCTCGGAGAATATCCAAATTAGGAAGAACTTAGAGCTGCATAATTTCAGACAGCCACTATATGGCAGCTAAGAGATATGGAAAGTTCTCTCTTTGCTGCTATCTAGTGACCATCTGGATTTTTACAGCACAATTCTGGTAGCCTTAGAATTTTTTTTTTCAATATATTTTTTTTAAAGTATAAATGATATAAAACAAAACTTATACAATTTATTCCAAACTACGCAAGAAAAATGGTATGTTTTTCAAAGGGTGAATAGTACAAATTAACAAGAAAAGGAAAAATCAAAGAAAGAGAAATAAAAATAAAAATAAAAATAAAAGACCTTAAACTAAAAAGAGCAAAAAAAGAATAAATAAATAAACAATACATTGAAATTTCTCATATTTTACCATATTAAAATAGTTACTTTTATCATTATATAAATCACAACAAATCTGTTTTTAAAAAAGTGATTAAAGCTTGACCATATGGAATCAAACTGTCTGAGTTTGCCTCTCTGCTGATAATTAGCCACTTCAAAGGCTGAGAACTAACAAATTTCACTAAGCCAACCTTTAGAGTGTGGTACACATACATCCTTCCAAGAGTTAATAATCATCTTTTTTTACAACAATTCAAGCAAAATACATCCAAAGCTCTTCATAAACAGACAAATTCCAAAAGTTATGGATACAGTTTAACAACACATTACCGTCTCTAAACCCTAACTTCCTCCCAAGAGCCTGGTTCATCATAGTACTAATATCTAAACAACACTGAACTATATGTTAATGTCCCTTGAAATTTATTTGATCTCCAACATTGGAAGGATGATAACCAATCATTCTAAACACCCATTGAGGAGTTCAATAAACCCCATTTGTTTTGGTTGAATTAACCTGGTTTTTAAATCATAAAAAAAAAATGGAATATTTCTTAAAACCAAGCCATTTGCTTAGTTTATGTCTCAAAATCTTGTGCAAACCCAGTAAATGTGTTAATTCAGTAAGCAGTTTAAGCATGTCATAGGAGCAGAACCACGGTGCCAGGACTATAGACTTTCATATTATTTTCTTCCTGCCTTTGGAAGATCTTTGGAAGATCTTGACTATTACAAAGGCAGAGTCACTTCTCAGCCTTTTGGCTAAGATCGATAGTAGTAGCTGTGCAATTGGGGAGATGATGAAGCAGTTCTTCAAAAAGATCACACCGATCACCTTGTGAATTGGCAAGGCAGAAGCATTCCTTTAGTATGATATTTTCTCCCAAGCCTCTTGTTTCCCCAAGTCTTCATTTGTTCTTAGGATTTGGAACTGGGAAGAGACACAGCTCATATGTGGGTGTGCTTCAGGTCATTTCAGTTAAACAGTGTAATCTATCAGGACCTAGGAAATGTACCTGCTGTACTCTGCTGCACAATCTGCCTTCTGGAATAGCATCTCCCTGAAGATCTTTATGGCTCCCATCCTGAGGGTATTCCAGAATTCATTGAAAACTTGGCTTTGCTGTCAGGCTTGGGGGTAGGGTGGCTGCTGAGCCCCTCTCATTTGGGGGGGTGTTTGGGGGGGTGGTTTGTTTGTTCTTTCAGACATTCAGGATTTTTTCCATGATTTTTCTTTCTGTTTTAAGGCACCAGATTAGAAACCAAGAGACTGTGAGTACTAGCCCTGCCTTAGGCACAAAGCCAGCTGGGTGATTTTGGGCCCGTCACTCTTTCTTAGCCCTAGGAAGAAGGCAATGGCAAACTACTTGCCAACAGAACTGTACAGACTTGCATTATTGAAGCCCTGCCCCTTTTCTAAATAAGTTGCATGTGTACTACAAGTAAGAAGGAGATGGCTTTGATCACATGGTCAAGGCTGCCATTAACAGCAAACTTTTATTATAGACTTTAAGCCAGAAAACACTACATAGAACCACATAAACCTAAAATTAATGATAAGACTAAAAATAGTCTAAAATACAAGAAAATTACATTACAGGAAAATTAATATCAATAATACAAATAACAGTGGTGATCACCAAGATTAGCACTAATCTTCAATCATAGGTGGGTTGAATAGAACAAACAGAGGCATAAAACCAAGCGAAGTGGAAAGATATGTCACAGTCCTGGTTGGATAGAAGTGACAGATAAGTATTGTGCTCTCTACCAGGGTAGTTCTTGAAAATGGGATAGATGAATGCCACTTGAGATTCCCTGTAAAGAGAGTAACAAAGGAGCATGTGTCTTAGGGACTCCACAGAGCTGTCTCCATATGGACATATATGCTGCTGAAGAAGGATGCTTCTTGTCATTGTAAAAGGCTTGCCTTGTTGAACCCCTGTACAAATACCCCTGCCTAAAGTGTGCTGTAAACCTAGCCATTGTACTTTATAAGCCATATGGACAAGTTAGTGGGATGTGCGAATCCAGACACAATGACTTATTCAACAAACAATGGCTAAAACAAACCCTAGCTTAGAAGAATGTGTGATGTTCATTGGACACTCTAGACTCAAAGACCTTTGAAGTCATTATCCTATTGCAAGGTTTAATGTGGCAAAGGGGAAAAATATTAAATGCTTGAGGATGAATCAAATCAAGTGAATTTAACTGAATGCTAATTCATCTGATGTAGAATCCAATTTAATTTTTACTCTGTTCCCACCAACTCCTGTTTCAAGTACAGCCTCCATCGCACCACTTAAAGGCCAAGAGCAGCTCTTGGCCTGAAAAGAAGTTGCACATTTCTGAACAAATGCAGCTTCGCTGGACTCATTATCAGGAGTTTCCAAACAGTCAGACCAGATGCCAGAGATGGCATGAAACATGCCCCTTGAGAAAGTAGAGCAGTCCGGATGCCATCTTTCAAATGTGTTCAGTTACTGCTTAGGAGTCCCAATTTACTTGTATGTGATTTGATTCTCCCCCCGACACACACAAACGCACACATGCACACAACCTGCCAGCACAAGGCAGTTGGCAGCCTGAATACGAACAGCTTTCCTGGGGAAATAATGACCTGGCCTCTTTTGTTGCTGCCATATGCTGCAGGGCTGGCAGCCATCCCTTTATTCAGACGGCTGCCACCCCACCCACTCCTTTTCCCTCATTTCAAATCTGATTGCATATTTGCCCGCCATGCCAGATGCCAGTTTTACCCGAGCTGACACTGGAAAATACACTCTGCCCAAATTTCCCCCTGGGTCCTAAAATAAATTGCTGAGGGTCTGCCAGCTCTGTCACTACCCACCATGGTGGTGATCCAGAAGAGAAGCACTTTATGTTTTCCTGACCAGGTGGAGCTGAAGTGCAAGACAGAGATTGCTTTTAAAGGAACAAGAGAGCAGATGTAGGATAAAGAGGAAGGAAAATGGGGAAGGGAGATAAAACGGTGTTTGGTTTTCATCCTCATGCAAGCACCCCTCATTTCATAATCTTGAACCAAGGGATGGCTCTATTAAATGGCTTAGTGCAACAGGTAAGTATGGCCTGGGAGAACAAAATGAAGCAGGACATAGGCTGATAGAATTTTGCCAAGACAATTCACTCTGCATAACAAACACTCTCTTCCAACAACCGAAGAGACGGCTTTATACATGGACTTCACCAGATGGACAACACCGAAATCAGATTGACTACATCCTTTGCAGCCAAAGGTGGCGGACATCTGTACAGTCGGTAAAAACAAGACCTGGAGCTGACTGTAGTTCAGATCACGAACTTCTTCTTGCACAATTTAGGATCAGACTAAAGAGAGTAGGGAAGACCCACAGATCAGCTAGATATGAGCTCACTAATATTCCTAAGGAATATGCAGTGGAGGTGAAGAATCGATTTAAGGGACTGGACTTAGTAGATAGGGTCCCGGAAGAACTCTGGACAGAAGTTCGCAACATTGTTCAGGAGGCGGCAACAAAATACATCCCAAAGAAAGAGAAAACCAAGAAGGCAAAATGGCTGTCTGCTGAGACACTAGAAGTAGCCCAAGAAAGAAGGAAAGCAAAAGGCAACAGCAACAGGGGGAGATATGCCCAATTAAATGCAAAATTCCAGAGGTTAGCCAGAAGAGATAAGGAATTATTTTTAAACAAGCAATGCGCAGAAGTGGAAGAAGACAATAGAATAGGAAGGACAAGAGACCTCTTCCAGAAAATTAGAACCATCGGAGCTAAATTCCAGGCCAAAATGGGTATGATCAAAAACAAAGATGGCAAGGACCTAACAGAAGAAGAAGAGATCAAGAAAAGGTGGCAAGAATATACAGAAGACCTGTATAGGAAGGATAACAATATCGGGGATAGCTTTGACGGTGTGGTCAGTGAGCTAGAGCCAGACATCCTGAAGAGTGAGGTTGAATGGGCCTTAAGAAGCATTGCTAATAACAAGGCAGCAGGAGATGACGGCATCCCAGCTGAACTGTTCAAAATCTTGCAAGATGATGCTGTCAAGGTAATGCATGCCATATGCCAGCAAATGTGGAAAACACAAGAATGGCCATCAGACTGGAAAAAATCAACTTATATCCCCATACCAAAAAAGGGAAACACTAAAGAATGTTCAAACTATCGAACAGTGGCACTCATTTCACATGCCAGTAAGGTAATGGTCAAGATCCTGCAAAGTAGACTTCAGCAATTCATGGAGCGAGAATTGCCAGATGTACAAGCTGGGTTTAGAAAAGGCAGAGGAACTAGGGACCAAATTGCCAATATCTGATGGATAATGGAAAAGGCCAGGGAGTTTCAGAAAAACATCTATTTCTGTTTTATTGACTATTCTAAAGCCTTTGACTGTGTGGACCATAACAAATTGTGGCAAGTTCTTAGTGGTATCATGATACCAAGTCATCTTGCATGCCTCCTGAAGAATCTGTATAACAACCAAGTAGCAACAGTAAGAACAGACCACGGAACAACGGACTGGTTTAAGATTGGGAAAGGAGTGCAGCAGGGCTGTATACTCTCACCCTACCTATTCAACTTGTACACAGAACACATCATGCGACGTGCTGGGCTTGAGGAATCCAAGGCTGGAGTTAAAATCACTGGAGGAAACATTAACAATCTCAGATATGCAGATGATACCACTTTGATGGCTGAAAGCGAAGAGGAACTGAGGAGCCTTATGATCAAGGTGAAAGAAGAAAGTGCAAAAGCTGGCTTGCAGCTAAACCTCAAAAAAACCAAGATTATGGCAACCAGCTTGATTGATAACTGGCAAATAGAGGGAGAAAACGTAGAGGCAGTGAAAGACTTTGTATTTCTAGGTGCGAAGATTACTGCAGATGCTGACTGCAGTCAGGAAATCAGAAGACGCTTAATCCTTGGGAGAAGAGCAATGACAAATCTCAATAAAATAGTTAAGAGCAGAGACATCACACTGACCACAAAGGTCCGCATAGTTAAAGCAATGGTGTTCCCCATAGTAACATATGGCTGCGAGAGCTGGACCATAAGGAAGGCTGAGAGAAGGAAGATCGATGCTTTTGAACTGTGGTGTTGGAGGAAAATTCTGAGAGTGCCTTGGACTGCCAGAAGATCAAACCAGTCCATCCTCCAGGAAATAAAGCCAGACTGCTCACTTGAGGGAATGATATTAAAGGCAAAACTGAAATACTTTGGCCACATAATGAGAAGACAGGACACCCTGGAGAAGATGCTGATGCTAGGGAGAGTGGGAGGCAAAAGGAAGAGGGGCCGACCAAGGGCAAGATGGATGGATGATATTCTAGAGGTGACGGACTCGTCCCTGGGGGAGCTGGGGGTGTTGACAACCAACAGGAAGTTCTGGCATGGGCTGGTCCATGAAGTCACGAAGAGTTGGAAGCGACTAAATGTCATGTTCACCGTTTCAATGTGCTTGGTACATCGTAACGTTTCGCATGTCATTTGCCTGATACGTGTTTGATCTCGGGAGAGAGGAAGATTCCTCTTCAGGGAGTTGTTATCTGTTGGCTGGTGGGTTGGAATGTGTTTGGGTTATCTCATGTGTTCAAGGTTGCTTTCCCAGGATGTGTGGAAAACGGTTACCAGCACCTGGGAGGGGGGTGGTTGCTATGGCCAGTAGGGGGGAGGGATTACGTTTGGAGCCGAGGGTTTTTAGTTTGTATTTGGCGCGCTTTTAGTCATTCTCAGCTTTCTCTGTATCTGCCATAATTTCCCTAATAAATTAGATTTCATTTAAGTAACCTCTTGTGAGTCTGAGTGTTTGGGGGTAGGCAACCATTACACTAAACGAATAAACAACAACACTCTGGTAGATCCACAAGGAAGTTCAAAAAAAGTCAAGATGGCAGCCATAACCACACAATTGAAGCTTCATGGGGGCTTCAATTGTGTAGTTGTAGCCAACATCTTGACTTTTTTGACCCCACACCTCACCCTTCAGACATCTTTGTCTGTACTTCATATTCAGAGGGAAGAGGAATGGAACCATCTTGGTTCGAGTGATGGGGTCAAGGCACAGATTTGGATGGGGGCCACAATTTTCTCTTTATTTCCTCCATTTCCAATAATAAGTTTTGAGAAAGCTCCATTCCTCCCTCCCTTCCTTCTTTGTCAGCTTTCTTTTGCCTGTATACTACAGTCTTCATGCACTTCCTACTTAAAAAGAATTAGAAACCCTGTCAACGATAATCACAAATCTGGTCAGAAAGCACAGACTTGGAATAGTCCTGGAGCCTCAGGTTGAACACCCCTAGTTTCACAACTTGTAATCAATCCAGCTGCCTCTAGGTTTTTTCATTGCTTAACGTCGGTTAAGCAACCTGCGGCTGAATGTGATGTGTGAACCCAGATAATATTTTACTAGATAGACCGGGGAGGCGGGGGGGCAGGGGGATTGGATAAATGGCAGCTTCTATTGTGTTGCAGGGATTCCTATTAGGAGTTAGAAGAGGGATGCTTTTCAGAGGAGGCTCAGTGTTTTGTGACATCGACAGAAAACAGAAAGCTCTTGCTTGTAGATTAAGGTTTACAGAGTCTTGGACAAGGCAAGGCAAAAACATTAACAAGAAATGACTTGGTTGTTGTACATTTTTGAAAAGCTCTCAGGCTTGCAAGGGCAGGGGGAAGAATAGCTGCACACTGCACACACACACACACACACACACACACACGTCTCTCATTTCATCACTGGAGAGAAGCAGTGCCCGCTTTGATTCATGGTGTTGTTTTCAGCCTGCACCACTATAGGAAGGAAAATGCTAAAGCAAGAACGAAAAAGAAAAGCTGTTTCTGAATAAGATAAAGAACTTCAAAACAAACACCATTACATTCTGCCCAGGGAGTAACAAGATTATTAGCTTGAAGGATCAGGGTTTCAGAGCTTCAAATCATTCCAGTTTGCAGAAGGCAGACAAGTGGCACCGTTTCTACCACCTAGCAGGGTCCCGACTTAATGCCATCACAAGGCCAGGAAGGAAAGGGAACACTTCCAACTGTTAGTCCTGCCTCACTTAATGCTTTCAGATCTCCCAATGGGCTTGATAGGTTGGAAGAAAAGAAAAAGACATTTATTGTCCAATACATGAAAAACACAGTTTGTACTTGCTTTAAAATAACTTGTATTGGCTATGGGAAGGTGAGTTTTCAAATAAGAATGCTAGGAATGGAAGGCCAGTTTTGGACTTTCTGCTTGGCCAAATAAGGAGAAGAAGCAAAGAAGCTAGTTAGGGTACCAAGCAACCTGAGCAGGGTAAGTAATCTCATTTTTGAAGGATAACATGAGCTCATTGAATATTGGGGCTTTTCTTAGGGATATGATGAAAGATGTATAGGATAAATGTATGGATGTATGGGATAAATGTATAGATGTATAAATGTAGTTGTGTAGATGAATAGGATGAATGAACGATGTACAGGATAGATCTTTCACCATGGAGAATATCTATGTGGTCACTAGGAGTCAAAAACTACTTGATGGCACATCAATCAATCAATCAATCTATCTTAGGGATATCTTGCAACTTTGCAGTAGCAGCTGAAAATTTTATTGTGGTAGCCTGGAACATACAGTAAATATGTTTGCAAAATTCAAGCTCAGTTCACTAGTCATTTTCCCCCCACAATGGCATGGGGCCAGGCTACCCGAGGGACCGTCTCATCCCCATAACATTGGCCCGTCCCACCCAGTCATGCAGAGAGGACATGCTACAGATCCCGTCAGCAAGGGAGTTCCACTTGGTGGGGTCCAGGAGGCGGGCCTTCTTTGCAGTGGCGCCCGCCCTTTGGAACATTCTGCCCCCTGAGGTGAAGTGGGCCCCTTTGCTCCTGACCTTCTGGAAGGGTTTGAAGACCTGGTTCTGCCACCTTGCCTGGGAGGGGAAGGGCAATAGCTCTTCCTGGGGGTGGCTGGTGGCATAGAGTCCTCCCTACCGAATGTAATTTCCCCCACTTGGATTTTATATATATATTTATTATTTTAGTATCTTGGTTGTTTACTTTGTAATTTTTATATGTTAATGCTTTTAAAAGGCTAATTTTATTGTAAACTGCTTAGAGTTCCCCTTTTTGGAGGGAGATGGGCAGGGATAGAAATTTGAAAAATAAATAAATATTCCCTGGCAATATGTTTTCTCTAGATGTTGTCTTGATCTCATCCCTATACCATGAATGAGACAACCCTAAGTCACCCTTAGCTGCACCAATGTTAAAGCTGTGTTTTTCCATTATTCCAACCCCATCCAAGGTATATAAAGTCTGACTGGCTTTATCCCCTGCCATTATCTTGCAGGGAAATTGGGTGACAGGAGTGACTGGGAATAAAGGCAAGGATAGAAATCAGTAATGGGACAGCAAACATCATCCCAGTATAGTTTTGTACCTAGTCAAGGATGGGTGGATCACACTTCAACTTTGTAGAGGGGAAATGCCCAATATGTGAAAGAAATTTAGGCTTTGCTTTATCAGGAAAAAAATATGTAAGTACTGCCCAACCTTTGATTTTTACTGTAAACAATCTGGATTTGGGCCATCACCAAAAAGTTAAGAAAGCCTAATTACTCTCCTCTCCTCTGCTTTCTAGAAAAATTCAATTCTCTAAGAACTCCACTTCTACCAATAGAGATGTGTGTGTCTGTGTGTCTGTGTGTTCATTCTTCCTTTCCTAATTATGGAGCAAGGAGGTAAAATTAATTTCCAAAAAGAACAGAAGGATTATAACTTATTCAACCAAATTCAATAGACCAGATTAGGGATGACTTTGGATATTTTATCTATGATCATTTTAATTTAATTTTTCTTTTTTTATATAGTAATTATATTAAACATTACAGTTAAACAATACAAACTAATACAAACTAAAAAAGAAAAGAAAAAAAAGAAAAAAATAGGAAGTGCAGAAAAGAAAAATAGAAAAAAAAGAAAAAATAAGAATATAGTAAAGAAAAAGAAAACAAACAAACAAATAAATAAATGACTCCCCCTTTCATCATAACAAGTATAAACAATTTTAATAACTTAAAACCTTCTCTTAAAATACAACAAATGATCTCTTCTTCCCATATCTCATCTCTTACCTATAAACAAATCCTTAAAGCCTTGTCATTCATTCCTGATCAGCAAAGGTCCATTAATTGTTACCAGAGAAACAATGTATCTATTTTAATCTTGATCAAATAAACCTTCCTTTTACTTTGAACAATTTTGATCTTTAATCCCTTCAAATAATGTCCTAGAACATTATTTCTTTTCATTTTTTCTTTCTCCCTTCTCACAAAATTCTTCAAAGCTTTAACACATCTCTTTTGTAAATCCAATAGATAACTTTCAAAAGGCCACTCTTTTGGTTTGCTATTTGTATATCCCTTTTAATTATTAAGACATCGGCCAGTTTCTTTTGTATGTTGTTTTTTTTCCATATCATTCTTGTAGACTGTCATTTTTAAATCCACTTTCAGATCAGTCTCAATCTTGTCTGGTAAAACTTGTTCCTCTTCTATAACATCTTTTAAACACAGCCTATCTATAGAGGCAGACACTCTTAAAATGAACTTCTGGGTCCATTGTTCAAAAATATCCCTCAATATGTCCAGTGTTAAAATATTTTGCTCCATTCTGTATTAGTAAGTCAAATTTAAGTGTTCTTTAATTATAATCTTTAGTTCATTCTGGTTCCCTCTAGTGTCCAACTTTCAAAGTTTCATCCTATAATTTTTTTAAAAAAAGAATTCAAAACAAAAGCATTTTCCCATGGGAAGGATTCTTACAATTGATTCCAAAATCCTATTTCAAATTCATCTGGACCCTTACACCATTTGTAACTTTCCAAAATCAAAGTTTTAATCACCCTTTTGCTGTTTATTCTTTTTAAGTTCTTGAACTTTAGTTAAAACTTCTTTTGCTAAGGAATGAAGGAAACTCATCCAGTGCTGTAAAACATGTTGATCCAAAGGTTCTTAATAGCTGAAAAGCAGTTAGTAAGCCATTTTCAAAAGTGATTAGAAAAGGAAGTATGCAGACCCAGTGTTGTTTTGAAGGTGCTGACCATGGTTTGATCAAAAAAATGACTATTCCCTTATATCCCAGAGCTCTAAACCAACCAGAGATGGCTATTTTGTGGTTTCCTTATGAGGAGCAACTGTATGGAGCATTTTTGGGCAATCTCAAATCCTCTCCTTGTTTGGAGAGGAATTATTGAAGAACAGGTCTACTCACCAGCTCTTCATCCTGCCGCAGTTGTCAGCTCCACTTTTAGCAGTGCTGTCTTCAGTTTGCCATTTCTTCCCTGGAAGTACATTATTTTAATCTTATTTTTCTTGATGTTTTTATTTTATTTTGTGTCTTGTTTTAATTAGTGTATGCTATCTTGATTGCATATATAAACAGAAAAGGGAGGGGTATAAAATGTAATAATAAAATATAAATATTTAAACACAGGACTACAGCTTTGTGGCAGTGAACATGCTTTGTATTCAGGCCCCAGGATACAGTCCCAGGAAATTCTAATCCCTGGAGAATTCCTGTCTGTCAGTATAAGGAATGTTAAACTTGATGGTATAATTGAACATATAACAGCATATAATGTCTCACAATCAATAGCCATGCTTAAAGTAAATTTAGAACTTTTGTGCAACACTTGGCTTGCTCTCTATTGCCATTACAGATATGCAATACGCTTCACATCATAAGGTTCAAATGAATAGCATTCAAATTATCATTTTTCAAAGTCTGCTAGTTATCAGGTTATGGATGATGCATAAACTACATGGTAATTTTTATCAACCATGAAAGTTTCTTACCAATCCCGAGAGGAGCTACAGCGCGGTCTGCTTTTCTGCATGGGAGACAATCAGGTTAATAACCAATATCTTTAAATAAAATGCATCATGGGCATGAGGAAGTCATTGTCACAGAACTGTGATGAAAAATAATGCACTGCTCCACTTGCCAGAGTAAATAGGTAGTTGAGATGTGTCTCAGATTTGCAAAACAATTGATTCTCTGAATCTCTACCAGCCTTTTCTCATCCATCAATGTCTCTTCACATAAAATTATTTTATTTTTAAGGCAAGGTGATGGGAATGGATAGGTAAGCACCACGCGAGGCTTGTGGAATACCTCCTTCAAAGATTTTGCATAATAAGAGAGAGGGAATCTTCCTGAAAAGAGGGGGTCTTCCTGAATATTTGTTAAGTGCATGTCATCTGCAGGTATTTATTTCATTTGTGTAAAAGCATTTTGCAAATGATGCAGATTACATCATTTACATATGACATTATTACACAAGTGATACAAATTGCTGCACATGAATGTAAAATTAACATAAATTTAATGGTCTTGTCAAGACTCCTTTGGATGCAGTAGGCTTGTCCATTTTTACACTGAGATGGAAATTTGGTCCGTTGCATTTGAAGCCTACTAAATGTGATTCTGCTAAACTAAATTTCACTCTGTGTGGGTGTGTGGATGTGTGTACACACACACACACACATTGTGATATCATGACTGGAGCTCCCTACTGGTTTTAAGCTCCGTACTAGTTTTGAACTTTTCCTATAGGGGAAATGATGAGGGTATTAATGAAGGACTCTTTCACCAGATGTCTTTAAGTGGATGCTTTAACTGATTTTTTTAGAAAACTTTATTTTGCTACAAGTTTTTTAAAAGTACACAAATACAAAACACCCTTAAAATACAAAAAAAAAAAAATCCAACTGATAAATAATAACAAACAAAACCAAAAAAAGGAAAGACAATCATAAACTAAGCATCTCATTAATATCAAATATTAATATTAAATATTGTATATAAAATTCTAATTTAAGACTCCATTGTAAACATCGTGAAATTTATGCCAAATGGAAACATATTGCATCATTTTTGAGTAGTAGAACATATGACCTTTTAAAAAATGGATAAATTACACAGCTCTTGAATCCAATCCTTAATATCCAGAATAGTAATATTTTTTTCCAATTTCTCAGAATAATTTTCTGATCACTTCCCCATGCCCCATATAGCCAAAGTTCCTTTAAAAATTGAAAAATCCCACATTTTTGGAATTAATGAAATATAACATATTTAATATTAAGAGATTTCCCAATCCCTCCCTTCCTCCCTCCCTCCCTCTCTCCACACACAAACACACACACACATCCAATTTATATGGCCGCCCATCTCAACGAGTGACTTTTTTGGTGCATCCAATAAACTCAACATAGAATGTTTTGGTGAACCAATTTCAGTCTTAAATTCAACAAGATTAATTTAACACTTTTTAAAACATGTGACCATTATTGTATATTCTAATTCTTTAGTCCAATTTTAAATTTCTGCTTTAATTTTTGATAGAAATGTTATGTGGTTTATTTTCAGACATAGACTCTATGAAAATAGAAAGCATCTCAGGTCTGTTGAAGCAGCTAAAGCATCAGGTCCATATTGAGTTGTCAAAAATGTGCTTGAGATAAGTATATTTGTACTGTTGTAAATTAGGCAAGTGAAATTCTATTTCAAGTTCAGAAAAACCCTCAAAATAATTGGTTATAAACCAATTGTAAACCAATAGTAAAGTAATTGGTTTACAATAACTTTAATTTTGGAGACCCTAGACTGAGGAAAGTATGAACTAATTGACATCTAAGCTCTCTTCTGACCTATTCATTTGATAAGAAACAGAAAGAGGAGCAACTGAAGAACTGGGATCTGTATAAAGTATTCAGTCAAAGAGTTTTTATTGACTATCCAATGGAATAGGAATAGTCCAGCAAACAGTTCATTTGTGAACAACTATTAGATTGAAATTTTAGCACCAGAGTTGTTTTCATTTCCAATTGTTAGACTAAAGAAGCTGAAGTCTCTCTGTGCCATTCTGGTAGCTTGAAACCAGATCCAAGTCATGATTCAGTAGTCTCGATCTAGTAGAAAATATTCCTAAAACCATTCAAACACTCTCAACCATCATTTCTGTAATCCAAGAAATTGGAAGAACTGATGCTCATCCTCTATTATTAAAGTTTTTCGAAAGGCTGAGTTTTCTGTATACATTCTAACATCTAATCAAATATAATCTCCCATTTTAATTGATATTGCATGATTCTCTTTCATTTCCATACATTTTGTGCAGGAGATCTTCTATGTTGTTTTGTGACTCTCTGCTTTTTCTTTAGACATTAGACACCAAAGATCAGCCAGAGTTTGTGTGTCAATGAAAGGCTGTAATTTCCACCACCACCTTCTAAAAAATTAAATTAATTTTTATGGTAAAAATTAATTCATTAATTGCTTAACAACTCCTTTTCTCATCAAAACTATCTCTAGTTAAAAGCCCCCTTTTTCCTCAGATTTATTTATGACTAATTTCTCACAGCGTTCATGGAACTTTCATTTTGCAAAACTTTTTTTTTTTCTTTTGTCTGCAATTCTACTCTTTTCCCCTCTCACACACATATTCATTCAGTTAACATGATGTCTCATAACCGTATACTTCCTTTGTCAGTTTTAGCTGGTTCAGTGAAAGCATTGCCCTGACACAAAATAAGGAATTTGCATTTTGGATAAGAAGACTCATTTTTCTTAAAAAAAAAAAAAATAGAATGACTCTACTGGTTTTAAGCTTCACCCCATTACAGCAGCAAACCTTGGCAACATAAGAACAACTGGGCAGAGGTTCTGAAACTATGCTGACATAGTATCTTCTAAAGAGAGATCTTCCTATCTCTCTTTAGAAACTGCATATTGTCTTCGTCAGCTCAGGGCAATGAACATATGGGATCATCAACCCAGGGAATGCAAAATAGGAATAAAACAAGATGAATTGGCTATTGATTCAGAGGTTGCTTGATTTCAGGACTGTACCCTCTTTCGTTCTTGAAGGTGTTGTGCTCCCCCAGAAAAAATGCAGTCATAATCTGGTGGGCAGGTGGGGGGTGCTTCCTGGACTCACAGCTCCAGCTCAAAGAGCAGGTGGAGACCATGGCCAGGAGGGTTTTTGCACAGTTTCAGGTGATACACCAGCTACGGCCAGGATGCACTGCAGATGGTCACTCATGTCCTTCTCATTTCTCACCTAGATTACTGTAATTTGCTCTATATGAAGCTGCTATTGAAGACCACCTTGAGGCTACCTGGAAACAGGTAGTCCAATTTGCAGTGGCATGCCCACTCAGTGGTTACTCAGGGTTCTATCATGTTATACCACTGCTGAACTGGTTGCCAGTAGGTTTCCAAGTGCAATTCAAGTGCCAATCACTATCTTTCCCAAAAATTTCTGCTTTTCCTACCCAGACGAATAGAGAGCAGTTGCTGAGAGACCCCACCTACCAGGAGCTACAGCATGAGAGGGCCTCACAGCAGGCATTTTCTGTAGCAGCTCCCTTCCTCTGAAATAGTTTGCTCCCTGATGCATGGATGGGCCCCACCCTCGTGACTTCAGAAGCAAGTTAAAACATGGTCACTCTAGAGAGATTTTGGAGATTAATTGTATTGGTAATGTTACTTTTTACAAATCTATAATTTCTTAGCTTTGTGTTCTTAGTTATTATTTTAATAATTTATTTGGATTTGCACCTGTTTGTATTATGTAAACTCTGTAAGCCACCTAGAGTCTGGCCAGTTTCAGGTAGTCAGATAAATTTCATGAATGAATGAATGAACAAACAAACAAAGCAGGTAAAATAGTGACCTTTTCTGGAGGGATATGGACTGAACCTCAACAATTTCTATTTAATTTTGGAAGATTCATAGTTGAACCCACTGCTGGTGGGGTGCGCCAGATGAACACCTGCTCACCAAATCAAACTAAGCTGTGGACTCCCGGATGTAGATTAATATATGAAACAATCAACAGCAAAGGCACTCAGCAGAAGCCACAATGTTGTCAAAATGAGGCAATTACTTCACATCATGTTTGCAATGACAATATGATGCACACAATGTCACCTGACACCTTGTCCCCACCACCAATGGATGGCTATGGTCCATAGATACATGATTACATGAGGTGAAAGATATAATGGTGTCTTCTTCTCCGTACAGAAGTTGACTCAATTCAGTAACATCTTCTCTCGACTTAGAGGGAGATTAAAATTTCTGGTTTCTTTTCCCTTTCTTCCTTCTTTCTTTCTCCCAGGAAATCTGCAGCCATTTGAAAGTTTGATATGGCTGCAATAATATGTCTTAAATGGTTGAAAAGGCAGGAAAGCAGTAAGCACAGGGAAGTTGATATTGATTAATTGCCATCTTGCTCTAGTTACCCAGAATTTTCCGCTGTACCACTGGAGCACAGCACAATGAGTGAAGCACAGACCATATAGCTCTATCACCATCCTGGCTCAAATGGCTTTAAGCAGGACGCTAATAGTTCAAACTAGAAACTGGCAGAGGAACTCACAACTGTAGTCAGAAAACAAACCATACTCCCAATCTGAGTTCAGGCTCAGTAGAGTTGGTCCAGTATATCTCACTGGGTTTTTATTGTAGGGATAACATTGAAGGAGAGCGGTAGCACCAGAAAAAATAATGTGAATGAATGAATGGCTGGCTGGCTGGCTGGCTGAATTTCACACACATTTTGTTTCATTACTCAAAAGTCATGCCTTTGTTCCTATCTGTTTAAAAGTTCAAACAGGAAAGAAAAAAGAGTATAGCAACTTGACAATGAGATTTTGTGGCAACTGTTATTGTTTTACTCCCCACAGGAGAGAACTAACACAGTTAAGAGTCTGCAAGATGATACAAGCTCCACATTTGATTGAAACGCCAAAGCAATTTCATTTCCAGATTTTATCATGTAACAGGAAGGCTGCTAATGAAAGAAAGGGCTCAACTATTGCCCTAGTTTTGTTAGGTGGAGTTCTGGAGATAGTGTTAATGAAGCTCCCTAAAGCCACTGTGTATTTTTTGTGGTCATTCTTGCTGCTGTATCCAGCATTTGGCCAGGAGAGGGAAGAGTCTCATGGTGCAGGTAGACATGAAAAGAGTAGCATTACCTCAATTATCTTACTTTTGCAAGATCAAGCACAGGAAAACCAGTTCATTGCTTTTCAAGATACAGCACTGAGTAAAGTCTAAATAATGTCAACCAATTCGCCATAGCAATATTTCAAAAAGGGTTTTTTTCCCCCCGTTTTTAAAAGCACCAAACATTCAACCAGATAGATTTCTAAGGTACCAGAAATAATCACAGAAGGTAACAGTACCTAGCTGAATTTGGCTGATTTTGAAAAAGAAACTTAAAGAGTGCTAAAATAAATGTTTAGTGTTTCTTTTTTAGCATTTTATTATGAATGTTTTTACTATACTTTAGCAAGCTGCTCAAAGCTGTGAAGGGGGTAGGCAGCATTTGAAATTTCTAAATAAATAAAAATAGATTTTCTACATAAATAAATGCAAGTTGGGGGGATGGAAGGATGATAATTAAATTAACTAACTGTAAATATTAACATTATTACTTTTATCAATTAATTTAATTATTTAACTACTAGAGTTTTAACATACCCAATGACAATTTAGTTTACTCCCAGATTTAAAATAAACTCAGATGGGAGAGTGAGAACTATCTCATTCACACATACATTCCCCTTAGATGATGGCAACTCTTAAGTGGTACAGCTAAGTGGTAAGCCTAGTACTTAAATCTTCTGAGCAGTGGCCAGAATCAAAAGGCAAATAACTAGCAAGGACATTAACAGTCCAGCTAAGTGCAGCACTGTTGATATAGAAAGCGAAACAGGACCGGTTGTGGTTAGTACTTGAATTAGGATCATTCGGGAGATCCAGGACTATAGACTCATCTGGAAAGTTTAAAAAAAAAATCCTGGGAGAAGTCAATAGCAAACCACTTCTTTGTCATGCCAAGAAAATTACATGGGTGTGTCTACATAAGTTAGCAGGAATCAAACTCAACTTTTAGTTTTGAAATCACCTACATCACAATCCCAAGTACACATTTCCAGTATCAAGGTAAGAGAAGCAACCCCTGTCTTAAATCTATACACAGTAGTGTCTTGTTAAGTACAAAGTACAACATTGTCAGGGTCTTCCCTTCTTTTATTCCACCCAGTTACAAAAACTTTTTGGTATTCAGTATTCAAGGAGGGCAAAACTTGTAACTGCACAGTAATGAAAGAAAACATTCAGCATATTCTTGAAGGAATTCTAAATTGTGAGATTTAAATAATCAAGTAAATTCCAAATGTACATATATGCATATAAATTAACATGTGCCCCATTTTGAGTGCATTTCTGATACATGGGGCTGTTTCCCCATTAAGGTTTTCCTAGTTCTGGATCTTCCTGTACACATCCTCTTTTCACCGCAATCACACCCTAGCTAGCCAGGAAGAAAACCTAGCTTGAAATGTTCAAGCTTGGAGCAATAAAGGTCGGTTTTGGATGATGGCAGCATCACAGATCTGTGATGGGGAATGGGGCAGACTTCCCAGCAGTAGACTATGGGAAGGATATCTCACCCTTGCTGCCTTCTGATTGGTAAACATAGGGAGATACAAAGTGGCCAGGGAGCCTATAGATAAAGGAGCTGCTGGCCACAAGGCATTATTGTGTTATCAGGTAACTTGGGGTGTTAGAGAAGAAGATCATGTAACAAATGTTGGTTTAAGTGACAGAGACCCCTTTAATTTTATACAAATGCTGGATTCATAATAAAAGGTAAAGGTTTCCCTTGACATTAAGTCCAGTCGTGTCCGACTCTAGGGAGCAGTGCTCATCTCCGTTTCAAAGCCAAAGAGCCGGCGTTTGTCCGTAGACACTTCCGTGGTCATGTGGCCGGCATGACTAAACAGAACGCCGTTACCTGCCTGCCAAAGCGGTACCTATTAATCTACTCACATTTGCATGTTTTCGAACTGCTAGGTTGGCAGGAGCTGGGACTAGCAACGGGAGCTCACCCCATCACGCAGATTCGAACCGCCGACCTTCCGATTGGCAAGCTCAGCAGCTCAGCGGTTTAACCCACAGCGCCACCACTTCCCCATTCATAATACTGATTTCAAAATACTGAACCTTTCCCAGTTTTTGCTTCTCTGCCTCAGATTCACTGTGGTAGAAAAGCAAAAACAATGGATGGATGAATGGATGGATGGATGGATGGATGGATGTTGCATTTACCTTGTCCATAGGACATTTATTCATTTATTCATTTATTTATTTGTTTGTTTTTCAAATTTCTATCACCGCCCATCTCCCCCAAAAAGGGGGACTCTGGGCGGTTTACAATACATTACCTCCATGACCATCCTTCCAGATTTCCATCTTTTTCAAACATCGGAATATGGTAATCCAATTGGAATGTCTCATAAGAACCACCTGACTCAGCTAGCTAAAAGATTTTACAGATAAATAATTGTGGACTTAACTTGGGAATGGAATTTAACTATAACCTGGTCTGCAAATCATGTTAAGCCATAAGGTTTTTATTGGTATGAATCTAGCTGCTTTGGTCTGTAAGCTGTGGTTTATTGTCTTGCAAAACCAGTCATCTGAAATTTATTCTGTAAATCATGGCTCAGCAAGCTATGGCTTTGTATGGCTTTCCTTCCCTTGCCTCTTTCTCTTCATGGGAAAAGCCAGTTGGACAGAGCTCACGGTGGGGAGCAAAGCAACTTCTTGTGATATAATCTGGGATTCTTTTGTGCTTGGGGAACTCAAGGAAGTGGATAGGTTCTTCTGTAATTTGAACACTACTACCTGTAGGCTTAATCCATACCCGTGCTCTTCCAGGACACTTTGGGCTGCCAGGCAGGCTGTGAGTGGCTCTATGGCACAGAACCAGGGGGTAGCAAGTAGAACTTTAGAATGGAATCAGCCTACCTGGTCCAGATGCGTTGAGAAGACCTTCTGAGAGCCCCACCCTTGTCATGAGCTTCATAGGGTATGGCCGGCTAGCATCAGACCTTAATGGTGCCATTCTTTGTGGAATAAACTCCTCTATCCCTGCTTCCTTTCCACAAACAAGTGAAACCCATTCTGTCTGGATGTATTTTTAGCCCTAGTTCATTTTAGGCATATTGCTTATGTATTCTTTTCTTATTTATGTGAGTTTTGTATTGCATGTTTTATCCTATTATTACCTAACCTATTGTTTAGGATGTGAATACTGGGAAACAAACAAACAGATAAATTTTGCAGCTGAAAGATTGTGAAACTACTTTTTAATCATCCCCAGAATGGAATCTAGATGCTTTCCCTAAAATGTTAAAGGTGCAGCTAACACTCAGCAACTTATCACTCTGTTCATTTTCTAAGAGATTTCATAAATTACTAGCAAAGGGAACATTCACAGGCCCATTTCAGAATTCTGAACTAATTACAATATACATTTTGTTTACTTTTTGATTATTTGTCATTTATCCTATCAGGTTTTCCAACATAATAAATTCCCCTATATTTTCTTTTAATAGATTTCTGTATTATCATATATATTAAATTTTCAGGTCTTTTGTAAAAAACAACTACTTTCCAGGTTGCTGATATGCACTGCATTAAAAACATATAATCCGGTCTTTGCTATAAAGTCATTATGGGCTCAACATTTTGGAAGATTAGAATAAAAAACATGTTTTTATGCTTTATTGGAGAAATGCATTTGTTTGAGGCTTAACCTTCCAAATGGCTGTTGAATTAAAAACTAATAGGATCTTTCAAGAACACTAATAATAGTCATAGATAATTGAAATAGGTGTGTGGTTTTTCACAAATCTTTTATCAATAGCATGTTTCAGAAATTGCCATGAAATTATTTTGTATAACATGAATCAGGTTTAACTCTCTTTTGTTGTAATACTTTCTTCTTATTTTTTTCCTTATAAAGTGTAATCTTATGGTCCCCAGGCAGGTGTTCCAGGATTCTTGGGACTAACTAGGATTCTCTCCAAATGGAGTGAAATACCTAAGATTCTCAAGTTTAACTGTCAGAGGTGACTATTTCCCATGTTTGGGACTTCTGACTTTGAACAGACAAAGAGTGCTCTTGCAGAAGAGTGAGCGGTTTTACAGCAGATCAAAGCAAAGCAGTACTCCTAGAAATAAGTTGGCCATGTTGCTTTGCAAAGTAGCCTCTAGGAATGGTCTGCTTGAACATTTATTGGTGACACATCCCTTTGAAGGTTTGCACAGCCCTAAAGGGCAGGCCTACTTCCTTCTGCCCAGGTGCATTTTAATACATCCAGAGCAGAAGACCAGAAGTTTCACAATAGGTTCTTGCCTATATTTCTGTCCTACATGACTTTTTTAAAAAGATAACACTATATAGGGTACAATGTACAGAACATTGTACCAAAAAATGCAGAAGTAAAATTTCAATTTGGTGAATCTAATCAATCCATATTTACTAAGGGACAGTTCCAAAAAGCAGGGCCAAATGAACAGCATCTCTGAGCTGGCCAGTTCAATTCATTGCACACCCTGCTGATTTCTGTTAGCTATTTAGAAAGCAAAACCACATGCTGGCTCAACAAGAATTTATGAGAGTCTTGGAAAATGAAATTTTTACACTTTGCAGGCACATATGCAGTGTTGAACAGGAATGGCTAGGAATAATATTAGGAAACACCTAGCAGGTTACAATGGACAGTTCATGCATAAACATGTGTCACATTTAACAGTTGGCAACACCGGTGGGTGACTTCATTAACAAGCCTTCTCAAAGCAAACTCAGATAAGACATTGCCAACAACTGCTTCAAAGTGCTTTCCAAATCCCAACTTTTCATATGCTAAACTACAGTTGCCCAAGTGCTGAATAGTTAAATGAGAAGCATGTTAATGTTTTCTACTACAGATTAAGGTTACTATGGTAACTAATCATTTTGGCCTGGTGAAGAGGTTGAATTCAACTGTCCCCTTTTCAGTTGTTAATTTTTGCACCTGGGGGGAACAACTTGCCTGGACTTGCTTTAGTTTCTGTTTCCCTTCTGTGTAGGCATGTAGAGAGTTAAGCAGCTCTCACTGAGAGCCTTGTAAGAATGCAGAAGCTTTTAAATATGTTTTGCTTTCTGTAAATAAAATTATGTTTATAGAAATGCCTGGTGTGTGACTTTTCTGATCTCTCCTGGGCCAAAGGCTTTCCTAGCAATCTGCCAACAAAGCATGCATGCCCAGCAAAGTCCCAAATAGCCCCTGAATTCTGCTGAACCTTGGAAAGCACGTAGAGCATTTATCCACCTAGATGAGTCTTGTTCTCTAGTGCTTCCCATCATGCTGCAGGCCACATAGGCTGACCCTTAAAGAATGTCCATATCCATGTCCAGCTGAATAAGAAGCTTTTTAAGGTGTATTTTTCATGTTTACTGCGTTGCTGGAATACCAAGCTTTTAGCCAAGGTTTGCTTGTTTTTTCACCAGAAGAGAGAAGCACAAATAATCAGGGCCATTTGAGATAAACTACATCGACTCACAGCTCCTTGTCTTTCAGAAGTCATTCTTTGTAAACCCTGGGAAGAGACAATTTATACAAAGATTGCTATAGATTGCAAACACTAAGCTGACCAGATCTGGGCTGCAAAAAAATCCAGATGAGTACTGGACGGCAGAAAAAAAGAGTTTTTGGAATCTCTTTGCTGCCTTCCAATGGTCTTCTATATTTTTGTAGCCCAGCACTGGTAGTTTTACCATGCACCTTTGTAGGCAAAGGAACAAAAGATGAGGCAAACATCAAATGAACCAGGGCTGAAGTTGCCATCCAAACCAGTTGAGACTCTGCTTGTGAAGTTGGGCTATAGGGATCAGATAGGAATGTTGCTAGTGTACCAGCCTCTCTACTGCAGAGCAACCTCCCTGGCTTGATCTGTTAAGTGTGTAGTTGGATTGGCAGTGAAGTTCCCCATGCTTAGGTACTGGGGGAGTTCAATCTGCCTTCCTTGGGTGTGGACTTGGAAGAGTTCACAGCCACCATGGCTACCATAAATTTGACCCAGATTATTAACAGCCCAGTTTATAGTGAGGGTCATGCATTAGTTCTGTCTTTTTGTCCCAGGGCAATGGCCACATGATCTGGAATTGGGGGATGTTACTATCCTGAAGAGTGGGCTGGAGTGGACTATGCCAATTCTTTTATCTAACTATTCTGCTGTGAGTGCCATTTGTCATATTGATCATGGACTCTTTGGTGTCTTTGTATCTCTCAGGACAGGAAATCTGAGTGAGGTGGGGTGAACAATATCTGAGAATGGCAGTGTCTGTTTTGCTCATAGGCTGACTTTTTGCTCTCCAGGCAAAAAGGCACAAATGTTTTTCTGCCACCAGAAATGGTCAGCATATCTGAAAGCCCAAAATTCAGTACCAACATTTAAAATCACTTCTGGGACTGCAGTGCAGATTTTGGAGACTGGAGATTGTGCAAGCCTTGGTTTTTAATAAAAAAATACTATAAATCCCTAAATTAAAGCTACTGCTACAGTTAAAGTACTCATTACTCTTCTTGAAGTAAAGCCTCTTTTGCACTCAAGGATGTTGCAAAAGATGCTGATACTTCCAAGCTGACCAGGTTTATGTATCTTCATACAAGTGTGCATACAAATGTCATAGGTAAATCTGTAACAATGCATTTCCTACTGCTCAGGTTCAATACTGCATCTTGTTTTATGGTTCTAGTATTGTAGTATTTAGTATTCTAGTATTTTAATTTTAACTTGTTCTGTTCTCATCTCATGCTCTAAGACATCCAGAAACCTTTTCTATATGTGCTTTATATTAATGTCTGGAAAGGACAAGAACTTTCTGCCCACAAAGTATCTGAATTGGCTTTCCTGACTGTAATCCAGGGGAGCATAACCTGTGGTTCCAGGGCCACATCTGCCTTACCTGTTATTTGAAACCCCCAAACCTCCTTGCTGAAAATCCACAGCACATGACAGATTTCTCTGGAAATTACAAGAAGAAACTTCCAATGACACAAAAACTCTGATAGGTAGAAGAAGTATTCTAGAAAAGCTAACAAAGCCCTATTTGTACTGAAATGAAAACTCTAATTCTAGTGCCTCTTTCTCCTGCTCAGATGATGTAGCTGGCTAGAAGCCATCCTTTGGAATGGGAGGGATGATTCCCACCTCTCTCTTATTCTGGCAATTGTTGATCTGGCTGTTTTCTGATGACTATACAAGAATGCTCTCACCGCACAATTTCTTGACCTTTTGAGGCAGAAGACAAACCATGGTAGGGCTAATCCTAAAACAGACTTAACAGATTTTAAAATTTAACTGAAGAAAAAACAAAACTGTAGGATCTACTCTTTAGGCATCACTGCACTGCTTGCTATGGTCCTTAATGGAATCCAATGTAGGCATAAAATACAGTAAAATTAGATAAAACTAAATATACAGATAACAGTGGCAATCACCAAAATTGGTACTGATCTTCAGTTGTAGGTAGGATGGATGGATGGAACAAATGTTTATCTGTCACTTCTTCCATCTGACCAGGACTGTCATATCTTTCCAGGTTGCCTGATTTTGTGCCACCATTTGTTCTATCTGTCTCACCTATGGTCTTTAATGTAAATGTATAGTATGCCCCCTAGTCACCTTTGACTCCTGGTGGCTACATGGACAAGTCCATGCAGTGTTCTTGGCAACACTTTCAGAAGTGGTTTGCCCTTGCCTTCTTCTTCCAAAGGCTGAGAGAGTGACTGGCCCAAAGTCACCCAGCTGGCTTTGTGCCTAAGGCAGAACTAGAACTCACAGTCTCCCAGTTTTTAGCCCAGTGCCTTTAACCACTACACCAAACTGTCTCTCTCTTATTAAAGAAGACTGAGCCAAAAGACATAGCTTCCTTAAAGTATTACAGGCAGGTGTACTCTTTGCACTCTTGCATACTATGAAGCTGAATGAGACTGAATCCAAAGTGCCACATGGTTTAATTATGCACTGCCTTTTCTCCCATGAAGCAGGCCAAAAGTCACAAAGAGGGTTCCATTTCAAGTCATCAGTCTGGAGGGTCTTTTTGCTTGCACACATTCTTCCTCCCTCCCCCAAAAGGAAAGGGAAAAGGGAAAAGGGAAAAGGGAAGAAGAATTCAGGCAGGCAGAAGTAAGAAATTCCTTCACCCCACCCACTCTGCCCCAACTAGCAGTCCCCAAGGTAATGTGATGTAAAGCCCCATTGATCTCCCTTAATCGCTCCAAGAAGAGGTTCACTAAAGGCCATCTCTCTGCTTTACCTAAATTATACCAATTGCTGTAATTAGCAAGCTCTGTGAAAGCTTTGTTTATTTACCCAACAAACCAATCGCTTGGGAAATCGCTACAGACATCACTCCTTATGGAAGAAGCCTTGTACTTCATCCAGCAAAATTGGGGTGAAGTAGAGAGGAATTGTTTCCATGAGCTTAACCTTTGTGGATGAATAGAGAGCTGTATGTATCTAGCTGAGTGAGTGCTGTTTTTCTCATATGTGACAACCCACTCTTTTCCCAAACTCATCAAATTCACTCCATCCTGAATCACAAACTAGACTATCACATTTTAGCCAGATATGTTTGGTTGTTTGCTTAATTGACTTACATAGCCACTCATCTCAGTACAGGACTCTGAGTGGCTCACAATATTAAAACAGATAAAAATATATACAAATAGAAAACAGACAAGAAATAAAACACATAGCAGCTGAAGAACCATAAAAAGCCCTCAACATATTCAGGAAATGGGCTCTATCACACATCCAGGGCCCCAGGCTCAAGCACAGGACCACGTCTTCAGGGTCCTGCAGAAGGCCAGCAGGACTGGAGGGATGACTGGAGGGATGATGTTCCAGAGGGTGGGTGCCACACAGAAAAGGCAATTGTGAAAACCCAGCTTCTGGGTGGTTTATAGCTCAGCATGACATGAAACCAAGAAAATTGATTTAACTGAATAAACCATGTTGGGTAAACTATGGGTAGGCATGAGATAGAATTATGTACTAATGATGAACATGTTATTGCCAAAACGTATAAATTTCTGCTGAAATATGAGACAGAGGAAGAGCAAGTGAAAGAATGTATGATAAAATGGGCTAAACATTTTGTCTATAATATACCGTTGGAAGGAAATCTTACCAAAAGGTCCATTCCGAGCCAGGAATGAAGAAGCTCAGGCAATTGCTTGAACAGAGGTGGTTGCTTTATTGATCCGAGAGCACAAAATACAGAATAAGTATGTTGTAAGAAGTGGCCACACATGTATTTCCTCACCAGCCCCTTATATGGAGATGTAGATTGTCATGAGTACTGATGGCGAGCAGGAGGGGGCCTCTATCCAGGGGGGAAAACGCATGCGTAGTACTGAGGAATTAAGCAGCCATTCAAAGAGACACAGATCAGACCCGCCTTGACTTTTGGGGTTTATCTGTCTGGGTTTTTCCCACGCTTCTTCAGTTTGTTAGGATTCTGTCTTATGTAGCAGTAATAAACACTAGAGACCTACTCCTCGTCTCAGTGTGATTCCTGACTGTTAGGACATAGATCTTTGTTAGAAATGAGGAGCACGTGTTTGTTTTAACTTAATTGTGCTTAATCAGTTCCTGGAAGAGTTTTTCTAAGAATTCTAAGAGGGTGCTAATTGATCAAAGAGCAGAGGCATTCCTGTGGCTGCACCCCCTATTGTTTGCAGTTACCTTGCCCTTTGTTCAGTTAAGCTCTCTGCTGGGCTGTGGCTTTTGCCTGTTGGGTTTATATTATTGTTATTCTATGGGGAAGCCCTTTCTCCTTTTCCTGTGCTAAGGTGTCGGCTCCTTGCCTTTTGTCCTCTCAGTTTCCTGGCCAGATTGGTCTGCGGGGAATTCAATTAAATTGTCAAAATGTTCCTTTATGGGCACATGTTGGTATTTTCCCTATTATCCTGTTGTGATATTTTAGGTTTGAGTCGTTTCCCTTCTTATTCTTAGTCTTTTTGCCCTGGGGTTTCCCTCCTCTTACCTGGTTTGCAGAAGCCTTTTTGTGGGAAGCATCTGTCAAGGGGGAAGATATGGTTTAGGAAGGAGAATGGCAGTTTGCAAAGGAAAAATATAGAACAGGGGTGGGTTTGCTTAAATCCTTCCAACAATACAAATGGGCCAATGGGAAAATATGTGGTTGAAAGGATTTAAATTTACATTATATTCTAGCCTTAAAGAGAATTTCTACAAAATGATGTATCGTTGGTATTGGTCACCAGAGAAATTGTCTAGAATGTATAAAGGTATTTTGAATCTTTGCTGGAAATGTGAACAACATGAAGGGACATTTTATCATGTTTGGTGGATGTGTAAAAAAAGTCAAAAAAATTGGATACAAATACACATTAATTCAGAAGATTTTAAAGTTTAAAGTATAACTGAAACCAGAGATTTTTCTTTTGGGACTAATGGAGAGGCAACTAGAAAAAAGTCACGGAACTTTGTTTTTATATATGATAACTGCAGCGAGATTATTATATGTTCAAAAGTGGAAAGACTTGGCACTACCCACAATGGAGGAATGGTTGGTGAAGATGATGGAACTTGCAGAGATGACTAACACCCTTGATTAGAGAAAAAACAATAGCTATATTTATGGCTGATTGGAAACCCCTTATAGACTTTTTCAATAAAACAGGAAAAAAATGCAAGCATGACTTGGGATTTTGATTATTAGGGGAAAAAAATGGATAATAGAAAAAAGTCAGCTTTTTTTGTAGCGGTGGGGTAAAAGATAATTTTGTAATCATATTTGCTGCATAGAAATGCTTATTTCTATTTCTTTGTATTCTTTCTCACTGTTTGTTGTTTATTCATTTAGTCGCTTCCGACTCTTCATAACTTCATGGACCAGCCCATGCCAGAGCTTTCTGTCGGTCGTCAACACCTCCAGCTCCCCCAGGGATGAGTCTGTCACCTCCAGAATATCATCCATCCACCTTGCCCTTGGTCGGCCTCTCTTCCTTTTGCCCTCCACTCTCCCTAGCATCAGCATCTTCTCCAGGGTGCCCTGTCTTCTCATTATGTGGCCATAGTATTTCAGTTTTGCCTTTAATATCATTCCCTCAAGTGAGCAGTCTGGCTTTATTTCCTGGAGGATGGATTGGTTTGATCTTCTTGCAGTCCAAGGCACTGTCAGAATGTTCCTCCAACACCACACTTCAAAAGCATCTATCTTCCTTTGCTCAGCCTTCCTTATGGTCCAGCTCTCGCAGCCATATGTTACTCCAGGGAACACCATTGCTTTAACTATGAGGACCTTTGTTGTCAGTGTGATGTCTCTGTTCTTAACTATTTTATCGAGATTTGTCATTGCTCTTCTCCCAAGGATTAAGAGTCTTCTGATTTCCTGACTGCAGTCAGCATCTGCAAGAATCTTCACACCTAGAAATACAAAGTCTTTCACTGCTTCTACGGTTTCTCCCTCTATTTGCCAGTTATCAATCAAGCTGGTTGCCATAATCTTGATTTTTTTGAGGTTTAGCTGCAAGCCAGCTTTTGCACCTTCTTTTATCACCTTGATCATAAGGCTCCTCAGTTCCTCTTCGCTTTCAGCCATCAAAGTGGTATCAACAGCATATCTGAGATTGTTAATGTTTCTTCCAGAGATTTTAACCCCAGCCTTGGATTCTTCAAGCCCAGCATGTCGCATGATGTGTTCTGCATACAAGTTGAATAGGTAGGGTGAGAGTATACAGCCCTGCCATACTCCTTTCCCAATCTTAAACCAGTCTGTTCTTCCATGGTCTGTTCTACTTGGTTGTTATACAGATTCTTCAGGAGGCAGACAAGATGACTTGGTATCCCCATACCACTAAGAACTTGCCACAATTTGTTATGGTCCACACAGTCAAAGGCTTTAGAATAGTCAATAAAACAGAAATAAATGTTTTTTTCTGAAACTCCCTGGCTTTTTCCATTATCCATTGGATATTGGCAATTTGGTCCCGAGTTCCTCTGCCTTTTCTAAACCCAGCTTGTACATCTGGCAATTCTCGCTCCATGAATTGCTGAAGTCTACCTTGCAGGATCTTGAGCATTACCTTACTGGCATGTGAAATGAGTGCCACTGTTCGATAGTTTGAGCATTCTTTAGTGTTTCCCTTTTTTGGTATGGGGATATAAGTTGATTTTTTCCAGTCTGATGGCCATTCTTGTGTTTTCGAAATTTGCTGGCATATGGCATGCATTACCTTGACAGCATCATCTTGCAAGATTTTGAACAGTTCAGCTGGGATGCCGTCGTCTCCTGCTGCCTTGTTATTAGCAATGCTTCTTAAGGCCCATTCAACCTCACTTTTCAGGATGTCTGGCTCTAGCTCACTGACCACACCGTCAAAGCTATCCCTGATATTGTTATCCTTCCTATACAGGTCTTCTGTATATTCTTGCCACCTTTTCTTGATCTCTTCTTCTTCTGTTAGGTCCTTGCCATCTTTGTTTTTGATCATACCCATTTTGGCCTGGAATTTAGCTCCGATGGTTCTAATTTTCTGGAAGAGGTCTCTTGTCCTTCCTATTCTATTGTCTTCTTCCACTTCTGCGCATTGCTTGTTTAAAAATAATTCCTTATCTCTTCTGGCTAACCTCTGGAATTTTGCATTTAATTGGGCATATCTCCCCCTATCACTGTTGCCTTTTGCTTTCCTTCTTTCTTGGGCTACTTCTAGTGTCTCAGCAGACTGCCATTTTGCCTTCTTGGTTTTCTCTTTCTTTGGGATATATTTTGTTGCCACCTCCTGAACAATGTTGTGAACTTCTGTCCAGAGTTCTTCCGGGACCCTATCTACTATGTCCAGTCCCTTAAATCTATTCTTCACCTCCACTGCATATTCCTTAGGAATATTAGTGAGCTCATATCTAGCTGATCTGTGGGTCTTCCCTAATCTCTTTAGTCTGATCCTAAATTGTGCAAGAAGAAGTTCGTGATCGGAACTACAGTCAGCTCCAGGTCTTGTTTTTACTGACTGTATAGATGTCCGCCACGTTTGGCTGCAAAGGATGTAGTCAATCTGATTTCGGTGTTGTCCATCTGGTGAAGTCCATGTATAAAGCCGTCTCCTAGGTTGTTGGAAGAGAGTGTTTGTTATGCAGAGTGAGTTCTCTTGGCAAAATTCTATCAGCCTATGTCCTGCTTTGTTTTGTTCTCCCAGGCCATGCTTACCTGTAATTCCAGGTGTTATTTGACTGCCCACCTTAGCATTCCAGTCTCCCATGAGGAAAATAACATCTCTTTTAGGTGTGTTGTCCAGTAGGTGCTGCAGATCCTTATAGAACTGCTCTACTTCAGCTTCTTCAGCATCTGTGGTTGGGGCGTATATTTGGATCACTGTGATGTTAGATGGCTTGCCCTGAATTCAAATTGAGATCATTCTGTCGTTTTTTGGATTGTATCCAAGCACTGCTTTAGCCACTTTACTATTAATTATGAAAGCTACTCCATTTCTTCTGTGGTCCTCTTGTCCACAGTAGTAGATCTGGTGGTCATTTGATGTGAAGTGGCCCATTCCAGTCCATTTCAGTTCACTGATGCCCAAAATGTCTATCTTTAATCTTGACATCTCACCAATAACCACATCCAATTTGCCCTGGCTCATAGATCTTACATTCCAGGTTCCAATGGTGTGTTGATCCTTAGAACATCGGATTTGCCGTTCACCACCAGCACCGTCGGCCGCTAGCCGTCCTTTCGGCTTTGAGCTAGCTGCGTCATCATGCCTGGGACTAGTTGAACTCATCCTCTGTTCCTCCCCAGTAGCACTTTGACCATCTTCTGACCTGGGGGTCTCATCTTCCGATGGTATACCAACATATCTCTGGTTATACTGATCCATTTAGTTTTCACGGCAAGAATACTGCGGTGGGTTGCCATTACCTTCCCCAGGGATCGCATTTAGTCTGACCTCTCTGTCATGACCTTCCCGTCTTGGGTGGCCCTTCATGGTTTAGCTCATGGCATCATTGAGGTGCTCAAGCTCCAGCACCACGACAAGGTAACGATCCTTTGCTGAAGCTTTAAGAATAACTTAAATAACTCACTTTTGTATTTTTTTTCACTTTTTCTTCTTCTCTTTCTTTGCTTTCTCTATTTTCTATTAGTTGGTGTTAGTTTTTATATTTTCTTTAAAACTTTTAATAACCTTTATTGAAAAAAAAACTACGGGTAGGTGTGTCCTGGAAACACAGCCACTCAATTCTTTTGTATTTTCTGTCTCTCAGGCTATGGTACTTGTCCTTAGCCAAAGAAATCTCTGCCATATCCCAGAATTTGTCTTTCTATGCATCCTTTATTGCTTTATTTGCAGCCTGTGCATCCCTATTTATTGAGTTTACTCCTGGTTTATCCAGCATGTGTAATTACAGCCTGAATTCTCAAGAAACTCACACTCACCTCACTCTGTACTCATATTCTTGTCTTTTCCACTGACTGAACACATTCCTTTCCAATTCTAACTTGACTTTTGTATTTGGTACCACATTACTCAGTAAACAGTGTTTCTTCAGTTGCCCCAGTGAGATAATCTGAACATTCATGTTTTTATGTTTAAGTGTATTTGTTGTATGAACTTCCTTTGTGTTTGAGTGTCACGTGGTTGAGCTTTTGCACAGTATTATCACCAGATTTAGAATAGTGTACCAGAATATGAGCCAAGTTCATTATAGTCTTGGAACAAGCAGTGTAACACAAATTGCTGGTTTTCCAGTTAATGGCAGCAGGGAAGCAGAGATCCACAGGGGCTGTTGTGAAGAAGTAGGATAAGTGATGTGTCAGTTTGGCGTGTGTATGCTTGTGTATCGCTTGATTTGACAAATTATGGCCCCTTTGTGACGCTAGGCTGATGGCTACAAGAATTGGGCCAGATATTGCAAAAACGGTGAGGCTCAGATTTTGCTTTATTTTTCTTGGGTATTTGGTATTTTTTTTTTAAAAAAAAAACTACATGAGGTCTATTTTAAAGTTTATAGTAGACTGTGGATGATGTTTTTCATCTAAAATGGCAGGAAACTGTGCCATCAATTTTCAGTAAGGAAATCCAAGGAAGTTCAAGAGCTACATAAACAGGATTCCACTAGAGTACTGGGACTATAGGATGCACATCTAAAATAAAGGATTATACAACCTCCCTGCAACACACATGACCTATGGTGAAGTACTGTATCTGATACACTCTTCAAGGGGCTCCTCTGGTAGTTCTCTGTCTAATCATTGGTGTGTACAAAATGGAACACTGCTTCCTTCCTGACCTTATATACTTGTGTCCCACATTTGTTACAAGTAAGAACATTATGGGGTTAACATCATGATGTGATAACTCATGTCTCATCACTTCCTTCCCTCCTTCTCCCCCAAGGATGTCTACTCATACATTCAGACAACTATGCACAAGATGAGGTAGGGATGTGAATTGGTGGTGGGGAGTGACTGCAAGTTATCTCTCTTTTCCATGAATTGGAGGGAGGGACTTTGTTGCTGCAGGACCTCCAACAATTCAGGACAGGATATTAATTCTTGGTCCTTGATTTCAGCATGTCAAGGCATAAATAGTCCTCAAAGTCCCTCCCTTCTTTTGAGGGAGTAGAAATGATGGCAACGTGGAAATGCCCTCAAAGATCAGAACTGAGGAAACTACTCTGAATTCAGTGCTGACTACAAAGGTGAAGTTGGTGTGTACAATACCATTATTATACTGTATAAGAAAAATATTACTCTAAACAGCTACCTTTCTCCTAGCTTAATGGGCATATCACTCCCATCAGAGGCTGTAATGAAGAAGAAAATGTCATGAGATTAATCACTGCTTCTGACAAAAAGCATAATAAAAACAGGGGGATATTACAACCTTAAATCACTCTCATTACATTCTTAGTGCCTAGCATCTGGCAACCCTTCTTAAATGGCTTCCCTGCTGGGCTGCTTACACTGAATCAGGGACTTACGCATAGCAGGGCTCTTCTTCCATCCCCTAAAGGGGTTCAGTTTCCTAAATTGCAGGAAGAGACACCGGGAAGAGGGGACAGCCTTAGGTGAGGACAACTCATTGAACTGCAGAACCAGAATGCTATATTTTATGCACATATAATTATGGCAAAGAGCAAGCTAAAATGTCCTCGAGGCCCTTCAAGACTCTTTTTTTCCAGCTGCAGCCTTGACTGTTCAGCTACTAATATTTCTCTCTCTGGAGTGCTGATGTAACCTCCCAGAATCCCCTGATGGGAGGAGACAGGCGGGGACAAAACGAATAAATAAATAACGCTGAGTGAGAGGCAGGAAAGGTGTTGTGACCATAAGGATGGCATCAGAAGTAGCCTTAATCAAATCTCCATGTAATAGAATGCCTCAATGGAAGACCTTCTCTCTTAGGCACCAGTCCCATCATTACAGTATGTTCTGGTGGGGCTTCCTTCTTGATGGCACCACATTTGCTGGGAAATCACTAGGTGGCAATTTGGGAGAATATACTGTAGGGACCAGGATTCCAACTACAGTATGAGATTCTTTCCCCATTCAGTTAAGGCTGGTTGGTGCAGAGCCTTATAAACTTTCAACATGAGCTGAAAAATTATTTCTTAATTCAACACATTTAATCAAATCTATGCCATGGTGACTCTTGTCATAATTCATTTTCATTTTATGGTTGGTGGGCATATCATCCTATGGCAGGGAGCACAACTCTTTTGGGCTGAGGGCTGCTTCTGCCCTTGAACAACACATTGGGGGCAATGCTAAAAAAAATACCTCAATGGAAGACCTTCTCTCTTAGATACCAGTCCATAAAAAAGGAAGGAAGGAAGGAAGGAAGGAAGGAAGGAAGGAGAATAAAATAAAAATTTAAAAGACTCCCCCAGCACCTGCAAGTGAAGGACCAGCCTACTTCTGCTGCTTGAAATACTTGAGCACCATAATCCACTTCTGAGTGAAATTAAAGACAATATGGGTCCTGCTTCTTAAAATTATCCATAACTGGATTCACTATAAATTACTATATGGCTTTAGCAAATTAGAAAGTGATTGTTCAAGTCTACATAGGGAGAATGCAGCTTTCATTCCCAGGCTTCTCTTTGGCAGATTTTAATTTAAACTTTCTTAACAGTTTGCATGGTTGGAGATAAAGCTTTGAATGCTGACAACAATTTCCCCCTTTTCAGAAGCAAAGCATCAATAGCATGACATGAATAATGGCTGCTCTTGAACTTTTAGCTTCCATGTATTAGCATACCTGAATTGCATTAGCAGTGGTCTAGATGAGGAATAGCTCAGAAGGATCAATGCATATAAGCAATCTAGTTTTCATCCCAAATGTTAAAGAGGATACAGTACATGAAAAACAAACAGATGGATAAATTATGAGGAAAGTTGTAAAACTGGAATTTCTAATGAGAGTGTTCAGCCTTAAGGTAAATATACAAAAGTTGTTGCTTTCTAAAATCTGCTTAAAGTATATCTGTGTCTTCTACCGGTTGTCTTGAATGAGGACAAAAAATGGAATCTTTTTTGAAATAAACACACAACCCCTTCATTCAATCCCAGAGTTAGCCCAGAACATCTCTTTTTCATCCATTCTTCTAGTGGAGGTTCAGTTGCTTCAGTTTTCCTCAAGTATGCATTTACTGTGGTTTGGAAGGTCAGATTGCTGAGCATCTCTGACAGGATGCCAGTAGGGATTGGTATACCCATGAACACCATTCTTGATGTTCACCATCCTCAGCCCCTAAGCTCTGAGATATGTCTTGAACAAAGATATATATGCCAGCTAATTGGCCTTCCTGATAAAGAAACATCCAAAGCATTGCACTTTCAGTGTGTCAATGTGTGTATGCTACATCCACTTTCCAGAATAAGCATATGTTCAAACCCCACCTGAGGTATTGTAAGCTCTGGGTGCTAGATTTAAAGATTCAGAAGGACTCTTTAAAGGCATGTTCAGAGAAAAATAACAAGGATGAGCAGAGGACTGCTAAGTCAACCTTTTATTCCAAGGTTATATCCAGTTCCCCAAACCTTTCCCTATAGGATATGTTTAGGAAGAAAAGATTGAGCAGCAACATGTTAGAGCATCAAAGCACAAGACATGATATAAATTGAAGATACGGCTCTGAAGCATCAACTTTTTCCACCTTTCATTCTATTGACAACCAGAGGCCTTAAGAGTAGAGATTTTGTTGTTTATTCATTCAGTCGCTTTCGACTCTTCGTGACTTCATGGACCAGCCCACGCCAGAGCTTCCTGTCAGTCATCAACACCCCCAGCTCTCCCAAGGATGAGTCCGTCACCTCTAGAATATCATCTATCCATCTTGCCCTTGGTCGGCCCCTCTTCCTTTTGCCCTCCACTCTCCCTAGCATCAGCATCTTCTTCAGGGTGTCCAAAGTATTATGTGGCCAAAGTATTTCAGTTTTGCCTTTAATATCATTTCCTCAAGTGAGCAGTCTGGCTTTATTTCCTGGAGGATGGACTGGTTTGATCTTCTTGCAGTCCAAGGCACTCTCAGAATTTTCCTCCAACACCACAGTTAAAAAGCATCTATCTTCCTTCTCTCAGCCTTCCTTATGGTCCAACTCTCGCAGCCATATGTTACTACGGGGAACACCATTGCTTTAACTATGCAGACCTTTGTTGTCAGTGTGATGTCTCTGCTCTTAACTATTTTATCGAGATTTGTCATTGCTCTTCTCCCAAGGATTAAACATCTTCTGATTTCCTGACTGCAGTCAGCATCTGCAGTAATCTTTGCACCTAGAAATACAAAGTCTTTCACTGCCTCTACGTTTTCTCCCTCTATTTGCCAGTTATCAATCAAGCTGGTTGCCATAATCTTGGTTTTTTTGAGGTTTAGCTGCAAGCCAGCTTTTGCACTTTCTTCTTTCACCTTCATCATAAGGCTCCTCAGTTCCTCTTCGTTTTCAGCCATCAAAGTGGTATCAACTGCATATCTGAGATTGTTAATGTTTCTTCCAGAGATTTTAACCCCAGCCTTGGATTCTTCAAGCCCAGCATGTCGCATGATGTGTTCTGCATACAAGTTGAATAGGTAGGGTGAGAGTATACAGCCCTGCCATACTCCTTTCCCAATCTTAAACCAGTCTGTTCTTCCGTGGTCTGTTCTACTTGGTCGTTATACAGATTCTTCAGGAGGCAGACAAGATGACTTGGTATCCCCATACCGCTAAGAACTTGCCACAATTTGTTATGGTCCACACAGTCAAAGGCTTTAGAACAGTCAATAAAACAGAAATAGATGTTTTTCTGAAACTCCCTGGCTTTTTCCATTATCCATCGGATATTGGCAATTTGGTCCCTAGTTCCTCTGCCTTTTCTAAACCCAGCTTGTACATCTGGCAATTCTTGCTCCATGAATTGCTGAAGTCTACCTTGCAGGATCTTGAGCATTACCTTACTGGCATGTGAAATGAGTGCCACTGTTCGATAGTTTGAGCATTCTTTAGTGTTTCCCTTTTTTGGTATGGGGATATAAGTTGATTTTTTCCAGTCTGATGGCCATTCTTGTGTTTTCGAAATTTGCTGGCATATGGCATGCATTACCTTGACAGCATCATCTTGCAAGATTTTGAACAGTTCAGCTGGGATGCCGTCGG
Organism: Candoia aspera; assembly: GCF_035149785.1. Taxonomy (NCBI): domain Eukaryota; kingdom Metazoa; phylum Chordata; class Lepidosauria; order Squamata; family Candoiidae; genus Candoia; species Candoia aspera. The sequence goes on from NC_086153.1 coordinate 327,149,951, forward strand.
TTCCTGCTGCCTTGTTATTAGCAATGCTTCTTAAGGCCCATTCAACCTCACTCTTCAGGATGTCTGGCTCTAGCTCACTGACCACACCGTCAAAGCTATCCCTGATATTGTTATCCTTCCTATACAGGTCTTCTGTATATTCTTGCCACCTTTTCTTGATCTCTTCTTCTTCTGTTAGGTCCTTGCCATCTTTGTTTTTGATCATACCCATTTTGGCCTGGAATTTACCTCCAATGTTTCTAATTTTCTGGAAGAGGTCTCTTGTCCTTCCTATTCTATTGTCTTCTTCCACTTCCACACATTGCTTGTTTAAAAATAATTCCTTGTCTCTTCTGGCTAACCTCTGGAATTTTGCATTTAATTGAGCATATCTCCCCCTGTTGCTGTTGCCTTTTGCTTTCCTTCTTTCTTGGGCTACTTCTAGTGTCTCAGCAGACAGCCATTTTGCCTTCTTGGTTTTCTCTTTCTTTGGGATGTATTTGTTGCCGCCTCCTGAACAACATTGCAGACTTCTGTCCATAGTTCTTCCAGGACCCTATCTACTAAGTCCAGTCCCTTAAATCTATTCTTCACCTCCACTGCATATTCCTTAGGAATATTAGTGAGTTCACATCTAGCTGATCTGTGGGTCTTCCCTAATCTCTTTAGTCTGATCCTACATTGTGCAAGAAGAAGTTCATGACCTGAACTACAGTCAGGTCCAGGTCTTGTTTTTACCGACTGTATAGATGTCCGCCACCTTCGGCTGCAAAGGATGTAGTCAATCTGATTTCGGTGTTGTCCATCTGGTGAAGTCCATGTATAAAGCCGTCTCCTAGGTTGTTGGAAGAGAGTGTTTGTTATGCAGAGTGAGTTCTCTTGGCAAAATTCTATCAGCCTATGTCCTGCTTTGTTTTGTTCTCCCAGGCCATGCTTACCTGTAATTCCAGGTGTCAATTGACTGCCCACCTTAGCATTCCAGTCTCCCGTGATGAAAATAACATCTTTTAGGTGTGTTGTCCAGTAGGTGCTGCAGATCCTCACAGAACCGATCTACTTCAGCTTCTTCAGCATCTGTGACTGGGGCATATATTTGGATCACTGTGATGTTTGATGGCTTGTCCTGAATTCGAATCGAGATCATTCTATCGTTTTTTGAATTATATCCAAGCACTGCTTTAGCCACTTTACTATTAATTATGAAGGCTACTCGCTTTCTTCTGTGGTCCTCTTGTCCACAGTAGTAGATCTGGCGGTCATTTGATGTGAAGTGGCCCATTCCAGTCCATTTCAGTTCACTGATGCCCAGTTCAGTTCACTGAGTAGAGATAGCAAACTCCTTTTATCTCTGCTCTGTTTCCCCAACTGAAGACTGATACTCGTAAACTCACTCTTTCAGCCTGTTTTTCAGAGAATAATGGAGTACTTTCTTCATTCTTCTCTTATTCTCCATCATGAGGACACAGAGATCTAGGCCCTCTATTAAAGCAGACAGCAGCATCCACAGGAGCAAAAAAATGCTGTGCCATACCACAAGTTCTGCTCATTTGTCCATGCATGCTATACCACAACACACATACAAAAGGGGTGGGGCTTACATCTTGATGCCGTGTTGCTTTTTGTCATTCTGTCACTCCTCACCACACACTCCTCCCACCTCTTTATCTTTTGGGTAAGTTTATTTGTCTTTTGGGACATTAAACACCTGCCTATAGATATTTTAAATGGGTTGATGCTATTCACGCACACACACACACACACACACACACACACACACAAACTTCTAACTACAAATTTCAGTGAGTAACCCCATGATTTCAACCAGGTTTATGCCAACACTTTTCTATTACAAGAACCTAATTCCTACTCTTCAGCCATTGTTGAATGATCAGCTTCTCCAAACCTCCTTCTGCTGCACATTGGATGGAGCATTTAAGTGAGAGAGAACAGATATGGGATGTGTGTGTGGATGACATGGCATGTGTGAATCCCCCATACATTTTTGCTTCCAGCCCTTGCTATCACAAATTGACAACATCTCTAGCCAAATCCACAGAAAATGTGGTTCCCACATTTGTAGCACAATAGTACAAGTTAATAAATGTAACATAATAAACTTACAACAGAGCGTGGGTTGTCCTCTTCAACTGCAATGTCTGCTACATGAGAGAAAGTACTAATATGAGAGAGAGAAGGAGAGAAAGAGAAGTACTATTATAAGGGTCATTGACAAACCAGTGGAAAACAGCGAAACACATCAAGTAGACTATAGTGCATTAAGATGGCACATACTGTGACATTAGCTCATTAACTCTTACTGAATTTTGCAGAGTACGAAACGAAATACTGCAGCATTTAGGGGAAAGAATGTATTTTTGTTGGAGAATAAATAATTCAAGGAAAACAGATCTGAGTGCCCTGAATTTTTTTTTATTAAGGGGGTTATCAGGGAAAACAAATATCCCTGTAAGATTGACAATGTAGAACCAAAGGGTCTGTGGTTTCAGGGGTACCAGGACCCCAAGGACAAAGTCTGTCACATGAACCACATAAGGAACTTTCATAAATTTTCCCTCCATGACCACCATGGGGAGAGTGTTAAAGCAGGCTAATGATATGGCCGTTCTGAATTTTGGAATTGTTATCTGATATAAATATTGGACTAGTTTTAGGTATATGGGTTGATGGTTCTCAAAAATATCTCTAGAGAGGAAGATACAGTGAAGAAGAATATTTTTTGTTTAGTGAAAATCATCCGATGTGTGTATTGACCCAAAAATATTTTGTTTTAAAAGCAGGAAGGAGAAAAGGGGAATGATTCCAGCAGAATCATTCCTGAAGAGTACTTAGAATGGCCTGGCCAGACCAAGAAATAATATCAGAAGCTGCTGTCCAATGCCAATTCCAAGGCAATTAGAATGCAGCCCCTGAGCAACCCCTTCTGCTTGGTCATTTTTATTTATTTGTTTGTTTGCACCAACTCTTGTCATCTTTAATGAACACTATCCTTGACCAGAGCATAGGCTGGGGTTTCAGGACTCCAAGAACCATGGAATGCTGTCAAGAGCACCCCTCCTGGATTCTGCCCAGCAATGCAGAAATACATCAGCCTTTCCCACTGCTACTAATATCGCCATCACATTGACCTTTGTTGTTCCTGCCATTTTACAATGTACAATTCAGCAGGAGATGGTCAATCTTGTCAGCATTAATGCAAATGTGAGATGCACTAATTGTTAGAATACGATGCTGAAGAATTCAAGCATGAGACCAAGACTAAGTTTAATATAACTCTATTAAACAGGTTACTATGTCTTAGCAATATTTTCACAACAGATCTTGCCACAGTGTCTCATGCCCTCATCATTACTCAATTTGCAAACTATAATGTGCTCTAATGTGCTCTTCAATCTGAAGACACATGGAAGGTTCAATTATACCAGAATGCAGTGGCCAGTTGTTAGCAGATGCTTGCCTACACAACCATATTACACGGGTGCTCCAGGACCCACACTGGCTTCCTATCAGCTTCTGTGTGTCATGCAAAGTGCTGATTTTGACCTTAAAAGCCTACATGGCTTGGCATCACATATTTCCAGGACAATCTCTCCATTCAGTGTTGACCCACCTAAAGTGGACCTCCAGGAGTAGTCCCCCATTTCTATATGGGTGGGGGCGGATGGAGACTTGCAAATGTTGTTTTTCTATTGCAGCATCAAAGTTATAGAATTCCTTGTTCCTTGAAATGCAATCAGCTCCTATCCTGTTAGGTTTCCAGCAATTACGAACAGTACTGTTTAAGAGGGCCTTAAGTTATGGATGTTGCCATCTATTGTTATTGCTTTTTTGATTGGCTGTTTTATTATTTTTTCTGTAGCTTAATTATTGTTTAATGTTAATTATTGTTTATTATTATTGTAGCTTAATTATTGCTTTGTTTAATCACAAAAAATTCCTTTTCCTCTCCTCCTTCTTCTCTTTCTCTGAAATACATTCTCCCAGTCCTTCTTCCAAAAACCCATTTCTGCTGAAAGACATTGCCTTCAGTCTACAATGTAAACCCCATGACTTACAACACATACTTGCGTCCAAAATACAAAAGGGCAGGCTTTGTGCCATGATGTTGCAATACCATTTTTATCATTTTCATGTCATTGTAGCTTGTAGGTGTGTATCCAAAGAGGATGATTTGGACCAACTTCCAGAATCCCTAGCTAGGTTAGCCAATGGATTCTAAAAATGGAAGATTATCACATCTGGAGGACACCATGTTGGAGCAGCATGTATACAGTCATATTAAGGTATAAAGACATGCAAACACAAACATATATAAACTTCCTTCCTTCCTTCCTTCCTTCCTTCCTTCCTTCCTTCCTTCCTTCCTTCCTTCCTTCCACAAGTTTCAAGAAACTTCCAGCCAATTCTGAATCAGCTCCAGGTCTGTCCTATCTCTCTGACTTTGACTCAGTTCCTAAACACAGCCAACACATTGCTGGTCCACCTGCAGCATATCTGAAATCACAATAAAGATGGTCTTCTGCTTATATCACTGTAGCTCTGCAGAGTTGATGGGCAATCTCTTCTCCTGCTGATGAGAATTCTTTCCTCTCCCTGCCTCCCAGCTCTTCCATCCCTCTCTTAAGAGAACTTCAGCACCCCTTTCCCTATTTTGGAGATAGCACTGATTGGTTCATGGTGTTCTCATGTTTCAAGTTAGGAAGAAGAAAAGTCAATTACAGGCCACTTTCAAACAGTTAACAAGTGACTGAGGAATGGAAATGGCTCAGTCAAATCCTTGAGCAGAACTGTTGTCAGTATATGGCACAGAAAAAAATGGTTTATAAAAAAAAACAGCCTTAAAGTTGGTGTAAACTGACAGCAAACCAAGCAGGAATGGAAGGGAAACTTCTACTGTCCCTGCCCTGAGAGCTGGATGAAATGCATGCATTTTAGAAATAGAAATAATAGAAATGCTAGAAATGCGAAGAATTTCAAATAGGTAATGCTAATGCAATTTACATAAATCCATAATGCATTTTCAAAATGCAAAATACGTTAATTCAATAATATCTCTGATGATTGCTGTAATAACTTTGCATATTTGTAGATTGTATTGGGATTTACAGTTATTTGCGGGTTGGGGTGTGTGCTTGTTTATTGTTTATTACTTTCTAAATACTGAAAAGAAAATGATGCCTCAGAAAAGCAATGTATTTTATCTCTCCACAATAAATGAATTTGGATCCAAATAGAAAAATGAGTGCTGGAGTGTATGCAAAGTTACAGATCTGCATATGTGTGACTCATCTCCCAATTAATTTTGTGTGTATGGAAGATACACAATATGGAGCTTGAATTACCCATAAACAACCAGCCTTTTTACATTAGAGCAGGATTCATGTGGCCATTTGGCATTCTCCATGAAATCTGTGGCAAGAGAAATTAGATGGAGAATTTCTACAATTTTTTCTAATATTTTTTCAAGTGCAAGGCTCCTACATAATGGAGATAATAACTCTGCTATTTAAAAAAAAAGTGTGAGCCATGCTTTTCCTGCCTTGCAATTTAATGGAAGTATGGAAAAAGAGGAAGACTAAAGCCTAATGATTATACAATGAAAGATAGGACAATCACACCTTTTACAAGCTGTGATAGTCCAGCCATGCGAATCTCACTGAAATTCTCTTCTCCTCTCAAAGATGTTTCAAAAGGAATTCTTTTTCATCAAACTGAATGATGAAAAAGAATTCCTTTTGTTGGAGGCGGGGAGGATGAAAGATAAATTTCTCTGCCTGGCACTATTTTCTTGCACTCCAGCTCTTCTGCAGCATTTATCCACTGATGTCTGTCTCTTGTCTGTCTCTTGGCTGTACAAACCTGATGATCACTAGATGGCAGGCAAGGGATACAGAAACCCTTACCTCTGTGGTGCCACCTAATGGATGTACAGTATGTCATAGCCAACTCTTCAACCCAGTTACAATGATTAAAAAAAAAGAAAAACTTCAATTATTTGGCAGTACAACAGGAAAGGAAAAAAAAAACTGCATCACTTGGAGAAACTACAGCATTGCATGTGCCAATTAGAAGTGTTTTTTTCATGTGCTAGATTATGTTGAGCAGGGCATGAATTTCAGCTGAGGGAACCACCTATCATAGCCCTTAGGATGTTGCATGTTAAAGCTCTGTGGAAAGCAGCATGGCATGGTCCCATTCCATGTGCACAGTAAATATATGGCATAGAGGCAACAAAGTTTATCCTTAGGGTGGCAAGACTTCCTGCTGGCTCCTGGAAAGGCAGCTGTGGAGAAATGCCTTGGGTTGTTCCTTACCACTCTAGCTGACCTCTATCCCTTTTCTGGACAAGTGGACACATTTCCAATCAATGCATTGGGCTACAGCTACCTAACATGAGAAGTGTGGGGAAAGAGCTGTTGGAAATAAAGATGATGCTGGCAGCTGCTATTTTGCTATACCAAATCCCAGTTTGCCATGTATTTATTTTTAAGTAAAATAATTCATCCTAAAACAAAATCAAGGAACTTATTCGGCATCAGTAGAGATATCTATAATATAAAGCATCTTTCCACAACCTGGATATCTTCCTGATGTGTGAAGTTTAACTCGTAGAATTCCACAGAAAACTGGCCAGTATTGAGAATTCTGGGAAGTGATCCATCTGGAGATGGCTATAGGTGGAGAAGCTTAACCTAGAGAATTGCTTTGGATTTGTGAGGATAGAAGTTGATGGGATTTCCATTTTTCCCAAATTTTTATTTAAGAAAAATTTTTACAAAGTTAAAAGCTACAGAAAAAAAAAAGAATATAGAAAAGAGAAAAAAGTTATAAAAAATAGGAAAGATAGAAAGATAGAAGAAAAAGTGAATGACAGTATAGATCAAGAAAAGAGAAAGAAAAAAAGAAAAAAAGAAATATTTAATGAAGCGACTTCTGATCTTTTTTGCAGCAGTTACAAACATAGTTAATACTGTTTCCACCCTCCCAAATTATGTAACATACCATAGTAGTTTCCTTCTTCTCATATACAGCCCTTTTTAATAAGTAAATCCAGAGATCACCATTTTTATCCATTTTCAGCAAAAAGTCCATAAAGGTTATACATTTCTAAAATAAAATAATTAATAAATCCAGGTTTCAAGTATTTGTATAGAATCTATCCACAAGTTTGGATAACTGGAGTGGAAATTAAGAATGGGTTTAGATCTCTTAGTCCCCCCTACAAAATCATTCTTCAGCAGAACAGGCCCTTAAACAAGATTCTGATTTTTTTTATATCAGCAAAAACAAACCCAGCTGGAATACTAGAGTAGGTTCCCTGTTATATAGAATTAGAAGGTTTTCATAATTCACTGGTGCTTAATATTGCCACTTTATAACTTGTCCCATTACTTACCTTTATTATCCCAAATGTTGTCAGGATGACAGCAGTGCAAGACAGATGATTTAAAAGGAACAGTGAAAAATTGGCCCATGAGGTTTCATAGAAAGAACATGAACAGCAGGATCTGTCTACCATCAAAAACAGCCAGGGGAATAAAAGTGATTTTTATAGTTTTGCTCCTTTTCAGCTCACACCTGTCTTAATTAATCACATTTTTATATCATCTCCAAGGAGTTCATGGTGATTTCCATGGTTCACCTCCATCACCTTTATCCTCACAGCAACCTCACAATGTTGATTAGGGTGAGAAAAAGTGACTCACCTAAAGTCACCTAAGGAGCATCATGGCTTACAGAAGATTTAATCTTTTTTTTTTCCCTAAGTCTTATGCTCCTAGTGCAGAGGGAAGTTAGCTCTGACTACACATAGAAAAAAGATATAAACAACTCCTCTCTCTGCCTTGCATTTGGCATAAGGATCAATCTCAGCTTGCCTGCAATTAGGTACACAGTAGAACCACAGATTTAGAAAGGACCCTTGAGGCCATCAGATCCAAACTTCTATTCAATTATATTGGCCACCAGGTTGTACCACATGACTGATTTTATCCTATCGGGGCCCATCACAGGTGGGTAGCCAGATGTTATTCTTTGGGAGAATTGAACTCATGGACCTTTGTACTTTAAATTACTATACACAGAGCATTAGCTCTACAGCGATCTAGATTCTGGCACTCAGTGGTTGCAGGAGAGATATATAGAGTCAATCAGAATGTATATCCAGTCCACCTTCCCTTACACTCTCAGAGCAGAGGGATCCAAGTGTTACATGATGCCAATGCCCAGGAACAAGGTCATACATGGCTTCCACCACTACCACCCCGTTGCATGGAGTGGGTGGGTGGGCAGTAGGTGGGTGGGACTTCTCTATTTTTATACATTATATATCCTGTGTGATGTTTTCAGTGGTATCTCTTCCTGCAGCCCACAGCCAGCAGATGGTATAACTGTTTGCCAAACCATTCTTCTGGTGCTGCAAACCACTAGTGAGGACAAACTCTCTGAGAAATTAAGGGCAGGAGGTTCATCTGGCCACTGTTCCACACACTCTTTCTTCTCCCCTATCTTAGAGTCATTGGTCCAATAACTGAACTGTCTGGATTAACCCAACCTACTTTAACATTTCCAATTATATACTTTAATTTATTTAGTATACTACTTTGAATTTTTAAAAAATCGATCCATAGGATCATTTCAGTCACTGAACCATACTTTTGATGGCCTGAAACGTCTGGAGTCTACTTTGTTATCATTTGCCAATAAACACTGAACTCCTCCCAACAAAGTAGGAACTCTCTGATTACTGAAATACGTCAAAGTTTAGAAAATTGATTGACCAGTTGGACAGCCAGCTACTCACAGGTATTTGTGATTCTAGATGGACATTTTAATGCTAAGAAAGGGCCAAATGATAAGATTCTCTATATAAAATTCCAGCAGCACCTGCCAGATAATTGTGGTAGCTCCCTTACTGTGGTTAATATCATCCCTTCTTGTTTTCGGTGCCTTTTTATAGTTATTTTTTAAATTGTGACTGTTTTTTAGGTATTTATTGTTTTTAATTAAGTGTTGTATGCCGCCCAAAGTGGAAGGCAAAAGGAAGAGGGGCCAACCAAGGGCAAGATGGATGGATGATATCCTAGACTCGACCCTGGGGAAGCTGGGGGTGGCGACAACCAACAGGAAGCTCTGGTGTGGGCTGGTCCATGAAGTCACGAAGAGTCAGAAGTGACTGAACGAATAAACTGTTGAGGTTTTCCTACTAACAGATTAAGCTACTATTATACCTAATCATTTGGCCAGGTGAAGGGGTTGCATTTGATTGTCTCCTCTCACGTGCTTCATGCAAAATAGCCTGGGGGGAGGACCTGCCCGGACTTGTCTTCCCACTTCCTCTTTCTCTCACTGCCGATATGTAGCGAGTAAGGCTTGCTCCAAAAAGGGAGCTAGGTACTTTAAATGTTTTGCTTTTGTTTTTGCTTTCTGTAAATAAATTATTTTTATAGAAATGCTTGGTGTGTGACTTTTTTGACCTCTCCTGGGCTAAAGGCTTTCCCAGCATCTGCAACAGGTTATGTGCCCAGTAAACAACGCAATAAAACCCAGAGAGAAAAGAGAGGTCAGCTTCACACCTCGTGCACGATTTAAAGGCAGGTAGCAAAGACCTGTGAAGATTTTCTTTGGAGCCACCTGGAGATTTTCCAGCAACTGCCGGTCTGCAGGACTTAGAAGCTAGCTGAGGTGACTTGCAAAAGAAGGAAGAAGCCATGGCTACCTCCCAGCCCTCAGCAATGCCTCTGGAGCGCCTATCAGAGACCAACTATTTGAATTGGGCCCTGAAGATGGAAATGTATCTTCGCAGAGAGAATCTTTGGCTGCAAATTGGTGAGCAAACCCCCCAAAATCCCAATGCTGAATGGCTGAGACAGGATGAGCGGGCTAGAGCCACCATTATCTTGGGAGTTGAGGACAATCAGCTAGTCCACGTGCGAGGCATGCAGTCTGCAAAGCAACTTTGGGACGCTTTGAGAGACTTATATGTAAAGGCAACAGCAGGGAGTAAAGTTACTCTGACGAAAAAGCTGTACAGAGCCTACCTTGCAGAAGGAGAAAGCCTTCCTGAGCACCTGCATTTTATTCAGCAGCTGTATGTTGAGTTGCAGGAGAGAGGAATGGAATTTACACCTCTCACAAAATCCTATATCCTCCTGTCCTCACTGAATGAAACGTGGGACACGCTGATTTGTACCCTGGAGGCTATGCCTGAAGCAGACCTCACCCCATCGTATGTTACACAGCGCTTACTCGCTGAATGGGAGAAGAGAGAGGAAAGATCCCCCCCCATCTCTTCTGGAAAGCTGCAAGACCAGAAAATGAGGGAAAAGAAGGGAAAGGAACCTGAGGCCACAGCACTAGCAAGCCAGCGATGCTTCACTTGTGGTTCAGCTGGACATTTGCAAAGAGACTGTGCCATGAGACCCAAGAGTAGAAAGACAGAGCAGAAGAACACAAGGGCAACACAGAAGAAGGCTCTTCAGACAACCCAAATTGCACAGGTTGCTGAGAAGGGTAATTCTGATGTATGGGTGTTAGATTCTGGGGCCAATTGTCATTTATGTAATTGTAAAAGCTCTTTTGTGTCACTGTCTAAAACTGAAAGACAAAGTGTATCTTTGGCTGATGGGTCTGTGACCAAAATTATGGGACAAGGTGACTTGTATTTATCCTGCTTAGGAGAAACTGTAAAAGGTGTGTTGTATGTGCCAAATTTACAATCAAACCTTTTATCTGTGGCACAATTGGCTGCAACAGGGTATATCATAACATTTAAGAAAAATGGTTGTGAGATACGTAAAAATGGAAAATTGTGTGCTACTGGTATGTTAAAAGACTCCTTGTACATTGTGCAAAATGCAAGGAAGCCAAGCTGCAAGGCTGCAGTTGGCAACACACCATATCATGACCAATGTGTACACCTGATGCACAGGAGACTTGGTCATGCTAATTACAAGTATATAGCACAAATGCCACAGCTGTGTGCTGACCTAAAGATAAAACCCTGTGATAAATACTTAGATTGTGTAGTTTGCAAAGAATGCAAAACACTAAAAGCTCCTGTGAGTAAGCACAGTGACAGAGTTACAACTAGACCTTTGGAAATTGTACACTCTGATATTATTGGTCCTTTTGCTCCAAGTCTTGGACAAGCAAGGTATGCAATGACCATCATTGATGATTTCTCAAGATACACATTTATCTACATCTTAAAACATAAAGATGAGGCATTTGAGAAATTTAAAAGTTTTGTGACATGGGCAAATGGAAAATTCCCTAGGCCTGTATCTGCACTCCAATGTGATAGAGGAGGAGAATACCTTTCTCACAAATTCAGAAGGTTCCTAGTGGAAAAAGGGATAGAACAAATTCTTTCTAACCCGTACACCCCTCAGCAAAATGGTGTTGCTGAAAGAAAGGGCAGAACCTTGCAAAATGCGATGGAATGCATGTTAAAAGATTCACGATTATGTTTTAAGTACTGGGGAGAAGCTTTAACGACTGCTTGTTATGTTCAGAACAGATTGTATAACTCTATGATTCAGGACACTCCATTCCATTTGTTTTATGGTGTGAAACCAAAGGTAAGCCATCTTAGAGTGTTTGGTAGCACTGCATGGGTTCACATTCCAAAACAGCAGAGAAGGAAAGGAGGCCCCACAACAAAGAAAGCCATCTTTGTTGGCTATGAACAAAGCCAGAGGAGCTACAGGTTCATAATGGGAGAGAAATTAATAATTAGCAAAAGCGCTTCTTTTGCTGAACAAAACTGGGGGAGATTAAATTCTAGCTCTCCAGTTGAACTGACCACAAGAGGACAGCAAGGACTTGCTGATGGTGATCTTTTGCCTGATGAGGACATTAAACCAGAAAAGCAAACAGAAGATCTGTCTGATGAGATAGATGCTTCTCAGGAAAGTGATAGGAGTCAAAATTTAAGCCCTGTATTACCTCGCAGATCTCAGAGGAGTAATAAAGGCGTTCCTCCATCACGTTTTCAGGCTGAAACAGTAAAGGCTTTTCACATATTCACAGAACCTGAGTCTTTAGAACAAGTGAATGCTTTACCACCTGAGATTGCACAAAATTGGCATTCTGCCATGCAACAGGAGTTAGCATCCTTGAAAGAAAATAAAACATGGAAACTGGTAAATCTACCTCCCAATGAACGCTGTCTGGGTTGTAGGTGGGTTTTCAAACTGAAAAGGGATGCTGATGGCAAAATCCAAAAATATAAAGCAAGGTTGGTTGCAAAAGGGTTCACTCAAAGGAAAGATTTAGACTTTGACAAGACTTTTGCACCAGTTACTAAAGGTGAATCAATTAGATTACTGTTAAAAGTTGCTGCACTCAAGGGAATGTCAGTTAACCACTATGACATTCAAACTGCATTTCTCTATGGTGATTTAGACCACAGATTATACATGCAGCAACCCCCTGGCTATGAAAAAGGGGAGAATCTAGTCTGTGAACTGCAGAAGTCAATCTATGGGTTAAAACAAGCTGCTAGATCCTGGAACCAAAAAGTAGATGAAAAACTGCAGAATTTTGGTTTTGAAAAAGGAAAAGCAGATCCCTGTGTATATATGAAGGACAAACAAGGCTGTATGTATCTGTGCATTTATGTTGATGATTTGCTGCTGTTCACATCAACAGAAAAACAAAGGCTTATTTTGAAGCCTGCATAAAAAGCCATTTCATATTAAAAAGCCTTGGAGTTGTGACCAATTACCTAGGTTTGGAAAAACACAGGAAGAAAAATAGTAACTTTCTGTTAAACCAAAGGGGAGAAAATGGTAATGTGAATGGAAAGACATATAAAGTCAGAGAAGATTGGTTATGCATCTTAATCTGTAGTGTAAAAAGGGGAGTGTTGAGGTTTTCCTACTAACAGATTAAGCTACTATTATACCTAATCATTTGGCCAGGTGAAGGGGTTGCATTTGATTGTCTCCTCTCACGTGCTTCATGCAAAATAGCCTGGGGGGAGGACCTGCCCGGACTTGTCTTCCCACTTCCTCTTTCTCTCACTGCCGATATGTAGCGAGTAAGGCTTGCTCCAAAAAGGGAGCTAGGTACTTTAAATGTTTTGCTTTTGTTTTTGCTTTCTGTAAATAAATTATTTTTATAGAAATGCTTGGTGTGTGACTTTTTTGACCTCTCCTGGGCTAAAGGCTTTCCCAGCATCTGCAACATAAACAACACACTGCCCAGAGTCACTTTTATGTGAAATTAGCAGCTATATAAATATGATAAATAAAATAAGTAAAATAATGTTACCCCCCTGAGAATCTGTCAATTCAAAGATATACACAGCTATGCAAGTCTGCATTTGGCTCAAAGTATTAGAGATTCAGATTCAGATCATCGCTAGTGGAGATTAGCCTGGGAATACATGGCTTGGGTAAGGCCACATTGACTACAAATCGATCCTCCAAAATTGATTACATTCACTTCTAAATTATACAGTTGAAACTGTACGTATAGTAATCACCTGCTGTTGGACACATTTCCTGATATTTTTGGAATTTCTAGTTTGGCCAAGCTTAAACACAAAAAACAGGCCCTCATACACCACGCCTAGAATGTCCAAACATATTCCTATGCTATCTGTTTTACAAATTAGAGGAGTTAAATATGCCCCAGCAACAATCAAGTTATTTGAGATCAAAGTGCTGGCACAGATCCATACAGAAACCATCTATATGTACTGTATATATCAATTTTACCACATATGAAGCCATCCAGTCTTAATTTTTAAGGAATTTGCTTGGGTGACCTACTATGTATCTCTGTGATACTGGATTCTCACACTGATAATGAGGCTAGTAATTGATGTATGTAAACAATATCCAGGTACGGGCTGGCCCACTTTCTCACAAGAGACAAACTTCCTCCCAGTTAGGACAAAGATAGCAACAAGCTCACACTTTTGACTTGCCTATATATACAGTAAGATTCAGGTTTAAAAGCAAAAGTACTCCTTGAAATTAATCAAAAAGATACATTATTCTTTGAATCTTGATTTCCAGCCCTGATTATCTTTAAGGAGTTTTGATTAGTTTGGTGTTAGGATGGGCCTAACCAAACTTTTAAAAGAATATGGATTGTCCTTGTTAAAATTTGGCTCAGACTAATATTTACCCACAAGGATTGGCCCCTCTCACCTTGTGGTCTTTTTCAGTCTGTTGGACACAATGATAAATTGTGGTGCTATGGATTCTCCCCTGAAGCACTGGTGATTTTGAGCTCAGCAAAAAATATTGGATATGGAATCATAGATGAAACACAGCCAAGTTAGGGAATCAATTGAATACAATCATTTATTCACTTTGATCAGATAAATCAAATGAATACTGTTCTTCGGCACTGCAGAGTTTTACTGCCAGTGAACTTTAATATTTTACCCTTGGTGGTTCTTGATGGCAGATTTAAGAAGATGGTTGATGCCAAAGGTTATGCCCTTGTGGTGATGAAACAGCTGAATTTCTGGTCCATGTTTTATTATTCTCCTGCAACTTTTAAATAATACCTCTTATAAAAAATTCTCCTGGACAAACAGTGTTTTGTCCCACCAAGAGTCTAACACCAAGTTCACTGTAGCCAAATTAACAGCAAGCAGCTAATACCTAATTTTCTTTTTACTTGCCTTCACTCCCTCTCTCCTACATATTGTTTAGCTGGCAGTTTTATATTTGGCTGTGTGAAAGTATTATAAATTTTAAAAGGTAAAGCGATATTGCCTATCTCCTGTTACATTTTCTGTTGTGTCAACATGACTCTGTGGTATCTTCAGGATCACCACTTCCAGGTAGAGCCAAGCTCTGTGCTCATCTCAGTGTGAATATTTCAGATGGAGTTATGAGAGATAACTATACATAATGCAAATGGAGTTCAGAGACAGCTATTTATCTAAGACTATTTACTGAATGAATAGCAGAAGCAAGATTTGAACCAGGAACTTCCTAGTTCACATATTTATATATACTGTTTCTACCTATGAGACTCCTCTTAGCTTTCATGGCTCCTAACTATTGATAATACAGACCAATTCACCCCAAACATATCTTGTTCATTTTCTCAACACTATCTAAGCAAAAGATCTTCACTATGTTTCAAAGCAAGCAATTTCTACTAGGAAAATTACTGAAAATCAGGTCATGGAATCATAAAGATGGAATGAGCCATTTGGACCATTAAGCCCAATCTCTTTTCAGTGAAGGGATCCAAATTGAAGCATCCCTAACAGAAAGTGGTCCACTGACATGATCAATGTCAATGAAGGGGTGAGTCTCACTGTCAAATGGCTCTTATTCTTAGAACTTTTCAACAGAATCTATCTTCTATAACTTAAGACTATTATTCTGCATTCAGTACTCTGAGATGATAAAAAAATAGGTTGTGGTCTTCTTCTGTGCCATACTCCTTCAGGCATTTGAAGGTAACTATCATATTCTTAATAGGTACCATTTCGGCAGGCAGATAACAGCGTTCTGTTTAGTCATGCCGCCACATGACCACGGAAGTGTCTACGGACAAACGCCGGCTCTTCGGCTTTGAAACAGAGATAAGCACCGCCCCCTAGAGTCGGACATGACTGGACCTAATGTCAAGGGAAACCTTTACCTTTACCTTTTATCATATTCTGCTCCCCCCGCATGCCTCTCTTTCTGTTGCTAAGCAACCACAAGGAACTCTTTTTGGCCTGCAATTATCCAAAATTGGCAAAACATAAATTTGTTTGTTTATTTTAACAAATTTAAATGGCCACTCAACACACACGGTGACTCCGGACAGTTTACAAAATTAAAATCCATAAAGCAAAACACACACTCCACAGCGACAACAAACACACTCAAATTAACCACAAATTAACCACAAACCACAAATCAACCACAAACATCCAGCCCATTGATGAACTGCAGTGACAGCAAATGAATCCCAAAATCCAAAGTTCACGCCTAGATGCAAGATTGTTTCACATCTTCCCATAGCAGGTATGAGAGAGAGAGAGAAAGAGAGAGAGAGAGAGAACATGCCCTGCTGGTCTAAGCAAAACGTTTATTTTTTCCAGTTGCCTTGGTATCAGCAGCAGCCACCAGAAACTTGTAGGAAAGCTATAAGGAGGTCATGAAAGCAGTAATTATACCCTGAAGTCAGTTCTCCCAGCAAGAATATTCAAAGACAAGGATATTCCTTTGAGAGAGCTCCCCTAACACAAATTTGCCAAGATACAGTGCCAAGTATTAAATGAGGAATGTTGCACCAAGATGCAAAAATCTCATTTTAAATCACCCCTATTTGGCCATGATACTCACCAAATGACCTTGGAGCAGTTACTCCCTCAGAGTTGGTTGTGGTGAGAATAATCTAGGAAACAGGGAGGGACATGTATGCCACTCAGACCTCCTGGGAGGAAGGGCAAAAAATAAATGTGATTAACAAATACAAAATGTCCTTTCAATAAAAATTAAAGAATGAAGTTTCCAGCCTGCAGATCACTTTGGTATTTCTTTGAAGTTGATTTAGGGACCATTTTGTTTCAGCTGATGAATTCTTCTTCTCAGCCTTTTTCCCACTTGGTTGCAAGGTCTGCTTGTTTACTCTGTGCTAGCATAGTTCACATGGCAAAGCCATCAATGCATGATGCAACCAGGGGTTTGTTCTTCAGCCAATTTGTCACAGAACCGGATGCTGCTTTTCTGAGATGAGAGAGTGAGACTGGCCCGGCTTCCTGCCTAAGGAGGCTAGAACCTGGATCTCCCTTCTCCTAGTCCAGCACTACACTGGCTGTCTGGTTGATGAGTTCAAAGATAGAATATATATACCCAAATGCCATGCATGGACTGACACAGATGCACATACCAGATTCTGGATCTATATTTGTTCAAAAGGAGAGAGCATGTATTAAAAATCCAGTGGGCCTTTTTCCCCCTTTCAAGGGGGACAAAAAGCCTTTCTTCTGGCAGAGATTCACACATTAGCTGAAATGGCTGGCCCCTGAAGGAGTTCTTCATCCCAGCCCGAGTTCATTCATGCATGAACTGAGTGCTAAAAGCTACTTACTTGACAGTTACAACTTCTGTGGGGTTAGTAAGCCAGGGAGAAAGCTTCAAGGACTGGCCATCAGAGTGGCAATGGTGCCACCTGCAGATTACATTTTGTACTGCCAGTTGAAAAACTGGAAAGAAGGGATATGTCAATGAAGATTCTCAGTCATCCAGGTGGAATTGTCTGTAGGTTGAGTCATGGCAACTGGATTTCTTTCTTTTTGGTTGAAACGTTTCACTGCTTGTCCAAGCAGCTTCTTCAGTCTGGGCAAAGGTTGGTAAGGGGACCCCATATATGTCTTCCAGGGTGGCTGCATTGTCCCTACGCCTGAATGGCTGTTAATTGTGCCATGGAGGTGTGGATTGTCTTTGGGATGTCTTACTCCTAAATCCCTCGCTCATCCCCAAGTGGATCATTAAGAGTGGCCTTCCTGGTAAACTTGTGAAGTGGTCTTAATCTTTCTGGGGACTAATGAAAGAGCAGCATGAAAAATGGGGGACAATTTGTGTCTGAGGCCTCCGCCTCTGTTGATGGGAGAAGAAAGGAAAGAAGGGAGGAGTGCAGATCTGCCAAGTGATCTGCCAAACTAAATAAGTGACACAACATAGCTCATCTAACATGTACAGGAGGTACACTTCTGGGTATCCTTGTTTAGTCAGAAAAGGAAGAAAAAAGGAAAATGAGGGAACTGTGTGTTAACACATAGTTAACACATACGATTATCACTAGTTGTGGGGCTGATAAAAAGATGGGAATATAAGTCCAATAAACATGTGCTGATGCCTACAGGCTTCAATGGCATTCAGAAAGAATTAGAACAACTGGAGGTAGACAAAGTCAGCCATCAACTAGCAGGTGTGATAGACAAAATGGAGGCAGTTAGAGACAAAAACACCAGTTCCATGGAGGATGGAAGCCAACAAGAAGGGATAGCTCCTACTTCTGTGCTTTTTATTGGTCATTTCCAGTCATGCTCAAAATAAGAATTCAAAGCATATGAATTCCTGGGCTTCTTATACAGTATCCTTCCATCCCTAACAGGAATTCATACCTCTAATGTAGTCTTCTTTTGGCTTGACTTGGCTTGGCTTGGCTTTATTTTGTTTTGTGACATAAGGAAAAAAACAAAATTTGCACAATTTTATTTTTATTGATGTGCTGAGGACAAACGTTTCAAAAGTACTGATAAAGTAGCCTTTCCCTCCAAAAAGTTCAAATCACACCTCAAAAAAAGGAAAGGAAAGGAAAGGAAAGGAAAGGAAAGGAAAGGAAAGGAAAGGAAAGGAAAGGAAAGGAAAAGAAAGGAAAGGAAAACCTGCCCCTTCTGCACAGCATTTAGACTTTAAAATAGCTTCCATTGATGTTAATGGGAGCTTTGAAAAACTCTTCTGGGTGTTTGAGTGTGCATATAGTTCTGGCCAACTGTGTAAGAAACTACCTCTGCTTTGGTATGCATCTTCAGATGTTTTTGCCCAGAGCCAATTTGGCCTTTAAGTCCCATCCCACAGCATGTCTCAGCATTATTTATGAGAGAAAACTAGGTCCTGTCTCTTCTAACTGTTACTGTTTTGCAACATCATCATCTTAGGTTTAGCCTCCAGGTCCTAAAAGTCTTTTTCTTAGCAGAAACCACAACCTTGAGAATCTCATGTGTTAAGCAAATACTTCTTTATCCTCAGAGGTATAAGTACAGAGTTTCCTACCTTTCCCTGTTCTTTCATTATCTACCCGCTAATTACCCTGGAATTACCAGGTCCCTTGTGAAGTAAGACCTCACACAGCCAGGGAGAAAGCAAGATGGGATGCATTTGGATCCTAACATTAGCTGGTGGATTGGGGCAGAATTTGACATTCTAAGGCAAAGCCCAGCAGTGTAAGAGCAAACCCTGCTGCAAAAAGGGAGAGGCCAAACACAAACACTTTCCAATCAAAAAAGGCATGCACTGCCATTCTTGCTTGTCTACCTTAAAGCAGAAACAGAGAAACCACAGTACTTTTCCAAAAATGTACCTAGGTTAGCAAAATGAAACAAATACTTTGTCATCTTTGGTTCTGGATGGGGTTGCACTGCCCCAGACAGACCTAGTATGTAACTTGGGGGTCCTCGTGGACTCACAGCTCCTGCTTGAAGAGCAGGTGGCAGCCGTGGCCAGAAGGGCCTTTGCACAGCTTCGTGTTGTGCACCAGTTATCCCCTTTCCTGGATCGGGAGGCCCTTCGAACAGTCACTCATGCCCTTGTTATCTCCCATATAGACTACTGCAATGCGCTCTACATGGGACTACCCTTGAAGAGTATCCGGAAGCTTCAGCTGGTCCAGAATGTGGTTGCGCGGGCTATTTTTGGCACCCCTAGAAGGGTGCACATAACACCCCTGCTACACGAGCTGCATTGGATACCAGTTTGCTTCTGGTCCAATTCAAGGTGTTGGTTATCACCTATAAAGCCCTCCATGGCATGGGACTGGGTTACCTAAGGGACTGCCTCTTCCCCATTTCATCAGCCCGTCCCACTCGATCGTGCAGAGAGGGCATGCTACGGACCCCGTCGGTAAGAGAATTCCATCTGGCAGGGTCCAGGAGGCAGGCCTTCTCTGCAGTAGCACCCGCCCTCTGGAACATCTTGCCCCCGGAGGTGATGTTAGCCCCATTGCTCTGCCACCGGGCTTGGTCATACTTGGGGCTGGCTAGTACCTTGAAGTGCCTCTCCTATACAACAACTGAATGAGACCATAGCCATCTGGATTTTAGTATATTTGGTATCTCTATGAAATTGCTTTATAATATGTTTTATATTGAATTTTTATTGTGTATTTATTGTTTTATATTGTAAACTGCCCAGAGTTCCTCCGCTCAGAGGAGATGGGAGGTGACAAATTTGACAAATAAATAAATAGCCCTCACTCCACTTCCTGTACACCAGTGATGACCAAGAGTACAGAACCTTATTTCCAACATTCAACCTCAGACTAAGAATTGGACAGGTCTCACAGTAGATTTTGTGGCTTACCTATTTGACCACTTCATAGTGAAGGAGGAAAATAAGCATTCCCTGGCCCTTCACCATTCATCATTTTCTGAATTTTTAGATGCATTTTTTCTGCCAAAAATGATGCAAAAATGTACTGAAGAAGAAAACATGTTCATAGAGATAGGTATATTAGATAAAACTGGGTACAAAACTGGATCTACTTGATATGCCAAGAACATATTGAATGAGATGAAACAAATTTGAAGTTGAAAAAGGAAAAAGAAAAGTGGACAGGTTTCCCCATGGATGTCCAGACTGTTGAGCTCAGCTGCTGTTCTGTAGCGAACTCTGCAAGGACAGCATTCATTCATTCATTCATTCATTCATTCATTCATTCATTCATTCAGATTTTTTTTTTAAAAACTACCACAATCCTGTGACTCTCAGTGGTTTATAGAAATCAAAATATCCACCATAAAACTGTATAAACTAATATATATACTGTATATACGCCATCAACATGTATGCCCTGCCAGTCATCAGATACCCTGCCGGTATACTGAGCTGGCCAAAGGAGGACATGGAGGCTGCTGATGTGAAGACCTGGAAGCTCCTCACAATGTACAGAGGCTTCCACCCCAAGTCCAACACCCAGAGACTGTATACAAGATGAAAAGAGGGAGGGCAGGGTCTGGTGAGTGTCCAAGCCACTGTCCTGGATGAGACCCTGAGCATCCAGGAGTACATCAGTAAGATGGCACCTGAAGATGAGCTGTTGAGAGAATGCCTGAGGCAGCAGCAGACATGGAAGGAAGATCAAGCAGAGGAAGTGCCATGGCAAGACAAGACCCTGCATGGGATGTACCATTGACAGATAGCTGAGGTGGCTGACATTGAGAAATCCTACCAGTGGCTGGAAAGGGCTGGACTAAAAGAGCACTGAGGCACTGGTCATAGCAGCACAAGAACAGGCACTAAGCACCAGATCCATAGAAGCAGGGGTCTACCACATTAGACAGGACCTAAGGTGCAGACTGTGCAGAGAGGCCTCAGAGACAGTCCAACACATAATGACAGGGTGTAAGATGCAGGCAGGAATAGCATACACTGAATGGCACAACCAAGTAGCTGGCATTGTATACAGGAACATCTGCACAATGTATGGGTTAGGCCCTCCCAAGTTCAGATGGGAGATTCCACAGAAGATCGTAGAGAATGACATGGCTAAGATCCTGTGGGACTTCCAGATCTAGACAGACAGGCAGGTACTGGTCAGTCAACCAGACATCATGCTAGTAGACAAGGACCAGAAGACAGCAGTGGTGATAGATGTAGTGGTGCCAGATGACAGCAACATCAGAAAGAAGGAGCGTGAGAAGCTGGAGAAGTACCAGGGCTTGAAGGAGGAACTAGAGAGGATGTGGAAAGTAAAGGCCAAAGTGATCCCAGTGGTGGTAGGGGCACTTGGGCCTGTGACTCCCAAGCTGGGAGAGGGGCCCCAACAGATCCCAGGAGCAACCTCAGAGCTCTCTGTCCAGAAGAGTGCAGTGCTAGGAACAGCTAAAATACTGAGCAGATCCCTCAAACTCCCAGGCCTCTGGTAGAGGACCTGAGGTGGAGGAAGACACATACCACCCATAGGGGTGAGAAGTATGTATGCATATGTATGTGTATATATATACATACAGACACATACATACATACACAGAGAGAGAGAGAGAGAGAGAATATATAATTAAATCATTCATAATCATCTAATGATATACTAGAAAATAATAACATTTTAAAGTCTCTTGTTTATTCATTTGTGCTTTTTTATTCTTTTTATCTGTTTCCTATTTGCGTTTGTTTACATATTTTCTCTAAAAAGTTAAAAAAATAACAGTGAAACTATCACACACAAACCCACAAACACACACACACACTGTTATTATCATTAATTTAAAAACAGTATCCCAAATAACAGTTAATGTTCCAATGAAATGGAGTTAAGTAATTAATTAACAGCCCTCTGGAAGAGATTCCTCTAGACCAACTTCAAGAAGTCAGTAGGGTCAGGACAACTGCACACAACAAGGGATGTAACTGAGAAGCATCTCCTCCAATCCTCCCCGCACACCTCCAGTTTCATGGTATTATTGCAGTATCTAACAGGGCAAGTGGTTTCCCATTGGTGAAACTCCACCTAGTCCTCCATCATCTTCCCTGGGATTTCCCTTTAGCTCATGATGCCTTTGGACCATCCCCTATTCTTCAGAAGCAACTGGAAGAGCAGTTTTCACAGACTCTTCCCTCACCCCACCCCACAACAGTCAGCAGCCTTTTTCCCCCTCAGTATAAAAACACACACAAGGAGGATAGAGAACTGGATTTCCTATTGCCTGATCCTTGGCCCCCTCTCTGCATTTCTTCATTCTCCCAAGGCCAGGGAGCAGCTGTGAAGAAAGAGTGGCCCAAAACTGCTGAGGAAGTTAAGAGAAGCAAAGTTAGTAGTCCTCTGTGCCCATCTGCTCACTTGTTTATCAGGCAGTACAAGTGCAGTTACTTGTTGCTGCAGTTTAAGATGGGTTGGGTCTTGGGAAAGATTTCATTGCACCAAAGTCTTCTCAAAAATGGCTTGGCCCTCAGCTACCTTCAGCACCACAACATCCAAGTCCAGTTGACCCATACAGTACCCTCCCTCCACAACAGAACAACTACTGATAGTCCCTTCCTCCAGTGAAGGGAGCAGGGGCCCAGAAGCCATATTTTTAGGTGATGGCCCCTGCCTCTTGGAACAGTCCCCACACCCCACAGGCCAGGCTGGCACCTAGTTTGGCAGTTTTCCAAAAGCTGTTTAAGATTGAATTGAATCAGAGAGTTCTCTCATAAGGAAGACGAGACAATCAAAGGAGCAAACACAGTACATGACAGTACATGAATGTAGGAATACATTTCAGGACCCTGCAAATGAAACAGGCTTTGGGGGAAGAAAAAGACAGGATAATATTGTGCTGTACAAAGACAAAGGAAAATTCACTGTTGTTGGTGACTCAATACTTCCCAGATTTAAAACAAATGTGTATTGATCAGATCCATCAGCTCATGACATATGCCACCTACAGGGGCAAGGACATGAGAGAACAACCTACCAAGTCCATTGTCAATTATCTTTCTTGCTGATATATGCTGTGGCAAATGATACTGTAAAAAGAGCTCAAACATATCACCACAGATGTTGACATTCTTAAAAGGAAGCTCCAGTCCTTGGAGGCTCAGGTGATGTTCCCACCCAGCCTTCCAGTCCATGGAAAAGGACCAGAACAGGAAAGAACACTACAAATCAGTGACTGGATATGTCAGTGATGCCAATGGGAGAGATTTGGTTTCTGGGACCGTAGTCTGAGTTATGTAGTTTATAGGCTCTTGGTATGAAATGGGCTACATCTCAGAAGAAATGGTCAAAATGCATTTGGCCATAATACACTTTTTATTAGATTGGAAGGGAGATTTAAGGAAAAAATAGAAGTGATCTACTGGCTCTGGCTGCTTCTCTAGCAGGCAGTCTCCTTAGCATTCTAGGCTGCATCAGTGGAACATGAGGTGACCTCACAGCCATTTGGAGGCTTTTTGGATCTACAAATCCCAGAATGTGTGCAGCTGATGTTCAAAATATGAGGAGGGCATCATGTTGGGGCAGATATTGAACTAGAATGACCTCTTCACCAGTTGTGTTCAGGGAGAAGCTGAACAACCATAAATCAGGGTTGGTTTAATTTGGATTGCTGTAAAGGGCAAGGACTTGGACTTAACAATCACTTGTGACACTTTGCATTTGCATGACACATTTCACCAGGTTAGTTAAAAACCTAGTGGCTGTATTCACATAAGATACTTAGTATGAATATTGTTAATCTTGATTATTTGTGTGTCTGTGTGTGTGGCTTAAGATGTTTTGCAATTTTAGCCCATTTAATAAGTTCATAATTCTATGTAGTCTCTGAACCAAGAAAGGTTAGTTCAGCAGCCAGTTTACATGTGTTGTGTGAACATAACCTATGATTCCATAGCCACATTTAAGGCAGGTTCCAATCACGTAAAACATGTGTTTTAACACTAACGCCAACATAGACCTTTGTACAGTTTCCCTATATTTGGAAAGATTATAGGAAGGACAGCTCACCTGCAAGCTGTAAGAGCAAAACTGGGTGTTCTAGTAAGAGGAAAATTATTATTAATAATAATTTAAACTTGTATGCTGCCATAAAGTTTTTAACATTTCTTTACAACTACCAGTCAGTTTAAATAAGGGAAAAGATTACTGTCCTGGCAGGGTTGATTTCAGAGCGTCCTTAGCATATCTGCATGATGAGCCACTGAAAGCAAAGGGATTTCAGTTAGCCAGGACTAAGCCTAAATCCAACTTTTATGGGAGATTTCACAAGCACTGAATTCCCCCAGTGACCCTAATTATAACTACAAGATGGTTGTCCTACTCCCTCCAGTGAGAGTAAGAAGCACGATCAAGCAAAACCACACTAAAAAATTAAATCAGTATATAAAGTATTAAAATAACAGACAAAAACTTGATAAGCTATAAATATTCATTAAAGCAATGAAAGCATTGTATAAAAAGATTTGAGCATAATAAATGAAGTAATTATAACATGATTGCCACAAAGGCAATAACAAAGAAATATAATAACATGTAATATGGGGCAGATCAAATATAAAGGAACCAGCAGTGCAGATGATCAAACATTAAGGGATAAATTGGGTTAGGGTTAGGGTTTGCAACTACGAACATAAACCTGGCAGAAAAAGATGACTAAGAATAATGAGAACAATAAGCAAACCAATTATTCTTGTTGGTTTAAAATCAACCAGCTCTTACTGATCCCTGATACATCCTTCTTTACCATTGTAAGGTTCCAGCAAACCCTAAACTAATCTGGAGACTCTTAATGCTGAAAATAAAGACACCAGGCAGAGGCTTCAGAAAACTAACAGCTCTTTATTTGGCCAAGTAAAGCAACCAGGTGGGCAATCCAATGGCACAGGCAGCAACGTGCTTGGAGGAAGCCACACCCAGAGACAAAGGTTTTCAGTTTTTATACATTCAATTAAGCCAATCACCTGGCACCAACACTGAACATTACCTTATATGGGTGACTTATACATTTCCTTGTTTCCGGCAGGGGAAGTTCTTTCCAGCCCCCCCACTCTTCCCCCTTCCCCCAATCCTTGCAACCTCCAGTCCTTGCACAGGTGTATTACAAAAGTGAGATGGTGGTAATAAGGCTAACTGTCTTCCCTTCACTATAAGAATTAAAGGATGGTTTTCAGAACATTTCCCTACATATCTACAAAAATGTAAGGGCACACTGTAGAGGTGAACAACCATTTATGGCCAGAGTAGCACAATTTTTGCAGGGGTAGAGGGCCTCTGCAACATGATACGGTGAGCAGGAGCATATCGCACATATGGGCAAGGATAGATTGTCCACGCTTTCCTATTGAGGGGGTTGAGTTAGACAATTTTCTTTGTTTTTTTTTTAAATGAGGAACTAGAGTTTTCTTGTGTTTCATTATTCAAAATTGCAGGAAACTGTCATCATCAGTCATAATCAGAAGCAGCTGATGAACAGGGCTTCAACCGGGACATTGTTAAGATAAAAAATAGCAGGTCTGTTTTCCAATTTTGAAATGGCAGAGTTAGAGATTATTAAAAGAGAATCCAGAAAAATCTAAGAGAGAGCAGAATTTGTTTTAAATATGCATCTCTATGAAATAAAATCAGAAAACTGTTTCTATGTATGCCTGTGTGTGTAAAAGCATAATACTGGGAGAATAAAGATCCACTCCCAATACTTGGAGACCAAAAATAAGCCAAAAGGTTAAGGGGGGAAATGCAAAAGCTGATTGCATCTTCCAAAATATAAGGCAGATGTGCTGTAAGAATTGGGAAGAAACAATGTTCGGGAGATAAAGAGACCCAAAAGATATTTTAAGCAAAAAACATTAAGTAATGGTCTTCTAGGAAAAGCAGACACATTTTAAAAGCAGAAAGTCTAGCAGCTAGCTAAGCACCCTTAAAAAAAAGCCAAGACAGGATTTATATTAGGTTCCTTCCATTTTCTGAAGTACTGCTGTGTCAGTATTTCTCCAAACAAAATTGCTGCTTGCTATTGAATATAGCATGGCATCCACTGTGTTTGTAACCTAATCTTGGGCCATATATTGATGCACATGGCTCTAATTGCAGGAGAAGTGGTGGTTCTAATTGTAGGACAAGTGGGTGAAAATTTGGTTATGTATTTTTTTATAATTTGTGTTAAAAACACTGCAACTGTTCAGTGCCTCCAAAGTCCAATGAGTTCACTTTGTATTTCTTCTTCCCAATGGACGTTACTGAGTTTGCAATCTATGAATTCACGTTGCTGTCTCAGGTGGCATTAAAATATAACCCAGTAATTGCATACATACTGCTTCTCTTTCATAAGAAAGCAAATTTTCTTACAATGAAGAAATGGCGCTCTCTTAATTGATTACTGGAACAAACTGCTTTTGTCTTTGTTTTTTGATTTTGATTTGAAATTAGATAATTCTCAAGAGATTATCCAGAGACCAAAAGTCATAAATATTTGCACCTTGACTTTCTCCTTGATACCATGAAGAAACATATGTTATCAGTCACTAAAAATCTTCCTTGAAATAATTAAAATAAAATAAAAAACAATCTTCCAATGTAACAACATTATCCATGAAACAGATGATAAAACAAAAGCTAGTTGATAACTGTAATTTAAAAAATAAAAAAATCTTTATTCTTCCAAAGGCTCAGTATAAGAGATTTTATGATCAAATGAGCCATCTTCCCGCAAAGGAAAACCATCTGTAACTTCATAGTTCTGCCAGGAGTATAAGAAACAATGCTTTAAAAAAAACAAAACAAGCAAGCAAAGACGAAGATGGAGAGTGAAATGAATGTTTTCAGAAAGCTTTCTGCTCTTTTGTTGTCCATACAATGTTTGCTACATTGCTACATATTATATCAATTTGATATTATTCCATAGCTTGACACAGTTGCCTCAGAGAGAAGGTCTTGGAGTTTGTATAGGTACATGTGTCTTTTAAAAGTAGGGAGATTTCCCAGGCACTGTCACATCATCATAAGTAATTTTTCCATGCAATGTTTCAGCATGGCTTAGTTAAAGGCACAAGCCAAATCCCCAGAGGAATCATAAAAGGCAGGAAGCCATGTGCCTCTTTCAAAGTTCAGAGAATAGTTAGAAGAAAGAAAATAAGATCATCTCTAAGGGTCACAGACAGACATTCAAGGAAGGTCCCTATGTCACAATAATTGGAGACCCTGATGATGGTTTAGCGACCCTGGAGATTTGATATGAAGTTCTCCAAAACCAAAATGGAGATATCTATTCACTGAACCAGTTTATACCATCTACCATTGTCACCTTTCCCTTTTCATCTTCCCTTGCATGTCCTATTCTTTAGCCTTAATCATACATGCATAGAGTTGTAGAAGAATGAAAGGCCATCAGAAACAACCAACAATCCTTCAACAAGTTTTTTCACACTCCTTGCAATTGCAGCAGGATTAGGCAACTACAGGCTGAAGATCATGAATAGAGTCTGCTAAAGCTTTGGTGTGTCTTCTGGTTCCCCTCCTTTGTTTTCCACCCAAAATCCTCCTTTCCCAATCACTTCTCTCCTAGTTTTTCAGTAACAATTTCAATAGCATTCATCATCCCCCCACGGCCCCCATACCTTGGCTTCTTGGACTCCATACCCTATTACCTAGGACAGAAGGCAAGATTTGGGAATGTCACAGAAATCTGCCATGGCAGTTCCATTTTTTTCAAGAAAGATAATATGATCTCAAACATAATCCAAGGGCATGTAAATCATGGAGTCCACAAGAGTCTATCTCAAAGTATTTCTTGACTGATAAATTATATATAAAACTCTATATTTGAGAAAGTTATGACTACACCACATATTTTGTAATAGCACTGCAAATTGCATGCGTTGAGGAAAAAAATTGGATAAACATGTACATTAAGAAAAGATGCTACAAGTTATGTATATTGAGGAAAATTGAATATGACAGTTATGACATTGTTACAAGATTTATTTAATATTTTATTTATTTTATTTATCAGATTTCTCTGCTGCCCATCTCATACCCAATAACTCTGGGTGGCTTACAGATAATAAAATAACAATCAGTAAAAACAGTACAATACGAAATCAATACAATATAAATAGCAATAAAAATATAAAAATACCGAATATAAAATGTAAAATTCAAGATGGTAATAGTTTTGTACTTGGCACGATGACAGTACCAGCCACCCCCAAGACTGACTATCCCCCCTCCCATCCCAAGCAAGGTTGCAAAAAAAAAAATTGAAAACAAAACCAAACATCAAATCCTTGCCATACTGCAATTGCCTGGCTTTACTTTAGATCTTCACATCATTAGGAAAGACCCAGTCTGCTAAATCTTTCAGAACATATGTACAGAACTTGGTCTTTCATGGAAGAAGGCAAGAATGGGCAGAACAAAAGCAGGAACATATTTAAGTCTCCTGTCTTATCTTCCCTTTGGGATCTAACTTTGTGCTTTCAAGTCAGTCTTGACTCCTTATGACTGCCTGGACAAGTCCCTACAGTGTTTTTGGCAGCATTTTTCAAAAGTAGTTTGCCAGTTCCTTCTTCCTAGGGTTAAGAGAGGGTGACTGGCCCTAAGTCACCCAACTGACTTTGTGTCTAAGGCAGGACTAGAACTCAGAGTCTCCTGGTTTCTAGCCCAGTGCTTTACCATGTCACAGTGTGACTGGGTTCTTTAGGAACTGGAGGTATAGTTAGGTTTACAAGGATGGTAACTGGCACAGAGAAACCAAGACAGTGGAGGTTTTTGCGCTTCTTCTTTGCTATATACAGCAAAACTATTTATTGTATTTACAAGATCTTGGCTTCTACCCAGAGCCGCGTTTCTTCTTAAGTCTCTCTCCTAGAGGTTAGGTAAAGGTAAAGGTTTCCCTTGACATTAAGTCCAGTCGTGTCCGACTCTAGGGGGCGGTGCTCATCTCCGTTTCAAAGCCGAAGAGCCGGCGTTTGTCCGTAGACAGTTCCATGGTCATGTGGTCGGCATGACTACACGGAACACCGTTACCTGCCTGCTGAAGCGGTACCTATTAATCTACTCACGTTTGCATGTTTTCGAACTGCTAGGTTGGCAGGAGCTGGGACTAGCAACGGGAGCTCACCCCGTCACGTGGATTCGAACCGCCGACCTTCCGATCGACAAGCTCAGCAGCTCAGCGGTTTAACCCACAGCGCCACCGCATCCCTATCTCCTAGAGGTTATTTCCCTCTAATTCTCCTTCTAAATGTTTAACTTCCTCTCCCTTCACTCCATCCGTCCCCTTTTTGGGGGAGATGGGCGGTGATGGAAATTTGAAATATAAATAAATAAATAAAATCTCCCTCCCATTTCTGGGATTATCAAGAGAAAGTAAAAAGGAAGGAATGTGCTGGATTTTTGAATGAGTGTGCTCAGTGCCACACATCTCCTTTCCTTGGATCCGCTCAGCAAATTATCATCTGCATCTCCTCCATTGGGGGACAAACCTCTTTCAGGAGCCTCCTGCCCAGTCCTTCTCCAGAGTCCAGGGCTTCAATGAACACTCTGACCCTCTTTCCATAGCCAGCCATCTCCCCTACTTGGGTGAAGATTCCATCCGTAGCCAGCTGTCCCCCTCCTTCCTTTCCTGGCTTGGGTGAGGATTCCATCTCTCTGGGACTTTGCTTCTCTTCCTCCAGGGAAGCCACTCACGGACCTTTCTTCTCCCTCTCTGACCCAGGAACCAACAACTGCTTCACACATTCATGTCAACTTTACTCTCCAACTTTTCTCTCCAGTCACTCCCTTCTACAACAGTCTTTGTAGTTTGCATTTTCTCTCCATTCTTTCTGTCTCTCTCCAATTTTGGGTTAGACTGGCAGCACGTCCCCCAGCAACTGAAGAGGTGGGCATCCCACCCTGGGGTCTAGTACCCAACACCAATATACAAGGTTGGACCAAAGGCAATGCTGTCTACATCCGCCCCCACAACAGTCCTGGCTAGCAAACAAGTCAGCTCATTAGCCCTCATGACAGTACACCTGGACTTCAAGGCTAGAATTGAGCTTTCGCTCACCTTTTTTCTCTCTCCTTTTGCTGACTCACACCAGCACTAGAGCAGCCACACCAGGCCACTAAAAAGCATATGTCACAAACCATTATACCAAACTTGGCTTTTCAGAGGAAGGGATAAATAACAGCTGAACATTTTAAAGTGGAAAACACAGTTGAATGAATTTGCACCTTGAGTTCTGGTGGTAACCCTGTTGGAATAAAACGGTCATCTTGTTTTGTCTTCTTTGCCCTTCATTTCTTTTCCTCCTCTATAATATGTTTGACAGACTTCTGGAAATCAGCCAATAAGGAGAAATGGTGTCTCCCCTCATCTTTTTTCCCCTACAAAGGACAACCTGCCAAGGTCAGACACGTCTTAGCAAAGACTAGAATTTCCTAGGCTTGATAGATGGCTTCTCTATTTTGCTGTTGGATAGCAAGGTCTGCTTTGCAGGGCAGATTATTACCAAGGTCAGTCTGCAGTCAGCAAGAGGCAATGCCAGAAAGTATAAATGCATGCAGTGTAACCAAGAGCATCAGAAATTGGCTGTGTCTTAGGACTGGAATGATACAGAGGCAATTTGTTGAGACTTGGTTTCATAATCCAGGTTTTGAAAGACATTAAAGCCCATCTAATACTAACCACTCAGGAGCAAAAATAGTAACAATTTTTACATCTTTGAACAGCCAATCAAAAATTATACGAAGTGTCTCAGGTAGAATATGAAAAGCAGAATCAAAACCAGGACTTGATAAGTGATATTTTCAATGTCAAAAGAGTAGAAGCTGAGTGATTTAGTAAGTGACTTTTAAAAATAGTTTTGAACCAAGGCAATCAGTGCCATACTGCTTCTCAAGAGCATTGTGGTAGATGAAAAGGAGCACAGAGGCAAGATTGAAAATATATTGTTGGAGGTTAAAGCATTCTGTGTATGCATACATGTGTGTAATCATTCCAGAAGCAGGGATCTTGACCTGAACAAGGATTACTGAAGTAGGTTTTATAACTATAACAGACAGGAGATTTATTTACAGGAAATACACTATAGGGATTGGCAAAGCCTAGCACCTAGTTAACTACATCCTACCGGGAGGAAAGTCAAAGACCATGTGCACCATGTGTGAACCTGTCATCAAAGGCAGAAGGAAATGACCCCAGATTAGCATTCATTAGCAGGCAGAGTGACAGACAAAGAGGGAACACAGAGGAATGCAGGAATTTAGTCTTTATATCAAGGTGATCTGGTTGTATGTGCTTTACTGCTGCTATGCCAAGCAATCTCCTTATATGTACAGGGTTCTTCCACTTGCTCCCTCTTTGCAATGTAAGACAACCTTGATGGTGGAAAATCAGCCCTTTGAGGCAGGCTAGGTCAGGAATCTGGCACAAACTTGGTGGTGGAATGTCAGCCCTTCAAGGTAGGCCAGGCCACGAAACAAATACCACAAGAACCATTGGAATTCTACTTTATTATTGCAGGATATAATAAAAGAATCTTGAAAGCCTGGCAGAGTCTACCTCTCCTCCGTCTTATACCAAAGATATAAAGAGATGTAAAGGTGAGGAAATACTTTAGTGCTTTAGCTTCCCCTTCCGGCTTTGACATGCAGTTGACTTCTGGGCATTGGATGAACATCTCCTTTGAAGGTTTTGGTCTCTGCTTGTTGTTTGCCTGGACTTGGGGAACAAAATTCGACACCTCGTCGTTATTCTTTTCTCCTTCATCAAAATAAGCAATGCTTACTTAGTTTGTGCAACACAATCCAGTAACCTGTATCCCTCGTATTACTGTGAGTATCCTGCCATCATTCCTTCCTCACACTGCAGTTCAGCTTAGTTCTCCTTTCCTTTGACACACACACACACACACTTGAACCAGACACTATTATGCACTCTTAACTGGGCTTCTTTTATCCCATAGCTCACAGAGCACCGCATCTATGGCTTTCATTAGAAGCGGGTTCTGCAAGTGTCTGGTTGCATTAACTGCTTCTCCCAAATATTTATCTGCCAATCTCATATCTCACAGCTTACATCCCATCATTTCAGTCAAGGAATGATGTTTCATCTCTGCCGCATCATTCTGTTCTTGGGTAAAGACCACTATGGTTTTATGCAAAATCTCCTGCTCATTCAGGTACTTTTACATGTTGCCTATTGTATATTCAGCTGTATTGTCTGTGCACACTACTTGAAGCTTCTCCCAAATATATTGCCCACCAAAGCCACATCATCTTTAAATTTATCCAATATTTCTTTTTACTGAGCATGTAGCAAAATGTGTGTCTTATGTAAACATGTATGAAAGTGAGAATATATTTCTTTCTACCTTGTATGGTGGCAGTCATTGGCCTAGAAATGTTGCTCTGAACTACCTTAATGGCCTCTTTGTCTCTTCTCTCCATGTTCATTGGCTTAGTGCCTCTGGCCTTTATACAACATCCATACCTAACTGAAACTTAAGTCCTCTGGCTAAGCCCTCCAATTTAAAAACAAAATGCACCTCTCTGTGCCCCATTCTCCAGTGCCACTGGCTATGCAATTTTTGTGGTAGCAATTCTTTGCTGCCTTTGCTTTATCTTTTGCACAGTCTAATTCAAATAATCCGTTTTTCTGGAGGGTGCATTCCATAAACAATTTTCCATTTTCAGTTGTGTAGCAATGAATGAATCTGACATCACCTTCTTCCTCTGTGATATGTTTTACTGAGGATAAACCTGATTCCAGATCTGGGACATATAAGGAGACTTTCATTATTATTAAACTGAGTACCTCTCCTTTGCCTAATGCACCACTGAATCTTACATAGCCTTTCCCAGCTGAGGTGGTCCATTTGCCAAGTAAATGGTGAATATATACTCATTTAATTCAATGTAAACTCCACTCCCAAATTTTGCAGCAGTTCTTGTATGTTCTCTTAAAAATCAATGGCAGCTGAGTAGAAGGATGGAGCTGTACAGAAATCTCTGGAGGCGTAGACAGCCAGCAGGTTCTGCACTGATTCAGAAGGGAATCAGTCTCTATCAGAGACACATGAGAATCACTGCTATACAAAGTAGATTACACTGAACTAGATGAATAAATGATTTAACTCATTATAATACAGCTACAGCCAATGATCTCTACATAGAATCATCTTTAAGCTACAGGAAGGAGGGTTCAGTTTGAATGTTCGGAAAAATGTTGTAATGCCAAAGGCGGTTTAAACAATTAGGAGGGAATTACTTTGGGAGGCAGTGGGCTTCCCTTCACCACGTCTGTGAGGGCAGAACCTGGACAGCCATTCTGTTAGGGATACTTCGAATTTCTGCAATGAGCAGGAGTTGAACCCAATGGCCTAAATGCCTTCTTTCAATGCTTATGGTTTCATGAGATTGTGTGTTTTGCACCCCCAGGTAATAAGGCCATTTTGTGCATCTCACCAAATCATGTTGGTCTTTTCAGCTGTGGCATCTAAAATGTAGGATCCTCTGCCGTGGGAGATTTGACTTTTAATGTTTTTACTTTGTTGCTTTTTTACTGTTTTATTGATTCAGATGTGAGTTGTACAGTTTTTTTAAAAAAAAACTTTTTTATTGTTTACTGATTTTAATATTTATACAACCCAACTTTCTGAAGATAAGGCAAGATAGGAGATATATAAAACCTCTTTTTCTACTGGTCATCTTGACATT
Organism: Candoia aspera; assembly: GCF_035149785.1. NCBI lineage: Eukaryota > Metazoa > Chordata > Lepidosauria > Squamata > Candoiidae > Candoia > Candoia aspera. The sequence goes on from NC_086153.1 coordinate 327,183,824, forward strand.
TTTTTAACACACAACAAACCAATCTTGTTTTTAAATCTTTGTTGAGAGAGGGAAAGAGAGAGAGAGAGAACCTCATTTTACTGACCAAAATTTTGACTGAAAAAAATTAATGTAATGAGATATATTAAGTCAATCACATCTGGCTAGTTAATCACCTGGTTGTGCTAGGTGACATAATAAGCCTTGAGTCCTTAGCCAGCTACTGCTAATTCACTTTAGACCATTGGGTATATTTTGTCTAAGTGCCCTGAAAGCAATACAGGAGCTAAACTGAATCTCCTAGAGACCTGAAAAGAAGGTGAGGCAGTTCCTTGGTTTGAGGATTATTTAGAGAGGTTCCTACTTCCTAATACTCTCCTATAGTGTGGAAGGGACTACTGTACTAAGATGTTATAATGTGGTTTGGTTGGTTTTTGCTTAACAAAATATATGAACCCTTCCATTCTAGTTTTCAAACCATGTTATGTCTGAATCTGGCCATTATAGCTTGGTGAACAAACCATGGTTAAACAACATTGTGATATGTTCATCCTAGAGAGTTTAAGAAGCCCACAGACACATATGCACACAAATAGTCTTGGCATCTCTACAGGTATGTGAAATTATTCTGGCTTTCCTTTGAGAGAGATCATTTGGATCTGAATTTGAAACCATATTTCCTATACATCAATATAGGAGATGACATCTAACTTCAGAAGTTGCTAAATAAGCATCTGCAAGAGGCTGTAATGCTTCTTAACCATTTCTGCAGACTAAGATAATTGAATCCAAATAAGTTGGAGACAATTTTAGATAGTAAGGGCAGATTGGAAGAAAGACCTTCAAATTCAGTGGAATAGTCCTCATCCTTAGAGTTAATGTGCACTGTGAAAGATACTCTGTAACCCCTCCCTGCTTGGCTCTGAGTTCACATTAGGTTCAATGGGAGAAAGTAGAAGTCAATGTAATACAGGACGGTTCTGGGTAGGGAGCAAAGCCTGTTTCCACTCTGTGTGTCAGACTTGGACATTGTGTTTAGCTGGGCTATGAGGGGTTGAGGGATAAAACAAGCTTTGAAAAAGCAACCTTACTGTGAGTAGTAGCACAAGGTTAGAAAAAAAAAAGATTGGAAGTTATCCTCCATCCCTATTTCCCACTTTTTCTTTTTGAACCTGGTGGCCTTTTGCCAATCATAACAAACAACAAACAAAGGATGATTTATCTGGATGTCCAATAACTGCAGTTGTTTGAAGACTCTGGTTGAGATCTATCCAGAATGAGCTGATTCAAGTAGAGCTCAAATAGGCTAATCTGTAGGGCACTGGACCATGCTGAAATCAAGCAATTATAATGACATACCAACCACAATTATTAATAACTGGTAATAATCCAGCTGTTTTTATGCCACATGGTAGCAACTCTTGTCAAGCTGGTAGGGATATGAGAAATCCAAGTTCTACCTCATACATTTGTTTCTAGCACCATCTGCTTGTGCATCCAATTTCACAGATGAAATGGCTTATAATAAACATACACTCAGCAGGCCCAACAACAAACTGCATTTGATTGACAGAATCCCATAAGATATGGCTGCTGTCCTTTGGCAGAAAATCAGTGTTCAAAGAATGATGCTAAAGCTACAGTGAAGAAAGTAGCATAATTATTTAGTGGATTTTTTGTTTTCCTTGCCCTTTTGATGATATTTACCCTTGTCAGAAAGTCTCTCTGCCCCTACAAACTTAGACTGGGATCAGCCTTTCCTGAAGTGTCTGGGATAATTTATTCTAAATTCCAAAGCAGGCCAAAGAACCACACTTTAAAAGCCCTGATGTGTTCAAACCAATCATGTTTTTAAATTCAAAAATTTTGCTCTCAAACCAGCAAATTCTCAGATCATCTATGTATATACCAGTTAAATGCAGTTTCCAACAGCCCCTCCACTAGCTATCACAATAATTGGATTGTGGAGTTCATCACCAAAGTCAGTTTTTTTATTTTGAACTTTTGAAAAGTTGCTCTTTTTTTAAAAAGGATTTTTTACCCTTTTGACAACTTGAATTTCAGGCCAGAGGTAGTAGATTTTGCCATCACCGTTCCCTTTTGACATGGCCTCACTTGCCTTTTGATGTGGGCCTGCCCAATTTTTTGAGTGTGCCTTTCTTGAGCCAATTGAATCTATGGCCATACCAAAATTCCCACTTCTAAATTCATCACTTTTCTCCCAGGTACAGATAATGTTTTTTAAAAACTCAATCTATCTATATGCATGGGTTGTTAACCAGAATGTTGACTTTGATAAGAACATCCAGCATTCAAATCTCTACCAAACTTGGGTTGGTCTTATCTCTCCTGGAGGACTCTTTATGTGAAGGAGAGAAAGAGGCAGAACTCTGAGTCCAGGAATCCAGTGAATGAGGGAACTGGTAGAAATACTACTGGGGAGGCAAAAGTAGTGCTGATCTAGTGGCAGAAAGCAGGTGCCAAGTTTGGCTATGACTAGCTGCAGCAGCTTCTTGGAAGAAGAATAGGCTGTGGTAGGAAGAGTTTGACATGTTGCTCTCACTAGGTTCAGAGCACCCAGTTATCCCCCAACTGGTGGCTAGCTGGCTCAGAAAGCTCCAAATAGGACACCTGGAGCTTCTCTCAGTCCACTGTTGACTGTGATACAGCAAAGTGGGCTGCAATTTTCTGTACCACTACTAGACAAGAAAGGGACAGGGTGGAATTAGAGACTAGGGAAGCAACTGGAAGGAAGGAGAATAACTTTCTGCCCATATCCAACTAGTTGATAAACACCTGATTCTTGGGTATTATCACTTGAGTCTCCTGTGCTTTGTACTATCAAAAATGAACCCTCTTGGGAGATATTAAGATTAACTTGTTTATGATGCACCGACTACATCTGCCCTGCTACACAACACTTGGCTTGAAATGTCAAGTTCATTGGTAATAGAATGCATTTCTATGAAGGCATTTTTATCATAATCATAATAAATGTACAGGTATAATTGCATTCTATAGCTTTGTATGCCCCTGCATCATAGATGATCTCTTTTTGTATGTGTGTGTGTCATATATTCAAGCAGCCAATCATTCTTGATCATACCAATAAAAAAAAAACTCATTGTGAAACACTGCAAGAGCAGTGACAAGGTGATTAGCCAAGTCAACCAACTACAGTCTTAGTGTTATTACATAATACTCTTTCCTTAGTACCAAGTAATGTTGATGCTGATGTTTTCATTACTTAACAATATCATTAATTTACATATTTCATTAATAACAAAAATATTATGTTACAGTATTTCAAACTCTAGTTGTGTGCTATTCTGAAGTTGATGAAAATCCGATGACCTCTGTATCAGACAGGGTTTTTTTAATGGTTTCACAAGATGGATGCTGATAAAAACACCAGAATTTAGCACCCTTGATTTGGGGTTTGTTATTTTAAATCAAGGGATGCTACATTGTTTTGCCTTTATTTGATCTAGTTGTCCTAACCTTATTAAGTGAATATATACCTGAATGGGTAAAGATAATGGGTTGATAAAGTTAGAGACAAAGGTACTTTATTATAGACACAATTTTAAACAAAAAGTACTTTCTAGCTCATCAGACGTTTCAGGGGGAGGAATTTGTGACCTCCCTCTGCATTGATGAGGGTAGCCTCCTCTGCATTTAAGTAAGCTTTAGTTATATTTTTGTACTTGTTCTCATTATTTTACCATTTGGACTTACCGTTTACATGCTTTTCCTCTATAGCAGTGTTTCTCAGCCTTGGCAATTTTAAGATGCATGGACATGCTGGCTGGGGAATTCTGGGAGCTGCAGCCCACACATCTTAAAGTAGCCAAGGTTGAGAAACACTGCTTTACAGCTATGCAATTGTACTACAGAAACCCTCATGTATTTGATGAAGCGGTGTGAGGTTTCAGCCCACTTCTGACTCTGAAAATGAAACTTATCCAGAGTCAGAAGGGGAAAATGAAACTCATCAGGAGAGAGTTGAAGAAGCTGAACCAGGAAGTGACTCAGCAGAGCAGGAAAATTTGCAAACGCGGATTGGACAAACTCCGGAGGGGGATTTGAACTCTCCAATCAGCGCTCGAGACATGATAGCTGAGAAGCGTGCAAATCAGAAAGCAGCTCGATTGGCTGCTGGAAAGAAAAGGTGCAGGAAGGATAGGCTGAAAAGGCAGATGCATGAAGAGCAAGCTGCCAGAGACAACCAATCTTTCGAGCTCACAGCCCTTGCAGAAGAGTCCTTACCTGTGTCAGAAGCCTTGCCTGTAGCCAGAGTGGAACCAGCACCAGCATCTTCTACCTCTGGGAAACCGCCTTCTGCACAAGCTGCTCCAGTCAAGCCTCTCCTTGCCGTCCCTGCTGAGCACAGCCTTGCGTCTAGCTCCGGACCTCATTGCCGCATTCCAGCACAATTCAGGTGTGCATCCAGCCTTGCCTTTAGCTCTCAGCCTTGCCTAGGATCTCCAGTCCAGTCCAGCCTTGCTTCCAGCTCTCAGCCTTGCCTAGGATCTCCAGTCCAGCCCAGCCTTGCTTCCAGCTCTCAGCCTTGCCTAGGATCTCCAGTCCAGCCCAGCCTTGCTTCCAGCTCTCAGCCTTGCCTAGGATCTCCAGTCCAGCCCAGCCTTGCTTCCAGCTCTCAGCCTTGCCTAGGATCTCCAGTCCAGCCCAGCCTTGCTTCCAGCTCTCAGCCTTGCCTAGGATCTCCAGTCCAGCCCAGCCTTGCTTCCAGCTCTCAGCCTTGCCTAGGATCTCCAGTCCAGCCCAGCCTTGCTTCCAGCTCTCAGCCTTGCCTAGGATCTCCAGTCCAGCCCAGCCTTGCTTCCAGCTCTCAGCCTTGCCTAGGATCTCCAGTCCAGTCCAGCCTTGCTTCTAGAGGTCCACGTTGCCCAGACTCTCCAGCCCAGTCCAGCCTAGCTTCCAGAGCCAAGCCTTGCCTACAGGTTCCAGCCCAGTCTTGCCTAGCCTCCACGCTCCAGTCTGATCCTTCCTGCGTGCCAGTCCATGGAAACTTGCCTTCCGTTTTCTCCTTGCCTCACACTCCAGCATCACCAAGTCTGACAGCTTCAGTCAGAGAGTTAGCTGAATTCTGCCTTGCGGTTCTGCCTCAGTCTGACACCACAGCCTTGCCTGTTCATCTGCCATTGCCTGGGTGGTCTTGATTGAAATTGCTTGCTTAATCATTCACAGACTTTATTGTTGTAAATAGTTGTTTTCAATAAAGGGTTTGATAATACTGCTGTCTGACCGCCACATAGTCTGAACAGGACAAGCAGGCTCCTCATTCACTTTTAAACTAATTTATGTCAAAATCAGGGTGTTTGCCTTTGGTGTTCCTCTTTCACACATGGGATTTATATTAAAAAAATTGTACAGGCCACTACACTTTCTGGTGAAAAGTTTGCAAGCACTGCCCTTGCAAAGGAACTCCATGGTCCTTACTTTTGGCACATCTGTAGTAGGGAACAGCTGGCCCTTTAAATCAGAAGCCCACCTTCTGTGGCCAGAGAGTCACCTGACCCCTAAGGGCCAATAAAAGAGAAGATGGGGGGGGTTCTGTCATGTTTTGGCGGGAAGAGTTTTGAGTGGCTTTTGTGAGGGAGTCAGATGGACTCCTGGAGGAGGTGGTTACCTCAGGCAACGCTGAAAGTTATTTAGTTATAGTTAGAATTGTGTGTGTGTGTGTGTTTAATTTAAACTGTGTATTGTGTGTGTGTGGAAACCTATTTTTTTTTGCCACCTTTAATACCATTGATTTTTCTTTCAATCCTGGAATTGACTGGTGGCCTTCTATCACCCAGCTCAGTTTGGCTGAGCCATGGGCTCCACGAGTTTTTGTCTGGTTTCCCTCTCTGTATTTAGCCAGGCCCAGGGTGGGGTGAGGATTTCCCCTTCAGTCCTCTCCTGGTTCCCTGAGGGCTGGTGTAGAAGGGAGAAACCTGCTTATAGTGAAGAGGGGGGGAGCAGCAAGGAGATCTAATTGGCCAGTCATTGTCCACCTCAGAACTGAAGGCCCCCAGAAGAGGAGCCGGTTCAACCCTGAGGGACTCTTTTTCTGCGTTTTCCCAGAGATACGGATGGCGCCCACTCTTCTGGGGTTCTGGAAGGCCCTGAAAACCTGGCTCAGTTCCCAAGCCTGTGGTTAATGTGCTAGAGGAACCCCTGTTGTGTGTGTGGGGGGGGAGTTATTCTTATGGCTGTGTGGTTATATTTATAATTGTTTTTAACTTCAGGTTTGGGTTACCTCAAGACTGAAGTACCTCAGAGGAGGGACTGGTTCGACCCTGAGGGTCCCTTTAAAAGTTTGCAAGTGCTCCCCTTGTAAAGGAACTCAATGTCCTTACTTTTATGACATGTGAGAAACTAGAATGTGCATTTTAGAGTTCATGCTTGCAATGAACACAATCTTACCACCTTCTCTACATATCAGTTTCAGAACATGAAAAAACATGAGGCTAGCTCCATTGTCTCCTCCAAATCTTCATCCCAAATTACTTCATTGTTTTTAAAATTTTCATATTGGCCTAGATCATCTTCAGCTCACTTTTCTTGCTATGCAGTCTTAAGGCACAGTAAGTTTACTTCACTGCTTCTGCATAACTAGTCATGATGGAAAGTCATTATCAAGGTCAGAAGCAACTTCCAGAGCTGCAGACTTGGTTAATTAGAACTTAACCAAGTCAGTGATGGCAAAGGTCTTAGAAGATAGAGTAATTAATCAGCAAAGTGTCCCCAACCTTGAAGCTGAATTATATGGGTGACATTCTGGCCTGCAAAAGTGACTGACTGTGAAAGGCATAATAGAGGAAATTGCTAAATTAGTCTACTGTGCTTGGATAAAATAAAGATTAGATACTTAATACATTACATCCTAAGGAAGCAGAGTAAGGGGACAGAAGAAAGCTACCTTTGATACTGGCAGTGCATAGGACTAGCTCATGCTTTCAGTTGAAAAAAATAAAACCCATCCAAGAAAACCTACTGAATCAGACCAAGTTCCATCTGTTTGATGCCCATTCCCAGCAGTAGATAACCAGATTGTATTCCATTTAATCCCATGAAGATAGCAATCCTCTCCCTGTTCTCTGCTGCATGTCTGGTAATCAGTACTTTATGATCTCTGAAAATGAGGCAGTTCTATATGGCTAACAGTTTTTGGGAGACATACATGAATCTGCCTTTTTAAAGCCACCCGTGCAAGAAGCCATCATGTATCATGTGACCAAGAATTCCATCCGTTAGCAACATGTAATGATAGAAACTTCTTTTTAACTGTCCTGGATCTCCTGCTACTAATTTCTACTGGATTAATCCACTTCCTGACATTATATGAAACGGGGAAAAAAAAGATACAGATTTTCCATGTATTTTTGCAGGACAGGAAAAGAGAAAAAAGTGGACAGGAAAAAAGGAGGGAGGCAGATGGTTAAAGGAACTTCTACACATGAACATTCCTCTTCTGGACCCTCACTCTAGCTCTCTCCTTTGGAAATAGTGGATTATTGAAAATGTTCTTAAAAGATGAGAAACTAGTTTGGCTCACATTTTGATGCAAATGTAGTCATTCAAATCCTACCAGCCTGAATGGACAAATCATTCAGCAGAGTTTGAAGGACTGAGTTTATGAGGTTTGAGATGCTGGGCTGATCCCTGCTGACACATCCCTGCTGGTATTTTTATGGTGTATTCTTCAACGCCTATTATTATTTTTTAATATAATTAAGACCAATGGAAAGATATACGTACAGGGAAAATATAGCAGAGAAGAAAAATAAGTAAGGATATTCTATTAGAGTTCAGAGAAGGAAAATCTCAGAATCAGCTTTAAAAATCACCAGATTCCCATCCATAGGCTCTTCCTGTAACAGATTCCACCCCCGAAATCCCAAGCTCTATTTTTATATTTCCAAATCTGAGGTTTTGGAGTCTTGGCAATTGTACCAGTTTGCCAAATTGCCTCTGCCCCCTAGTCTACAAGTTCCTTCATGGCCCAAAACATCTTGCCAGAGAAATCTTTCCTTTCCCCATACTGCTTCCAGCCAATAGCAAGTCCTATTTATAAGTTAGTTTTCTGGGTCACCTGGACCATATGACTCGGTTACATGAAGATTTGTGATCCTATGGCTTCCATCCCTTATCCAATATGGCATTTGTATGTTTTACCCAGTAAATTTTACTGAAGAATACTGAAAGATTCCTACTGGAATCTTGGTCTCCTTAAATAAATCACCGCATTCAGTTTTTTTATGTAGAACCTCCATGCTGTGGGGTGAAAACATCTAATAAAGTTACCCCCTCCTCTGTTCCATCACCATACATTAACAGCCTTCATTACATTTTTCAGGCAGATGAAGTGAATAAGGGTAATAAACTTCAAGGGGCACTTTGTTAAAAGAGGGTAATTTAATTTTAATGCTTTTGAAGAGAACTTTCTTTTCTTTAAAAATCGAGGCCTGCAGCTACTCTGCCTTATTGGACAAGGGAATCGACTTGTTAACATTAAACGGAAGCAATTTTAATGGCATTATCTACCCGCACCAAATAGCGTTCACTTATCACATTCTCCTGAAAGTAACTAAGATTATTGTACTCAGGCTTCCAGCCATGTGAAATACATGCAAAACCTTCATCTTTAGGAAAGACAAGAAAATTTTAAGTAACAAGAGAGGTGAAAGGAACTCTGACTGTAGCTAACTCACATCATTTAAATGACTAGGGCCATTAATCCAAAATCACGATATGCTTATTATTTCAATATGCACTCCATTTAAGCAGCACAGGCAATAAAAAGAACTAATTCACAAACCTTAATTCATGTTATCACACAAAATGTACCACAGGGGTACTGTTGAAGGGACTTTTCTCAGTTAGAATAGCTTTACCTGGCAATTTAAGTTTCATTTCAGGTGTGCAATTCACAAAATACTTTAAATTTTGAAAACACCTGTTTCCATTGTTGCTTTGACAAAATGATTGGCCAAGCTTGAACCAAGTATATTGTTATCTCCAGTAGTTCCTTTGAACAAAGAAGTCCTCTGGGCTTTAAAAAGTAGAACAGATGTGACTTCTGGCCTCAAATCCATAATCCAAACCCTTATTTGCAGCAGAACCATAGGCCTGGCATTTCCGATGAGGAGAGGAGATCCGTTGTGGGAAAAGGTGGCAGCAGTGGACCAAGGAAGGATATTCAAACTTCCTACCCTAGACCTTGCCACCACCATGTTAGAAATCTCTGCCCCTACTTTACCACAGATGAAAAATAGTGAAGCTTTGAAGAAAAATGGGGAAAACATAGTTTCTCCTATTCTGCCTATCTAAAATTTGGCTATTCCTTAAGATCAAGCAATGTGATGGTAGCATAAGAAGCTTATTAATAGGCCTAACATTGGACCGCAACTGGGCCTTTTCTCTGCACAGAAGAAGAAGAGAGAAACAGAGTTGGAGAAGATCATATAAAACCCCCAATCCAGTCTGTTGCTCAGTGCAGAAAAGCTAAATTCAAGCATCCGTAATAGATAGATCTTCCAACAAGATTATTGATGATGGAAAACCTATCAAACTCTCAAAAAACTACTCAAATCACATCAAATCAAATCAAGTTTATTACAGCCCTAAGGCCAGATACAATCAAGATATCTAGTAATAACAGTATTACACACACGAACACACACAAAGACATATATATACACATACACAGAAAAACAGGAAGTATAATAGGATCTAAAATTAAGAATAAAAATACTAAAATAAATCAAAATAAAATACTATTTTAAGAAATTCTAAACCTACATAATGGTGTGGCGTATTGTGCAGATGGTAGCACAAAACTGGGCAACTTGGGAGGATATTTTTGAGTCCTTGTCCAAAGGAAGTAACATTAAATAGAAATCACACTCCCTACCTGGATATTCCTTCAAAACTAGTTCATTATTGAACTATTTTTTAATTAATTAATTAATTTTCTATCCTGCCTTTATTATTTTGATAAATAACTCAAGGCGGTGAACGTACCTAATACTCCTCCCTTCTCCTATTTTCCCCACAACAACAACCCTGTGAGGTGAGTTGGGCTGAGAGAGAGGGACTGGCCCAAGGTCACCCAGCCAGCTTTCATGCCTAAGGCAGGACTAGAACTCTCAGTCTCCTGGTTTCTAGTCCACCACCTTAACCACTAGACCAAACATTAAGGTATTGTTTAAATGTTGTTTAAATGTTACCGTAAATCTTGTTGTTTATTCGTTTAGTCGCTTCCAACTCTTCGTGACTTCATGGACCAGCCCACGCCACAGCTTCCTGTCGGCCGTCAACACCCCCAGCTCCCCCAGGGACGGGTCCGTCACCTCTAGAATATCATCCATCCACCTTGCCCTTGGTCGGACCCTCTTCCTTTGCCCTCCACTCTCCCTAGCATCAGCATCTTCTCCAGGGTGTCCTGTCTTCTCATTATGTGGCCAAAGTATTTCAGTTTTGCCTTTAATATCATTCCCTCAAGTGAGCAGTCTGGCTTTATTTCCTGGAGGATGGACTGGTTTGATCTTCTGGCAGTCCAAGGCACTCCCAGAATTTTCCTCCAACACCACACTTCAAAAGCATCTATCTTCCTTCTCTCAGCCTTCCTTATGGTCCAGCTCTCGCAGCCATATGTTACTATGGGGAACACCATTGCTTTAACTATGCAGACCTTTGTTGTCAGTGTGATGTCTCTGCTCTTAACTATTTTATCGAGATTTGTCATTGCTCTTCTCCCAAGGATTAAGCGTCTTCTGATTTCCTGACTGCAGTCAGCATCTGCAGTAATCTTCGCACCTAGAAATACAAAGTCTTTCACTGCTTCTGCATTTTCTCCCTCTATTTGCCAGTTATCAATCAAGCTGGTTGCCACAATCTTGTTTTTTTTGAGGTTTAGCTGCAAGCCAGCTTTTGCACTTTCTTCTTTCACCTTCATCATTAGGCTCCTCAGTTCCTCTTCATTTTCAGCCATCAAAGTGGTATCACCTGCATATCTGAAATTGTTAGTTTCTTCCAGCGATTTTAACTCCAGCCTTGGATTCCTCAAGCCCAGCATGTCGCATGAAGTGTTCTCCGTACAAGTTGAATAGGTAGGGTGAGAGTATACAGCCCTGTCGTACTCCTTTCCCAATCTTAAACCAGTCCGTTGTTCCGTGGTCTGTTCTTACTGTTGCTACTTGGTCGTTATACAGATTCTTCAGGAGGCAGACAAGATGACTTGGTATCCCCATACTTGCCACAATTTGTTATGGTCCACACAGTCAAAGGCTTTAGAATAGTCAATAAAACAGAAATAGATGTTTTTCTGAAACTCCCTGGCTTTTTCCATTATCCAGCGGATATTGGCAATTTGGTCCCGAGTACCTCTGCCTTTTCTAAACCCAGCTTGTACATCTGGCAATTCTCGCTCCATGAATTGCTGAAGTCTACCTTGCAGGATCTTGAGCATTACCTTACTAGCATGTGAAATGAGTGCCACTGTTCAATAGTTTGAGCATTCTTTAGTGTTTCCCTTTTTTGGTATGGGGATATAAGTTGATTTTTTCCAGTCTGATGGCCATTCTTGTGTTTTTGAAATTTACTGGCATATGGCATGCATTACCTTGACAGCATCATCTTGCAAGATTTTGAACAGTTCAGCTGGGATGCCGTCGTCTCCTGCTGCCTTGTTATTAGCAATGCTTCTTAAGGCCCATTCAACCTCACTCTTCAGGATGTCTGGCTCTAGCTCACTGACCACACCATCAAAGCTATCCCCGATATTGTTATCCTTCCTATACAGGTCTTCTGTATATTCTTGCCACCTTTTCTTGATCTCTTCTTCTTCTGTTAGGTCCTTGCCATCTTTGTTCTTGATCATACCCATTTTGGCCTGGAATTTACCTCCGATGTTTCTAATTTTCTGGAAGAGGTCTCTTGTCCTTCCTATTCTATTGTCTTCTTCCACTTCTGCGCATTGCTTGTTTAGAAATAATTCCTTATCTCTTCTGGCTAACCTCTGAGATTTTGCATTTAATTGGGCATATCTCCCCCTATCACTGTTGCCTGTTGCTTTCCTTCTTTCTTGGGCTACTTCTAGTGTCTCAGTAGACAGCCATTTTGCCTTCTTGGTTTTCTCTTTCTTTGGGATGTATTTTGTTGCTGCCTCCTGAACAATGTTGCGAACTTCTGTCCATAGTTCTTCCGGGACCCTATTTACTAAGTCCAGTCCATGCTTACCTGTAATTCCAGGTGTCATTTGACTGCCCACCTTAGCATTCCAGTCTCCTGTGATGAAAATAACATCTCTTTTAGGCCTGTTGTCCAGTAGGTGCTGCAGATCCTCATAGAACTGCTCTACTTCAGCTTCTTCAGCATCTGTGGTTGGGGCGTATATTTGAATCACTGTGATGTTAGATGGCTTGCCCTGAATTCAAATTGAGATCATTCTGTCGTTTTTTGGATTGTATCCAAGCACTGCTTTAGCCACTTTACTATTAATTATGAAGGCTACTCCTTTTCCTCTGTGGTCCTCTTGTCCACAGTAGTAGATCTGGTGGTCATTTGATGTGAAGTGGCCCATTCCAGTCCATTTCAGTTCACTGACGCCCAAAATGTCTATCTTTAATCTTGGCATCTTACCAATAACCACATCCAATTTGCCCTGGCTCATAGATCTTACATTCCAGGTTCCAATGGTGTGTTGATCCTTAGAACCTTGGATTCACTGTTCACCACCAGCACCGTCAGCTGCTAGCCGTCCTTTCGGCTTTGAGCTAGCTGCGTCATCACGTCTGGGGTTAGTTGAACTCATCCTCTGTTCCTCCCCAGTAGCATTTTGACCATCTTCCGACCTGGGAGTCTCATCTTCCGATGGTATACCGACATATCTCTGGTTGTACCGATCCATTTAGTTTTCATGGCAAGAATACTGGGGTGGGTTGCCATTACCTTCCCCAGGGATCGCATTTAGTCTGACCTCTCTGTCATGACCTTCCCGTCTTGGGTGGCCCTTCACGGTTTAGCTCATGGCATCATTGAGGTGCTCACGCTCCAGCACCACGACAAGGTAATGATCCTTTGCTGAAGTAAATCTAGCCTCTTGTAATTAGCTCATTATATGTAGCCCCATCTTCTGCAGCTGGAGAGAACAATTATTACTGTAAGTCTCTTGTATTTATCATTCCTACAAGTATCTCTTCTCTCCCTCAACATCTCCTCATGGAATTTGTTTAACCATATTTATTCCTCTGAACCTATGCCAAGTTGTCTATTTCTTAAATGGCAGGATGTCAAAACATGAAGCTGTACTTGATGAATTCCTACCTATCTTGGACTTTTTTCCTCAATCCATAAAAGCATTTTTCTGACTTCAAACAGCAACAACAGCTTTCCTGATATTTAAGGTTACATATTTGTTGATGTTCTTCTTTGTCTTTACATAAATCATGAATTCTAATGTCACATGGTCACTTTCTCAGAATAGTTGCAGCAACTGTGGATCACTTTATATACAAATATGCTATCACTTGTACTGTTATTTTGAACACTCAAGAGTTGAATGGCTGGACTCCGTTTATCTTATTTTGGATCAGCCTCAGTCATTCAATTTCCTGAGGTGGAGTGTTCCTCTTTGTGACATTGCCTTGAGAAGGGACAGCATGTCAAAGTCCCATAGCAAGAGGAATCAAATGTCAATTCCAGAGATTACTTTTTTAATGTAATCTTGGTTTCATCCAGACATTCTTCATCTGTGGATTCTTTTCTAATTAAAAATCTAAAAAGGCAATTGCACACTTCAGTTGTTCAGGCTCTCCTTGCATTATAATAATTACCATTATAGAATATCATGTCAACACTCTGACATCTTCTGTGATTTATTCATCTATTAATAATAAAAATCCAGGGAGAAGTTACTGTTGCTGTACCAATTCAGTGTCTGTATTGTAGGGATCATGTAGCTTCAAGCCCATCTCAGTGCTCCTAAGGGATGTGTTCTGATCCACAATAAGAATATGTTTTACAGATTTGTATGCTGTAATAAAGTAATAAAGTTGTATTTCCCAAGGCTGAAGCACCACCCGATCACAGCAGTTGTTCTTTTCTATTCTATCAACCATATGCAGAGTACTGTGTGTTAGGTCCTGTGTACCATATTTTAAACAACACTGAAAAACTTAGCTACTGTGGATGGAAACAAAAATATATTTCCCATAGACATTGGTGAAACATCCTGAAAGTGAGAAAGTTTGGTGTAAGTATCTTTTAGATTTCCTTCCTTCCTTCCTCCCATCCATCCATCCTTTTTGTATATTATTTGTATAATATTTTTGTATATGATAGCAATAAATAATCCAAGATGGTGACTGAGAGCAAATGCCGGCCGCTGCTTTAGGTGGGAGATGCTTTACACTTTACTTTTGCGTACTAATCCCCCACCCCCCACCCCCACCCCGGCACCTACCTTGGATGGACTGGGGTGTGTAGAACCCACAGAGTGGACCAGGAGGTGAGGTGCAGTGAGCTCGGTTGGGCCCTGACGGAACGGCGGGCCCCAGAGGACTGCGGTGGTAGCACGGCAGCAGACTGGGCCAGCAGCGTGGCAGCGGACCAGGCCAGTGGTGTGGCAGGAGACTGGGTCGGAACCATGGCAGGCAGCATGGCAGTGGACCAGGCTGGTGGCACAGTGGCAGACCGGGTTGGCGACGTGGCAGCGGACCAGGCCAGCAGTGAACCGGGCTGACGTTGCGGCAGTGGACTGGGCTGGCAGTGTGGCGGACTCTGGAGAGCCTCACCTGAGCGGGGAGCCTTGGTGGAGCGAGCTGGGGTGGCATCGGTTTGTGGGCCTGGGGCTTTCTGGGACTTTCTTTTGACCCCTTTTTGGCCAACGACACGAACCCTGGTGGCACGGGCCTTGGCGAGCTGTGGCAAGACGGAGGAGCTTCAGGCTGTGCCAGAGAAGAAAGTGGACTGGTTGTTGGCCTTGGTGTGACAGACCTTGCTGGTGAGGAGTGGGGAGTTTAGTTTAGTAATAAAAACTTACCCATCCCCCCCACAACCACCCCTGAGGTGGCTGGAAGTTGTGAGGGCCCCTCTAGAGTGAATGAGAGACTCTTCCCCAGGGTGAGAGATGAGGGGGGGAATCTGGGAGTGAGTTTGTGTAAAAGAGCACTCAGCCTGAGTGAGGGACAGGGGGTGGGTGAAGAATGAATGAGTGCCCCTGTTGAGCAGTGAGAGAGTTCGAGGGGGGTATAGCAAATGGGGGGGGGTGATGGTTGGGCTCTGATGGCACCAAGAGTGGAAGCTGGTGCGCCGGAGGGCCTACCATCGCCCTGTGGGTGATTGATTGTGAGGATGTATGAATGGAAGGAGGGAGCCCTACTTAGAGCCGGAGACTCCCGAGGTCCAGGAGTGGGGGCTAATGGGTCAGGAGTCACTGGGGGCTGTAGGTGGTGATGGTTAGGGGATGTTATGGCGGGAGCTGGAGGATGGGCCATCTTTGGGGAAGATGCCCCCGGTGTTTGCTACTGGTGGCATGTTCCGGCCCTCTGTGCTCAGACCCAGGCCCTGGTCAGCAGATCTATAGGGGCCCTGGTTTCTGGCTGCTGCTTTTAAATGCCAGGTCAGTTAATAACAAGCCCCCCCTCATATGTGACTTGATCACTGAGGAGGGGGCAGACCTGGCATGTATTACCGAGACCTGGCTGGGCCCTTAATGGGAGGTGCCCCTTTCACAAATGTGCCCAGCTGGGTTTATGGTATGGCACCAGCCAAGACCCGAGGGCAGGGGAGGAGGGGTGGCTGCTGTTATCTGAGAATCTCTTGTGGCCTTCAGGGGCTCTGCTCCACAAGTGGCCAGCTGTGAGACCCTGTTCTTCAAGTTGGGCTCCTGAGAACAGCTGGGAGTGTTGCTGCTGTACCAGCCTCCCTGCTGCATGGCAACCTACCTGCCTGAGCTGCTCAAGGCTGTCTCAGGGCTGGCGGTGGAGTTCCCGAGGCTTATGGTTCTGGGGGACTTCAACCTGCTGTCCCTGGGGTGTGCCTCAGAGGCAACTAGGGAGTTCATGGCTACCATGGCAGCCATGGGCCTGTCCCAGATAATTTGGGACTCAACTCAAGACAGTGGCCTCCCCCCGGACTTGGTTTTCTTGTCAGAGCAGTGGCAATGTGATCTGAGGGGAGAGTTACAGCTGTCCCCTTTGTCATGGTCAGACCATGCCCTGGTGGCCCTGAGATTCTCTTATGCCACCCCCCTCTGCAGGGAGGCAGGACCCATTCGATTGGTCTGCCCCTGGCAACTGATGGACCCACCCGGCAGGGTTTCAGAGGGAACTGGGGGTTATACCCTGTGATCTGCTGCACGATCCAGCGGAGGCCCTAGCTGCAGCCTGGAATAGGGAGGCAGCCGGGGCCTTGGACAGGATTGCGCCTGTGCGGCCTCTCTTGTCCCATCAAACCCGGCACTCCCCGTGGTTTATGGAGGAGTTGAGAGTTCTGAAGAGGGTTAAGAGACGCCTAGAGCGCCACTGGAGGAAGACAAAGACTGAATTCGACCGAACACAGGTAAGAGCCGCTATTAAGGCCTACCTTGTGATGATAAAAGAGGCGAAATGTCAATACTTCTCTGCTCTTATTGCGTCTGCAGAATGCCGCCTGATGGCCCAATTTAAGATCACTCGATCCCTTTGGGGGAAGGTGGGCTCAGTGACCCACCTACAGGGCTGTGCAGAGGAATTTGCTGAGCATCTGCAGGACAAAATTGCTCAGATCTGCTCCAAGTTAGACTCCAAGCGTGAGGCTTGGTCTGGAGAGATACCAGGGGAATGGGCTTACCCAGTTATGTGGGAGCAGTTTGATCCTGTTGGACCTGAGGAAGTGGACAGGATCCTATGGACAGTAAATGCCACCACATGCCATCTAGACCCGTGTCCCTCCTGGCTAGTAAAAGCAGCTCGGGAGGTGACATGTGGTTGGGTCCATGCAATGGTTAATACATCCTTGGGAGAGAGGGTGTTTCCGGTGGCCTTTAAAGAGGCCTTGGTACACCCCCTCCTCAAGAAGCCATCGCTGGACCCTACTGTTCTGGACAATTTTCGTCCAGTCTCCCATGTTCCCTTTTTGGGGAAGGTGGTTGAGAAAGTGGTGGCATTACAACTTCAGAGGATTCTGGATGAAACGGATTATCTAGACCCCTTTCAGTCAGGTTTCAGGCCCGGTTATGGAACAGAAATGGCATTGGTCACACTTATGGATGATCTCTGGCGGGAGCAGGATGGAGGCAGTGCATCCATCCTCGCTCTCCTTGATCTCTCAGGGCTTTAGATGTCATTGACCATGGTATCCTTTTGGGGTGGCTCAGGGAGTTGGGGGTGGGTGGCGTAGTTTTATGCTGGTTCACCTCCTTCCTCCAGGGCCAATGCCAGTCAGTGTTGATAGGGGAGGAAAGATCGGCCCCGTGGCCCCTTCTTTGTGGGGTGCCACAGGGATCAGTACTCTCCCCTCTCCTTTTTAACATCTACATGAAACGCTGGGTGAGATCATCCATCACCATGGGATGAGGTATCATCAGTATGCTGATGATACTCAATTGTATATCTCCATCCCAGGTGAAGTAAGTGATGCCGTGACTACCCTCTCTGAGTGTCTGGGGGCTGTGGGGGCCTGGATGAGGAACAACAGGCTTCAACTGAACCCTGGTAAGACCAAGTGGCTGTGGGTTAATGGTTCCTCTGTATCTGGGACATTAACATCTCTGGTTCTGGATGGGGTTGCACTGCCCCAGACAGAACCAGTGTGTAACTTGGGGGTCCTCCTGGACTCACGGCTCCTGCTCGAAGAGCAGGTGGCAGCCATGACCAGGAGAGCCTTTGTGTCATGTTCATTGTTTCAATGTTAAACGTACATCGTAAATACACTTTGTGCAGCTATGTGCTGTACACCAGTTACACCCCTTCCCGGATCGGGAGGCCCTTCGAACAGTCACTCATACCCTTGTTATCACTCATATAAACTATTGCAATGTGCTCTACATGGGGCTACCCTTGAAAAGTATCCGGAAGCTTCAGCTGGTCCAGAATGCAGCTGCGCAAGCTGTTTTTGGTGCCCCCAAAAAGGCACATGTAACACTGCTGCTGTGTGAACTGCATTGGGTATCAGTTTGCTTCTGGGTCCAATTCAAGGTGTTGGTTATTACCTTTAAAGCCCTACATGGCATGGGGCCAGGTTACCTGAGGGACTGCCTCTCCCCCATGACATCAACCCATCCCACCCCATCATACAGAGAGGGCATGCCGCGGACCCCGTCTGTAAGAGAATTCCATCTGGCAGGTTCCAGGAAGCAGGCCTTCTCTGCAGTAGCTCCCGCCCTGTGGAACATGCTGCCCCCAGAGGTGAGACTGGCCCCATCGCTCCTGGCCTTTCAGAGGCGTCTGAAGACCTGGTTTTGCTGCCTCGCTTGGGATGTAGAGGGGAATAGATCTACATGGGGATGGTTGTTATAGACCACTCCTCCCATACGTGGACTGCTTTAAATACTTTCGCCACTTGGACTTTTTATCTTTACCTTTATTTATATTATTTATTCATGGGACGCGGTGGCGCTGCGGGTTAAACCGCTGAGCTGTCGATCGGAAGGTCGGCGGTTTGAAACTGCGTGGCGAGGTGAGCTCCCGTTGCTAGTCCCAGCTCCTGCTCACCTAGCAGTTCAAAAACATGCAAATGTGAGTAGATCAATAGGTACCGCTTCGGCGGGAAGGTAACGGCGTTCCGTGTCATCATGCTGGCCACATGACCCAGAAGTGTCTACGGACAACGCCGGCTCTAATGGCTTAGAAACGGAGATGAGCACCGCCCCCTAGAGTCGGACACGACTGGACTTTACGTCAAGGGAAACCTTTACCTTTACCTTTACCTTATATTATTTATTATTGTATTTTTATACTGTGTATTTTATGGTTGTTGTTTTTAATCAATTGTTGTAAACCACCCAGAGTCCCCCGATGGGAGGAGATGGGCAGAGACAAATTAGATAGATAGATAGATAGATAGATAGATAGATAGATAGATAGATAGATAGATAGATAGAATACAAGCAAATAAATACCATTACCAAGTAGCAATGGTAAGAACAGACCACAGAACAACAGACTGGTTTATGATTGGGAAAGGAGCACGGCA
Organism: Candoia aspera; assembly: GCF_035149785.1. NCBI lineage: Eukaryota > Metazoa > Chordata > Lepidosauria > Squamata > Candoiidae > Candoia > Candoia aspera. The sequence continues at coordinate 327,202,988 of NC_086153.1, forward strand.
GGGCTGTATAGTCTCACCCTACCTATTCAACTTGTATGCAGAACACATCATGCGACATGCTGGGCTTGAGGAATCCAAGGCTGGAGTTAAAATTGCTGGAAGAAACATTAACAACCTCAGATATGCAGATGATACCACTCTGATGGCTGAAAGCGAGGAGGAACTGAGGAGCTTTACGATGAAGGTGAAAGAAGGAAGTGCAAAAGCTGGCTTGCAGCTAAACCTCAAAAAAAACAAGATTATGGCAACCAGCTTGACTGATAACTGGCAAATAGAGGGAGAAAATGTAGAAGCAGTGAAAGACTTTGTACTTCTAGGTGTGAAGATTACTGCAGTCGCTGACTGAAGCCAGGAAATCAGAAGATGTTTAATCCTTGGGAGGAGAACAATGACAAATCTCGATAAAATAGTTAAGAGCAGAAACATCACACTGACAACAAAGGTCCGCATAGTTAAAGCAATGGTGTTCCCCATAGTAACATATGGCTGCGAGAGCTGGACCATAAGGAAGGCTGAGAGAAGGAAGATCGATACTTCTGAACTGTGGTGCTGGAGGAAAATTCTGAGAGTGCCTTGGACTGCAAGAAGATCCAACCAGTCCATCCTCCAGGAAATAAAGCCAGACTGCTCACTTGAGGGAATGATATTAAAGGCAAAACTGAAATACTTTGGCCACATAATGAGAAGACAGGACACCCTGGAGAAGATGCTGATGCTAGGGAGAGTGGAGGGCAAAAGGAAGAGGGGCCGACCAAGGGCAAGGTGGATGGATGATATTCTAGAGGTGACGGACTCGTCCCTGGGGGAGCTGGGGGTGTTGACGACCGACAGGAAGCTCTGGCGTGGGCTGGTCCATGAAGTCACGAAGAGTCAGAAGTGACTGAACAAATAACAACACTCTTTTAGATTTCCTTCTATCCATCCATCCATACTTTTTGTATATTATAGCAATAAAAGCAAATAAACATTAAAAAAAATAATTGGCTTTGAACCTGATTAATCTCATGCTACCTGTTTTTGGGGAGCAGATTTAATTTATTTCTGTGGTTTCTTTGAAACTGCTGCAAAGCTGACACCGTATTTCCTTGAAAGAAGGATAAGTAAGGACAGTCATCTTAGATTTGCTGAGAATACAATAATAATGTGTATGTATTTATATCCTATTTTTATCTAATCTTCCTTTGGGGAAACTCATTTTAAATTCCTTTTGGGTGAATATATATTTGCCTTTGGGTGTCTCTGTGATCTAGCAGGAGTCAGATTTTACACTGACAATTATTCTTGTCTCCTGGTTCAGGGATTCAAGCCAGCCATTACACTCTCTCTTCCCCTCTGCTCCCATAAAAATGGTTCAGCATTCTATTCCTGGAGCTTGTCTGTTCTTGTATGCATGTGTTAGAGGTTAGGAACCCTGCACTCCCATCTAGCTTCTGTAGCAATATGCTGTCATGGTCACAACTACTAGGAAAGATGTCTGGCTGCAGCATTGCCAAGATGGTATTATTTCACCTTCACAAGATTGCAGACTTAACATTTTACAGGTGCTTTTCAGTGCAATAGAGAAATGGTAATAAGGCAGATAATAAGTCTTTGAAGTATTTGGGTTTGTTTTTTAAATCTTTTTTTAACTAAATAAAAAAAACAAAGAAAAAGAATACACAAAATTATAAAAGGGGGGAAGGTAAAAAAACACAAAAACAAACAAGACATGTATTTACAAACATACATATATCAATAAATTGAAGCCATGATTCATAGCCTTTGAAGGATTTTGGTGCTTTTGTTTATATTTCTTACAGTTGACTTATTATTTGCCAGATATTGATGATATTTGTAAAAATTTAAAACAATGTCACTCCTCTCATTATTTTTATTCCTTAAAAAAAATATAGGGGTTTTTCATGAGAAACATTTTATTTATGTTAATATCTAATGGGTTTAATACTATTATTTTACATGATTCAATAAATACATATTCTATGAATGCATCAATTTTAATTTTTAATATGGTAAATATCACTAAATATAACCAATACAAACAAACACTCTTTTGGGGTCCTCCATAATTTTTAAAAGTGGGAAGGGATCCTGAGAGCAAAAGGTTTAAGAAACACTGCTTTATAGGATGATAGGAAAGAGATGTACTAGGTTACCAGTGTTAGCTGCACTCATGCTGTGTCTAGCATTCCTTGCTAAAAGTAAGGATAGTATTGTTTAGTTTTAGCACATTTTTGCCTACGTGTCACAAGTGCAACCACAGTTGAGTTTTACCCCAAGCACAGCCATGCTATCCTATGCAAGCTAGGATCTCTAAAAAAAATTATGGATGGATAGAATAAAAATATCAGTGATGTCATAAATATATATCCATCCGGTTCTGAAACTTCTAGAACTGCATGGTAGCTGTTAGCAACAGAAAGGAAGGAAGACACCAGAAGAAGGAAGAGACTGCAACAACAATGAAGTTCTGGGTCACAAGACTATTGTTTCTAATGTAAGAACCATGAATCTATCTGGGTCTTGGGATTCTTATTGTAAAGAGCAATCTGAATAAAGAACAAAGCCAGGAAGGTAAGAAGTTCTGGCCCAGATAATTGGTACCAAAGGGTAATCTAGAAGTCACTTCCTGGTGCACTGAGCAATCCTGTCTGGCCACATGCAGATGGAAGAAGGATGGATGAGTCTGAGCTTGCTCTTGATCCAGTAATTCTTGAGAATAATAAAGCAAATGAAGAGATGGAACATGATGAAATCAATGAGGAGAGCAACAATGATGTAATACAACATAAAGAAAGTGGAGACACTGCCCCAGTAATAGAACAAGACGTTCCAAAGATGCAAGCTTCGTCTAAACAGTTTATAGACCAAGATATGCAGTCTGATAGCAAAGTTAGTATTTTCAAACAAAAAGAATTCACAGACCAAAATGATCAAACGTGCACTCCTCCTGGCAATGGAACCACTAGTATAGCATCCCTCCGAAAACAATCCAGAAATAGCCAGAATTTTGAAATTCAAGAACAGCAATTTCCAGGCCAGGAATCTCACCGCAATAGTCAGCAGCTCCCTGGCAAGGAATCCCGCCGCAATAGTCAGCAGCTCCCTGGCCAGGAATCCCGCCGCAATAGTCAGCAGCTCCCTGGCCAGGAATCCCACCGCAATAGTCAGCAGCTCCCTGGCCAGGAATCCCACCGCAATAGTCAGCAGCTCCCTGGCCAGGAATCCCGCCGCAATAGTCAGCAGCTCCCTGGCCAGGAATCCCACCGCAATAGTCAGCAGCTCCCTGGCCAGGAATCCCGCCGCAATAGTCAGCAGCTACCTGGCCAGGAATCTCACCGCAATAGTCAGCAGCTCCCTGGCCAGGAATCCCGCCGTAGTAGTCAGCAGCTACCTGGCCAGGAATCCCGCCGCAATAGTCAGCAGCTACCTGGTCAGGAATCCCGCCGCAATAGTCAGCAGCTACCTGGTCAGGAATCCCGCCGCAATAGTCAGCAGCTACCTGGCCAGGAATCCCACCGCATTAGTCAACAGCTACCTGGCCAGGAATCCCACCATAGTACTCACCTCCCAGGCCAGGAATCCTGGCATAGTCAGCATCTCTCAGGCCAAGAATCCCGGCGTGGCAGTCAAGTGCTATCTGGCCAGGAATGCCAGCATAGCAGTCAGCATAGTCAGCATCTCTCAGGCCAAGAATCCCGGCGTGGCAGTCAAGTGCTATCTGGCCAGGAATGCCAGCATAGCAGTCAGCATAGTCAGCATCTCTCAGGCCAAGAATCCCGGCGTGGCAGTCAGCATAGTCAGCATCTCCCAGGTCAAGAATCTCGGCGAAGCAGTCATCTTAGTCAGAAGTCATCTAGAACACAGCCTATGAATGAAGCAGAAACAAAGGAACATCCATCTTGGGTCAGTCAAAGGACTGGGAAAGTTATGAAATGTGAAAGCCAGCAGACAAGTAGAGTTTGGGAGTTCAAGCCACTTGCTGATATTCTTGAACCTTTTAGTCAAACGATTCATAAAAGCAGAAGTACAAAGAAAATAGCTGCTCCCATTTCTTCTGTAAGTACAAATCAGCTTGCAGTACAAGAAGCAGGAATAAGCAGCCAAGAGCCAGGGAGTCAGGCTTCACAACCAGGTAGTCAACAATCAAAAGAGGTATCTTGGATTAGCCAAAGAACAGGGAAGATAGTAAAATGCACAGGTCAGCAGACGAGTAGAATCTGGGAACGAAAACCCCTTGCAGAAATCCTTTCTAGACAACAGACACAGACCATCAGAGATGCTACAGAAAAAGTGATAACAGAACAGATTGTTCCTCCCAAGGCTTCAGAAGAGGAATTGGCAGAAATAGCTGAGACACACCTCATCAGCCAGGAAAGACAAGAATCTCAGCATGGTGGTCAGAAAGTAGAAGGACAGGAATCCCAGCAAGGCTCTCAGGAACTGAAAGGAAAGGAATCCCAATATGGCAGTCAACAGGTTGAGATCAAGGAATCCAGACAACTAAAAGATTTGACAGCTGTGGCTGAAAAAGTGGCAGATGTAACACTACAGACTGACAGCAATGTGAGTATTTTTAGGCGCAAAGAACTGATGGACCAAAATGAACAAACAGGTTTCTCTTCTGGCAGTTCACCAAGCAGCAGAGCATCTGTGCAGAGGTTTGCCCAAGGTAATCAGGAACAAAAATCCCAGTTTGGAACTCAAGAGGAAGGGCAAGAATCAAGACGTGGTAGTAAAGAAATGGAAGGTAAGCAGTCACTGCATGTCAGTCAGGAGTCCAAAATTCAGGAATCCAAACATGAAAAGGAAGAACCAGAAGGTCTGGGATTTGTGGATGACAGTAAAAAACTGGATGCTAAAGAATCATATCCTGAAAGCCAACAGTTATTCAAACAGGAATCTGAAAGGATGAGCCAACAGTCACAACAGCCAGATGAGACAGAGACTCATGGGGAAACTTATCCTAAAAGTGAAAAAATGCAGCCTGTTCAGACACCTTCAACTGAAGAGCACCACAAGGTAACTGGCATTGTATCTGATCAGAAAATTGTCTGGGTGAGTGGAAGAACTGGTGCAAAACTTAAATGTACAAGTCAACAGACAAGTGAGAGTCTGTTCAAAGACTATCTAATAGAATTGTATGGCCCAATTACTAGACAGAAACAAAGTCAGCCCCCTGAGCTGCCAGGATCCAGAAAAGCCAGCCAACAGGTAGAGGCACGGGAGTCCCGAAAGAGTATCCAAGAGCCAGAGGTCCCAGGATCCAGAAAAGCTAGCAAACAGCTGGAAGCACGGGAGTCCCGAAAGAGTATTCAGGAGCCGGAGGTGCCAGGATCCAGAAAAACAAGCCAACAGCTAGAAGCACGGGAGTCCCGAAAGAGTATTCAGGAGATGGAGGTGCCAGGATCCAGAAAAGCGAGCCAACAGCTAGAAACAGGGGAGTCCCGAAAGAGTATTCAGGAGCCGGAGGTGCCAGGATCCAGAAAAGCGAGCCAACAGCTAGAAGCACGGGAGTCCCGAAAAAGTAGTCAGGAGCCAGAGGTGCCAGGATCCAGAAAAGCTAGCCAACAGCTGGAAGCACGGGAGTCCCGAAAAAGTAGTCAGGAGCCGGAGGTGACAGGATCCAGAAAAGCGAGCCAACAGCTAGAAGCACGGGAGTCCCGAAAGAGTATCCAGGAGCCGGAGGTGCCAGGATCCAGAAAAGCAAGCCAACAGCTGGAAGCACGGGAGTCCCGAAAGAGTATCCAAGAGCCGGAGGTGCCAGGATCCAGAAAAGCTAGCCAACAGCTGGAAGCACGGGAGTCCCGAAAGAGTATCCAAGAGCCGGAGGTGCCAGGATCCAGAAAAGCTAGCCAACAGCTGGAAGCACAGGAGTCCCGAAAGAGTATCCAGGAGCCAGAACTGCCAGGATCCAGAAGAGCTACCGAACATCTAGAAGCACGAGAGTCCTGCAAGAGTGTCCAAGAGGCAGAGCTACCAGGATCCAGAAGAGCTAGCCAACAGCTAGAAGCACGAGAGTCCCGAAAGAGTATCCAAGAGCCGGAGGTGCCAGGATCCAGAAAAGCCAGCCAACAGCTAGAAGCACGGGAGTCCCGAAAGAATATTCAGGAGCCGGAGGTGACAGGTTCCAGAAAAGCGAGCCAACAGCTAGAAGCACGGGAGTCCCGAAAGAGTATTCAGGAGCCGGAGGTGCCAGGATCCAGAAAAGCGAGCCAACAGCTAGAAGCGCGGGAGTCCCAAAAGAATATTCAGGAGCCGGAGGTGACAGGATCCAGAAAAGCCAGCCAACAGCTAGAAGCACGGGAGTCCCGAAAGAATATTCAGGAGCAGGAGCCGGAGGTGCCAGGATCCAGAAAAGCCAGCCAACAGCTAGAAGCACAGGAGTCCCGAAAGAGTATTCAGGAGCCGGAGGTGCCAGGATCTAGAAAAGCCAGCCAACAGCTAGAAGCACGGGAGTCCCGAAAGAGTATTCAGGAACCAGAGGTGCCAGGATCCAGAAAAGCCAGCCAGCAGCTGGAAGCACAGGAGTCCCAAAAGAATATTCAGGAGCCAGAGGTGCCAGGATCCAGAAAAGCCAGCCAACAGCTAGAAGCACGTGAGTCCCGAAAGAATATTCAGGAGCCAGAGGTGCCAGGATCCAGAAAAGCCAGCCAGCAGCTGGAAGCACAGGAGTCCCGCCAGAGTATCCAGGAGCCAGAGGTGCCAGGATCCAGAAAAGTTAGCCAGCTAGTTGTACAGAGGCAGTTGCAACAGAGTAGACAACAGCATGCAACTGATGTAACTGAAGAAGTAGGTGCCTCTGAAAGCCAAGCAACTCTAGGAAGTATTGTTGGTTATCTAGATAGGGAGAATAAAGCTTTGCAGACATACAGCATAATTTCTCTAGAAGATGGGATCTGGCTGAACAGAAAAACAGGCAAGTTTTTGGTAAGTCACAGTCAACAAACAAGGATTACCTCACTTCTGACCATTAATCAAATAGCAGCAAAGGAAGGAAGAATGGCAGAGCCATTTGGACCTGAGAGGGATACTGAAGGAGTAGTGCCTCAATTTGAAGAATTAAATCAGATCAGTATTACAGATGAAGAAAAGGCTGATCAGGACCAGCAGCAACTTTTATGTGAAGAATCCCATCATGGTAGCCAAGAAGTCTCTGCCCAGGACCAGCCTCCATTGGAGAAAGAACTTGAATCTGACATCCAGCAAGCTTCAAGTCAAGAACTGTTCAGTGACACCCAGAACCCTGAAAATCTAGAGCAAACTGAGGAAGAAGAACATGAGGACACAGATGATATTGAACAATTGCTAAGTCGGCGCTTGAGTGAAGCAACGTTGGAAAGCATAGCAGCTGCTGAAAGAGATGATGCATCTCTACTGACATACAGTGCTCTTTCCTTAGAGGAAGGATGCTGGATCAATAAAAGAACAGGCAGAAAAGTGGTATCTCAGAATCTGCAAACAGATGAGTCTTCATTTCAGAAATGTGAAGACACAGGGGAACCCCAGAATGGTGACTATGCACCAGAAGAAGGCATGACTGAAATAACTGAGCCAAGTGAGTAACACAAAACAGCCTGGAGGAGATGAAGGAATGAAGAATGATCATGATGCCTAAGGCCATCCTAACCGGTGAGTAATTAGCTCTTGTGGAGTGATAGGTAGCACTGTCTTTTCCCTATAAAGAAGAATGGCATTGAAGCTTTCCTCTGTCTTATCAAAAAGAAGATGAGGTATATAGAAGGGAGAAAGTACCATTTCAGTAAGTACGTTGGGTCCCTTTCACCAGAAAAGCAAAGCTATAGACTGGAAGAAGCAGACTTAAAAAAGGGTTTCTTTAAGCAGAATTGTTATCTTTTTGGGATGGGTGAAAGATCATTGCAAGCAGATCTGTAAAAATTTAGCTAATTTTCATAATTTAAAAAAATGAAACTGTCCTGACTTAGAGCGAAGTACCATGCTAAGACAGTGAGAAGGTCTCTAGTGTTTACTGAAGGCTCTAGTAGTAAGAAATCCTGACAAACTGAAAGAGCATGCGAAACCCACACAGATAAACCCAAAACTCAAGGCGGGTCTGCTCTGAGTTTCTTTGAAGGACAGTTCAAAGCCTCTAAAGTACGCATGAGTTTTCCCCCCTGGATAGGGGCCCCCTCCTGCTCACCCTCAGTACTCATGACAGAAACTACCAAAAAATTCACTTACAAAGTGTAGTACAAAATATAGAATTTCAGATAAAGAAATAGAGATTGGTAACTCTCGCCTGAATTTCTGCTGAAATTATGTAACTCTCACATAATGAAATATGTAACCTATTGAATGCAATCTGCTGGTTCCACAACTAGATTGTTCTTGCCCTTGTTAAGAATCTGGCAAATGAGTCACAGAAGCCTGTAGAAAGGTTGTCTGGCTGGTTCTTCCACAACAGATTGCAGGCAATCCTGAAGAAAACTGCTAAATGAGATTCTGCAAATGCAGTAAGAACAAAGGAGGACTGCTTTGCTGTTCTTACCACCCCAGTGTTGGTACAAGCATGAGATACCCTATGTTTGACCATATTCACTCTTGGTCTTCTCCCATCATCACTTTAGGCATCTTTTTTGTTGCTTCATCTCCCAGATAAGGGAACACTTTGGGATTAGTGCAAAGAGAGAGGTCACTTTTGAGTAATCTCCTTTGCATTTTTGATTATATCCATGGTAGAACTGCCTGCAATATCACTGGAGGAATCCCCACTTGCTTTCTGAAATCCAACTGGATTCGTAAGGCACTTGTGGTTGACCATTCAGAGGTACCTGGAATTCTAAGATCTATGAGAGAAGTTTTGCTTGAAGTGAAACCAACAATTCAATTTTACATGAAACTAAAACACAGGATAAAGTTTAGCATTGTCTGCAAACCGCCCAGAGTTGTTGTAATACAAGATGGGCAGCAAAGAAATATGACAAATAAATAAATAAATAAATAAGCAATATATATGAAACATTGGGTGAGGAACTGGAATACCCAGGTTTGGAAAATCAGTGAGTTTCACAAAATGTACAACACACATCTTATGACTTAAGAATGAATGTTTTGTTTGATATTTATTGGACTCCTCAGATAATGCTTGAAAAAGATTAGATATCAGATTTCTTGTGGTGGTATTGTAAGAAATTTGAGGGTTCTTTAATTTACCTTATTTGGTCCTGTCCAGTCATGGCTCCCTTTTACTTTCCAGTTTTAACATATGTTAATATAAGCATGAAAAAACATATAGTAGTTAAAGGTGTACATCTGATGTTGAATTACACTCCCAAGCTATGGAATTTGACATTTTATGAGGAACTCAAGCTTTAATGCACATCGGGCTTGGCAAAGAGAATTATTTTACATGGATAGAAATTTATACTTCTCATCTTAAGTAATGGATTCAAGACATGCGTTCTTTATAAAGTTTTGAAATGCCTTTATGCTCTAAAAATGAGAATATGTGACAATATGTTTCTATATGGTCTAGATTTAAAAATACGTTTAAGAAGTGAATTAGTTTTTATATTTATATCATATGGATCTTACTTTGTTCTTTCATTATGTTTCATTTATTATAATGATTGTAAGGCATATAGTGTTTTTATTGCACTATCAATGGTGTATTATTCCTGTTTGTTTTGGGGGGGTTTGTTTTGTTTTTGTTTTTGTTTCATTAATAAAATGTAAAAAAATGGAGGGATGATCATCACCACCCCCTCTCTGACCTCAAAATTGGGCTTTGGGCTCAAACTCAGACTAGGCCACATCTCCTTCTTTGCCCAGTCAGGAATCAGAAATGCATGCCCTATCAGCATGTTTATCCACCACTATGCTGGAGATGAACATGGTCTTATTATGCATAGACCTGACAATTACAAACAGCAGATGGAGGCCAAGGTGCCCAGCAATTTGGCCTCCCAGACTCAGGGAAGAGGTCTGTGGGCAAGAAGCAGGGTTTAGCACCAAAGTGTTGGTCCCACTTCTCCAGAGAAAAACAGACCAACACTTCCCATCATATCTTCCTCTCACTATCACAATTCTGATGTGCTCCCTGTCAGCATCTACCCCCAACACCCTCAAGCCCTTCTTCCACATCCAACTATCCATATCCACCACAGTCCAGCTGTAGACTCCACACTATTCACACTTAAGGTCAACAATCTGGCAAAACACTCTTGCTGTCCCCTCCCTCTGTTATACCATCTATAATCTATCTATCCTTCCCAACTCCACAACCAAGAACATCCTAACCCCAGGCCCTACACCACTAGAGCCACCTATTTCATCAGGTTGAAAAAGGCCACCCCCTGTTTTCTCATGCCAGGGGAGGTCTCCACTTCCATTTCTTAACTCAGCCAAGGAACTGTCCTCTTCCACCTAAACCAGTCCCATATCTTCAGGGAGTCCTCCTACAATATCATAGCAACTTTGCGCCTGCTGCAACACGCAACCTTTAATCACAACCCTTTCCAGCTGATGGGAGGTTTCTTATCTGGCTTTAGCCTACACACATGGTAGCAACAGGAGCACTCTGCAATTCATGTTCTCCCCCAGCCTTGTCACCTTGCAACCACCAAGCCAGATCAATCTTCAGCCACCCTGAGGCAGTCGGTGACATTTGTTTCCTCTTTCCTATCTGATCTTAACTTCAACAGAAGCAACAACAATAGGTTGATAATACTTGAACTCAACGGGATAATGCAGAAAGAAACATTAATACACATAAATAATCTGACTGTTCAAAAAAAATCTTGAATGCTAAATTGTAGGGAATAAGATTGGATTAAAAAAAGAGAATTTCTTATCTTTTTTCTTTTCTTTTTTTTTGCTTTCCTTTCAGAAAATGTATCACTGCACACAACTACCTGTTTTCCGGTACAAACTGAAATCCAAGCAAAGACACAATCCCCTTCTCCTAAACTGTCACCCAGTTAAACAACAGAAGCAGAGATGCTCATTATCTTAAACCTGCACAGAAGAACAAAAAAGCCTCCACATCTGAAAAATAAAACCAGGACCAAATCAGCCACAACAGAATGTCAGCAAGAATTATTTCACATTCTGCTAAGCTTTGACAGCAAGTTCAAGCACTGGGTGTCCATCAGCTGGGAGAGGTGACTGCTCCACACAAAGGACATGCCTGCTACTTAAAATTTCCCAGTGTTATTCTACACATTTATCTGCAGTGTCTGTCCTAAATATGCATGTAGGTAGAATGAGATAGAGACAACAGAACTACTTCAGTCTGGTCAGATTATCTATATTAACAACTCCTTGAAAATAGAAGGGAGAGGGGACAACTGCTGAAATGCATGTTCCATCTAAGTCTAGTTTCTTCTGCTGAGAAAGAGGTTTCTGTTCTACCTCCTTTTCAAGGTGCCATATAATTTTAACAGTTTTAATTTATTGTGTTGCTGAGTTGACTTTATGGTTGGATGGTGGAGAGAACTGCTGTTCCCCCCTCCTTTTACATAAGATCAGCCTCCATCATTGCCTCTGTTTCAGGACTGCTCTTAGGAGGAGTTCCTTGTGTTGTTTTCTCCTGGAATTTTATGCAAGTGTGAGAAGCCAGGAAGGCTGAAGATCACTGGAGAGACCAATTACCTAGGAATGCCTGCACACTTCCATAATTTGTGCCATCACAAAACTTAAGTTCAGTGCTTAGCCCTGTACCCCATCTGTGAAAAAAACTCAGAGAGTTCCTTCTCTTTCAAAAAAAAAATAAAAAAAAATAAAAATTCATTTCCATCAAATGGGATGAATATGACAAAACGAAAGAAAAACTGCAAAACAACTTTGCAGCACAGCATTAATTTTCCTTCAATTGCTACAGGGTTTGGCTCTTCTCTGTGTGTCCTAAATACGGGACTATCAGCGTCTCTTCAATTTTTAGCATAGATGCAGCCTAGCATTACTGCTGACTCATCTCCATTGGACCCTCTGTCTAGTCCTGCTGCTGTGCTTTGGTTAAAGTCCTAAGTAGGAACAATTTACCTCTGATCTGTAAAAGGGGTGTGTGTGTCATTTTATTATCAGTGAATTGCAGTGTTTGACATCAATCTTGGGCATTGCATTTTGGGGATTTTAAGATGGCAGCCTTCCAGCATGGGTCAAAAATGAGTCAGCCAGCTGGATTTCTATCCAAAATTATTGCCTACCAAATAAGCATATCAGCTTCTGGGGATGAATATCTGGCACCAGCAGAAGAGATAACAAGTAGAAGCAAATGGTTGTCATCAAGTGGTGAGTAGTATTTCTTTGATCTATGCTGGAATTCAGGTGGCTATAAGTAATATTTGGAGTTGGGAGAAATCAGCACTGCCTTTCATATTGAATTTTACCACTATTGTATTCTGCCCATGATCCATAACAGTAACATATTCACTCTGGAGATTACACAAGTCCTGGGAGGAAGCTACTGAAACATAGTGGTGGACATAACTAACTCCTGGAGAGTATCTCCTGTTACAATAGCCTCCACCAATCAGCAAAATTGTCCTAAGTAGAAGAATCTTCCAAAATGTATGCATCTCTGCATTTTTAAAAGAACCACCCATGGAATGAACTATCAGCTAGATACTAGCCAGTTCTGCCCTTAAGCAGAGGACTATCATCCAAAGTAGCCAAGATTGCAAAGATGGAGGACAGAGAAGAGTAATTATGCATCTTGCATTGTATCACCTAAACTAACTTGCTGCTCTCACATGTGACAAAGGACCTTTCTTGCTCCCACTCTGTATGACATGTGTCCACTGGTCTTTCACTTCAGATAGACAAATATCTTGGGCCAGATGTGCATAGTCGTGGATTCATGGCTCCTGCTCAAAGAGCAGGTGGCAGCCGTGGCCAGAAGGGCCTTTGCACAGCTTCGTGTTGTGCACCAGTTATCCCCTTTCCTGGATTGGGAGGCCCTTCGAACAGTCACTCATGCCCTTGTTATCTCCCATATAGACTACTGCAATGCGCTCTACATGGGGCTACCCTTGAAGAGTATCCGGAAGCCTCAGCTGGTCCAGAAAGTGGTTGCGCAGGCTGTTTTTGGCGCCCCCAGAAGGCCACACATAACACCCCTGCTAAACGAGCTGCATTGGATACCAGTCTGCTTCCGGGTCCAATTCAAGGTGTTGGTTATAACTTTTAAAGCCCTACATGGCATGGGACCAGGTTACCTGAGGGACTGCCTCTTTCCCGCTTCATCAGCCTGTCCCACTCGATCATGCAGAGAAGGTATGCTACGGACCCCGTCGATAAGAGAATTCCATCTGGCGAGGTCCAGGAGGCAGCCCTTCTCTGCAGTAGCACCCACCCTCTGGAACATCTTGCCCTCGGAGGTGAGATTAGCCCCATCGCTCCTAGCCTTCTGGAGGAAGTTGAAGCTGGCTATGCCACCGGGCTTGGGGCAGAGAGAATAGTCATACTTGGGGTTGGCTAGTGCCTTGAAGTCCCCCTCCTATGCAATGACTGAATGACACCACAGCCATCTGGATTTTATTATATTTGGTAGCTTTGTGAAATTGTTTTATAGTGCATTTTATTGGAATTTTATTATATATTTATTGTTTTATATTGTAAACCGCCCAGAGTCCCTCCGGTCGGAGGAGATGGGCAGTGACAAATCTGACTGATAAATAAATAAATGGAGAACTTAAGGGTGTAGTAATCCCAACAAATTTGGTGGGCACCAGGTTAAGAACGCCAGGTTGTTTCAAGAGCTGCCTAGTTATGACAAGTCATTGATGGGGCAATCTCTCTGATGGATTCAACTCCAGTGTGTTCTTCCTGTATCACAAAGGCTGCATTCACACAACACAATAGGCTAGGCTAAAACAGGGCTGAGTAGTTTGTAGTTCAGTGGAAAACCATGCAATTTTCACAGCATTTGTACAAACCAGTCTAGAACATTGTTGATCCAGAACATTATTTATTTGTTTGGGCATAGCACATTATGTGAATAGTTGGCCAGTTTGGGGGCTTTGAATGTTTGTGTAGATATTTGTAAAGTTGGAGAACTGGTCAGCTGCCCATCTGGGAGACAGTAATGTTAGCAGAATGTGACACAAAGACATTGCAGAAGATGTTTGGAGGCCACGGTTGGCCTATCAGTGGGGAAGGAATGTGGTGCAGCAGCAGAAACTATGGGACCTCCAAGGAAGGTACTGTGCTGGCTTTAGGAGGTCTAGGATGGCAGCTACTGATACAGGCCTTGGTTTGAATTATGAGTTCTCCAGTCAGACGTTACTATGGGGATTTCTAATCTCATCTAGGCCACTCTGGAGATTGGTTTGGAGAACTGTGATTCCATACCGCTCAGACCTTTCAATACAGATGGGAATGAGAACACAATCTGAGTCAGCTTGGTTTCAGGATTGCACTGACATTGAACCGTTTGGGGTGACTCCCTGCAAGAAAATTCTGAGACTTCAACAGGCTTGGACTTTGTGGGAGAGCCTAGGCTATTCCCTTGGTGAGAACCAGGGTCAGCTCCAGATTTCTGTGTCTCTAGTGAGAATAGAGGAAATAGGTGGGAAGGTGTCAGCCCTTCAAGGCAGACCAAACTAGGAAACAAATGCCATGTAGGTCAGTAATATTTTTATTTTAAAGTTATCGTAACAAAAGCTTGCAAGTCTGAATGTGCTTCTCCCTCCCTCCCTTTATCTTTGTGTGAACTAGGGGGCTTGTCTAAGACATTTACTCACATTACTTTCTTGGCCTGAGTTCAGACCCCTTTTATCTGACCATAGTCTTGGCAGCTGCTCTTCCTCCTGTTCTTCAAGGCCATTCCCTCTACCATCTAAAGAATGGGATTATGTGTGTTCTATGGGTGGGAGCACAGTGAGTGGGATGTCTGTAGACCTGAGTAACCTTGTAGTCACCTGGTTCAGTGTTATCTGCACTACATGGCTGGAGCCTTCTTTGGGTTTGGGGAGGTGTTAGCCATGGTTGTGGGGATGGCATGTGAGAAGACAGGTTTGATGTCTTCACTTGATACCCCACTTTTGGTTCTCAATCCTCACATCAGGGGCCAGGATTCCAGATCTTTCTGCTTCTGTTGTTTCACTGGGTGGACAGATACATGGTGCCTCTCAGGAACATTGTACACCGAATGTGTATTTTTCCAGTATCTCATGCCAACTGCAGAAAGCAGCTGCATATGCTCAGGAAAAGATGCAGTTGGTGTTTTTAATACATGCTACATACTTGCCTACACATGTTTTAATCACATTTTGAACTTCAAATTCAGAATTCTGCACAATCCTGGTGGGTAGATGTTGCTTTAAATTAGCCTTCTGTTGGAATCCACCCATTGGAAAAGAAGTCAGAGTTCACTGGAGAAGTCTGAAGATGTTGACAGACTGCAGAAACTGCTCTCTCTCTCACACTACCTAGCCAATGAATCACCAAACTAAACATCACTAAATAGGTATATACTGAATTTCTCCCTTCTTTTATCGTACACTGCAAACTATATATGAAATTCACTAGAGGTCAGACTGTCATTTTCACGGTCATCTGAGTTTACCTATACTATAGATTAAAAAAAAATACACTATAAAGAGACAAACGTAACAGCTATTTAACAATTATTTCAAGCTGTTATGGATGGTGTTTCTTAAGTGCTCTTTTTAAAAAAATTCTTATTAACCCAAGTAATTATTAATGTTTGAAAAGTATTAGTTATGCTATTGCAGAAGATCCATTAAGGGCAATGAGATGATAGCTCAATCCTAGAAGAGAAAATAAATGTTTTTTGATGTTCTGCTTATGGACAGAGCACCAAGTTAGGATAACCATATCTGGGGGTGGGGTGAGGATGGGAATCAAGCTAATCACTAGATACCAGAAAAATCTTGTTGCCCTCTAGTGGCTGACCAGATTTTTTCAGCCAAGATATGTGGACCAAAGCAAGGCTTCTCAAGGTGCAACAGCTAAAAGTTTAGCATTGTTGTGAGAGGCTGAGGGCTCTCTGTCACAGCTAAGTTAAAATGCTATCCACTAATCCTTGAGAAAGTAGGAAACCCAACCAGAATAATATTTACTACCTACACTGGTGATCCCTGTCCTACCTTTGGCAAGTTGTGTTGTCCTTATTTATTCTCTACAGAGCATGTTAAGGGCAGGTATTAGTGGATTCCCCTGGCTTGTTTCCCTTCCATCCCACCAAACATCACCAGCTATGGGAAAATATTGACCAATCATTCTCCTTAATGTAGGAAGGGAATGGGAATAAAGCAAGTTTTGACAGACAGTTACACTAGTTGGTTCAGCTATCTATGATAACTCACTCTGATTTTGTGCAAGTGAATTGTGCAGGTGTGTTTAAAGGAAGATCAACTGTCAGCTAAAATCAACTAATAGTTGGACTTCTTTGGGACACAGGTATAGAATTATTCCAGAACAGCATAAAACCCATGTTCAAAAAGAGCCTGAACAACTACTGGAAGATGTAGAAAGACTTCGAGTTGTGAAGCATCAATGTTCCAGTTCTCTTTCCCCTGCTTCACCACAGAGTTCCCTCAGCACTACTGTTAGTCATCTGCTCTTTAGGTTAATGCAGGTTTCCAAGCCGGGGACTGGTTCAGAGACCTGGCAGGTACAGAGAGAGAGCTCTGTTTAAATGACTCTCCTGCTGCCCAAACCAGAATAGCCATAAAGGATATTGCCAGGAACTAGACTGGAAAAAACGTACTCACACCAGCCTAGAGTGCTTTGATCTCAACCCCAAAAGTCATCCGTCTGCATCAGCAACAGAATGATAGGCAAAGTATGACATTGCATCCATAGCAATAAATAGAGATGGAATAAGAGGGAAAATATTACTTTAAAATCTGAACAACTACTGCAAATATGACTTGGTTGTCTCTGGTATGAGCTGAGGACCAGATGAAAGTGACCTCATGAGGACTCAGCACAAAAAGGGATTTCTGGGTGCCATGGTTAATCGCAAGTGAGGAACAACAGTAAGGCATATTTTAAATACCTCAGACTTAAAGTTTTTTAAAATAATTCAGACAATCTTGGAAACTGAAGTTCTTTGTGAAAGGATTACCTCCAAAGCTGAATACTGGCTCTTACTTTTTTTTTTTAATCCGTTCAATTGTATCCGATTCTTAGAGACTGCCTGGACAAGTCCCTGCAGTTTTCTTGGCAAGGTTTTTTCAGAAGTGGTTTGCCATTGCCTCCTTCCTAGGGCTGAGAGAGAGTGCCTGGCCCAAGGTCATCCAGCTGTCTTCATGCCTAAGGTGGGACTAGAACTCACAGTCTCCTGGTTTATAACCTGATGCCTTAACCACTACACCAAATTGGCTCTCTTCTCTTACCTAAACCTCCTCAAATATTATGACCATCTTTTAAATTTCTTCTCTGTGCATGTCTGCTTTCAAAGTTTAGGCAAGAGCAAGCAGTGAAGGAATCTTTACAGTGATAGGCCACAACTTGGAAATACTCTCAAGTGAGGTTTTTCTTTCAAAGATATTGTGGAATTGGAGGTGGGGGGGCAGCTCTGTGAGTTGCCATCTATCTCCCTGACTAGAACACAGAAGGTAGAATCACCCTGGTAATTTTGATGCTACCCATTTCAGGGATGCTTTGTGTGTTTTGGTGCAACAAAAGAGAAGCTGGAGGTTGTTCCCAGATGTGAGTTGTCAACTTTTTGATACAGATAATGAGATTCACTACATTACAGAACTGTCACTTCACAATATCCCCAACAGACTTTTCCCCTCCTTTTGTTTTTCCCAATTTCCTCTCTGTCAGTGTCCTCCATTTCTGCTCTGTTCTTCTTATCTATGCAGCAGAGAGAATTCCCAATAATTGATAGGCCTCTCTCCAATCACACCACACATTTCAAAAGGAAATTGATACCATTTTTTGTATTGCTATCAGCTGAGCATAATCTGCTGGAGTGATGTGCTATAGGTGTCTAAACCAGGTATGCACAAGCAACAGGAATAAATATGTTGCTTGGTTTTGTATTAATTTGTCACCTAGTTTTCATTCCCCCAGGATGTCAGATTTGTAACATTCACTGTTACCTGTTTCAGAGCACTGGGAGTCTTGTCCCATGATTGGTGTCAAATTCTTTGCAATTCTGTTTATGACACCTCTAAAATTCCAGCTGCTTATAGGTTACCTGTTTTTTGTTTTTGAAATCCACAAAGGATACATACCAATATATAGCACAAGATCACTTACAGCTATTAAATGTGAACCAGCAAACACTATATTTATTCAGGAAGTCAAAACATGCATGTTTCTGATTATCTGGACTCACACAACATGCTCAGTTGTAAAGCTGGGTTAGCAAAACATCATTCACGTACCATGCTAAGCCCAAACCAATAAATCACATTATGTCTGGTTCCAATATACCCTAGCACAATGCTTAATCATAAACTGCCCAAATCCATTTTACCCTAACGTAATGTATTCTGTAAACCGATCACCTAGTGTTAAGGACATATATATGTGGGGATTATTATTTTATTACTTTTTGGAGCTAAGGGCAATACTTGTTAACTATTATTATTGTAATTACAGCACTCGATAATCAAATAAATCATACTAGACCAGATAATGACCCCTACTCTTGAAAAAAAATATTGAACCAGGGAAGTGGACCCTACAGTCCCAAGAGTCACATTGAGAGCAATTTTTTTGTGGGGGACAGTACATGTTCCACATTCTAGTGGTTAAATGCAGCATGCAGTTTTGACAGGCTAAGGGAAATATGGCAAGGGACTATGTGAGCCTTTCCACGGGAAAGAAGATCAGTAACCTGGTGTCAGTTGCCACTTTCAGGGACAGAATCCAAATCCTAAATCCTGGTAGA
This sequence comes from Candoia aspera, assembly GCF_035149785.1. Classification (NCBI taxonomy): domain Eukaryota; kingdom Metazoa; phylum Chordata; class Lepidosauria; order Squamata; family Candoiidae; genus Candoia; species Candoia aspera. The sequence continues at coordinate 327,221,823 of NC_086153.1, forward strand.
TAAATTATGCATGACTTGGGATCATGTTGCTGCTGGTAAATGTCAGGTTTGTTGGTGTCAGCCTTGCAAGGTAGTCCAGACAAGAAGCACACCCAGAAGTACTAGTTGTAACTTTATTGTAAGGTTCCATTAGCAGAATCTTGCAAATCTGAAAGTACATCTCTCCCCTCTCCCCCCCGCAACTTGCCTTTACAGTCCAAGAAATTAGGAAGGGTCCCTTCTGAGACATTTGCCACACCCACATTCCTTCTGTGGGCTCAGCTGCTGCTTGTCTGACCATTGTCTAGTCTGCAGCTCTTCTACCTGCCTCCCAAGGTAATTTCCACATACCATTACATTTGGTAATAAGACCACACTCATTTATAACTTGGTTGTCAATGAGTAGATGACCATGGCATATACGATTGAAACTTGGTTGGGTAAAGGTGTGATATTGCCCACTTGGAGATCTGCTCAGCTAGTTTTCAGAACTTGCAGCAACCATGAGCTCAGGAACAAGGTGATGGCACTGACCATACAGGATGGCTTATTTGTGCCAGGGGCAGTGCTCATGAAGTAGTGGGGTACGAGTGCCTGCATATTAAGTTAAAGTGTAGGGATAAGCTGAATATTCTGGTGATCCAGCTGACCTGCTACTCAGCATGTTGCATGGACCCAGTCAGTTTAATTTATGGTTTTCAGTATCAGTCACAACTAAATGGCAACATGGTGAAGCATCGTTTTGAGCTAAGAATGTCATAACATCTGACCTTGACCTGCTGCTAATGAAAATGAACTAGTTTAAGGAAGTAGCCAACTGGAAAGCTGCAACTATAATTTCCTGAAGATGGTGAAGATACAAGGCCTTGGGAGTAATCTTTTGTCAGTTTCTGGTTTCACACTAAGTCAGCTTCAGTTTCACACATAAGCAAACCACTGGCTTTTAAACTTTGTCTTAGAAATCCCAATGGCTAAATTCATAAATACAGCAGTGAAGAAAATCTATGGGCCATATGCTCTTCCCCCAAGCATTAGGGACCAGTTAAGTGAAGTCTTCTTTTGGTTGTTTTGTTATGTGCTGGTCACCATTTTATATTTTGTATTTACATTTTGTGTTTGTTTATTGTCATATGGTATTTTTTTCTTTTTTCAATGTATTGGCTTTTTTATGCTGTATACCGCCCAGAGTAACATTGTTTTAGTTGGACAGCATTATAAATTTTAAAAATAAATAAATATGCAAACCACAGCTATTTTTTGTAGCCCTACAAAAGCACATCCCTGGAGAGGTTGGGGCCAAACTTTCTGTCCTTTCTAAAGCATAATATGATGCAGGATTGGATGCACCCATTTCACTCATTTAGAATTTGGCTAGGAAAATCAAAGACATGAGTATACTGTATGATGGACCCATATTATACATGTGAAAAGAATTTGGGTGTCTTCATGGATCACAAGCTGAACATGAACTAATAGGGTGATCCCAGTGCAAAAAAAGCAAATGCAGTCCTAGTCTGCCTCAACAGAAGTTTAATATCAAGAACTTCCTTACTATTCTGTGCTAGTTAGACCACACAAATTATTGTATCCATTTCTGGGCAACACATTTTAGGAAGGACAATGACAAACTGAAATGTGTCCAGCCAAGACGATTAAGAGGTCTGAAAGATACAGACACACACACACACACACATGAAAAGGTTGAAGGTATTCAGTATGCTTTATTGGAAATGTGAATTCAGTAGCACAGATTCATCAGTACTTCTTGACCTACAGACCACAAGGGGGTAGTGGCATGTTGAGAGTGAATTAAGAATTTACTGTGTGTCCCTTCTTTACAGTATCTATCACTCTGACTGCTCTTTGTCTAAGAGATTGCTAATTTCAAGTCTTCAGCCCTTTTTTCCCAGGCACAAATGTATGGAGCCAATGTTCCTGACTCTCCCCCTGGTAGGATATAGCTAGTTAGGTGCTAGGCTTTACATAGCCCTGCAATATATTTCCTTTAAAAAATCCTCCTTTCTTGTATAGTTATAAAATCTGCTTTGCTAATTGTTGTTCAGGTCAGCTTCCCACTCTCAGGAACACTCACACATACATACATAGCAAACACTTCAACCTCCACCATGTTTAGCCTGGAGAAAAGGCTGGTGGGGAGACAACTGTCTTCAAGTACCAGAAAGGCTGTCATTGTAGAAGACAAGGCAGAATTGTTTAGGGTTATTCTAGAAGACATGGCTTTTAAAAAAATCTTAAGTTACAAAAAGTAGACTTTGGTCACACAACAGAAAAAGGTTCCTAAGGAACAGACTGCCTCAAGAAGTGGTGAACTCTCCTTCACTGGAAGTGTTTAAAAAGAGACTGGATGGTGGATTCCTGCACTGGGCAGAGGGTTGGACTAAACTTCTGTTCCACCTCCAACATCCTTCCAATTTTATAATTCTATCAATGTCTGCTGAAGTTTTTGGGTGTTTAATGTAAGCTACATTTATATGTGCCATGATACTCTAATGTCTCAATGGTCTGGTTGCAAAATCTGGGAAGACACTATTTGTAGATTCATCCCATTATCATCCGGAAGAGCACCTTAATAGGAAAAAGGAGGTATTTCTGCTTTGAACTCATAATATTGGCCTACCATACATCTTGAAGTTACTTGGATTTTTGTGAATCCCAGTTTCACTAGCGATTACTCTTCCATTTGTGACTCTAGCTCATATCTATATACTGTTTCACTTGCAGTTAACTCAGTAGACAGCAACAGTAGCAGACAGTTATTGTCATGTTCCCATTCCAATGTCTGGTTAACATTGTAACGTTTCACATGTCTTCTTTTGTTCCGTGTTCCTTCGCCCGGGGTTTTTCCATTCCTTCGCCCTCCGTTGTTTGGAGGGCTTGGAATGCATGTTTGGGTTTGCGCTCCTGTTCAAGGTTACTTTCCCAGGCGCGTCTAACAGCTTCTAGCACCTGGGAGGGGGAGCGTTCTGACGGGCGATGGGGCGGGATCTGCTTACAAGCAAAGCTTTTAAGTTTGTATTTGGCGCGCTTTTGCTCATTCTCAGCTTTCTCTGTATTGGCATACTATTCCTTTAATAAATCAGTTATCTTTAAGCCCGAGCTTGTGAGACTGAGTATTTGGGTTTAGGCAATCGTTACATAAAGCTGAGAATCATTTTATCCATTTACCGCTAGCCCCATCCAATCATTGGATAAGAGGGAACGCTAGCGATGACAGAACCTCAACTTCGCGCAAGTGAGGGAAGCGAAGAAGAGCGAGAGGCGGCCAAAAGTCGGCCAGTGCTAACTTCGAGAGCGCAAAGAGCAGCACGTCGGGAGTTGCGAGATATCCAATTGGACGAGCTGCTGATATCCATGCAGGAGAGTCTCAGGAGTGAACATAGAACTGTCATGGAAAGAGTACAGGGGAGGGGGTCTCCACAATTGACCTGGGAGCATGAAGTCCCCTTGTCACCGCGGGTGGTGGTAACCAACCAACCCTCGGAGGAGCCGGTCACTCCGGCCCGTATGAGGGCATTAGAAGATAAAATGGATTTAATAGTGACGATCCTCAAGGATCTACCCAAAGAGGATCTACCCAGAGAGGTAGAGCCCACCCCGGAGGATTGGGAGGAAGAGCCGTCACAGTACCCCAGGCATAGTACCATGTCGACCCGGGGGAGAAGCAAGATTCGATCAGACCGTCAAGGGGGGGAGCGAGAGGCAAGACCTCCTAGGGATCGACCACCCATGGGGGCTCGGCGCACGCTGACATTCGCGGCACCGCCACAGCCAGCTGAGCCGGCAAGAACCTTCCCACCATTTGGAGTGAAGTTCGATGGGGATCCCACAACGCTCTCCTTCTTTATTACCAATGCCAAGCACTACATTGAAGATTGGGGTCGAAACTTTCGGTCTGAACATGGCAAGGTCAATTTCATTGCCAACAAGCTGAGAGGAAAGGCAGCGGATTGGTATGTGCAACTATGCCAAGCTGAGGCAACTGAGTTAGAGGACTTCGATGACTTTTTGTGGGCACTTAAGGAGCATTTCGAAGACCCCCTAGCTCAAGAAACGGCCAAAAATGACCTGCGGAAAATCTACCAAGGGTCCCTCTCAGTTGCCAAATATGCGTTGGAGTTTAAAGCTTTGGCAGGAAAAGTGGAAGACTGGTCCGAGCCAACAATCATCGAATTGTTCAAGCAGGGGCTTGAACCCGAAATCCTTCGATGGGCTCTGGGAAGAGATGACCCTAAAACGCTATATGGGTGGATTCAGTTGGCAGGAAGCGCAGAAAATGCCCTACGAACCTATGCCCATACCAAAGAGCTTAGACAAACACGTCTCGCTAGAGGGGCGCGCACATCTGGACTTGCCAGCCGCCCCAAACCGAAAACCTGGGAAGAAGAGAGGGAACAACGGTTCTCCAAGGGTCAGTGCCTCCGATGTGGGAAAGAAGGGCATCGAGCCACGTCGTGCCCGAGACGCCGTCCAGAGGAACGACAGACGAAACCCACGGTAAAGACGTCTGCTCCTGTGCCACCGCGGAAACTGAAGGCAGCCCTCGCGGAACTGGACCCCTCCGACCTACCCTTCGGGGAAGAGGAGGAAGAGTTGCTGTTCGAGCAGCCGGCGGGAAAAGCCTACCACCTGCCCTGAAGGGCGCCCTAGGGCAGGTGGAAGAAACCGGGCGTAACCATGATTCGGTGAGTGGAAACTTCCCCACACTGACTGTTAAAGTTAAACTGAGCTCAAAAACCAAAACAGTGGAAGTGTGGGCCATGCTAGACTCGGGTTGCTCCCGTTCCCTAATGCACCCTGATGTAGTAGCGGCTCTGGAACTGCCCACGTTCCCTTTGCCAAGACCCATGATTTTCACCCAATTGGATGGAACTATGGCGGGAGGGAAAGCAGTCAATCTTTCTACGGGACTGGTCGCCTTGCAGATGGGCTCCCATCAGGAAAAGCTGCCATTTGTGGTAGCTCCAGTGGGGGGTCCTCTGGTAATCTTGGGGATGCCTTGGTTTGTGCAACAAAACCCTTTCATCAACTGGCTACATAGAACTGTGACGTTTGCAGATGGATTTTATAAAGTACCCGAAAAGGACCTACTGGAGGACATGGAGGGTGGAGGGGTAGCGTATACCACTGTACAAACGCTTCAACCTCTTGAGGGACTACCCAATCAGTATCAGGAGTTTGCTGAAGTATTTGGGGAAAAGGAAGCGGATCGCTTACCACCCCACCGGAAAACGGACTGTGCCATTGAATTTTTACCAAATGTAAAATTGCCTCACCCAAAAATATACCCCATGTCTCCCAAAGAGCTTACCACGCTAAGGGAGTTCATCGACAAAAACCTGGCTAGAGGTTTCATTGAGCCGGCAAATTCCCCGGTAGGAGCTCCTGTCCTATTTCGGCCAAAAAAGGATGGGTCTTTAAGGCTTTGTACCGATTTCCGCGGGCTCAATGCGGTCTCAATATTAAATAAATATCCTTTGCCCCTGATCAAAGATATGTTATCACATCTGGCCAGGGGCAAAATTTTCTCCAAACTGGATTTGAGAGAAGCTTATTTTCGCATTCGCATAAGGAAAGGGGATGAGTGGAAAACAGCGTTTAACTGTCCTCTTGGGGCTTTCCAATATAAGGTCTTACCATTCGGTTTGTCTGGGGCACCTGGGGTTTTTATGCAACTAATCAATGAGGTCTTGCATGACCACCTATTTAAGGGGGTACTGGTATATTTGGATGATGTATTGATTTATACTGAAACCATGTCAGAACATATCCACTTGGTGAGTCAGGTACTGGCTAAGTTGAAAAAGGCAGAGTTGTACGCAAAATTGTCAAAATGTGCATTTCATCAGTCGCAAATTGATTACCTAGGGTACCGAATTTCAGCTCAGGGCATTGAAATGGACCCTGCAAAAGTAGAAGCTATTGTAGCATGGGAGCCTCCCCGTACCAGGAGACAATTACAAAGTTTCCTTGGATTCTCTAATTTCTATCGGGCATTCGCTCAAAATTTTGCAGAAATCGCCCTCCCCCTTACTGAACTGTTAAAAACTAAAGGACAGGGGGATACGCGACGTTCAAAGAACCCAGGCGCACTCCTTAAATGGACTCCAGCCTGTCAGCAAGCGTTCGAAGCGCTCAAACAAATCTTCACCACAGAACCAATTTTACAGCATCCAAACCCCTCTAAACCTTTCGTTCTACAAGTGGACGCTTCGGATTTTTCCATAGGAGCAATTCTACTACAAGCTGACCAATCTGGCACTTTAAAACCCTGTGCCTACCTCTCTCGCAAATTCACTGAAACAGAGAGAAGATGGCACGTTTGGGAAAAAGAGGCTTTTGCTGTAAAAACGGCTTTAGAAACATGGCGACACCTATTGGAAGGCACTTCAATCCCTTTTGAAGTCTGGACTGACCATAAAAACCTGGAAGCTCTAAGCACCAGTCGAAAACTCAGTCCCAAACAGCTCCGCTGGGCTGAGTTTTTCAGCCGCTTCGACTTCACCCTTAAATTTATACCAGGCAAGAAAAACTTTTTAGCTGATGCACTCTCACGCAGACCCCAAGATGCTGGCCCAGGGCCAACGGTCCAAGGTACCGTCTGGACCGACAAACAATTAAGTTTGGCGGCAGTAACTCGCAGCCAGACCCGAGCGCAAGCAAATCAGCCTCCAGCCGCTTTGCCTTCCAGCCGCTCGCCACACTTGTCAATTCCTTCCGATTTGCAACAACAGTTGCTTTCCCACCTTAAAACAGATACTTGGTTGCAAACCAATAGACACATTTTAACTTTCACCGATGGTTTTGCCTGGCGCAACGATCGTCTCTATATCCCCGAGGCAATGCGAAAACCCATCCTCCAGCGCTGCCACGATGACAAGCTAGCTGGACACTTTGGCTACGTAAAAACTTTACACCTTGTTCGCCGGCAATTCTGGTGGCCAACTTTACTCAAGGATTTAAAGGAGTATGTCACTGCATGCCCTGTATGTGCGGCGATAAAGCGCAAACCAGGGAAACCCCAAGGTCTCCTTCAACCTGTTGCCACTCCATCTGTCCCTTGGCAGGACATCTCCATGGACTTTATTGTTGATCTACCCCCTAGTCAACGCAAAACTGTCATTTGGGTCGTCAAGGACTTTTTCTCCAAACAAGCCCACTTTATCCCCTGCGCTTCTATCCCCACCGCCCAACAGCTGGCACGCCTCTTCCTCATCCACGTCTACCGCCTCCACGGTATCCCCGCCCGTTTGGTGAGTGACAGAGGTACACAATTTACGTCACAATTTTGGCGGGCATTTTTAAAACTTTTAGGTACAAAACAGTCGCTTTCCACCGCCTGGCATCCGGAAACGGACGGATCTACAGAGGCGGTTAATTCTACATTGGAACAATATCTCAGGGCTTTTGTTAACTACCAACAAGACAACTGGGTCGATTTACTCCCATTTGCTGAAGTCGCTTACAACAATTCCGTTCATCAAACCACTGGCCAAGTTCCTTTTAAAACAGTTTTTGGACGTGACTTTGTTCCTATTCCTGAACTTCCTCATCCTCAACCGCTACCAGCCACCCTTGCTGAATGGGCAGACTCTCTTAAAGACTCATGGTCTAATATTCTACTGGCTCTTAACCATGCCCAGGCTACCTATAAACGCCATGCTGATGCAAAGCATTCCCCGGAACCATCCTTTGTGGTCGGGGATAAAGTCTACTTATCAACTAAATTTATTAAGTCTCCACAACCGTCTAAGAAACTTGGCCCTAAATTTGTCGGCCCTTTTCCAATTGTTGCTCAGCTCAACCCTGTTACATTTAAACTTGATTTGCCCCACAACCTTAAACGTTTGCACCCTGTTTTCCATTGTAGTTTACTCAAACACTGCCTGTCGTCGGACCGTTGGCATCCACAACCCATTCCTCCACCTCCCCTCATGATTGACAACCAGCAACACTTCGAAGTGACATCCATCCTCGACTCCCGCCGCCTACGCTCCCGTTTCCAGTACCTCGTCCGCTGGAAACATTTCCCTCATCCTGAATGGGTTGCTGCTCCAGACGTCCATTCCCCTCATCTCGTCACCCAATTCCACTCTGCCTATCCTGACAAGCCGGCTCCTTAGTTTCTTTTGGGGGGGCAATATGTCATGTTCCCATTCCAATGTCTGGTTAACATTGTAACGTTTCACATGTCTTCTTTTGTTCCGTGTTCCTTCGCCCGGGGTTTTTCCATTCCTTCGCCCTCCGTTGTTTGGAGGGCTTGGAATGCATGTTTGGGTTTGCGCTCCTGTTCAAGGTTACTTTCCCAGGCGCGTCTAACAGCTTCTAGCACCTGGGAGGGGGAGCGTTCTGACGGGCGATGGGGCGGGATCTGCTTACAAGCAAAGCTTTTAAGTTTGTATTTGGCGCGCTTTTGCTCATTCTCAGCTTTCTCTGTATTGGCATACTATTCCTTTAATAAATCAGTTATCTTTAAGCCCGAGCTTGTGAGACTGAGTATTTGGGTTTAGGCAATCGTTACAGTTATCCTTTTCTCTGAATTTTGCAAGATAGTTTTATACACAAAAGATGTGTGCAAATACTTGCATATTAGAGAAAGTAGCATACAAAATATATGTATTTTATTTATTTAAAACATTTGTATAGCCGCCCATCTTTAAGCCAACTCTGGGCAGTTTATAACCAATAAAGCAATATATGTTAATATTGTTTTCTACTACAGATTAAGGTTACTATGGTAACTAATCATTTTGGCCTGGTGAAGAGGTTGAATTTAATTGTCCTCTTTTCACATGTTAATGGTTGCATTGCCTAAGGGAGGAACTCGCCTGAACTTGTTTTAGTTTCAGTTTCCCTTCTGTGTAGGCATGTAGAGAGTTAAGCAGCTCTCACCGAGAGCCTGTAAGAATGCAGAAGCTTTTGAATATGTTTGCTTTCTGTAAATAAATTTATTTTTATAGAAATGCCTGGTGTGTGACTTTTCTGATCTCTCCTGGGCCAAATACTTTCTAGCACTCTGCCAACAGGTTATGGGCCCAGTAAGTAGCCCAGTAAGCCCAGTAAGCCCAGTAAAACCCAGAGAGAATAGAGAGATCAGCTCCACACCTCATGCACAATTTAAAGGCAGGTAGCAAAGACCTATGAAGATTTTCTTTGGAGCTACCTGGAGATTTTCCAGCAACTGCCAGTCTACAGGACAAAGAAGCCATCTGAGGTGACTTGCAAAAGAAGGAAGAAGCCATGGCTACCTCCCAGCCCTCAGCGATGCCTCTGGAGCAGCTATCAGAGACCAACTATTTGAATTGGGCCCTGAAGATGGAGATGTATCTTCGCAGAGAGAATCTTTGGCTGCCAATTGGTGAGCAAACCCCCCAAAACCCCAGTGCTGAATGGCTTAGACAGGATGAGCAGGCTGGAGCCACCATTATCCTGGGAGTTGAGGACAATCAGCTAGTCCACGTGCGAGGTATGCAGTCTGCAAAGCAACTTTGGGACGCTTTGAGAGACTTGTATGTAAAGGCAACAGCAGGGTGTAAAGTTACCCTGACAAGAAAGCTGTACAAAGCCTACCTTGCAGAAGGAGATAGCCTCCCTGAGCACCTGCATTATATTCAGCAGCTGTTTGTTGAGTTGCAGGAAAGAGGAATGGAATTTATGTTAGCAGATTGCTAGGAAAGCATTTGGCCCAGGAGAGATCAGAAAAGTCACACACCAGGCATTTCTATAAAAATAATTTTATTTACAGAAAACAAACATATTTAAAGGCTGTTTGCTGAGAGGAGAGATTTCTCTCAGCTGCATATTCTCTGCAAGCCTACACAGAAGGGGAAACTGAAACTAAAACAAGTCCAGGCAAGTTCTTCCCTCCAGGTGCAAAAATTAACAACTGAAAAGGGGACAATTAAATTCAACCCCTTCACCCGGCCAAAATGATTAGTTACCATAGTAACCTTAATCTGTAGTAGAAAACATATTAACAATTTACACCTCTCACAAAATCCTATATCCTCCTGTCCTCACTGAATGAAACGTGGGACACACTGATTTGTACCCTGGAGGCTATGCCTGAAGCAGACATCACCCCATCGTATGTTACACAGTGCTTACTCGCTGAATGGGAGAAGAGAGAGGAAAGATCCCCACCCCATCTCTTCTGGAAAGCTGCAATACCAGAAAACAAGGGAAAAGAAAGGAAAGGAAGCTGAGGCCACAGCACTAGCCAGCCAGCGATGCTTCACTTGTGGTTCAGCTGGACATTTGTAGAAAGACTGTGTCTTGAGACCCAAGAGTAGAAAGACAGAGAAGAAGAACATAAGGGCAACACAGAAGAAGGCTCTTCAGACAACCCAAATTGCACAGGTTGCTGAGAAGGGTAATTCTGATGTATGGGTATTAGATTCTGGGGCCAGTTGTCATTTATGTAATTGTAAAAGCTGTTTTGTGTCACTGTCTAGAACTGAAAGACAAAGTGTATCTTTGGCTGATGGGTCTGTGACCAAAATTATGGAACAAGGTGACTTGTATTTATCCTGCTTAGGAGAAACTGTAAAAGGTGTGTTGTATGTGCCAAATTTACAGTCAAACCTTTTATCTGTGGCACAATTGGCTGCAACAGGGTATATCATAACATTTAAGAAAAATGGTTGTGAGATACGTAAAAATGGAAAATTGTGTGCTACTGGTATGTTAAAAGTCTCCTTGTACATTGTGCAAAATGCAAGGAAGCCAAGCTGCAAGGCTGCAGTTGGCAACACTCCATATCATGACCAATGTGTACACCTGATGCACAGGAGATTTGGTCATGCTAATTTCAAGTATATAGCACAAATGCCACAGCTGTGTGCTGACCTAAAGATAAAACCCTGTGACAAATACTTAGATTGTGTAGTTTGCAAAGAATGCAAAACACTAAAAGCTCCTGTGAGTAAGCACAGTGACAGAGTTACAACTAGACCTTTGGAAATTGTACACTCTGACATTATTGGTCCTTTTGCTCCAAGTCTTGGACAAGCAAAGTATGCAATGACCATCATTGATGATTTCTCAAGATACACATTTATCTACATCTTAAAACATAAAGATGAGGCATTTGAGAAATTTAAAAGTTTTGTGACATGGGCAAATGGAAAATTCCCTAGGCCTGTATCTGCACTCCAATGTGATAGAGGAGGAGAATACCTTTCTCACAAATTCAGAAGGTTCCTAGTGGAAAAGGGGATAGAACAAATTCTTTCTAACCCTTACACCCCTCAGCAAAATGGTGTTGCTGAAAGAAAGGGCAGAACCTTGCAAAATGCGATGGAATGCATGTTAAAAGATTCACGATTATGTTTTAAGTACTGGGGAGAGGCAATATCTACTGCCACTTATGTACAGAACAGATTGTATAACTCTGTGATTCAGGACACTCCATTCCATTTGTTTTATGGTGTGAAACCAAAGGTAAACCATCTTAGAGTGTTTGGTAGCACTGCTTGGGTTCATATTCCAAAACAACAGAGAAGGAAAGGAGGCCCCACAACAAAGAAAGCCATTTTTGTTGGCTATGAACAAAGCCAGAGGAGCTACAGGTTCTTTTGCTGAACAAAACTGGGGGAGATTAAATTCTAGCTCTCCAGTTGATCTGACCACCACAAGAGAACAGCAAGGACTTGCTGATAGTGATCTTTTGCCTGATGAGGACATTAAACCAGAAAAGCAAACTGAAGATCTGTCTGATGAGACAGATGCTTCTCAGGAAAGTGATAGGAGTCAAACTTTAAGCCCTGTATTACCTCGCAGATCTCAGAGGAGTAATAAAGGCGTTCCTCCATCACGTTTTCAGGCTGAAACAGTAAAGGCTTTTCACATATTCACAGAACCTGAGTCTTTAGAACAAGTGAATGCTTTTCCACCTGAGATTGCACAAAGTTGGCATTCTGCCATGCAACAGAAGTTAGCATCCTTGAAAGAAAATAAAACATGGAAACTGGTAAATCTACCTCCCAATGAACGCTGTCTAGGTTGCAGGTGGGTTTTCAAACTGAAAAGGGATGCTGATGGCAAAATCCAAAAATATAAAGCAAGGTTAGTTGCAAAAGGGTTCACTCAAAGGAAAGATTTAGACTTTGACAAGACTTTTGCACCAGTTACTAAAGGTGAATCAATTAGATTACTATTAAAAATTGCTGCACTCAAAGGAATGTCAGTTCACCACTATGACATTCAAACTGCATTTCTCTATGGTGATTTAGACCACAAATTATACATTCAGCAACCCCCTGGCTATGAAAAAGGGGAGAATCTGGTCTGTGAACTGCAGAAGTCAATCTATGGGTTAAAACAAGCTGCTAGATCCTGGAACCAAAAATTAGATGAAAAACTGCAGAATTTTGGTTTTGAAAAAGGAAAAGCAGATCCATGTGTGTATATGAAGAAAGACAAACAAGGCTGTATGTAACTGTGCATTTATGTTGATGATTTGCTGCTGTTCACATCAACAGAAAAACAAAGGCTTGATTTCAAAGCCCACATGAAAAGCCATTTCACATTAAAAAGCCTTGGAACTGTAACAAATTACCTAGGTTTGGAAATACACAGGGAGAAGGATGGTAGCTTTCTGTTAAACCAACATAGTAAAATTCAAAAGTTCCTAGAGGATTTTAATATGCAAGACTGTAAACCAGTCTCTACTCCGATGATAACAGATTTTCAGAAAGATATAGGAGAAACTCAATTAACTGAGGCAGAGAAATATAGATCTGCAATTGGAAGTTTACTGTACATTGCAAATCACTCTCGTCTAGATATCTCAAATTCTGTGGCCATTTTAAGTAGACAGGTAGAGAAGCCTACATCTACTGGAAAAGCAGCATTGAAGAGGTTAATGAGGTATTTGCAAGGAACAAAGAATTATTGCCTGAAGCTATATGCCTCTGGAACGGAGAAATTGCAGGCTTTTGCCAATTCTGACTGGGGAGCAGATGTCAGTGACAGGAAATCCACTTCTGGGATTTTAATTCAGTTTGCTGGGTCTAGCTTAGGCTGGCATTCTAGAAAGCAAACACTTGTTGCTCTTTCCACTGCAGAAGCAGAGTTTTATTCTCTAACACAAACCTGTAATGAGGTTATATGGTTTAAACATTTGTTAAAAGACATAGGCAGGGAAGTGAACCAGCCTATAACTGTTTATGAGGATAATCAAGCTTGCATTGCTATGGCAAAATCTGAAGCCTGCAAAAATAGGACAAAACATATCGATATTAGATATCAATATATCAAAGATATGATAAGCAAAGGAGAAATAATGTTGAAATATTGTGAATCAAAAGACATGATTGCTGATATTTTAACCAAACCTCTTGCTGTACCAAGACACAAAGAGTTAACAAAGCAAATTGGTTTGCATCTTATTCTGTAGTATAAAAAGGGGAGTGTTAATATTGTTTTCTACTACAGATTAAGGTTACTATGGTAACTAATCATTTTGGCCAGATGAAGAGGTTGAATTTAATTGTCCCCTTTTCACATGTTAATGGTTGCATTGCCTAAGGCAGGAACTCGCCTGAACTTGTTTTAGTTTCAGTTTCCCTTCTGTGTAGGCATGTAGAGAGTTAAGCAGCTCTCACTGAGAGCCTGTAAGAATGCAGAAGCTTTTGAATATGTTTGCTTTCTGTAAATAAATTTATTTTTATAGAAATGCCTGGTGTATGACTTTTCTGATCTCTTCTGGGCCAAATGCTTTCTAGCACTCTGCCAACAATATATACAGTCATAAAACCAGCAACAATAAAAGTAATTTTATTGTAAACTGCCCAGAGTCCCACATTGGGGGGGATGGGCGATGATATAAATTTAATAAATAAATAAACAATAAAAGTAAAAAACAGAAAAACCTGGTGCCACTTCCCCAATGCAACCCACATTCTCGTCTCATCCTGACCTCACCCTTGTATATTGTATTGAAATCATGTACTAAATGAGTATATTAGGGATAATTTCATACACAAATAGATGCACATTTTAATGCATTCCTACATTAATGCAGAAATCCAACAGAATAGTCACACAGATCACAAACTGATAGGTTTGCTCATTCCGATCTGTCTTACTATCATCGTAATGAATGGCAATATATTGTTTTTAAAATTCTGTTACACCACATGTCCTATACTGCAAAAGACAATATAGTCAAGAATTGCCTGACTGCTTAATTGGTTTTTTCTCTGAGTTCACTTGGATTATTGCCAACTCAATCAAAAACTAAGGGTTTTGTTTTGTTTTGTTTTTGGCACCATCAGTACTATTGCCCTTAAAGTAGAGAAAGTGTTATAGAATATTCCATTTTATAGCTCTTGGTTTGGAAAGCTTTACTGGTAGGTAAATCTTGTCCCTGTCAATGAGACGACTCTATTCAGCTAAAAATAGAACTTTTGAGGTATATTATGTACAAAGTCAGGTATCAACTTTGATTTGTTAAAAATTAATTAAGGCAGAAACAACCACCTTTTCCCTTTCTGGAGATCTCACTGACCTCTAGATTCTGGTCCAAGGACTGTATTTTGCACAATCTGACATCCAGAGCAGTGTTTTTCAAATTTTCCATAGTGGTGGACCATGAAATAAGCATTCAGAAAATGATAGAACCACTAAGAACAGTGGAACCATTATTAGAGATGTGGGAAACTCCATTTCACTGGATGTGTTCAAACAAGCTAGACAGCCATCTGTCAGGGATGCTTTCATTTGGATTCCTGTAATGAGTAGAGAGTTGGACTCAGTCACCTAAATGAGCACATGTAACTCTATGATTCTGTTTCTGAACTGCAGATTCCCCCACTCTTAAATACATCAGATGAAACCGTTGAGAGTTATAGTACAGTGAAAGCTTAGAGCACTGTTTCTCAACCTCAGCAACTTTAAGAAGTGTGGACATCAACTCCATGCTGGCTTGAGAATTCTGGGAGTTGAAGTCCACATCTCTTAAAATGGCTGAGGTTGAGAAACACTGGCTTAGAGGGCCATTAATTCCCCTTCTCTCAGTGGCATCCATGCCGCAGGAGGGTGGAGACCAAAAAAGTCAAGATGGCAGTCACACCAATGTAACTGAAGCCCTCTCCCATTTTTATGTGTGTCAACATTGCATGCACATAAACATTTCACTCATGCTGCCACAACCATTGTCTTGGGTTTTTTGTACCCTCCCTCCCCCTCCTGTGGTTGCCACTACCTCCCCTGCTTTACATTATAGATAGATATCAAGCCCTTTCAGGTTGGCAAATTTGGGAAACAAGAACTACGTGGATTTCTGGAATTAATGTTATTGCTAGTAGGGCAATGTAACAGAATCTTGAAACCCTGCCAAAGCAATTCTCCAGATTAATTTAAACCTAGTATGATTAAGGTGGAGTTACCCTGAGTCTCTTTCTCATGTTTCCTCCCTTCCCTGGACTAAGGAATCTTTTCTGTAATGGTCCAACTCCCTCCCATCATAGTCTTCCTCCCTCCTCTGTGTTCCCAGGGTCTATTAAATATTCCATCACATTAGGCAACCTTATGCTGTTCAGAGATTTGGGATTATAGCTTTCACAGTCCCCTTGCCATTGGCTATGCCAATGGAAAATTATGGGATTTGAAGGCCAAAACAACTTGAAGTCATTAGATTTCCTATGGCTGCTTTAAACCACTCTGATTTTCACTTTTCAGTGAAACAGTACATTCAAATTGCAAAACAAAAACCCCATAATGAAACAGCAGGCCATGTTGAAAAAAAATGCCTCTTTTCAGCCTACACTTTATGGTAAGTTTCCAGCATCTTGCAGAAGAAAATTACTGTCTCTACACTGCAATTTTTTTCACTTGCAATAAAAAGTGAGATGTAAATATTTTAGAATCTCATTTTTGCAATTTAAACAAGGAGGCCATAAAAATTATGAATTAGTGTCATCTAATTCGGTATGCAGATAAATCTTTCCCCAACCATATAGCATTTCCACACTCCAACCTATAAAATGTAAACAACCAACCAACTAACCAAATAAATAAAGACAATGCCAAAAAATAGTCTTCCCCTGCCCCATTTTATGACATGCAAGGTTTTTTTTTTCTTTTGCAGACACCTTGAGGTTTGTATGAGTAAGCAATAGTTCAAAATAATCCAAGGAAATATACTGCCAAATCATTATTCTCATCATTATAAAGCTAGCAAGTTGGTAACACAGAGGAACCTGGAAAGTCAGAAATAATGAGGGTGCCAAACACCTCCTGATGAATAATTCACCCAACCTGTTCCCAACAGATCTTTTCCAGCCCCCTCCACTGCAACAATGTGGAACAAGTACAAATTGGTGCTGTTCAGCTGTGAGTCTTATCTTTTACCCAGCTCATTTGTTTTTGATAATCATTACTGAGCTGTTAGGTTGTTTTCCAAGAGGAAATCCTAGCTGCAACCATAATAATGGAACTTTAATTCATGCCATATTTGAAGCTACTAATCACCTTTCCGTCCAGTTCAGCATCAAAGGTAGCCACTGCCAAATTCTTTTATCCAAGTTCTTTTTAGGATGCAGGTCAAGATCTTAGAAGTTATACATCAGCATTCTCATGTCCTTCAGAGTCCTAGAGTTTCAAATTAGTACACTGACTGGGAATTCTTAGAGTTGTGGTCTAAGACTTCTAAAAGCTACAATTCCTTTAGAGGATATTATATTCAAGGCATTCTTTCCCAGCTGACACTTTCCAACCTACAGTGCTCACAGTTTTGACCCCAAATGGCCATGATGGTAAAAAATAATAAAGGTGGGATATAAATAAATAAATAAATGAGCCTTGTACAACATGTCTGAAGGCTATCAGATTGGGGAAGGATTTTATAATGTTAAAAAAAATACCCCAGTGCATAAAAAACCAACAACTCTGTCATATACAGATCTGTCTCTGCTTTTCTCCACATTGGAACCTGGATTTCAGAGTCCTATAGGTTGTCCACCCCGACTCTACGGAATTATTATTAGCATTACAAATTGCAGACATTTGTGCTCTGCATATCTTTGTTCGCTACTGTCCATGACTAAGCTTCTGCACCTGCAGAGTTAACTCATTTGGTAGAAACAAAGGGCAGCAGCTTTACTGTGAATTCTTCATAATGTCTACTTCAAGTTGCACACTATCACAGCCTTCTCCATTCTGGTGGCCCCAAGTGTACTAGAGTGAACCTGCCATGATCCCTATCCAAAATGACTATGTTGGCTAGGAATTCTGGGATTCAAAATATGCCACTCAGAGTCTAATTGGAGTGGACAATGAGCCCTATAAATAAATAACTAAACACACAAACCCATCTGGATGGTATCAGGTTAGGTAGGCACTCCCTGTGCTATGATGAATATAGATGCAGCTGTTACTCCACTTCAGATGACTTTTCAAAAGTCCTTTCTTTTTCAGAGTGATAGGGTTCTGCTGGTTGGTGAAGAGGCCAACCATCAAAGTGAGAAGTTATTTTCTCCAATCACCAGGGCATCCGTGGGGATGGGCAAATAACAAACATGCATCATGATGTCATGCTACAAACTATTCCTTATGTACTTGCAAGCAACACCGCAACACAGGTATGAAAGGATGGAGCTTGTGTCATGACATATGACACACATTTTGGCCTTTGGGTGTCATTGTGTTCAGGATTGGACACCTATGCCATCATGGCAGGAACTGGGATAGTTTAAAGTTTTAACATCTTCATGCTTAAACCACTAGGACAGGCTACCTGGGGCAGCTTAAAGTTGTCCGCTGTTCCAGTGCTGAAGTAGTGTTTTCCCTCTTAAGCAGCCAAGAAGACAAGGCTATAATCTGATGTGCTTTATCAATCATTGTATTGTGTTGCTGTCAGGTGATTCCCTAAGGGGTGGGATCTACCTGACCACTATTGCCCACTTTCAACTGTGTAGGCATGACCCCTTCCCTCTGGTCCTTATGTACTGTCTTTCAGAGCTTTTCTGCTTTGGGCAGTGTGAAGGCCTGGCTCTTCCCTATACATGCCAAGCTTGGAGTGGCAGGCAGAGTTAAACAGAAGAGAAAGAGCTGTCTCTCACCACCTGCTTTTTAAACACAGATTTAGTGCTCTTCCAGAAGAACACCAAACCCTATAGTCTTTTGAACATGAGTTTAGCACTCTTCTGGAAAAGCATGAAGCCCATGTTCAAAGCAGCCAAAACAACTGCTGACACATGTGTGTGTGTGTGTGTGTGTGTGTGTGTGTGGTGCTTGTAAAAAAGCAAAGAGAGAGCCAACTCATGCAACCCCCCCATGCCTGTCCAGTTGTTTCAGCTATCACATAATAAGGGTTGATCCAGATCTGCTGAGAGACTTGGCAGGTAAAGGCCTCCTTCCCCACTCCTCCTTTGCCTGCTATCTCTCTCAATTCAGATAGCTGATTCCCAGGCTGGGAGAAGTGGCAGGTGAAGGGATGAGTTTTGACCATTGGCTGTGCTATAACTGGTGAATGGCTTTCCCACCGGCTAATAGCAATGAAAAGGTACGTGGATAACACTGTTCTGTGTGTGGGAAGTGAGGATACCTTCCTCTGGTTACAAGCCAGAAAAGAAGGAATTGGGATTTGCAATGAGGGTACAAAATCTATGTTGATTTATTTTGTGCTGCCACACAAATGGGAGCCTGGAAAAGAACCCTTAGAGTGCTTTGTGAGCCTAGCTGGTTTGATTCGTTTATGATTCAGTATATTATGCAGACTCAAATAACGGATTTTCAGTTACCAAATGAGGTGAGTTCTGAGAACCCGACCCGTGTCCATAGACTGTAATCACATGCGCGCGCACACACACACAGTACTTTGGTGCAGTCTTTCTTCTGAATAGAGAAAATAATTCTGTGTCTGTGTTTATCATATTTAGATTGAATATAAATATAAATAAAGGAAATTTCAAAAAGAAAATATTAGAGGCTGTTGTGTAGAAAAATGTATAAATGGAGGGGGTTATACATTTTTATTTATTTGTTTGTTTGTTTGTTTATTTATTATTTTTATTTTCTATCCTGCCTTTTATTATTTCTATAAATAACTCAAGGCGGTGAACATACCTAATACTCCTTCCTCCTCCTGTGTTCCTGACAACAATAACCCTGTGAGGTGA
Source organism: Candoia aspera (assembly GCF_035149785.1). Classification (NCBI taxonomy): domain Eukaryota; kingdom Metazoa; phylum Chordata; class Lepidosauria; order Squamata; family Candoiidae; genus Candoia; species Candoia aspera. The sequence goes on from NC_086153.1 coordinate 327,240,944, forward strand.
GTTGGGCTGAGAGAGAGTGACTGGCCCAAGGTCACCCAGCCAACTTTCGTGCCTAAGGCGGGACTAGAACTCTCCTACTACACCTGATTGGCTCTTGGGCTGAGAGAGAGTGACTGGCCCAAGGTCACACAGCTGGCTTTCATGCCTAAGGCGGGACTAGAACTCTCCTACTACACCTGATTGGCTCTTGGGCTGAGAGAGAGGGACTGGCCCAAGGTCACACAGCTGGCTTTCATGCCTAAGGCGGGACTAGAACTCTCCTACTACACCTGATTGGCTCTTGGGCTGAGAGAGAGGGACTGGCCCAAGGTCACACAGCTGGCTTTCATGCCTAAGGCGGGACTAGAACTCTCCTACTACACCTGATTGGCTCTTGGGCTGAGAGAGAGTGACTGGCCCAAGGTCACCCAGCTGGCTTTGTGCCTATGGTGGGACTAGAATTCACAGACTCCTGGTTTCTAGTCTGGAGCCTTAACCACTATAACATATGTATCAAATTTATATGACAGCAATTTAAGATTTTTCTGGAGTTTTTTAAATGAGTCTTGGAAAAATTAGAACACGCAGAAGAATCTATAAATAAATGTGATACTGATACAGACCAAGCTTTCCACTGATTCATATATCCCCATTCCTGCACTTGATTGGATACCAAAGTCCCCAGTCATGAATATTGGAAGCAACTTAATTTGGATGATTGAATATGATCACAGAGCTTGGCTTTTCTCAGGGCGGAATCTGAGAGGAGAGATACAGCCCAGTGCAGAAGAAATTCTGATGCAAAGGAATTCAACTGGATGTCAGAGAATAAATATGCCTAGTAGCCATGGTAACTCACACGGAGGTTATCCATTTCTCTTCCCCCTATTCATGCTTTTCAGCAGCTGCCATCTCATCTCAAAGGATCACTATTAAGGCTGCCAGATCTGGGCTGCAAAAGTCCTGATGAGCGCTAAATGGAAGCATAATATTTGGTATCTTCTGATGCCCTCTACTGTTCATCTGGATTTTTGCAGACCAGATTTGGTAGCCTTAATTACTGTCAATGAATCATTTCCACTCATTGCTAATATAACTTGAAAAATAATTCCATTACAAGATGTTCATCTTTTTTGTCAAGTCTCAGAATGAATTGGCCTTCATGCCACACCATTATGACATGAACTCTTAAATATGAATCTGGATAGTGTCCATAGCTCAAAGCTGGGACACGGGCTTTGCATGCAGGGGGTCCCGGGTTCAATTCATAGCATTTCTAGTTTATGTTATTTCACACAGAAGAATTAAAATATCTTTGGAAAAGCCATCACTTAACCATAATTTATGGAACATATTGGCTGGATTCAAATATCATACTAAGCCATAAACTACATATTACAACAACAGTGGCTGAGATCACACAACAAGCTAAAGGAAAACCAAATCAATCACAATGTGGTTTCATTTCATTTCATTTATTCAATTTGCGGTCATATACCAAAATATAGGAAAAAAAATCAAGGAAAAAACTTTTTTTTTTTGGTGTGGTTTAAAAGCCAATAAAAAAGGGATAAAAAACAGTAAGCAGATCGGATTTTTATCTAAGGGTAGGGTATTTCTTTTGCTGGATCAGATTGTTGATTACAAGTTAGGTGTCAAGCAACTCCATACTCTAGATACAGATGAAGTCATGGTAAAATAAGCATGCATATTAGAAAAATATGTGCTAAGCAATTTCTTATCTCTACTGTGCTATATGCTAGGCTGTATCAAGGGCACAACTTTTCTATTTTACATGGATGGATGGATGGATGGATGGATGGATGGATGGATGGATGGATACTGTAAGTAGATGTTGTGATAGAATATTGGCTGCATTTGGGTGAATCTTTTTTTTTTTGCCCATCATCTCTCATGGAACCCATCAAGCTCTTGTGGAATCATAGGGTTCCAGGGACGACTGAAGAACAGTGATGTAGAAAAGATCAAAAAAGAAAGTAATCTCAGCCACAAGGGAGAGCAACAGCTGTAATCTGAGGACATGTTCAAATTTGATCTTTGCATACTTTAAAATCAGTTCTGGTTCTGTAAGATCTCAACTTGTGAGCTATGTTCAGGAGCCAGGGCAACTTACTTCTGGCCCTAGAGCAACATATTAAAATTTCAGCAGAGATGGTATTTGTATTCCTGCAGGACAGCAAGCATATCAGGAAGCTATTGGCCAGTGGCAGGAACTTTTGCCTCATCCCGCCTATTAACAGTTACATCAGTTGATCTTTTGAGTGGAACAAAGGAATGGAAACTTGGCAGTTTGGCAGCTTCTCTTCATAGCAACTGCTGAATATTTTTTTGAATTTTATTTTTTAATATACTATCAGAGAAAAGCATACAAGAACAAGCAAGAATGGGGCCATAGCAATGTATTTTATATGGGATTGGGAGGGATGAGGCATTGATTTAATGTAGCTCATCGCTCTTTCCTATTGTTCAAGGGGAGAAAAAACATGGACTGGCACCTGAATGCCCTCAAGGTTTGGAGGTCATGGAAACGTAAATGCTCTTGACTCAGCTTCAAATGGCTTGAGAGACTGAGAAAGAGTATTGGGAAAGTGGCCTGATAAAACTGTGAAAGTAGTTGTCACTATCTGAATAACAATCATGTTGCTTAAATATTTCCCTATAGTTTAGAGAAGGGATGAAAAATTTGCTGAACTACAACCAACTTGGTAAACAATGAGGGATACTGGGACTTGTAGTACAGCAGTACCCTGGAGATTACAGGTTTCCCACCCTGCCTTAAAATTAGACATATTTAGATATATGTATTTAGTATTTCAGCTGATGTATTATCCAAACCAGGTAGAGCACTTAATCTGTGACTAATTCCCATTTCTGGCCTTGAGACTACAAGAGAAATCTGTAATTGAAAAATCACTCTAGCACAAAGTATCAATGTCAAGAAACATATAAAATAACTGTAATCTTTCAACATTTTCAGGAAAATTATGAAGTGCCAGAAAAGCTGATAGCTGAAAGAAATCATATTGATACTTTATAATCAGGTCACTTTGAGATCATATGCGCAAATGCAACAAACTTGGGCCAAGAATCGAGTTAGGGCTTGTTTGTTTTTTCCTTCTTCAAAGCCAATGATATTGCAGCTTTGCAATATCAGAGAATCTGAATCACAACAGTTGCTTGGGCTCAGTACCATACTGCAGCATCTCAAACAAATAAAACACATTAAAGCTTGCCTTGATAGCCTTGTTCATACAACATGTTAAGCTATTGGTGGGTTTTCTATAACATGCTGAACTACAAGCTACCCAGTCCCTTTCTAGCTTAATCCAGCATCTTGTGAGTATTGGAAAATTACAGTCAGTCATTTCCAGTTTAGTTTGCACTCAACACACTCCTAGTCAATCTCTCTATCCAGATCAGCGCAAACACACACGCCACTCTGTTCAAAATATAGCTTGATGTTTGTTTCTTAAGTACTGGCAAACTTCAGAACATTTAAGTGGCAGAAAAATGGGGTAAAGGGCAGGCAAAAACGGAGTGAGAGAGAGAGAGAGAGAGAGATGAACAGGCAAGAATTTAAATTATTAATATCTCTATTTCTATCAAGAGAACACAGAACTTTCCTGAGCCACTGGAAACAATACTGTGGGTAATTAGCCGGGACAGTTCCAAAGGACATGACCTTTGGTTATTCCAGCTTTAACTCTTACGTACAGAGTAGTAGCAGAATAGAGACAGCAAGTAGGACACCAGGTGATTACTCCTGTGTTCTGCACCATGAAATAAACAATTTGGTGGATGGGGATGATGTATCCCACAGTGAGATCCTCACCCTTATCATTAAAAATGACAATTTCAGTTTCTGACTTCTCCACCTAAAATGATCTAATGGGGCCATGTTTTTCACTAGCGCTGTTAATTTAGTTGGCAGTATGATTTTCTTTAAATTAGATTTGGGCAATCAAGAAAAGCTCGTTTTTAATTAGACAAAAATCCAGGAATGAATGTCTGCCTCCTACCTATTATAAAACAATTCTACCGCTTTTAAAAGGATTATCCTTTTTGTTGGAGTTTGGGTTAACTCCATCCTCAGTTACCATTGTTAAAAGAATGCTAATTAACAGCAGTTTTTGCACCCTTCTAGGATTATTCAAATTTTTCCTTCAATTCATGGGGTGTTTAAAATTGGTGAAAACGTGCAAATGAGTTCATTTGCCATCAAAACCAAGAAAAAAAAGTTGTTTGAATGAGCTTGTGGTATTGTTCAATTCCTTAGAGTTGCTTTGTTGATAAGAAACCATCACTCCATTTATTTATATATTGCCATGTTTAATAGTGCCCTTTATTTATTTGATCAAATTTATAGAGCTGCCCAACTCAACCAACTCTGGGTAGCTTGCAATAAAAACAGCCAATATAAAACTCCACAATAAGTTAGCAACAGGAGATAAAAATGACAGGATAACAATCCTTCCAAACAATATGAATAATATTCTTACAGGACATTTTGATATTGGCCCTACAAAGTGAGGGAAGAGAGGCATCCAGCTGAATGGGCCTTCCTCCTTCTTTGTGGGGATCAAAATGTGAAACATCTCAAAGTGAGGATGGACCTGAGAGAATCCTCAGGTCCTTTTTAGTTCTCGAAGCAGTTGCCGTTTCAGATATTGAACAGGGATATTTCAGTCTACATGACTCATATTTTGGTTTGCGTCTTATCTGGTACGTACCATCATGCAATCTTCTTTCTGGGTAAACAACATTATGAAAAACACAGAAAACGAGAAAACAGTAGTAAGCAAAAGGAATTAAAAGCATGAGAAAGAGAAAGGAAATAGAGTTAAATCTAATTTACACCAACATCATTCACTATATATTGCCCTTTCTCTCCTGGCAAACATCCTTGCTTCCACCATGTCATACACTAAACAGTCTCTGTCCTTGTTCTCTGAACTTCTCACATCTCTCTTTCTGAGGATCTCATTGGCCCCATCCAAACATATTTCTTGAACAGCCATACCCTCCTACCACTAGCAGTGAATGCTGCATGTGGCATTGTAAGCTAAGGCTGGCAGGGGCACCATAATGGAGTGGGGGAGCCAAAATGACAGACACAACCACAGACCCCTCTGAATGTCAACATGCACGTGACATTGACACACAAAGAACCAGGGCTTAAATCTTGGGGTCACACCAACCCGTTGGTCCTCTCTCTGTGGATACCTCTGAAGGCTGGTAACCTAGCGTATGCTGTCTTATTAAGTGTTTTCTTATGCTGTATTTACTTGTACATTTCCACCACCCTTAACGTTAGTTTGTTATTTTGTTTAATGTGTTAAACAAACCATCTCTGCAGATGGTTCTAGACAAGCACACAAGTGTTACGCGTTTTGTTTTGTTTCTGGAGATCCATGACTTCTTCTCCCAATTTTATTGTTTTTGCTTTTTAAAGTATAAGCTGCCCAGAGTCAGTCTAAATTTAATAAAATAAAGCAATAAACAAATGAATAAAACAAGAAAAAGCATTGACCCCAAACTAGCTAGCCTCATTTTAACCTAGAATGACATGCAAACCCAGTCTGTGTGGTTAACTGTAACTGCGTGGGATGTGTAAGTTCAGGAAATTGACCTGGGCTGTAGAAATCAAGATGACCACTAGTGACCACAAAGTTAGTGGTTTCTGCATCTTTTTGCTGCCTTCTGGATTTTGGCAACCCAGATCTGGTAGTCCTAAAATTGAATTAATAACCGTGGTTCAACTAACAGTGGGTAACATGGTGTGGAAATAAGTTTAGAGGAAGATATTAAATATTCTTTTGATAAAGATGGTAAGGAGATTGGAGAGGCACCCTTAGTTTTGTTTGGCTTCTTCACTGGTACTGCTGGTATCCCCCTAAAAGAAATACAGTTTCAGCTAGCAATAAGAAGACATAATTTGGTTCCAGTGGAAATCAAATGAAGGAGCTGTGTTAAGCATTAAGTGAAGCATTTTGTAATGACCAGAACGTTCGAGCATTCATTCAATGACAGTCTAGAGGCTTGAGCTCTTTTAACCATTTAATGATGTGAAGCATCCGATACAAGGTAAAAGTCGCAAATGCCTTTTTCCCACGCGTTCTACAATTTAAAATAAAAAAGCCTCTAAATTCCCCCCTCCCATCCCCAAAAGCAAGTGCCCCTCCCTTGCAAGCAGATGGCCTGGATGGTATTCGGCCAGATGGCCTTGGGCAACAAACACCTAGCCTAAACAAAATAATTCACACTCCGGCCCGGCTCCCCCTCCCTGCTGACGACTCTCAGTCTGCTGACACAGGTACGAGAAAGATGGATGTGATTCCAATAAGGATGTTCTGTGAACATTTGATCGGAGAGTATGACACATTTTGCATTACCATTATATAGAAACTCTGAGAAGTGAATAGCTCATTTTCAGCCAGTGGGAAGATGCCCCAGAAAATTCAAACTGTGTGGACATTAGTCTATTAGTGGCCTTAACGACCAATAACATAATGGAACTAAGAAACAGTTAAATAGCTGAGTCCCAAGGTTGTGCTACCAATCAGAACCAGTGGAAAGCAGGTTTGGGAAGAAAGACAACAGCTGAAGGAATCACCAGGGAAGGTCAGCAAAAGATTGCATTTTCTGGGTTTGTACAATTCATTGAAACATGAACTAACCGAACAACCACATTTGTATGATATGCTAAGCCACAAAAGAGCCTAATCAGGATAAAAGCTAATCATACTTAGCATGTTGTGGGAATACATCGGTTAGGTCTCTTTACTTGACTTAGTTGAATATGTGTGAGTGCAGAGCCTCTGATTTTAGGAGACCAATAAATGGGCTGCAAAACATACAGTAGGTTTTTCTCTTTAACTACACTTATTTTTCCCTTGTACCATCCAAATGTAATCACTGGCCCATCCTCCAAGATCCACATGTGGCCTTTGAGCAACACTGTTTTGCATTTTTTCCCCGCAAGAAATGCTCCATTATGACAGGCTTAACTTGTGGAGAATGTGCCTTGATAACAATGCAGAAGGGGAACAACGATAGACCAGAGTTACACAAAAATTCAGTAGTCCAGCTGAAATGGCATATGGATCATCACTTGGAAAAACAATCCGCCCAGAGTTCCTCTTTTGGGGGAGATGGGTGGTAACTAAATTTGAATAATAAATAAATAAATAAATTCACTGCTCTGGGGTTGAAATACTGTATATCTGAGTAAATACAGGGAAATAATGCTTTCCCTTGGACATACTGGGTTCACACAATATACTAAACCCTAAACTAGGTTGACAATGCACAATTGCTGTTCTCGCATAAGAATATGCCTAAGAATATTAATTAGATTAAGATTTAACATGATGCCTGCTACATGTAACATACTAAGATCGTCACTGGTATAGAGACAAATAAAACCCCTTCTCCGTTATCTCTAAATGGACAGATCACATACAAGGAAACCAAGGTAATAGTATGCAATTAGTACGCATGTTAGGAAATTCTAGGATAGGGAAATGACCAGTAAATGTTTTAAAAGACCATGTAGGGAATGAAGTGCCTTTGTATGTACAATAAATGTAAAGTTTAATTATATAAGGCAAAAGTATACATTAAACTAATGAGAAATGGACACGTGTTATGCATGTTTTTAACTAACATAGCCATCCCAATGCTGGTATTTATTTTATTCATTTGTATTTATTAAACAGATTTCTACGCCACAGCAATCAAAAGACTCTCAGCAGCTTACATACAAAAAGTACAATTTAAAAAGATGAAACACCATAAACAGTACAAAATGCAACAGTACTGGGAGACAGATCGTACAACAAATTGTTGCTGAACAAACATTTCTCTTTATCTGTTGGCCTCCTCTACCCATTGGGCATGGAACTGTACCATGCCCAATGATACAGTTATACCACAAACCTGGGCTTCCAAAAATGCTGAACTATCCACTACCCAGTGCCATTTTAGCTTAGTCTCACCTGTTCTGTAAACCCACCTCTTGGCATTATGATAATACTGTAGGAACAACCACCAGTCAGAAAATATCAGGGACGGTCAGACCCCTGACAGTGTCTTTCTGATCCTTGAAGTTTCAAAATGGGTATGAAAGGAATCCAACTAGGAAAGGAGAAGATCTCCATCTAGTGGAGGCATGAAATACCTCCTTCCACTGTACCCATTAGCCTGTTGCAAATAAAATACATGTTATGGCACATTATATTGTGCACTCAATTCTTTGCTCTAATACTCCTTTGAGATGCATATCCCTTTTTCCTTTCTTTTTTGTTTGCAATTACACATAAATGGCATGCATGTAGCAGATTTCCAATTCGAATCCTCTTCATCCTACATCTATCCCTTTGGGCTCTCGAAGAAGATAGGTGGCCAAATGTGTGGAGGTAGGAGGGGACTAGCACTTAACAGCTGGGAGGGGAAAAGGGCTGGAGTGAAGAAGCAAAGTAGGGAGGAGTAGGTGTCACGCCAATAGCCAGAGACAGGATGTTCTGTTTCTTCTAGAATTTTTTTTTCCTGTGCCCTCAAGGCAGTGTTGACTCCTGGCGACTGTCTGGACAAGTCCCTGCAGTTTTCTTGGCAATATTTTAGAAGTGGTTTGCCATTGCCTTCTTTCTAGGGCTGATGGTGACTGGCCCAAGGTCACCCAGCTGGCTTTGTGCTTAGGGCAGGGCTAGAACTCATAGTCTCCCAGTTTTTAGCCTGGTACTTTAACCACTACACCAGACTGGCCCTCTTCTAGAATTTAGGAGGTGTTTTTGGATTTTTCTTTATTATTTTAACTAAGTTTTAAATCAGTTGAAATAAACTCATGAAGAAAGGGAAGAGTTTCACCAGGGGCTACTATCCATGTTGCATTAATGAAACTTATACATTTATCACATCTATTGTCAGCATATTTCTTAAATTAATGCTGTACTTTCTCTAAGGAAATAGCCATGCAAGTATTCCAGGGCAGCAAAAAGTTATATCTGTATTATATTCCAAAATGTCTGTCACTGAAGAGGAAAATGCACTTTGGTTTTTCTGTAAATTGGGCTTATTTGTGAGGTAAAGCAATCACATGCAAATTGTGATTATGGTGATAAGAACTCTTGCCTGAAGTCTCACAGATAAGATCAAAGTGAAGAACTCTGTAAAATTCTGATTATTGAAAGATTTAAATCTATTAATTGATTGATTAAAAATGTCTGAATACTGCCCATATTGTATGATTTATATGGTAGAGGCCCCCACAAGTACTGTTCTTCTGCCTCATCATGGGGTGGGGGGGTTCTTGGGAGGGATGAGTGAAGAACCTTGGGAGTGTATGCCATGCATATATACTCCCAGCAGGGTCACCCAAGGCATGAAGGTCATCCCAGCTCTCCAGCTAAAGCAAGCAGGCATTTATACTGGGCAGCAGCGATAAAGGAAGATGCTGGAGGCAGATGATCACTTTAGTGACAATGGCAAAGACATCAATTCATACTGCATGGGAGAAGGCAATGGCAAGCCACTCCTGTATTTCTGCCAAGAAAACCACATGGATCAAAAATATAAAATGATTGATGATATAGCTAGGTGATGGGCCCCTCAGGTCAGATGGCACACAATATGCCACTGAGCAAGAGCTGAGGATCTTCCAGAGTACTAATGGCATTTATGATGTGGCTAAATTAAAGCCTTCAGGACATCTAATTGCTGATGTCGCCATACAGAAAAAGAAAATCCGAAGCTGCAGAGATAGAATTACAGGAGGAACATGGCATGGACACAGAAAAGCTTAACACGGTGATAGAAGAAATGAAATGACTACAAATTGACATTTTAGGCAGCAGTGAATTGCGATGGACTGGTCGGGGATGCTTTCAGTCAGAAGTTCACACTGTTTATTACTCAGGACATGAAAAACAAAGAAAAAATGGTGTTGTTTGTAATGGCATGTGGAAATGACCTTGGGAGACAGGAGGAAGAGCCGCAGACCGGACAACTGGCATGTAAAAGGTATCTCAGCCCACAGAAGAAGGAGGGGGGCATGGGAAGCATTTCAGAAGGGACCCTCCCTAGTTCTTCCAGAGAATAAAAGGAAAGGAGGGGAAGAATACTTTCAGTCTTGCAAGATTCTGTTAATGGAATCCTACAATAAAGATAGAGCTAGTACTCCTGGGTGTGCTTCTTTCTGGACTACCATGAAGGGCTAACATTGCTTTTATACTTAGGAAGGGTAAGGACAGTACTTGGCTACAATGCAATCAATGACCAAATAATATCAATTAGAATTTGTGGACAGCCCTTTAATATGACGATCGTTCAAGTTTATGCTCCAACCACCAAAGCAGAAGAAGAGGTTGATGAGTTTTAGGATCAAGTTCAATTTGAAATTGACAAAACTTCAAAGCAATATGTGCTGCTTGTGATCAATGTCGAAGTTGGAAACATGAAAGAGGATAATGTAGTTGATTGAATGGCTTAGGAAACCAAAATGAAGCACCAGACTGACTTATCAATTTCTGCCACTCCAATAATTTCTTCATAGCTAACACTGTCTTCAAACAATCAAAATGACATGTCTATACATGGACATCACCAAATGGAGTATACAGAAATAAAATTGACTATATTATTGCTAAAAGGAGGTGGAGGAGCTCAATTATAACATCAAAGACATGGCCAGGTGCCGACTGTGGAACAGATCGCAAACTGCTCATATGCAAGTTCCAAATTAAGCTAAAGAAGAAGGAAGCCAGTCAGCTTGCATGATATGATCTTGAGCACATACCCACCATTTTCAAGGAAAACATCAGGAATCACTTTGAAGTCCTCAACCTCATTGATGGAGAACCAGAGCAATTATGGAATGAACTTAAAGAAGTTAGTAAGGATGAATGCAAAAAGAGACTGCCAAAAATGAAGAAAGAGGAGGCAAACTGGATGTTAGAACAAACCATGGAAATTGCCAAGAAGAGAAGAGAAGCCAAAGCCAGGGAAAACAAAAATCTCAGAGAGGAACTTAACGAAGAGTTTCAGAGAGCTGTTAGAAAAGACAAGAAGCAGTATTACAACAACATCTGTAAAGACACTGAAGATGGAAACAGACATAGACAAACAAGGAAAGTCTTTCAGAAGATCTCTGAACTCAGAAGGAGGCTCCAACCTTGAATTGATATGCTAACAGACTCCAATGGACAGATAGTAACCGATTCAAAGAAGATAAAAGGAAGATGGAGTACACTGAAATACTGTACAGTATGGATGTCAACATCCAAGATACCTTAGAAGATTTTCCCTACTTACAGTAACCTCCAGTACTAGGAGATGAAATTAGATCAGCACTCCGGTCATTACTAGGTCAGGAGGCTACAGGAACTGGTGGAATACCCCACTGAAATATGGCAAGCAACAGAAGAAGAATCAGTACAGGTTCTAACCAAGCTTTGCCAGCAAATCTGGAGAATGACAAAGTGGCCAACAGATTGGAAGAGGTCAATCTACATTCCAATACCAAAAAAAGGAGACTTAACAGAATGTGCAAACTATAGCCATTCCTCATTTAGCAACTACCTCAGCTAGTGGCCATTTGCAAATGCAACAGTAATAAATGGTAATAAAAAATTCATTTTCTGACCAATGTGTGCATTTACAGCCCAGTTTCATGCACCTGACAACACATGCTGGAGTGAGAGTAACACTGGTGTAGCTGTACGAGATCACTTTATTTGAATGAGACGACAGTAACCAGTGATCTTTGCAGTCTTTTTTTTCTCCCTTTCTCTCTCTCACATGTTCACTCAGCAACCATTTTGCTAATGACCAAGTCATTGGAACGGAACATGGTCGCTAAACGAGAAGGGTGTATATTGTACAATATCCTTAATTTCACATGTTAGCAAAATACTGTTTAGGGTCATCCGATGCAGGTTAGAGCCATACATAGAAAAAGAGATGCCAGATGTTCAAGCTGGCTTTAGAAAAGGCCGAGGAACACAAGACATTATTGCTGATGCATGCTGGATAATTGAGAAAGCCAAAGAGCACCAAAAAGAAATCAATATATAATGTATCGATTATAGGAAGGCTTTCAACTGTGTTGATCATGTCAAGCTGTGGAATGTGCTCAGAAAAATGGGAATCCCAGAACATCATATTGTCCTCATGAGAAACTTATATACAGGTCAAGAAGCCACAGTATGGACAGGCATGGAGGGCACAAAGCTTCTATGCAAAACTCTGACTCTTACTCTTCAGAGAAAATCATGCTGAGGGTAAAAGGGGAAGAACTGGAAACAGAGGAGGAAAACTGCAATAGTAGGAAGACGATGTACAAGCACGAGGCTGGAAGGGAGAGAGAAGATGTGTTGTAACTGTTATCTCAGTATAGTCTGAGCTGGGAAAGGAAGTGCAAAAGCAGTGTCCAGTCTGCCAGCATTCTGCAAGCTGCAGCATTTTAAAGGCATTCAAGAGAAGCTGTTTTAAAACGTTTCCCCCCCCCCTTTACTTTGGTGAATGAGTATGGCTGTCTTTAAAATGAAATTGAGATTTCAAGAATTATGCAAAAGTAAATAAGCCCATGGTGAAAGGTGAAAGGTCCCCTGTGCAAGCACTGAGTCATGTCTGACCCTTTGGGGGGATGCCACTTTTGCAACATTTTCTTGGCAGACTATAGCAGGGTGCTTTGCCATTGCCTTCCCCAGTCGTCACCTTCCCCAGCAAGCTGGGTGCTCACTTTACCGACCTCAAAATGGAAGGCTGAGTCAACCTGAGCCGCTACCCAAGAATCCAGCTTCTGCTGGGATCGAATTCGGGTCGTGGGGAGAGTTTTCAGTAGCAATACTGCTGCCTACCACTCTGCACCACATGAGGCTTCAAATAAGCCCATACCTCCCATTAAATTATTGTTTTAAATATTAGCTCTATAAAATGGTAAAGGTCTATCACTTTGATATATAAATTAAATTTTAATTATTAAAAGTCATATATTTCTTGCCCAAAACTATCCCCAAAGTTTTATTCATGGAAGAGGGGGCACATAAATGTAGCTTATCATTTAGGTTATCATTAGGTCATGGTACTGCAAACTTTAAGAACCCCAGCCTCACACTAATGGAATAAAATATGCACTAAACACACATTGGCTGGGTCTACACATCATACTAAGCCTGGTTTATTTTATAAGCCATAGTGAACGTGTTCACATATTGCACTAAAGCATAAACCATACTTACCATCTACAAAAGCTAGATTCATATAACATGCTAAGACACAAAGAAGCCACATTATGCCAGAGTTTAAAAAAAATATGTTCTTTGTTTTTTATTATTTTAATTTAATGGCTGCCCATCTCAAATTCATGACTCTGGGCAGCTAACAGTCTTAAAAGAAAATATAAAAGCATAAAGAAAAGAAAAATAGAAAACAACCCACATAGAAATGGCAGCCGGAATAAAAACAGACCCATCAATCACACATCAACATAACCAATGTACAGGCTTGCCTCCACCTCCTGATCCCCCTGGGCTGGTGACAAAACGAAGTCTTTAAGGCGTTATGAAAGGCTGACAGCACTGGGGCCAATCTAATCTTGGCGGGAATTATGTTCCAAAAGGTGGGTACCGCAACAGAAAATTTTGGCAATCCAAAGCTACTTTATTATCTATGATTTACTCAGTGGACCCAGTATCTGGGATTGTACAAGATACTAGCCATAAACTAACCACATGGGCAAGGTTTACAAAAAATACTAGGCTGAAATATGGTTGTTGTTGGTTCAGTATATCATTTAAATGTAGTCACAGAACGAGTATAATTATATGACTTCCTGTATGGAGATAACCTTGAAGAAAATATGCAGCAGCATTTAGGAAAACATCAGTTTAGTCTGGAAAGACAGGAATAGGTGAGGAAGAACCTTGCCTTGACCCTCTTCGATATATGAGGGATGGAAAGAGAAATTTTGTCTGGCTTTCAAGATTCTGTTATTATAGCCTGTATCAGTAAAGCAGAGTTCTAGTATTTCTTGAGCTGTCTGTTTCCTGACCCGGTCTACTTTGAGAGGCTGACACTTCTAGACTGGGCTCACACAAGACAGTTGTCTAGGCTAAAATAGGGGTTTGGGGGAACTAAAACAACAATCCCCCTTTCCTCTTTGACATCCAGTTTGCAGAACTTGGTAATTTTCAATTTCTTTAAAATACCTTTTCCTATATATGTTCTCTTTGACAAGTCTCATGTGTTGTTATTGTTGTTTGAGAACACTACATGTGGAACAACAAATAGGGGTCTCCGGGGATCATTATGTTGTTTAAAAAGTGGTTGGCTGAGTTTCATGCATTTAATCCCAGGACAACAGTTAGGCTTAATGACACATTCTGTGTTGGAGAACACTCCCGGGAATACCATGGATAGCCAAGAAAACAAACAAATGGATGATTGAACAAATCAACCCAGGGTTCTCACTCAAGGCACAAATGACCAGCTCACTTTTTCATACTTCACATATCATCTTATTTGAAGACCTAGCTCTCTGGAGAAGTCTATAAAGTTGGGAAAAGTGGAAGGAAAGAGAAGAAGACAATCAGCAGCAAGGCAGATGGACTCAATTACACTGGTGATGGCTGTACAGCCATTGGACAGTGGATGGCAGACAGATCATCATGAAGAAAGTCCATCCATGTGATTGCTAAGAGTCAATGCCAGGATGGCACATAAACAGTCAATGATTAGCTGACAAAGATAGACGTAAAAAGAGAATTCTTAGGGCTGAGAGTTCCAAGCTTGGGAAAACGGCTTATTTTGTACTACAATTTTCCCAATGTGGTGTTATCCAGAGATATTGGACTTTTTGTTGTTGTTTATTCGTTTAGTCGCTTCCGACTCTTCGTGACTTTATGGACCAGCCCACGCCAGAGCTTCCTGTCGGTCTTGCCCTTGGTCGGACCCTCTTCCTTTTGCCCTCCACTCTCCCTAGCATCAGCATCTTCTCCAGGGTGTCCTGTCTTCTCATTATGTGGCCAAAGTATTTCAGTTTTGCCTTTAATATCATTCCCTCAAGTGAGCAGTCTGGCTTTATTTCCTGGAGGATGGACTGGTTTGATCTTCTTGCAGTCCAAGGCACTCTCAGAATTTTCCTCCAACACCACAGTTCAAAAGCATCTATCTTCCTTCTCTCAGCCTTCCTTATGGTCCAGCTCTCGCAGCCATATGTTACTACGGGGAACACCATTGCTTTAACTTTAATATCTTTCCCTCAAGTGAGCAGTCTGAATCTGAAAACCTTTGCCTAGCACTGTGCTTTGAGTGTTACTACTTCTCTAATAGAAAGGGCTTGAAATGGAACAAATAAGTTCGACCAACATGTTTGTATAGTCCACTAAAGTGAATTCAAATTAGCAGACTGTCATTAGTAAAACAAGAGCCAGAGGCATGGCTGGCATTCCCTACAGTGTAATTTGATCTTGTTCTCAGCGGCTAATTATATGAACAAACACATCTTCCATTAACTCTGCCTGATAAACTGCTTTTGGGTGGATACTATCTGCAAGACGTGCAAAATCCTACTTATTTTCTTCTTTTACAAGGGAAAGATACCTATGTTTGTATATTGCATACTGTATATGCATGTTGTATCTTGTTTGTAGTCCATTATTTTATTTATTTATTTATATTTATTTGTTTATTTTTATTCCCCCTTTATTATTTCTATAAATAACTCAAGGCAGTGAACATACCTAATACTCCTTCCTCCTCCTACTGTATTTTCCCCACAACAGCAACCCTGTGAGGTGAGAGAGGGTGACTGGCCCAAGGTCACCCAGCCGGCTTTCATGCCTAAGGTGGGACTAGAACTCTCAGACTCCTGGTTTCTAGCCTGGAGCCTTCACCACTAGACCAAACTGGCTCTTATTCTGTTTATCCTGCTGAAGTCCAAGGGGATAAACAGAACAATGGCAAAAATATAATAGAACCAGAAAAAGTATCTGTGCAAATGTAACAGATAAGCCATAATTTTTAGATGCACCTAGGAACTAACCATTTATGAAGGTTAAAATAATTTGACTTAAACTCAGTTACAGCTAATGACTGGAAAATAAGTATAGCTGGTTCCTTTGCTCAGCCAAGCAACAAGGCCATGCCCGTACTGCAGATGGGGACTATTTTGAACTTGGCTGATCAGAAGCCTGGAACATGTTGTTTTTATCAGTCCATTAACGTTTGTAGCTGTGGTTAGAACTGTTAAGGACTACTACAATAAACTTGTCCAATTAGGTTTAAAACGAAGCCAACCAAGCTTATATGCAGATGTCTCCAGTTCACAGAGGGCTTAGAAAATTCTATATAACTGAGCACAAATGCACAACTTGAGAAATCCCACATCTGAATGCCAGTTTTAACCTCTGTGTGAACTTGTACCTTTACATATCCCTTTAGGTATCCTTTTTGTAGTACCACTATATCTGATATGTCATATTTACAACAAAGGAAGGCAGCCTTGAATTTAAGACAACCCCCACTTCCAAAAACAAAGATCAGATTAAAAATGTATGTATTAAAAAAAATGTATCTGCTCAACTTCCCTACTTTATCAACTAATGGTGTTAGCTCCCACTAAAATTAGTCCTGAGGACTTTTCCTCCTAATAAATATGCACAAATCACTGACTCATATATGTTTGAACATAGATGCAATGGCCAGAGGCCACAGTCCAAAAAAGGGCAGGACAAAATATAGGTAGTCCTCACTTACCAACCACAATTGGGACCGGCAACTCCACCGCTAAGCTCCACAGAAGCTAAGCGAAAAATCATCTGACCAGGCCAAACTTATGACATCACTTCTGCTTCCGTTATTAAGCGAATCACTGCAGTCATTAAGCGAGACATAATGTGACCATGACTTGCGATTTCACTTCTGCGTCCTCCATTAATTCTGCTTGTTGGAAGCCAGTTGTGAAGCTCACAAATGTTAATCAGGTGACTGCGACAGTCATTAATATGCGCCAGTTGTGAAGCACCTAAATGGTGATCACATGACTGCAGGATACTACAACAGCTGCAAATGCAAGGATTAGTCACAAAGCTGCATTTATTCAACCATCTTAACTTTGAACGGTTGCTAAACAAGGCAGTCGGTAAGCAAGGACTATCTGTAAATAAATAAATGATTGCCCATATACAAATCACACACAATCATGCAAACTCAAGAAAGGGAGAAACTGGATATCTTATTCAGCAAGCATAAAACAATACATATTTATTCTGTAAGATGTCCCATTGACTTCAATAATTCTTATTCCTTGGTAAACACACTTAGGAGTTTTAGTTCTGATCTGTGTGTATGCTAGCCTCATTCTCCTCTCTTTCCCCCTCCATATGTAAGAGGATAAAATTGTCTCTGTCCATGGAGAGTCTCCACCGATTGAGAATCTTGATTTTTCCCAAGCTCTTATATGCATGAAAAGCTTCCATAGATACCAGCAATCAAATAGGAAAACTGTTTTAATTAGATAAAGAATTGGCTTTCTCCCTACCTCCCCCCCTTTTTTTTTATTAATACAAGTATATGTGGATAAATAGACCAGTAATATTTGCACAGTTATTTGCACAATGGCAGCAAACAGAACTGCAACTCTGAGATGTTGAATAGATTGTAATTTCTCACAAACTTGAAAGTTACATGATAGAAGAATCCATAGTCTTTCAGATAACATATCCATTAACTCTGAGTTCCTATGTGTGCAAACAGACTACACTGACTGATTATGTGCCATCAAGTCGTTGTCGATTCTTAGCAAACACAGAGATTTTCTCCATGACAATCTGTCCCTAACCTGGTCTTTCAAGTCTGCCAACAGTGCACTCATTGTCACTGTAACTGGGTTCATTTACCTTGCTGCTGATCATCCTCTTCTTTCCTTTCCTTCTACCTTTCCCAACATTACAGCCTTTTCTAGAGAGCTGGGTCTTCGCATAATGTGTCTGAAGAAAGATAATTAAACAGATTGCATTGGTTTCTGATTTTTTTAAAACTATGTGAAATTCAGTTTTCATTCAGAGAAGAACAAGCATCCTGGGAAATACCTATAAAATATTTTGTGGCAGCTTTTCACTGAGCAGTACTGAAATGCTTTGTAACATTTCTGGAGCATGGACTGATCAGTACTAGACAGTGCTTTCTATTTTAACTAGATTATAACATGAAATAAGGAAACTTTAAACCAAAATGTCCATGACATACTGTATACTAACATAATACACCTTATTGTTGTTGTTGCTTACTCGTTTAGTCGCTTCCGACTCTTTGTGACTTTATGGACCAGCCCATGCCAGAACTTCCTGTCGGTTGTCAACACCCCCAGCTCCCCCAGGGACGAGTCCGTCACCTCTAGAATATCATCCATCCACCTTGCCCTTGGTCGGCCCCTCTTCCTTTTGCCTTCCACTCTCCCCAGCATCAGCACCTCCTGTCTTCTCATTATGTGGCCAAAGTATTTCAGTTTTGCCTTTAATATCGTTCCCTCAAGTGAGCAGTCTGGCTTTATTTCCTGGAGGATGGACTGGTTTGATCTTCTTGCAGTCCAAGGCACTCTCAGAATTTTCCTCCAACACCACAGTTCAAAAGCATCTATCTTCCTTCTCTCAGCCTTCCTTATGGTCCAGCTCTCGCAGCCATATGTTACTACGGGGAACACCATTGCTTTAACTATGCGGACCTTTGTTGTCAGTGTGATGTCTCTGCTCTTGACTATTTTATCGAGATTGGTCATTGCTCTTCTCCCAAGGATTAAGCGTCTTCTGATTTCCTGACTGCAGTCAGCATCTGCAGTAATCTTTGCACCTAGGAATACAAAGTCTTTCACTGCTTCTACATTTTCTCCCTCTATTTGCCAGTTATCAATCAAGCTGGTTGCCATAATCTTGGTTTTTTTGAGGTTTAGCTGCAAGCCAGCTTTTGCACTTTCTTCTTTCACCTTCATCATAAGGCTCCTCAGTTCCTCTTCGCTTTCAGCCATCAAAGTGGTATCATCTGCATATCTGAGATTGTTAATGTTTCTTCCAGTGATTTTAACTCCAGCCTTGGATTCCGCAAGCCCTGCATGTCGCATGATGTGTTCTGCATACAAGTTGAATAGGTAGGGTGAGAGTATACAGCCCTGCCGTACTCCTTTCCCAATCTTAAACCAGTCCGTTGTTCCGTGGTCTGTTCTTACTGTTGCTACTTGGTCGTTATACAGATTCTTCAGGAGGCAGACAAGATGACTTGGTATCCCCATACCACTAAGAATTTGCCACAATTTGTTATGGTCCACACAGTCAAAGGCTTTAGAATAGTCAATAAAACAGAAATAGATGTTTTTCTGAAACTCCCTGGCTTTTTCCATTATCCAGCGGATATTGGCAATTTGGTCCCTAGTTCCTTTGCCTTTTCTAAACCCAGCTTGTACATCTGGCAATTCTCGCTCCATGAATTGCTGAAGTCTACCTTGCAGGATCTTGAGGATTACCTTACTGGCCTGTGAAATGAGTGCCACTGTTCGACAGTTTGAGCATTCTTTAGTGTTTCCCTTTTTTGGTATGGAGATATAGGTTGATTTTTTCGAATCTGATGGCCATTCTTGCGTTTTCCAAATTTGCTGGCATATGGCATGCATTACCTTGACCGCATCGTCTCGCAAGATTTTGAACAGTTCAGCTGGGATGCCGTCGTCTCCTGCTGCCTTGTTATTAGCAATGCTTCTTAAGGCCCATTCAACCTCACTCTTCAGAATGTCTGGCTCTAACTCACTGACCACACTGTCAAAGCTATCCCCAATATTGCTATCCTTCCTATGCAGGTCTTCCGTATATTCTTGCCACTTTTTCTTGATCTCTTCTTATACAATGGCTACGTCTCATAACATTAGTGAATTCTAAACTGATAGAATGCCTATATGTTCATAACTATAATTTTAGGCTCTATAAAACAACTTTCCAAAGGCCAAGAGTAGAGGTCATCCTCACTTCGGAGGGTAAACTGTTGCATAGGAGGGGAGCCCCAACAGAGAACACCCACTTTTGGTCCCCCTCCCAGTTAGACAGGGATCCTGAGCAGGTGTTCTCTTACAGTCTGGATCAGGAAGGCAGATTTGCAGGAAATGTATTCTCTTAGATACATAGGCTTTAGGCCATTAGGGCTTTAAGATAGCAATCATCACCTTGAATTGCACTTGGAAACATTCTGGTAGCCAGTGTATCTTCTGCAGCAATGGTATAATATGGCACTATCAAGACTAATTGGCAAGCATGCCAGCTGGTGCTTTTGGTAGAAGCTGGAGTTTCCAGGTTGTCTTCAAGGGAAGCCCCATATAGGGCTCCCTACACTGAAGTCATCTAAACTTATTTATATTATATATAAATAAGTTTAGATGACTGCAATGTAGCTGTCATCTAAACTTATTTAGCTTCAACTGGTCCAGAATGCGGCTGCGTGAGCAGTTATTGGTGCCCCCAAAAAGGCACATGTAACACCGCTGCTGCGCAAGCTGCACTGGGTGCCAGTTTGCTTCTGGGTCCAATTCAAGGTGTTGGTTATGACCTTTAAAGCCCTACATGGCATGGGGACAGGTTACCTGAGAGACTGCCTCATCCCCATCACATCGACCCACCCTACCCGGTCATGCAGAGAGGGCATGCTACGAACCCCGCCGGTAAGGGAATTCCACCTGGTGGGGTCCAGGAAGCGGGCCTTCTCTGCAGTGGCACCCGCCCTCTGGAATATTCTGCCCCCGGAGGTGAGACAGGCCCATTTGCTCCTGGACTTCCGGAAGAACCTAAAAACCTGGTTCTGCCGCCTCGCTTGGGGTGGGAGGGGCACCAGTTCATCTTGCGGGTGGCTAGTATCATAGATCTTTCCCCAAAAAACAAGATCTGCACTGCTTGGATTTTATATTTTATATCTATTTTATTTTTTACTGATATATTTCTATTGTAATTTATATGTTTTGATTGGGATTTTATCGTAAACCGCCCAGAGTCCCCTTTTCGGGAGAGATGGGCGGTGATAGAAATTTGAAAAATAAATAAATAAATATTTATATAAACTTATTTATATTATATATGATATGTACTGTATATTGCAGTCATCTAAACTTACAGAAATATAATGCAGCACAATCTTATACAGGTTGTATTCACTTGACAACCACAACTGGGACCAGCAACTCCACCACTAAGCGACATAGTTGTTAAGTGAAACATCACGTGACCATGGATTTATGTCAGTTCTGCTGTGGTTAAGTGAATCACCCATGCTCATTAAGCGACACATCATATGACTGTGACTTGTAATTTTACTGCTGGATTCTTCATTGACTTTGCTTGTTGGAAGCCAGTTGTGAAGCTCGCAAATGGCAATCACATGACCATAGGACACTGCGACGGTTGTAAATGAACGCCGGTTGCGAAGTGCCTGAATCACAATCACATGACCACAGGGATACTGCAACAGTTGTAACTTCAAGGACCAGTCATGAAGTTACTTCGCTAAAGGACCGGTCACTAAATAAAGCAGTTGTTAGCCAACGAATACCTTTATGTTTCAAGTATTAGGCTATGTCACTGGTTCTTAAACTGGGTGTAATTACTCCTAAAGTGGTAATTTGGGCATATGCTGGGGTAATGGAGCAATCTGAAATTGCTTGCTTGTGAGTTGAGGATAGTTTGGGCTGCTGCTGCTGAGATGCTTGTGTAAAATAGTTTAGTTTTTGCTAAAGCTTTTTTTTTTTTAAAGCATTTATGAATAACTATAGATTGGAGATTTTGGCATTAAGCTCAAAGATTTATACTCTTTGTCATATAATAAAAATAAGTCAATGTACTTTGTTTAGTATGGTCAATCTTTTATTAATTTATTATGTGCCATCAAGTCATTTTCAACTCCTAGTGGCCACATGGATTTTCTCCGTAATGAACTAAACCTAAACTGTTCTTTCAAGTCTCCCAATGGTGCAGTCATCGCCACTGTAACTGAGTCCATCCACCTTGCTGCTGGTCATCCCCTTCTCCTCTTTCTTTCTACCTTTCCCAGAATTAGAGCCTTTTCCAGAGAGCTAGGTCTTTGATGTATCTGAAGTAGGATAATTTGAGCCTGGTCATTTGTGTGTTCTCAAGTGAGAACTCTGGATTGATTTGTTTGATGATCCATTTGTTTGTTTTCTTGGCTGTCCACAATGTACTCAGGAGTCTTCTCCAACACCAAAGTTCAAAGGCATCAATACTCTTCCTGTCCTGCTTCTTTAAAGTCTATTTATTAATTTATACTGAATATTATTTGTATACCTTTAGTAATTTTCTTTGTCCACTGATTGCCATTATATCTTTTGAGACTATCTTTATTTTAAATGAATAAATAAAAGGGAAAAAAGTCTTTTTTGTGTGTGGGGGTTAATGACATTATTTGAGACTGGAAAAGGGGTAGTTGTGTCAAACCCATTTAAAAACCACTGTGCTAAGTTACAGTTTGTTTAATTGTGTTGCTGTGTTGATGTAGGCAAATGGCTGAGTTTGCATAACAAACTGAACCATAAACCATGCTTTATAAACTCCAGTGAGTTATAAACTACCTCAGCTTTGATGGAGAACCAACCTTGACAGTTTCCCATTGAAGTAATCAGCTTTCTCACAGAGATTTCACAAATTGGGATGTCAACATCCTTTTTTAGCCAAACCAAGGAATTATATTAGCTCCATAGTATTCTATTTTGGGTTCACACATTGCATTAAACTATAATCTGGTTTGCTTGAGTTTGGTTTTGCCTATGAACTACAGCCACTGTGGTGGATAAAACTATTGTTCGTGGCTTAGCACAATGGGTGAAGTCAGCTGTCATGCAATGGATGAACCAAGCAGTGAGTGAAGAAATCACAAAGACCCCAGGTAGAAAGCAGATAAAAGTTTCTTAGGACACACTTTCTAAAGCCGAAAATTAGAAATTAAAGTCCAGGAAATAGGGAGAGCATCACATTGGATATAGCTGCCCGAGGAACCATGTATGTGTGTGTGTGTGTGTGTTTTCCCCCCTGTTCAATCAATTCCCGGAGACTGCCTGAACAAGCCCTTGCAGTTTTCTTGGCAAGGTTTTTCGGAAGCGGTTTGCCATTGCCTCCTTCCTAGGGCTGAGAGAGAGTGACTGGCCCAGCTGGCTTCATGCCTAAGGCGGAACTAGACCACACAGTCTCTCGGTTTCTAGCCTGATGCCTTAACCACTACACCAAACTGGCTCTCACGTATATGTATTACAGTAATGTTATAATTATAAGCCTGATTGTACACACACACAATTATTTCGTATAATATCGATAAGACTATCTTTTCATCAAAGGTTAATCGTACGGTTTAGTCACTGCAAATGAAATAAATACTGAACCAATGAATAAATAACCATTCATACTCAGGGTTCAACTAACTGGATGTAGGAAAGTAATAAAATATTGGCGCGGCCTCCTGCCCATCCTACTCCTATTCTTTTGCCCTTGCGGCGAGGCGTTCTATTCTTTTTAAGGTCCGCCCCTGACGTCATCCTAAAGGAACCGCCCTAGCCAGCGACTGACCTTCCCTTCGGCTGGCAATCTTTGCCAGACTCCAAAATGGCCCACCAAGCCGCGCATAGCGGCGGCGACTATGATGACGTTTACACAGCCATTCCAGCTCATCGACCAATCAGCGGCAGACAGGGTGGTGCGCGAGGAATTCGAACTGTGTGGCGGTTGACGTCCGCGCTGTGGGTGGGCGGACGGACGGACGGACGAACGAACGGACAGGACCGGACGGAGGGGAGAAAAGGTGGGTGGACAAATGGCTACTCGCTGAGGTAGCTTCAAGGGCGGGAAGCGGGGTGGCTGTGGGTCTTTTCCGTCAGCTGCTTTCGAGCTGTCCGGGCCGGGGGTTGGATGGCGGGGAAAAGATTTTGCTGCAGGGCCTGCTTCCACACCAGCGAAAGCCCCCTTTTTCCTCCCCGCCTCGCAGCTCCGGATGAGAGCGCCACTAAGCCCTTCAGGACGTTCGCGGGAAATCCTCTGGTGGGTGATTTATTAAAATATTATTTCAACCTACTCCTGATTTCATATGTTTAGGACTTGTTAAGATAAGAGTCGAAGCCCTCACAGGTCTGCAGGGCTCCAGGTTGGGGAACCCCTGGAACTTTGGGGCAGCCCCTGAAAAGTACCCTCCTCCTCTCAGGACTTGTCTCTGTCAGATTTGGGGGCGCTTTCGTCTGCCACGTGGAGATCAGGCTGCTGAGCTACTTGGCAGGGATATTGTAACCCGGTAATCCATCAACTCCTTTACGGAGTATGAGAAGGCAGTAGCAAAGAGTTAAAGGAAGATTTTGCATTTACATAGTTTTGTTTTTTTGAAGAATCCCTGGCTTTCGCAACTTCACTCTGTTCTTGCAGAACAGGGGTGGGCAGCCTACACTCCCAGAACCACTGGTAGCACTCCAGTTCTGTTTACTACTATGGCCGTGCAAGCTCCCTCTGATTATCATAGGAATGGAATGATAAATGACTGGTGAAAATAGACGGTAATTCCTGCTGCTTTGAGGTGGGAAAAAATGAATACAGTACTGTATTCTAAATCCTCAGATAGCCATCTCAAAGGAAAAGCAGAGGAATCCCCCTAAATTTGTCCCCAAATCCCAGTCCATCCAAACTTCCACAGCAAGGTCACAGAGAGGTCTTCTTAACCTCTCAGCAGCTTTTGAAACCATCGACCATGCTATCCTTTTGGGTTGGCTCAGGGAGTTGGGGTGGGTGGTGTGGTTTTGTGCTGGTTCACCTCCTTCCTCCAGGGCCAGTCCCAATCAGTGTTGATAGGGAGCGAGAGATCCTGCCCACAGTCCCTCCTTTGTGGGGTGCCACAGGGTTTGGTTCTCTCCCTGCTCCTCTTTAACATCTACATGAAACCACTGGCTGAGATCATCCGTTGCCACGGGGTGAGATATCATCAATACACTGATGATACTCAACTATACATCTCCATCCTGGGTGACATAAGTGATGCTGTGTCTACCCTTTCTCAGTGCCTGGAGGCTGTGGGGGTCTGGATGGGGAACAACAGACTTCAGCTGAACCCTGGTAAGACAGAGTGGCTGTGGGTTAGGGGCTCCCGGGTATCCAGGAACTTACCATCTTTAGCTCTGGATGGGGTTGCACTGCCCCAGACAGATCTGATGTGAAACCTGGGGGTTCTCCTGGACTCACAGCTCCTGCTCGAAGAGCAGGTGGCAGTCGTGGCCAGGGGAGCCTTTGCGCAGCTTTGTGTTGTGCACCAGCTGTGCCCCTTCCTGGATCGGGAAGCCCTCCAGTCACTCATGCCCTAGTCATCTTCCATATAGACTTGTAACACGCTGTACATGGGGCTACATTGAAGAGCATCTGGAAGCTACAGCTGGTTCAGAATGTGGCCGCGTGAGCAGTTTTAGGAGCCCCAGGGATGGTGCATATAACACCTTTGCTGCGCAAGCTGCATTGGGTGCCAGTTTGCTTCTGGTTCCAATTCAAGGTGTTGGTTATCACCTTCAAAGCCCTACATGGCATGGGTCCAGGTTACCTGAGGGACCGCCTCACCCCCGCTACATCAACCCGTCCCACCTGGTCAGGCAGCGAGGGCATGTTACGGACCTTGTCCATGAGGGATTACCGATTGGCAGGGTCCAGGAGGAGGGCCTTCTCTGCTGTGGCGCCTGCCCTTTGGAATAAGTTACCCCCAGAGGTAAGACAGGCCCCCACTCTCCTGGCCTTCTGGAAGGGGGTTAAAACCTGGCTGGGCCATCTTGCTTGGGGTGGGAGGGGGGATAGCCACTCATGGGGGTGGTTGCCACCGTGATGAGGCCAACAATAAGATCTTTGTTTGCCATCTTGAATTTATAGTTTATATTTTGTATTTTTACATTTATATATATATATATATATATATGTATATATATATATACACACACACTGTGTTGTTTTAGTGACATGTTATTTTTGTCATTAAACTGCCCAGAGTTGTTGTATACAAGATGGGTGATGGAGGAATATGACAAATAAATAAATAAATAAAGATTACATCAAAGTGACAATAAGGTGGTGCTGTGATGCAAAACTTGACCCTAAGCACTGTACTTGCAACCTGATGTCTGATGTAAATATATAAGTTTTGGATTTTGTGTCATGGCACATTTAACATGTCATTCCTCCTCCATTTCCGATCACTAGTGTCTGTGCCAGTCCCAGCACTCTGTGGACCTCACCTTCTCTAAAAGTGTTATATGTGACCCTTGGCAAGCAAGTGTTTGCTTGCCTTGTTAAAAACGAATAAACACGATACTGTTCTTGCTCTCTGGAAGAACTGCAGCCTTGGTGTAATCCCGTTGTATGAGGAGAGTTGTTCTACCCTACGGTAACCAAAAATCAGAAGGAAAATGGTAGTGCTCACAAAAGCCTATGCCTTTTAATAAAATTTGTTACCCTGAAAAGTAACAAAGACTACCAGACTCCTCCAAAGTTAATTCCAGTAACTTTGAAATAAATGTTGTTAGCTTCATTTGGGTTTGCTAAAGTGCCTGATGGATTATCTATGCTGGAAGAGTATATCATCTGTTCTTCTTCTGAATTTTGCAGACAAAATTTGTATGCTCTACATCATGGGTTATGTATTCAACCCTTAGATGGATTGATTGCTCAATATCTTATGTCATTCTGGTGCAATTTCTATGTTGCAGCAGCCTTATATTACCGGATAGAAAATGTCCTTTCATATTTTAGAACTAAATTTTCAAAATGCCACTAGGTACATTTCATTATATTGTGTTAGTATGTTTCTCATTTGCAATTTAAGCATTAAATAATTTAGAGAATTTAGATGCATTTAGCATGGGTTGTCACAAAGTTGGTTCCTGTTACTTCATAACATAACTAATTTTTTTTAAAGCTAAAATGTAATGGAATACAGTTCACATTTGCAGATCTCAGACATTTTCCATTTAATTTAAAAAGTCATCTATAATAAAACGAGCTTGTTTTTGGAGATGCTATACCTTTAGAAGATTGAATGATTTCAACATCTCTACTTCTGTTTAACAGGAAAGGAAAAAATGTCCTTGAAAGCAGTTTCTCTACATAATATCCCTGGTGGTACACCTTTAAAGGATTTTGTAAAATTCCAAGTGAATTGTACTTCTGATTCGGCAGAAATTCTTCCTTCAGTGGTTCTTGCTTGCCAAAAAATTTGCTCGGGCAAAGAGATTAAAAGAATAAATGTTTTCCAGTCCACTTTAATATCTGGTGATATGCATTCTAAAGAATTCCTTGACTTCAGTGAAATAAAACCACCTTCTGAAGGAGCCCTGGGGCTGGTTTCTTCATGTCAGAAACAGAAAACTATGCCACTGACAAGGAGTGCCTTTCTAAAACGTAAAGCTTGTGAGCCATTATCTCTTGAATCGCCAGCAAAAATCTTCTCAAGAATGAAAAAAAGAGCAGTTCTTGTCAAAGAGAAAAACAATCCTCTAGAAACTAAATTGTTGGACTCAAAAAGTACCACAGATTATATTCTCACTCCTGAGAGGCACCGTGCCTTTCTGCAAAGACCAGAAAAAATACCCATAGTTGAAGATAAACCAGAGACAAAGCTGGATGAGGATTTTCTTGAAGAATCCAATGTAGAAACAGGTTGGTGTATAAATTCTTCCATATTTGCTTTGCTTAATGGCAGTATCTGACTTAGATGTGTGAGATATGATTACAAAAATAACCTGACTAAGGCTTCTACCTAGCAGTGATAGAAATTAGGCAGCCTGCTCCCAGCCTTAACTTAGACTTCTGTTATAAAATATTTGCTAATAGGTTTACCTTCACAATATGCTTGAACAAACTCCCCATTTCATCTGTTACCTATTGCTTTCCCCCCAACTTTCTCTTATTGTTCATTTTTTACACCCTGTATATTTCTGCCCTGCATGCACAAAGCTGCTTTAAACCACACTTGAATCATTGTTTCCCAACACCACTTCTTAAAGATAGCTGTCATTTGTAGCGTCCTGGCCCTCCAGCAACAGTATGCAGTCAAAAAATTAACTAATGGGATAATAGAGGAGTGATGAGGAAATATTTAATTAATTAACAGATTGTCAAATTATATGTTGGGCACTCCTGAGATCTCTCAGAAGCACATCTGAATTTCCTCAGTGATAACCCTTGTCTGTTGCTCTGGTTATATTGTATGAAGAAGACTATTAAATACAGTCTTCTAAAAGATTATCTTTAATATACTGGGTATTGAAAACTACTTGTCAGCGGGTTTGAGAGTTTTTGCCTTTTCAGTTTCAGTGGCAAATCCTACTGCAGTGAACAAAAATCTATGTACTGCAATAACAAGTCCTCCAGTTCTGGAATCACCTAACAAGTTCTTCTCTCGTGTGAAACAGAAGTTGCAGGAGAATCTGCTGCAAAAAGGTAATTCTTTTCATAGGCAATGAGAGGCTTTGCATATATTTTGTCTTGAAATTCTGTCTTCAATCTTTCCATCTGCAGGCTGCAACAATGTCTTGTGGTCATTGCAGAAAGTATAATTTTCTTGTAAAAAATGTTCTGCTTTTGATCACTAAAGTTACATGGAAAACTACCAAATGATTTGTAGTTGCTTTTATTTGTTTATTCATCATTCTAATTACAGATTGGGAACTTCTGAAATTTCCTCTGATGCCATAAAAATATATGCATTTACTTTTCTCAAAATAGAAATGGTCATCAGGTAGCACATGCACCTTTCAGCAAGCTCTTCATATATATATATATTTATTAATAATTTTTATGCAGATAAAAGATACATGTAAAGAAAAAAATAAGGCAGGCAGGCAAGCAAAACAAAGAAAGAAAAATAGTTAAAGAAACAAGAATCAGATATATAAGCGACTTCCAACCTTCTTTTCAATCATTATAAACAAACTTATTATCACTCCTTCCTCTTGATATTACAAAAATCCCTTCAGCCCCTTATTTAGTTCTTTTTCAATCATCAAATCATCACTTTTTTCCATGTTTAGCAAAAAGTCCATAAAATATTTCCAGGCTTTTATAAAAGTACTTACTGTTTTGTTCCTGACCAAAGAGGTCAGTTTTGCCCTTTCTGCCAATTCTGACATCTTCACAATCCATTCCTCCATTGTGGGACTTTCAGTATTCTTCCATCTCTGTGCATATAATAATTGTGCTGCAGTTACCATATATAAAATAAGTCTTCCATGAGACTTTTCTAATTGGCTATCTATAAATCCCAGTAAAAAGAGTTCTGGCTTTTTCTTGCTACTGATCTTTAAAATTCTTGGTATCATTGTACGTATTTGTATCCAAAATTTTCTGGCTTTTTCACAAATCCACCATGCATGGTAAAGTGTCCCTTCACGTTTTTCACATTTCCAGCTCCTCATTATTGCTAATCACTCCATCGTGGTTTGTCCACAGCTCATGCCTTCCATCAGGAAAGAAAAGTGGGGCTAGGGCAAAATGGGCAGACTGCTGGAGCTTGCCAGGCCTTCCCGGTGAGGATAGGCACACAAACAAACCTCTCCACGCAGGTTGAAGCAGGTGATAGCTCTCTGATTTGTCCTGTATGGAGTATCGTTCTCTGCAGGAGTCAACAGGAATGACGGCAGTCTGTTCCTCCTACATGGAGAAAGGAATATCAGGGTAACGGAATGATGTCATTCCATTAAGGTCCTCCATTGAGTCACATGGCCCACACTGACAGACTGTGATCTGGATCAGATCCAATTTTCCACTGGTACTCTGAAAGCACTGGATGTTGGCCTCATTCATTAATGCAAAACACTGCAAAATAGACTATAGATAATACTTCTGAGTTATCACTTCAGTGAAGTGTTCAAAAGGTTTTCTTCTACATTAAATCTTTTCTTTATTTTTCTTTATTTTTATGTTTTATTGTAATTTCTTTGATTGTGAGCTGCCCAGAGTTGTTGAGAGTAGGGATACATAAACATTTAATAAGTAATAATTATTATTATTTCCTGATGAGTCTTGAGTTTATCAAGTGTGTTTGATCATAAATGAGGCTTTGAAGAAAAAACAAAATAACTCTTCAGTTGCAAGCTTATATAAAGAATGAGATGCTATTTACAGGTAGTCCTTGTTTAACAATGCTCATTGGGACCAGAAACTCCATTGTTAAGTGATGCAATTGTAAGTTGAAAAACTATGTGACCATGCCACTTAGTGGCAGCAGTTCTGGCAGTCCCGGTTGCCGTCATTAGAGGACTGTATGGGTCGTTAAGCGAGGACCTCACATGATCATGACTTCTGACTTCCTGCCAGCTTCCTCATTGACTTTGCTTGTGGGAAGCCGGCAGGGAAGGTCGCAAATTGTGTAAGTATGAGGTCCAATTGTAACTACCACTCATTCAGTGCTGTCGCAAGTTTTGACTGTCACTGACTGAGTGATCATTAAACAAGGATCACCTGTATTTATTTAATTCATTTATTTGCTAACATTTATATCCCACCCAGCTTCAAAGATTCCAGGAGGCTAACATCCAAATAAAGCTCATAATATAGTACTGTAAATATCACAATGATAATGTAACAATAAGTTAAAGGCAAAAACTTTCAAATGTCTCTAACCCTTGTGTGCATTTTGGCTTTACCTTATGTGGGAATGTGGGGACTGTACAGATTTCAGGGGGTATCATATTGTACAAGGATGGGGCAACTATTGAAGTGACCCATTTCTGGGTCCTTCATCCTTTGATTTATTGAGGGAAGGGACATCCTGAGCATCCCTTCAGGTATGATTAAATGGAATGGAGAGATCCTCTCTGGAGCAAACAAGTTGCATAAGCAGCCTGGTCTTAAGCTATGTAGGACTTTAGGTAACAACTAGTACACTATGTTCTATTCTGAAACAAACTTGTAACCAGTGCAGCACCTGTAATATTTGTGTGGTACTGCTGTACTGATTTTTACTTACCAACATACAAACTGCTACATTTTGTATGAGTTGAAGTTCCTGAGTATTTTTCAAGGGCAGCTCCAAGTAGAACATGTAGCAGTAATCAAACTTTGATGTGTTAAGGGATGAATAACTACCACTAAAGCCGCCTGTTCTAAGAAATTAACATGACTGAGGAAAAAAATGTTTTATGGATGCATAACAACTGATCCTGAAACAGTAGTTATCAAGTGAATGTTTCCTGTAGCAGATGCTTCACTGTACTAAATTAAAATTTGTCTCTCCTTTGCCTTCAGCAAAGCAACCTTTAATCACATCCAGTCCAACAAAAAAGCTTACTACTTTTAATGAAGAATGTCTAAGTACTACTGCTTGCCAGGATGAGGAGTTTATTGTGGAACCTGCTGAATTGGTCAATGAGACTTTTAACATAATGCCTAATCCTCTGATTGTGAGTGATGGTCCTGTTAAATCTAGAGAATTCTTGAAGGAAGGAGCATCTGGAAAATGTCCTCAAGAAAGAGGAGTGGTACATCCATCCAATAAAAACTATGGCCAAAAAGGAGGAGAAAATTTAGGTGCCTGGCCACAGAAATCTTCCCAGCACTTGTGTGATATAATTTTTGCTACTCCAAAAGTCCATATACCAAGGAAACAAAGACATGCTTCCAAGGTGCCCTTGGATGAACCTGACACAGGAACAAATGAAAAGGTAGGAGCTTTTATTTTATTTTATCCATTTTTTTAAAAAAGATCTTGGCTGGCTGGAAGAACAATACACACCAGCCATAGCCAAACATAACTAAAAGGGGCTCCACAACCACCTTTTCTTGTGTTACAATATTTTTTTCACTACTGGTGGTTGTTTCAGTTCAAACATTCTTATCAGAACAGGTAATCTTGGTTATAACTGGTCCACCAGGATATTTTCTGTTAGCTGTTTCATTGAAAAAATGGCAGTGAGTAGGCTTGCACAGTGCTTCAGGTTCTGTTTCAGAAAGGCATTTTGTAGTACTTGGGAGAGTGAATTTGCAAGTTGTTTGCAACTCTAAAACAGCTGCTTTTCCTGGCATTACCTGGCAGCTGCAGATAATATATTACTTTCTGAACCCTAATTCTTATCTTATCTTATCTGTCTAGTAATTTGTTTTCATATTGCTCTTTTAGGCAATATTTTTAGGGAAGGTTAATCTTGAAGAGGCGTAACTCTGGAAAAATGCTCTTTCTTTAAATAATTTTAGAAAAATCCTGGAAATTGCTAACTCCTTACAGAGACATCTCCATTTGTTTGTACCAGCGTGAATATCAGGGATTGAATAAATGATCCAGAGACATGTGGAATCCTGCAATTTTTATTTAAAAAATTATATGTCTGAAATCTGTTTTTTAAATTGGTTTTAAATTTCTGTAATATAATAATGGAGTCTCCATTTCCTTCAGAATCTCAGAATAACTTCAGAAACTTTTAGAACTTCAGAATAAACAAATCTGTAGGCTTCAAGCTTTTCCTGGATTCAATTCCTGCTTTGGGATTGTTTATAAAGATAGTGGGATATATAAAAAGAGGCGAATGGCTTTGTGCATATTGTGTATATCATTCTCTCTTACTGTTTGCTTGAATGGCACAACATATATACATAAAAGATAGGGTACATTATAACACTAGCCATGCAAGTTCTTTGCTCCAAAGTTTCAGAATAAAATGCTTTGTATTTGGGGTCAAATCATATAAACACATGTGCACATTTTGAATTTAAGTACTGATCACAAATACAAGGAAGTAGCATGAATCTGAGAAGGTCTTTGGACTATGTGTTTTTGCAGTTGGGTGCAAACTAATAACAATTATGACAAAAAATAATTATAGTTCCTATTTTTTCTAATTTGGTTCTCAAAGGAAAAACAGGTGATACGTATCAGCAGATGGAGAATCAAAGTGATCAATAACAATACTGCTGTGTGTCTGGAAGGAAAACGGAGGCAAGTGACTGCTTTTCACTTCTGTTTAAATATGTCTATATGGTTTTTAATCATTGCCATGGATAGCCCTTGGATTTAGTATTATTGAATTATTTTATTGGGTTTATCTCTAAAAGCTAGACTTCTATAAGTTTGTCTCAGAGGAGCCTAGAGTAATTTAAAAGAAAAGGAAAGACGAGTTACAAATACAGTGAACCTCTAAAGCAATAAAAAACAAAGGAAAGCAAAATAGGCAAACTTAGAGTAGTTGTCATGCCATAAATTTAGCAGTGGACAGCTTTGTAAGAATGAAAAGTTGAGTTTGGATTGATTCCTTGATCTTGTTTTCCAAGTAATGCTGTGGATGACAGAATTATCTCTTCTCCCATGCTATTTTTTGAAAATCTTGGTATCCAGCTCCTTCCCTTCCTCCCTCTCTTCCTTTGCCAGCCTACATTTTGTAAAACTAAAAAGATGGGGTTTAGGTACTAAATTGTAGTAATCCTTGCTGGGCATTGTAATGTGAATGGGTTATTATTCACTGAATTCTCTCATGTATTCCTTTCATTTGCATTCTACCTTTCTGTTTAATCCGAGCATATAAAGTAGCTTACAATTTAAGTTCCTTAGAGAAAATTGAATATATTCTAGATATTACCTACATCTTGAATAGGCTTATGTATTTATCAAAATTTATTACTTCTGTCCAGTCCATCCTATACCAGTTAGATAAAACAATTAACAAAGGCCTTAAACCCTTTTACAGTAAATTCAAAAGGGGCCTGCAATTGTTTCTTCATAAGGAAAATACTTGACAAGTCCGTCTTCTTCACAGAATGAAATACATAATTCACAATATAAAATGCATACCTTGTGCCCAATAATATGATTTTTCTAGAAAATCATTTTGTACAGAGTACTTTTTAGTTCTTCGGTTCAGATTCATAGAGGGAAGTGGGAGAAAGAAATTATAATGGACTCACAGTACTTTTCTAGCTGGAATCCTAAGGAAGTATAATGATGAGATTAATTCTTTTCTAATTAGGATTTGTCCCCTTTTATTTTAGAGATATGAAGAATATCTTCTGGCATAGCAATGCAATTGTAGAACGCATTGCACACAATCAAGTCAAAACCTTGACAGGAAATGTCTACATGTTAGAAGGGCATATTGATCCAGTTAATATGAAGAAAGAAGGTAGGAGAAAAGGAAAACCACAGTGACAGCCTAGGATTTTCATACGCTTCTTATGAAGATGGATTCTACCTTGCTGCTTCTTTTCCATCTGTTTATGCTGACCTAACTTCAGCTGGCCTGTTACCCAAACTGTCAATCTCTAGCAGTTATTCATGAGTAGATCTTGTCCTACACTGGGACCTGTGTGGCACCTGCACAGACTAAAATAGGGTAACAATATAAGAGCTAGTATTGATCTCTGTGCTGCTGAATGCAGGTACTTAACTTCCGGTTCCCTTCTGGTGTTTGATGAAATCTTCTACTAGCAGCAGCACATGTCTGATCTGTGCTTGTCATATAAGGTTGTAAAATACCACATTACTAAATATCAGTTTGTTTCAAATGATAGCTTGAATAAGTAATAGTGTTTGCAATAAGGGTTTAATATATTTATTATACCTATTGATAAATTTGCTTAATGTGACTAGGATGATGATGATGATTGAAATAACCTCATAAAGGGCAGGACTTTGTGATTCTAATTTGCAAGGGGTACAGAAATCTGTATTCTCGTTTTATTTGTGTATGCTACCCAATATAATCTAAGTTGCTTTTTGAGTTTATGTGCTCCCTCTCAAAATTTGCCTCCTTTTTTAATTTAATACTGATGATTGTACAATAGTAGCATCAGCTTAA
This sequence comes from Candoia aspera, assembly GCF_035149785.1. Classification (NCBI taxonomy): domain Eukaryota; kingdom Metazoa; phylum Chordata; class Lepidosauria; order Squamata; family Candoiidae; genus Candoia; species Candoia aspera. The sequence goes on from NC_086153.1 coordinate 327,275,763, forward strand.
ATAGAATCTTGGATGTCAATAACTTCTAAAATATGTAAGTTTTTTCTATCTAGAAGATGCCAAGATGACATTTGCATAAAAACAAATGTAAGCATTATTTTTTTAAAAAGAGGGGATATAATAATGATTAGATATAATTTGGGATTTTCCTAAAATTCTGTAATCCTGTAAGATTATCCCTGTTTTGATCTCCTTCAAAGGTTTGAAAAATGGGTATATGAAGCACCCTTCTAAAACATAACAACTGTCCAAAGGCTATACCTTTGTTTCAAACAGGAATACCATCTAAATTCATAAAGAAGTTTGGGACTGGAATCCCAAGAAATTGGAAAATGCTTGTTGATGATTTGCTTCATTACTTTAAAAGGTCAGTGTCACTGAAAATATTTGTTTTTTGAGTCATTGTGGTGGATGTGATTGTTGGTAATAATTTCTTCTTTGAAATATGTAAGAAAAACTTTGTGAAAAGGTCTACAGATTTATTTATACTGTTGTATTTCATGTATGACCTCAGGTAGTTTATACTAATTTTATCCTTTCTCTTGAGTCAATTTCTAGAGTATTTCTACTGACAGTTCCCCAAACTGCGGTCAGTAATGTTTCAGTGGGAAGATTGGTTATCCTTGGCTGTTTGAAAGAAGAGCAAATTTGATACAGGGACTTTGATACAGGGACTTTGTGGGCATCCAGGTCTGCTTCTGCAAAGCTCTATGGCAGGGATGGGGAAACTCTTTCCTGTTGGGCTGAATACAACTATGGGGGGATCCCTATTTAACTCAGTAGGCTTCTTTCTATGGCCCTATTATGTTCCCTTGCAGTTGTCAAAAAGGGAGAAAAAGGTTGGATGAAATGCTATGAAAGTGCTCCCTTTCTTTTTGGTAGAGGGAAAAAGCTAGTGTATCCTGCTGTTATCTGTTTTGTCTTGCCCCCCTCTCTAATCTTTTCCCTCTTGTTTTCTTCCTGTCAGTGACAGGAAGGGGTAAAAGCATCGCGTTTTTCTATATGTGGGAATTAGGAAAAAATGCCCAAATGTCCTCCTGCACAAGGAAAAAGAAACTGTTATTTCCTTCATGCATATTCATTCATTCATTCTTCAAACTTCTATTACCGTCCATCTCCCCCAAGGAAGGGGGACTCTGGGTGGTTTACAATAAAACCAAGATTAAAATCATAAAATATAAGTTACAATAAATGCAATAATAAATAAAAATGAGATAAATACCAAACCCAAGAGGCAACGTTCTTATTCGGTGGGAAAGATCTATTGTGCTAGCCACCCCCAGGACAAGCTATTACCTCTCCCACCCAAAGCGAGGCGGCAGAACCAGGTTTTCAAGTTCATATACAGAAGCTCAAAGAAATTTCTTTATTTCACTGATCAGAAAGATGTGAGGACATCAGAGGTAGCGTTTTGGAGGGAGGTACAGTATATCTGTGCTGCCTCAATCACTGAGGTAACTTTAGACCTTCTAGGTCCCCTTTCCATCACTTGCCTGAAATCTAAGCCAGGCAAGAGGAACTTCAGCTTGTAAGCATCTAACCCATGAGACTGTTCCATTCAAGCATGGCATCTCTCTTCTACACATATATCCCTGCTCTCAGTCCATTCCATTCTACTTCATCTATACCTTATTTCTTTCCCTTTTCTAGAGAAAGTGGAGGGCGGGGTGTCAGTTGACACCAATAGATAACTGAGAAAACACAGGAGGCTTCTGCTGATTTGTCAGGTATATGCTGAGGTGGCAGAGCTGTACCCATAGGGTAAAAGTGAAAGGTTTCATCCTCTCCCAGAAGTACTCTGGGTTTTCCACACATGGCCCTACCTTCCTGCACCTTGGGATAGCTGCTTCATAATGATTTGTTGCTACCATCTACCTCTCAGAGGAATGCTTTCACCTAGCCTATAGCCTTACAGCAGGTAATAGAAAAAAATAAAGTGGTTAAAAATGAAATAATTGAAGTAAAGTGGTTAACAATGAAATAATTTCTATAGTACCACCTTCTAGGAAGCGTGTGACATGGGAATTCAGTTCACCTGCCACAAGTGATGAATAAAATTATTTTATTGAAAACAAAAATAGACTGTAAAAATACCTTTCATTGCTTTTAGTGGTCACATGTAAATCATGCCATGGCAAAGGAGATAAAATATATCACCATTCAAAACACAGCATCTGAAAAGCATATGCCATAGCAAACCTTTAAAGGACAATATAAGATTCTTACCAGACACACAATGATAAATGCACTAATAAAAAGGCAGCACTCACGAAAAGAGGTGGCAAATATTAGAAACTATAAACTAACTATTATTAACTAGCAGACCCAGAAAATAAATTACTTGATGCAATTCTTAGCTAATCTTTCTCTGTTCCTCTAGAGACTAAATGATGCTTGGAATAGATACTACCTATAAGCCAATTTTCCTTCCTGCTTCCCACAAATTCCAGTTCAACCTTGGAGGAAAATCTTGACACTCTTTTCTCCTCATACCTTGGCACACTTTGCTCCTTTTCTTCCAGTTCTAACTCAAATTTTTTTCAAGACAAATACTTTTCACTGGAATAGGGAGAAGTTGGGGAGAATCTCTTCCTGTATACCTGAGCAGGAGTGTACCACACTAAGGAAGATTCCACTTGAACTTATGGACAGTCTATTAGAAAAAACTCATGGAAGATTGTTTTTATATATGGTAACTGCAGCAAGATTATTATATGCACCAAGATGGAAAGATCCAGAAATATCTACAGTGGAGGAATGGTTGGTGAAGACGACAGAATTTGCAGAAATGGCAAAATTGACTTGTTTGATTAGGGAAAAGACAATAAATACATTTATTAGTGACTGGAAACTTTTATGGACTTTTTGCTGAAAATGGAAAAGAATGAACTGGTGATTTATGGATTTGATGATTAGAAAGGGTAAAATATGGGAAGAAGAAAATCATGATGTAAACTTAAAAAAGGGAGGACGGACAATAAATTTATTTGTAACTGCTTTAAAGAAAATTGGAAGCTGCTTTATACTTCTTTTCCTTTTCTTTTTTCTTTATTCACCATTTTTCTTTTCTCTTTCTTAAATTTGTATAGTTTTATTATTGCATAAAGTTCTTCAGTAACAATTAATTTTTTTAAGAAAGGAAGATTCCATTTGAGAAATGTATGTGCTGGTTTTGCAGCCAACAGTTTGGAATCTTGTGAAGGCAGGTCAGCTTCGAAACACAGGCCTTCTCCTGCTGCTATAGGCAGAGTCCTAGGAAACAGACGTTTCTGGAGGAATGGATGGCAGCAGGGGTTGGGGTTAATGGAATTGCCTCCGTCTGTTAAAGACAGCCTTCTAGAACAGGTGCGGGTCTGGATAGGCATCTCAGGCTTGCTGTAATTCCACATATTCGATCTAAGCAGACTACTTCAGAAAGGGCTCTCTTGTGTTTCAGAAAGGAGGAGCTGCAGCATAATTACCGGTACCAGTGTTAATGTTTTAAAGATAATATATATGAAAAAAATCTTAAAAGATTGAGGTGATTAATGTTACTTACCCAAACCTTTAAATCTTAGGAGAGAACAGCAAGCATTACCTGGAAGTGGGGATAGCAAAGCAAGAGAAACTGAATGCTCAGAAGAACTGGATCTGCCCCAAAATATTGAGAGAAAATGTAAAAGAAAAGACACCACTTATGATGTATTACCACTGCAAAATAGTAAAATATATGGTACGTATATTCTTTCTGTGGTTCTTGGAAGGTTATGGTAGCAAAACAGTATTTTAAAAAATGCTGCTGTATTTATGATGTTCCCATCCCCCAGTAATCTCCTATGAAATTTACATTTGTTCACAATGGGAGAAGCTATTGAAACCAAATGGGTGGGAGGTAGAAATGGTTGCAAATATACTGAGAAATACTAAAATGTTTGTTGGAAGGTTTCAAACAAACGCACCCCCGTTCTATATTTTTCCTTGGCAAACCGCCATTTTCTCCCCCCAGAATACTGTCTTCTTGCAATATTGCCTTCCCCTTGAGTGAGGTAAAAGATTAAAAGTTACAAAATAGACTGGGTTCCAAGAGGGGATGCCAGAGATTAAAATGTAAAAGGAAGCCCAGCTGTTAAAACAAAGAATTCCCTTCCAATTTAATCAGAAATCATGGAACACAAAAGGTTGCCCATTCACAGACTTTAGCAGAGCCCCTTCAGGTAAAGGTTCTTCCCCAGCCAAACAGACCTCCATAATCCAGTCACAAAAGATTCCTCCCAAGGTGAACAGTCCAGGCTAGTAGACAACACCAACAGCAGGGGGCCTGACCACAGAGCGCCTCCTCTCTGAACTCTGGTAAACTGCACTTCCCTCAAGTTCCTAGCGGGTGGGAACACCTTTGCATAGCAACATATAAGGGGCTGGTTGGGAAATACATGCGTGGCCACCTTCCAACCAGCATACTCTGTACATTCTCTTGGACAATAAAACAATTACCTCTGCTCAAGCAATTGCCTGTGTTTCTTCATTCCCGGCTAAGGATGAACCCTTGGTAAGTTTTCCTTCCAACATGTTTTTAAAGATCAGCAGTTGCTTGGGAATGGCTGCTTGCCTGGTGAATTTTAACTCTTTTTGTGAAATCTAAACAGTTTCTCTTTTCTTCCCAGTCTAATTACATCATGCCTCATTTCTAGCCAGTTTTGTTCTCCTCTTCTCTTTCCTACGTCCCCAGTGCAGTTACCTCTACCTTGAGCCCAGATGTCCATCCATTTTTCCCTTTAATTTTGCTGTTTCTGTTTCTGTTTTTTTTTTTTTAAGTGGGGAGATGAGTGTGTACTTTTGTGTTCTTATCTGTGATGATTGTATGAGAGATACACATTGGCATATACAGATGTGGAATTAATGGATTTTAAAATAAGGAATATTAATGTAATTAAAATTAATTAATTTTAATGTAATGATGATTGCAATTAATATCCTCTTTTTCATGGCTGTGCCCTTTTGTGGAATATAGCTTTTGAGGTGCAGCTGAAATGAACATTAGAAGAGCCAGTATGGTCTAGTGGTTAAGCTGCTGGGTAGAAACCAGGAGGCTGTGAGTTCTAGTCGTGCCTTAGGCATGAAAGCTGGCTGGGTGACCTTGGGCCAGTCACTCTCTCTCAGCCCAACCCAACTCACAGGGTGGTTGTTGTGGGGAAAATAGGAGGAGGGAGTATTAGGTAAGTTCGCCGCCTTGAGTTATTTATAAAAATAGTAAAGGTGGGATAAAAATCAAACAAATAAATAAATAAATTAAACTGCAGCCACTCCTTGTTTAGCGACTACCTCGTTTAGCGACCATTTACAAATATGACTAATAAAAAAAATGTGCACACTTGGGACCAAATTTTGTGCACCTCACAACAATGCACGTTGGAGTGAGAGTAACATTGGCATAGCTGTATGAGAAAACTTTATCTAAATGAGATGGCAGCAACCAGTGATCTTCGCAGCGCCTCTTTCTCTTTCTCAATCATGTGCTAGCTTAGCAACCATTTCACTTAGTGACCATTTCACTTCCAATTTAAAGAACAGATTGTGGTTGCTAAACAAGGAAAGGGTGTATTAGCCCAGATTATTCCACTAACCCTGTTAGTTCTACGCTCCAATGTATTCTATGGATTGTGAAAGAGGTATATCTAGATGAACATAATGTTCAGATGCAGGTAAGTTACATGGCAGGAAATAGCCTTTTGTATTAAATGTTTTAAAGAAACCCAAACTAACAATTTCTATTACCAATAACTGTTGCTTCTATAGACTCCTGTCTTTGTTGTAAGTCATCTTAAGCTAATAAAAATTTACTGAACTTTTATGAAATCTGTTTATATCATATCCTGTGTTCAGAGAGAACTGAATTAAATGCTCAAGTAGGGTTACTTCATCTTTTCCTTTGGTCCTCTGTGAGGGTGCTTGCAACTTCATGTTGGCACTTATAGTCCAGTGCCCTATTACACAGTGGTAGAAATTTATCTGTTGCTGAAGAATATTTTGTTTCTTTCTTTTCCTTGATAGGTATGCAGATGAAAACAACGAATCTGCAGAATGACCATGATACAGGCTTCACCCGTAGTGGGAGGCGTGTCAAGCCACCCATGCAGTTCTGGTGTGGGGAACGAATACTTATTGATCAGGCATTAAATGTCACCATGACCAAAGGAGGTACCAACTACTTATCACCTGTAAGATTTCCTTTTTTCCCTATATGTTAATTATTCTGGAGTGATGGAAGTGATAGAAATTTTAAGCAGGTGCTTGTAGGCATTTTGGATGGAGATAAATAAACTGATAAAATTATGGATTGAAAAATTCACTGATATGGATAGTGATATCTAATTTATCTTGGAAATGGTTGCACTTTCCCTGAGGCTAAAGGAGTCAGTTGAGGTAATCTGAGGGTGCTCCTGGATTCAACATTTTGAAAAAAAAAAATGTGTAGATAACACCAGTGAGTGAGTCTGTTATTTGCTGCCTTTTACCTAGTGGTAAAAGGAGGGTTGAGGTTGAGGGACGCGGTGGCGCTGCGGGTCGGCGGTTCGAAACTGCGCGGCGGGGTGAGCTCCCGTTGCTCGTCCCAGCTTCTGCACACCAAGCAGTTCGAAAACATGCAAATGTGAGTAGATTAATTGGTACCGCTTCGGCGGGAAGGTAACGGCGTTCCGTGAGTCATGCTGGCCACATGACCCGGAAGTGTCCTATGGACAACGCCGGCTCCAAGGCTTTGAAACGGAGATGAGCACCGCCCCCTAGAGTCGGACACGACTGGACTTTACGTCAAGGGAAACCTTTACCTTTACCTACCTAGTGGTTGGCTTGTGATGACCTTTTTAGACAAAGCTAGCTTTGTCTGTGGGACATATGCTGTGTCTATATTTTCAATGAATTGTTGGAATGTTATTCATGCTGCTGTATTTAAATATAGTTATAAACATAAATGTGTACACACTATGATAGCAAGCAGACTGACATTCAGAATATATTATGTAGTTTTCTCTCAGTTATACATATGGTTTCATCATTTCAGGTCCAGTTTAAAAATGCTGGGTTTGGGCTTTAAGGAGTAAAAGTTTGCTTGCTTGCTTGTTTTTTAAACTAAAACACCATGCTGTCCTAGTTTGCTCCTTCTACTTGCTCCAGAAGGCTGGACCAAATGTTTCAGGTGTCCTTGTGATGAAGTAGAAGGTTTCCTGCCCTCAGTTACTGATCCTGCTTGTTCACCATTGGGAGTTCCCTTCTCATTTTTGCTTCCTTGTTTGTTTCTTTTTTTTCTTCTTCGCATGACCTCAAATAGCCTAAACAGTCCAGCATTATCCTTAATAGAGATGCTTTGAGTTTCAAACATTCCCTGATACTTCTGAGGTCTGATTCTTCTGAGAAATATTCCAATGCTGTGAAAAAATTGTAGTAGTACTAGAATACTCTTGGTGCGGTAGAACCATTCCAAGGATGGAAAGTTTTGACTTGAAACATTTTGAGCACTTTTATATTAAGAGCCTGACCAGAAGCAGTCTTTGCAGTGGTCCCACATTTACAGGATGTGGGGAGGAGGGATTGGAATTTTAAAGAGAAAATGATCATATTATTGGGTTGCTGATTCTACTGAACAATTGTAAAGAACTTACAATTTCTATATTTTGTTGATGCTTATTGCAGTACTGTTAGCAATTTCTGAAACTGTTATTTTGAAATCTTGTACATTACCTTAAAGCAGCAACTGTACCCTGAAAGGTACTGTATATTCAGATAATAAAATTTGTAGTGCATAAGGCTTGAGCTTTCAATGGACTGAGAGAGTAGGTTCAAATCATAGAATCATAAAGTTGGAAAAGACCATTTAAGACATTGAACCAAATCTCCTGCTAACTTCAAGAAATCAAAAAAAGTTTCTGCTTGAAGACATCCAGTATGGGGGAGACCAATAGTTCAGAAATTTTTAGAAAATTACAAAATCGTATATTAGAAAGACAGTTAGTTAGAACATGCCTTCCTGTATTTTGCAATCTGGATTGATAGTGAACAAGTTGTGGCCATTTGCGTGAAACAGCCTCAGGTAGCTGAAGAATGCCTGTCTATAATTACCCAGTTACCTTTTCTCAAGTCTTTTTTTTTTTGCAAGACAGCTTCTATCCCATAATAATCCTCATTACATTTCTTGCAATCTATTCCAATTTGTCTGAATCCGTTTTAAAGCATGGTATTAAGAAAATCAACAGAGTACTCAAGGTGGAATTTGACTAGTAGAGGATAGAATGGCACTTTTTGAAATTATATGGCTCTGTTTGCTTTTCTTGTTCCTCAAGACAGTGAGCAGCACAAAACCTAAGGATAGGCAGACTTTCAAGTCTCCAAGGAAAAATGGTGAGAGTCTTTTAAAGGAACATACAGAAACGTCTCCCAACCAAGCTAAAGGTAGAGAATATTTTAGTTTATTTTTGAAGTTACTGATTCAAAAATTCTATTAGTGAACAGGTTTCCCCACCTTTACTTGCAGAACATGATGGATAATGGGTTTTACCCATGCTAGGGTCATAACTGCTATTAGTTTACAAAAGAATTTTCTTCAGGTCAGTTAAGTACATGATCAGAGAGGTAGACAGAGGGGCAGGAAGTGTGTGTATTGATCTTCTTTATAGCTAGTAACTTTCCCCATGCAATTTTCTAAGGCATGACTTGTACTGTTTCAGGTATATATTATGACAAAGTTTGGGCATTTTGCAGTATTAATGTTGCGTGAGCTGGACTTGATTGCATTAGGGTTCCCTTAAATGTAAGACATTTTCCAAAAGTTTTGTTCTCTTCTGCCTTTCTGTTCTAAGGGAAAAGTCAGTTGGATTGCCAGTATTCAGGTTTTGTTTGTAAAATTATTTCTGCCCTGCCTCTTCTCTTCAAAAGAGTCGTCATATCCATAAAAATAATAAATATAAATTTATGTAAACATAAAAACAACATTAAACTAAGCATTAAAACAGATTCAAACCATATCAAAAAAGCTGTAAGAAAATGGCCCATATGAAAATTTCTAAGATGGGGTGGAAGGCCTGTGGCTCTTCTGATATTGCTGAACTGTAATACCCAGAAGCTCCAGCTGGCATGGACAATGATGGGAGATGATGATAGTCATTGTTAGCCACCAGTGGAATATAGATTCCCCAGCCCAGCTCTATAGAATTTTTGGCTTACCTTTATCAGTGTTGCCCAAACTGCAGATCGGAGCTGCTTTTGAAGGACAATGTTGTAAGAGAACTATGGGGAGTTCATCTTTTCCAGCTCCGTCTGCTGCATTACTTAGTGACATAGCAGGTGACAGCAGACTAGAATTGGAGATGCAGTGCCTGTGGTCTGCAATCTTCCTGATGATGTGCCAACAGTTCACAATTTTAAGTGCAAGCTACTGCATTTGGGTGGCCAGGACTGCGCAGGAATATGGCCTATGCACTGTCTTCCCAAACTGGCTATGATAATCTTGGTGTGGCATTAAATTAACTGTGGCTTCTTGTACAGTACTGGGAGATTTCAGTGTTGAAGGTGCTCAGTCCAAAGTGGTTTAAAAAGTCATCTTCTCTAATTATCATGGCCCTGTCCCAACAACTCTTTCATCCCACACATCAGTTTGGGCACACACTGGATTTGATACTCTGTTTGGGTGAATTTGGTGATCCAAAGGTAGGGAGCCCTGCATCGCTCCCTGGTCAATTGGTACAAACCACTGCAAAAGCAAGATTGGTTAAAATGGTCCAGGCCGGGTAACTGATGAGTTGGAAAAGGAGGACAACTGAAATTAAATAAAGACAGCAGAGAAATTGTTGGTAAATAGGAAAGTGAACTCAGACATTAAAGTTCCTGTTTTGGATGGAGTTGCATTTCCCTGAAACAGCAGGTTCAGAGTCTGGGGTTACTCTGTGATCCTCAGCGCTTATTGGACGTGGTCGAGGCAAGGGGTGTTTCTATACCGTTACGGGTTATGTGCCTGTGCAACCCTCCTTGTACCAGGCACATTTGGATAGTTTTCCATACCTGGGTTATACAATATCGTGACTATGCAAAGTATTCTACATAGGCTATGCTGGCAAATTGTTCGAAGCCGCAGTTGATGTAAAATAGGACGGTTTAGCTGCTAGCCTATGAAAGATACAGGGATTATATACCTGTACTAAAAAGATATGCACTGGTTACCAGTTGTTTACCAGGCACAATTTAAACTGTTGGGGCTTAAAGGAAAGCATTGTCTCTCACGTTAACAAATCTGTCTGGCTGTTCAGTCCTGCAGGAGAGGTTGTTTTGAAAATGCCCCCTCTGTTTAAAGCCCTTCTTTCTGGCATGTAAGAGAGGGTTTTCTCCTGTTCCAATGATACGGAATACATTCCCTTGGAGCTGACTTTTGTTCCTACTCTCAGTATTTTAAAAAGACACACCTCTTTTGTTATGCTTCTAATGGTTAATTTTAGGGTAAGATTTAGTATTGATTTTTGTTTTTAAATTGTTATGTTTGTTTTTGCTTTTTAAATTCTGTTAGTTGCCTTGAATGCTTGCCAGAGTAGAAAGTTAGAGAATACATTAATTCTATTAATAAATTATACTTTATTTTCACTGATTTAGAGCTTAAGCTAACATTTATTTCCAAATCTTTCTTCCAAAACGATTTTACCTAGGAAGAACTAATACAAAATCTGAGAGCATAACTAGGAAAACGGAATGTAAATTGAAGCAAAAATCAGAACACCTTATTTCAGATACTGAGGAAAATTATTCTGAATTTGTCATTAAAGATATTTGCAAGAAGACAGCCGTTGTTATATTGACACCATTGAACCAGAAAATGTCACAAGAAAAGCAGCACTCAAAGGATAACAGGAGGCCCAGAAAGGAGCAAAATGTGGCTAAGAAGGGGGCAAAGATTACTTGCTATGAAAGAAGCTTGGCTGATGGAGAGTTAGACACTTTGAAATGCCCATTAAATTTGTTGAAACAGTGTCACCAAGCTGAGAAAGTTGTGGAAAGTGTTCCTTGCATAGATGAAGATGAATCTAGTGAAGATATCCCATGTATCAAAAGGAAAGCACAACCTTTCAAAAGAGAAACATTCAACAAAGAGCATAATAATACACAAAAACCATGTGAGCTCATGGGTACCGAGACTTGTAGAGAACCTTCTCGGAGCGGAAAGATGCGATGTTCTTACTCTGGCCAAAAGGGCATGCTGAAAGAATTTTGTAACAAGATTTCTTCTCCTGGCTTGGGTACCAGTTCTGGGCTAGAGAAACGGAATAGACAAAAGTCACAGAAGAGGTTCAAGAAGGCCAGAAAGAATGCCCTTGGATCAGAGACTGAAAGTGAAAACAGCATTGAGGAATTTCCTGTGAAAGAAAGTAGGTTAAAAATAGCGGCCAGGATAACTAATGGTCACATTTCAACTAGTGGAGAAAGCTTGCCTGTGATCAGAAGGACGTGCAGCCAAAGAACGTTAGGAAATGCTGTGGAGTCTCTTCCAGATAATAATGAAGACTGGACTGAAGAAGAATTGCTAAAGTTGTATAGGCAAGTAGTGATGGTCTGACCATAACTTTCCCTTATGCTGTAAGATGGTGTCTGTAAAGTTGTAACCTACAGAGCTTTTCTAATGCAAGATAAAGAAATCTGATTCCATATTAGTCAGCAAAGTTATTTGAAAGCTTTATTTTCCTAATCCCCTAAGCAATCCTATAAATGATTTTCCTCCTTTACAACTCCCAACTTCTCTGCAAATTCCTGATCTTTTCTACCTCTCTTCTACCTCCCCTTTTAGATTCTTTGTAGTGCCCACCCATCACACTATCGATACCAAAATCATAGCATAATCCTTCATGTTTTATAGGGCAGTGGCTTCTTTTCCTAAACACAAAAATGGTTTTTGGTTGGATGTGGCAAAGACTGTGGGAACGCGATCTGCTGAAGAATGCCAGCAGAAGTACATGACAGAGCAGGAAGGTAGAAAATGGGCCCCAAAGAGGACCACCAAGCCTGGAAAAATGGAGGAAAGAGGTACACGTCCTGATCTCTTCCCTGTCTTCTCCCATGCAAAGCCAAACGCGCTTCAAGATTCCAGTTCTGAGAGAATGTGGTTGTGGGAGTCTGGGTAGACTATCTGCAGGAGCACAGCGTTTTCCTGTTTGTTTAGGGGTGCACTTGAATTTTGCAAAATTAGGCAAGCACTTTCTGTTTTAAGATAATTAAAGACCAATTTTTGAATCTGTACTTGAGAATATTGGGAGAGGTTCTCAGAATGCTGAGAAGAGATACCAGGGCAGTGACAGGGTGAGAATCTGTATTATTTTTCACTTGTTGGAAAAGATGGCTATGTATGTGTTAATTCTGTCTTTAAAATCACTCAATGAACCCATATGTGTATGTTGTTTAAACACAATTTGGACAAGGGTTGAACAACATTCCAGTCTAAAAAGTTGAGGTTACTGAAGACAACATAAAGGTTTTAAGTGGCTTCTAACCTTTGTCTACAATTTCCATCCTCTTGCAAAAAAGAATCTCCATGTCAGTTTGTACCATTCTTGCTGGTAGATAGGGGGACAAAGCAGCCATTGGCAAAGGTGGGAACACTGAAAAGAAAACAACAGATGCGGAACTTCCTTGAACAGATGCCCAAGGATAACCACGATGACATCTTTGCTGCAACTCCTTTTCAGAATAAGAACACAAAAGTAAATATACCTGTTATATATATTAGAATACTTCTAGGTGGGATCCATCAGAAGGGGCTTACTAGGAATGCTAGAAAAGCCCATTACAAGCTGGAAAGTTGTCCTTTTTCTAGTCTTGCAAATTGGGATATCGGTTCATCCTTGATTTTGTTCTGGCCTTCAAAAATAAGTTTGTAGGAATCATGGCTTACGACTGGATCTTGAGATCAATCCAAAATGTACAGTATATATCCCTACAACAGACATTCCCCAAAATTTCTGGCATCAGGTGGGATTCTACCTATTGCAGAGAGTTGCAAATACACTGTTAGTTGTGAGTAGCTAATAGAAGTACAAAAGAAGGAAAATACAGAAAAAACCACACACCCACACTGTTGTACTTTGCTGTTGTGTTATTTATATATGAACCATTCTCTAGAATTCTCCCCATCTATAGCAGCAACCCCCACTCTGGTCCTTCTCCTTGAGAGTTTCTTTCAAATGATACTGTAGATTTATTGGACTAGGCCTCTGTCTTTTCCATTTGCCTATCCTTTACTCGACTTCCTAACTGCTTCTGGGCCTTTTCCCTTACAGATCTTCACAACCTGGATTCTCTCACACAGCTTTCCAATCATTACCCTGCCCATGTAACTCTTCCTGTCAGTAAGGCCCACTTCAGTTATTAAAACTATGCTTCTTTCACATAAATAACTAACAATTATCCACCTTGATTATGGATAATTTGCAATAATTGCATCAGCTTAACTAATCAGTGAAAAAGTGCAATAGAATGTAGGTGACATGAGAAAGATGCTCTTGGTTGGGGATAGTATCGTGAACTTACAGCAAACACCTTCTTTTTCTGGGGATAACAAAGATATGATCTGTAGTTGCCACAGTTCTGCGTGGCCCCAGAGGAGGATGTTTTCCAGTTGAAAGACAGTCATCCTGTCACACCTGCTTCAGCTATTTTCCCTTGGGTGAAGACACCCCAGTGTGACCATGTCAGCCCTGGTATGCTGGAATCCCTGGATAGGTAGGTACTCTGGATAGAGTCTACTCATTATTTTAAATGGGAAAAGTAACTGCCGTATTATGGGCAGAACTCATTCTAGGTTCACTGAGGTCACTGTTGGCAAGTGTGTAAAATTCACACATAAATACACGATGCTGGCAATAAGATAAGATTGGGGCAAGCAACAGGGACACTGGGCTATGTGAGCATTCTGGAACATGCTGCTTTGGGTTGGGGGACAAAAGCAGGAGAAACTATTGAAAATAAAAGGATATTAAGCAGCAGATTTTGTGGGGGAAGATAATAAGAATAAGCATCTGGTGCTGCTGCAAGCTCTCTGATGATAAGCAGAGTTGGCCTTGCTTGTTGCATCAGATAAGCAAGTGACACACATTCACATACGCAAATTATCTGCTTAATTTTTTTTTTAATTTTAGAAAAGATCGTGAAAAACATGTCTTTCACATGCAAAATAATATCAAAGGCAAGGAGCGCACGTGGCAGAATGTAAAGAGGAAATTGGTAATGCTTTTCCTTCGTTTCTCCTATTTGAAGACAGATTCCTGCATCTTTACTTTTAAAAGGCAATTAGTGCATTTTTCTTGTCTGTCTAAGAGGCTCTAGAAGCTATTAATTGGGCCTGGTTACACTTTCGGTAACAATATTTTTTTCTGAATAAATAAAAACAGTTATCAAATCCATTTCAGATGCAAACATTTATTAAGAGCTAAAAATGAAAAAGGAACCTGAAGGACAGAGAGACAAGAGGAGGTCAGAACAAAGTGCCAGCAAAGTTTCTTAATCAACCTCATCAGAGGACTTTCGTGGCTTTGCTTGGTGGTTCTGAGATCTGTTGAACCACAAATGCCCCTGTTTTCAAGGACAATTCATAAAACCATTTTCCAGTAACAAGCTGTTATTTTCTGTTTATTCACAATCTTGAAAAAAATGGTTCTTGGCTGGTTACCTACTGGCTGACCATCCTAATCTAGAGACTTTAGCATCTCCCTCTGCTTGCACGTAGCATCTGGGAGTTGCAGCCTGAAGTGGATATTCCAAGACTTCAAGATTAATCAGATGTAAACTGCAGCCCAGGGTCCTTGGCTGGCTTGTTTATTCTGGGCACCTGCCACAAAGCTTTTTTACAAGCTGCTTGTTTGGAGGGAGTAATATATCCTTTGTTTCCATCAGGCGGGGACAGTGTTCACTACTCCCACATCTCGAAGAACAAATGTCTTTAATTTTGAAGGTAGGCATGTTGCATTTGCCTTATACTACTTTGTCAAGGTTTAGGATTGGACTTGGAGTCCCCAATATGGCACCATGAAGCATCAATATGGCTGCAGCCGTGTCCTTTTTTAAAAAAGCATTCTAAATAACAGTGTAACAAAAAAATGGAAATCTGGCACATTGCAAAGCAAAGGTTACATCGTCAATGCAGATCTTTTGTGAATGGGCAAGCATCCAGTTTGCAAGAATACCTACAATGTGTCCTCAGAATTCAAAGTGTTTCCAACAGTCCAAAAAGGGGGAGCCATGGGTTGGATGATCACAAGACCTGATTCTGATTCTGATTGCCAATTGAAGGGAAGGAGTTTTTTGGCCTTATATATAGTACCTTTCCCTTTTGAGAGGTTCCAAAGAAATTTCTGTGCATTATATGAATATGGGGGTAGTATCAGATGGAGGGATGGAAGTAGTAGTCTATGCTGCATATATGAGAAATGTTGCAGAATGCAGTAGAAAACAGCATGTTTCAGGGTTTGGTAATTTGAAAGTATTTCCTTCTGCACCATTCATTTGCAAGCCTGAACATGAAGCCAGAAGACAAAGGTGCTCACGGGGTTTAGTGACTGCATAATTAAGAATTAGTTCTAGACTCAGGGACCCAATTTTACTACTGCTATTTTCCTGAATATATTTCCCAGGGTGGGAAATCTCAATTTTAAATGTAGATATTCAGTAATTGAAATCTGTAAGTATTAACACTGGACTGCCCTACACAAATTACAGAGATAATCTGTTCTTTTGGACTTTACAGAAATTTTTATTTAATTGTTAAATGAATCAAGCCTGATTCCTGGGACCGTGACATAACTTTGCATATGATTTGTCATATTCTCCTAAGTTGGTTGGTTTGGGGTAGGGTTTTCTTTATTTATTTTTTTATTCCCAGTCTAGCCTTCAACCCTGGGATTCCTTGGCCTGACCTTGCTTAGCTTTTGAGGATCAGCCAGAGTCAGTTTAGGTGTTGCTGTCTGGTGTGTCATAATATGATCCCTGACTGGTGAATTTAGATTCACTTCTGTCTCATGCAGTGTAGAATTTCTCCCTCCAGGATCAGCTGAGCCTTTCACATGTTGGCTAGAAGATTCTGTTGAGGATGGCATCACATGGGAGAACTTTAGATACTGTCATCCTTGTAACCAGATTTTCTTCTCATCTTGCTATAGATATTGCAACTTCTGATGGGGTGGGGCATCTCTTCCAAGTGGAACAAGGAATACAGTCTGATGAAGAGGATGATATGTATTTTTCCACATAGCCAGGAGCTACCTGCCTCAGGCTCAAACTGTGCCAATTTTGGGGGGACATTCTCATCTCACCTTCTAGCTTCAGTGATTTCTCCAGGCTATTTTTAATCAATTGCAAATGGCCGAGTTTTGATTTCAGTCTGTTTTGAGTTGAATTAAGTGGCTCCTCAGTTCTATGCTGTCAAAGTGTTCAAAATATGGAGAAATCTACCATAGGTACTTATCTTTCTTCTTTAGAAGAAGTGATGTGGAGATTATGTGGAGAAGTAGCTGTGGTGATTACCTTTTTTTTTAATAGAAGTAAAATAATGTTTTTAAAAGTTACTTGTCCAATAAGCCTCAAGAGCATTGTTTGTAATAGCAAAGGATCTCTATATTTTCTCTGCAAAGAACAGTGATTATGTATTTTTGTATTAAACTTGCTTTCTTAGTACCTTTTAAATGTTTCTGATACCTTTTTAATTTGGCAGTTACAGAGAAACCGGATACACAAAATACAATTGAAAACGTGCATTAGCCCACTATGTAGTTTGCTTCTGTCTGGCATGTTTTGTGAACCAAGATAAGTTAGTTCAATAAATCTGGGGTAACACATTGTGTATACACAGCTACTTGGTCAGTGTATAAGCTAGAAGTGGCACACTCTAACAATTTTGAGAAGAGGAAAGTAATAGGAGAACTATTCCAGACTTTCTATGAAAAGGAATAAGGTCTTCTAGAATTCTGCTGCCTCTTCTAGTGAGCAGGTAGCATTCATTAGGGTTTTTTTCTTATATTGATAACTGTACCAACATCTGCATATATACTACAGCTGGCTTTTTAAAACCCTTTAAATGACTACTCTACAATCAACTTGTGGTCTGTGAGCCACTGTATACAGGCAGTAGGCAGTGGGGAAGGGAGATAATGTAAGAATAACCAGCCCTCTCATTAATTGCTCTTTTCCTCATGGTAGGCCTACTGAAAATAATTTTACAGTGAGTACAATATTTGTGAATGAACATTGCTGTTGGAAATCATTGCATATTTAATAGCCGTGATTGACTCTCATACACCATGGGAGCTATTTCAAGTGTTTAAATAGCTTTCTTACATGGTAATCTGCAAAAACTTTCAGTGGTAATGTAGGGTACTAACTGTTGTACTAAGGCTACAAATCTCTGCTGTAATACTCAGAATGTCCACTAGATGACAGCAAAGGGACCCCAAACTCTACTGTCATCTATTGGTTGTCTGTAATGTTTCAGTTTTGATCTTATGCTGTACTAGTCTCTTCCCCCGCTGGAAAATACCTCTTGCATGAACCAATGCTTGAATTATGAAAGTTGTGGCAGGATGAACCCCTCATCCCACAGAGTTGGGCGCTGACATCAGCTGTTGTGTATTAAGCCAAGATATAAGATTTATTTGATGTTGTGCCTTACTATCCTCTTCAGTTCTGCAGCTATTCCCTTGTCTAAATCTGTGTCATAAAACAGACTGTTCTACTGTATTTATGTGCCACTATGTCATCTAATGGGAAGCTGTGGAATTTGCCCCTAGGCTATATTAACTGAGTATGATTTGTAGTACAGCTGTATTTCAGTGGCCCTTAGCTATCTGTGTGATCTATCTGTTTAGCGAATTATGCTACAAATAAATGTTTCCTGCATTTCAGAAAAAAAAATTAAACCAATATAGAAGACTTCTCAACAAAATATACTGCTGGATAGTATGGTTTCTAAGATAGCTAGTTACCAGTGTTGTCTTTCAGCCCTTCATAGTAATGTGACAATTAAACAAAAGACAAGTCTGAGAACTAACTTTTATTTATTTGCTAGATTTGTATGACCACCCAATTTGCAAAAAGTGATTCTGGGCAAATTCTAATTGGTAGGAACATTATGTTCTTTGAAAAAAACAAAATGACAGGAAGGTAAAGCAGTATGTTGAGTTAGCCACTTAGTACCTATCCTGCCATGAGAACATTTGAAAATTTAATTGTTGATTTGGCATTAATACTCTTATGAATATACATCTTGGTTAAGAATCTAAGCCATTAATTGATCTGCTTGGATGAAGACTTAGTCTTTGTGAGATGGTTGAACTTTGGCACTTAGAACAAAGTTAAACTGCTAATGAAATTAAGCACTGGGGAGCGGAGCAAGATTAGATCAATGTACTACCTATTCCCAGGGCACAGAAGCCTCATGCAGGGACTTGCTTTCCTATGTATGGAGTAAATGATGTGGGAATTGGTACCTATGCATATCATTCCTACATTTCCACTGAACAGTTCCTTGAAAAGACCTTCACCATTCAGTGGGAAGACCTGAAAATGGGGAGTAACAGCATCTGCATTTATCTTAACCACAACTGAGATTGTCTTTTCAGGTTTCTGATAGCAGATATGGCTGTAAGGGTTCATTTCAATATGCCTATTGTCCTCTGATTTTCACACTAAATGTGCAAGATCTTTTAAAGAGCTCATTAAGAGATTAGTAACACTGCATTCTTGCTCACATTCCCAAACCAACAGATGTGCAATTTAAGAACTTCAAAGAAAAATAGTCCTTCATCGCTTTTGGAGCAAGTTCTGGCTGAGCTAGCAATATTTACTATTAATGGCCGTAATAGTTCAGTAACCAGGTAATTACAGATTGCTTCTAAGCATTTCTCACAGTAAAATCTCTTCAGTTTTTAAAAACCTAAGGGATTGAATAACACAAGTTAGAAGCAGCTTTCTCCAAACTATGTAGCAGACCAGCTGCACAGCCCAATTAGTTTTTACTTATTGAGAAAATTGCTTGTGGTTTCCTAATTTCTCTGTTCTATCTTTTCCATTCCTCCAAATGTTATCTTAATGAGAATTTCAATAAGACACTTTGATGGTTAGCTCTTCACACACTGGAAAGAGACCTTGGAAGGAAGAATATGCAAAATAATGAGTTTACAATGTGTTCCTCAAGAGGTCTGTACTGAGAATAAAGAATCCTTTATGAGAGTTTTTGTCCAAGCTCAGAACAAAAAACCAGGGACAAATGCAGGATTGTACATTGTTTCAGATATTCTAGCCTGCTGTGATTATTTTGTTTTTAAACATTGCCAAAGCCAAATGCATTAGTTAATTAAACAGCAGGCACAGGATCCATTCTGAGAGGAGGAGATGGGTGAGCATAAGAGATAAGAGCACATGTCCAACATCGGAGAATCATTTTGGATGCTACTGCTGGTAGAATCAAGATTATAGACCCAAAGGGACCTTGAGGAGACTAAGGCAAGGTAACTATTACATGTCTATCCCTACTCCACCCCACCTCCCATAATCTATAATCCTGTGTACTTAGACCAGTGTTTCCCAACTTTAAGACATGTGAACTTTGACTTCCAGAATTCTCCAGCCAGACATGCTGGCTGGGGAATTCTAGGAGTTGAACTCCACACATCTTAAAGTTGCTAAGGTTGAGAAACACTGACTTAGACCAAACAATATTCTGACTTGTTAAGAGGGAAGGATCTTTTCCTCCCCCTCTGCTTGCTTTTCATCCCCCTTACAATTCTCTATTTTTCTTCTCAAAATAGCCACCATCCCTCCAAAAATTCTATTTATTTTCAGATTCAGATTTGGAAGCCCAACATGGAATTGTCTGAATCTTCAGGGGGCAAGTTGCTCCACAGAAGGGTGGGAGTCACTGAGAAGGCTCAACCATTGCATTCTCTTGATGGAGGGACTCCTAAAGCTTTCCTGCCAGTTCTCTCTGGATGAGCAGTCAACCTGGAGAAGGGAGACTATAAGAGATACCCAAACCCTGAGCTTCCAAGGTGACAATCAGCACCTTGAATTGCAAATGCAGCTCCCGTTAGCAGTGTGACATGGGCAAATCTAGGTGCATTCATAGCTACAGCCTATTGCATGCTGTACCAGATGAAGCTTCAAATGGTCTTCAAGGGCAACCCTATGTAGAGTAAGTTGCAGGCCAGATGAGAAATTACAAGAGCATGGATGATGGGCACAATGGCTGTCGATTCAGTAATAGGCAAAACGGGCACACAAAATATTGTTTAAAAACCTTTATCACCCCTGTTAGTCCTCGATTTACAACCACAATAGGGACTGGAAAATTTGTTGTTAAGTGATGCCATCATTAACTGAGGCATCATGTGACCACATTGCTTAGCGACGTTAATCCCCATTGCTGTCCTTAAGCAAGGTCATGGATCATAAAGCAAGCATCTCAGTGGGGAAGCTGACAGGAAGTTGCAGGTCTTGGCTGCTGCTGGATGGGAAAGGGAGGGAGTGCATGGGTGGCTAGGCAGGTGCAGTGTGAGTGCAATGGGGCTTCAGGTGGCTGCTGCCAGGTGGGGGAGGGTGTGCAAGTGGCCAGGGAAGGTGTATGTGGCCATGGAGGTGCGGCGCAAGCACAGTGTGGCTTGGGATGTGAGAGGGTGTGTGGGTGGCCAGTGAGGTGTGGTGCGAGCACAGAGGGGCCTGGGGGGTGCACGGGTGGGGGAGAATTAACAACTTGCGACCTTCCCAGCCGGCTTCCCTATTGACTTTGCTTGTGGAAAGCTGGCAGGGAAGCTAACAAATCGTGATCACGTGACTGTGGGACACTGCAACTGTCCTAAATGTGAGCAGGTTGCCGAGTGTCCAGATCGTGATCACATGACTGCGGGGATGCTGGAACAGCCGGAACTTAGTCATAACCACCACTCATTTCACACCGTCATAACTTCAAGCAGTGGCTGAATGAGTGGTCATTAACCGAGGACTAGCTGCATGGCTTCCATCTGCTGTTCAAGTAGGAGCCATGAGTCCAGCAAGCCAGTTCCATGTGCTGGTTTCAGTGGAGGAGGCAAATGCCCATGAAATCAGCAGGCTAGATCCAGGCGCAGTGCAAGTGATGGTGTGCAAGGCTTGCAGAGGTGCTGGGGAACAAACACGCTGAGGAGAAAGTCTGATAGAAGATGCAACAGTGGGAAGCAGCGAGGTGCGAGGAGTGTGCTGATACAGGCAGCTAGAGTGCTACATTTGCAGCGAGGCTTGTGAAGAGTCTTGGCTGGAGAAGCAGGGGGAAGAGGCACAAGAAGAGGACAAGTGTAAGAAGATGGGAGTGACAGGATACGGGAGATGACAGGAGTAGAATTGGGAAGTCGAATGAAGACTGTGTGCACAACAGCTTACTGGAGGCTGAAGAGTAGATGTAAGCCAGGTCAAGTCCGTAATCAAAAACGCCCAATGTCTTGGAAAGCGCAGAGAGAAAAACCAGAGACTTGGTCAAGAACATGCTGAGGTTGAAAAAGTAGCAGGAGTCGGGAGCAACAAAATGTGGATTACATAGCCAGATGCTGAAGTGGCTTCCAGTAATGGGAGGTGGTCCGTGAGCAGTTTAAATCCTTTCCCTGCCAAGTGTGTGCAGCTGACTCTCCTCTTGCTCAGCAGTTGCCAATATTGGGGCACCAGGTTGCTTGCAGGGTCAGCTAGCTGTTGTTTACTCAGGAGGTACTTATTTTGACAGGGTCTAGGACTCTCAAGTGGGGGGGGCGGTATTCCTCCCTGGTTCTTGGAACCCACGCTGGCCAAGGAAGGGTATCTGCTAATGTAACACCTGGCAGGACCTGCTCCACCCACATCTTGGAGCCTGGCCCTGAGGCCATGGCAGCCAGCTCTGTTTGAGGCAGCACAACCTTGTCCAGAACTAAAAACAGACTGTCTAGATTTAGTTGGCTTTCTAATCCCCAGTCCCTTTTGGAGGTGAGGGTCCCAAGGTTTGTTGACCATTACAACCAGATAAGTATATTTTGGCTGTTCGGTTCATGGGATATGTTGGTCTATTCTTACTGATTCATTGCTGAGTGTAGTTTCTTATCTAATCTTTTTAAAAAAATTCTACTTGGCCAATTTTGCTGATTTAGGGTGACTGATAGCATTGACTACAACCCTATCTATTTTTGTAGCTTTGGGGGAAAAGCAAGGGAACTCATACTCTTATAAAGATAATTCAACAGAGTCTGAAGTTTGTTCCACTGGAACATTCAAAATATTTCCAAAGAAATTCTGAATGAAGCTGTTTAATTCCAAGTTTAAAATAAACCTTTTTGTGTCCATGCGATGCAGATTACAGATGAACAAGGCAATTGAAAGAGGTCCTTTGCAACACACATGAGTGAAGCAACCTTGCTCAAAGCATTAAACAACTACATCTTCCAGAAGGGTCAGAACAGCTGCTTTAAAGGCTTTTCTTGGTTGTCTCCACAGCTTTCCAAACCAAATGGCTGCTTTAGCATTTTGAGGAATGCTTTACTGACGTTAATGTGCTTTGTGAAGCACTTCCTTAGAATACTTTGCACAGACCCTAATACACACCCCTATGCAGAAGACAGTTCTGTGCATCTGACAAATCCTTTCAATCCCTCTTTCTTTTAACATCTCCCTCTCCAAGTATCTACAGAACAGGAAGACTACACGGGTGGTTTTCATAGCATCAAACCTTTATCCTTTAATTGAGAAAAATAGCTGCCTTCAGAAGTAAGAGAAAGCAGAAAGGATTTCTTCATCTACTTAAGAGCCTTCCTTCATAAGCATACCTATGGAGTAAGTAGTAACCTAAGGAAGGAGGACACATTTACTATTGCCTGATTTCTATAGAGGAACAGGACATCTTGCAATACAGAAACTCAGTTTGTTTGAAATTTTATTTACATATCTTACACTGAATGAAAGTAATAATAAAGTGCTTCTGTTTAAAAGGGATGCCCCACTTTGATTCGTAGGGGGTCATGTGACAATCATGGGCAGCATCTGAGTATCAAAGGTGTAGTGGATGTAGCGGTAGACCTCCTCTGCTTTCTGCAGATTGACCTGAGTGCGGCCTGCCATCTCACTTGGAGTACTGGAAAGGAAGAAGGAAAGGAATGCTTCTCATTAAGGCATCAGTTGTAGTCAGTAGCCTTCATCAATAACACAAGCAGGAAGAATAGGAAAACTACTGGAAAAGACAGAACAATCAGAAAGGTTCACATGGAGGTCATAATGGCAATACCTGGCTGTGTTGTTGGCTTAAATATTCGGGTCCTATACATTCTCGTGGCTACCTTTATTGATTTAATTTACGTGGCCACCCATCCTGCCATAGTGACTCTGGATGGCTAAAAACATATAAGCACTGTACAAAACAACATCAAAATGAATGACATACAATCTCTCTGATCTACTGTATGAAAACTAACGATATATGTGAGAATACCCAACTAAACTTTCTGAATAAAGACAGTGACTTTAAACCTTTTTTTGAACAATACAACAGTTCCTAATGCATTATCACTGGATGAATCATCGGCTGTCGGATTAGAAGTTTCTGGTTTGATTTACAGTAAAGCACCAAAGGAGAGATGGCTTTTACCATGACAGCTCGATAAAATTTTCAGATTCAAAAAAGACAGAACAAAATGTAGCCCACCGTAACCAATCGATCTGCTTTTAACCAACAAATGGTCCAGCTCAGAACAATCAAAGGGGAACTGTACCTGTTCGCCATCTCTTTCAGAGAATCAAAATGGTGGCACAAGGCCAGAGCCAGAGTGTAGCTGACACAGGGAATGCTCAAATAGAAATGGAAAACATCTTGTCTGGGTCCCTCGACTTCTGTTGGCACATGGATGGCTGCGTTCTTCCGCTGTTCCACCAAAGCTAGTTCCTTTAGCAAGTTCGCCGTTTCCACTTGGCAGGCACTGAAGAGCACTTTGATTCCTGCCTGACTGAACGCGGATAACATCCCATCATAGGGCTTGGTTCTGTGGAATACCCTCCACACTTCTCCTGAAAGGTTGAAACACAAAAACTCACCATCCACATTTCTCACACTGGCACGACACACGGACACACAAACAAGCTAATGACATTTTAGCCTAGTCTTCTGTGCAAACCCAGTTCCTGTGATTAGTTTACAGTCAGTTTGTCACATCAATACATAACACCTGAGTTGAGCAAACCACAGGTGAGCAAATATATACAAAAGAAGAAACCACAGCAGCTCAGACCAAAATCAAATCAAATCAAATTACAGCCAAAAGCTCAGAAAATCAGTGAGATAAAACCTACATACACGCGCACACACACACACACACACACACACACACACACACACACTGTGTGTGTGTGTGTGTGTGTGTGTGTGTCTACAAGTAGTAAAATATAATGTAAGATATGTAACAAATAATAGAAACAATACAAGGTAAGGAATACAATAATGGTAGAGTAAGGTAAAATACAAGTAAATAGATGAAAGTCAAAATCTTCAGCTGAAAGGAAGGTGAGTAGAACAAACAGAGGCACAGAACTAAGCATCCTGGGAGGATATACTAGTCCTCATTAAACTTTGAAAGTCTGGATAAAATTGTTTTCACAGTCTTGCAAAATGTCAGGAATGATGGGGCAAGGCATGCCTCTAGGAACAAAATCCTCCAAAGGTGATAAAGTCTTTCTTCTGATCCATGACCTGCTCATCTCCCAAAGAGGCAGGACCCTGATGTAATTCTCTTGCTCCTTCCCAGTTTGTAACTCTCTTTCTAGTCTCCCATTCAGGAAGCACCCTCTTGAGGTACGGCTTTTTTCCTATTTAGCAATTAATCTCATAACCAGCAAAGCTAAAAACTGTACCTGAAGAACAGCTGAGTCCCAGAGGGAGACCTACTAGGCCAAGATACCAACCTGTCCTAGTTCTTTCCTTCTCCACAATTATACAGATCCGATCAAACTTGCTCTTCAGCTGTTGTATTCTCTGGACCATTTTACTCCGATGTGTATTGTTCACTAATTCTGTCTGACACTTCCTTTCCACTGCCAGACGGTTGCTGACAATATAATCGCAGGAACCCAGAGAACAAATCTGAACCTTGACTCCATGAACAGTTTTCAGGGTTGAAATGACTTCTGGCCCGGAGGAGATCTCATGGTTATCCACCAGAATGCAGAGAGGCGCTTGGTTCTTTGAGTTCCTTAAGGACAGCTCACTGGAGGAAGAAGGAAGTCCAGGAGGGTTCTCTGAAGACGTTTCTGGCTGCAAAGATCACAACAAAAATCACTCAGCAGGTTTAGAACAGCAAATATCTAAAGAAATTGGGGGATGGTCTTTTAGTATTTGTACTGTGTCAGTCAAAGTACCTACTGCCTGCAGGTACACAGAAAATACAGATTACAATTTCTAATTAAAGAGACATCATTGGGAAAAATATTTGCTGGAAGAATGGAAAAATGCCATTTTTAATTTAGGATGGCTATCTTCTAATATTGCTACAGAAGAAAAGCTTAGTCATTCTCCATTTAAAGTTTTATGTACATATATGTTCCTTCTGTTAAAGGTAAAGGTTTCCCTTGACGTAAAGTCCAGTCGTGTCCGACTCTAGGGGGCGGTGCTCATCTCCGTTTCAAAGCCTTGGAGCCGGCGTTATCCATAGGACACTTCCGGGTCATGTGGCCAGCATGACTCACGGAACGCCGTTACCTTCCCGCCGAAGCGGTACCAATTAATCTACTCACATTTGCATGTTTTCGAACTGCTTGGTGTGCAGGAGCTGGGACGAGCAACGGGAGCTCACCCCGCCGCGCGGTTTCGAACCGCCGACCTTCCGATCGACAGCTCAGCGGTTTAACCCGCAGCGCCACCGCGTCCCTTCTGTTAAATGTCAATATTTTTACAGTGTGCACACTTCTTTAGTCTCATAGAACCATATGGTTGGAAGGGGCCTTCTAGCTCCTGCTTGAACAAAGCCAATAAAGAACAGTCCACCACCTGTTTGGGTAATCGTTTCTCTGCTGGAGTCTTACTGTTAGAAAGTTTTCCCTACTTCATTTGGAATTTGCCTTCCTGTAATTTAAATCCATTATTCTATGTTCTGCATTCTGGAACCAGAGAAAATAATTCTTGATCTTCATTTTTGTGACACACTTTCAGGTACCTGAAGGGTGCTGTTATATCCCTCCTTAGTCATCTCTTCTCCAAGCTAAACTTATCTAGATCCGTCATTCTCTCCCTGTAGCTCTTGGTTTCTAGTTCCTTGAGCAACTTTGTTGCCATTCTGTGAACCTGTTTTAATTTCTTCTTAGAGTGTTGTCTAGCATTGACTATAGCAGTCAAGGCTGGGCCTGACTTATTGCAAAATGAGTAGATAGACTAAATGGACTAACACAACATACTAATAATATGTCAGAATTAGCGACTGCGAGGGTCTATGAAATCTTTTACTGAAGATTCTCAAGAGAAATGTGGCAAGGGCTTAAACCAATCACTTTTTAAAGGTTTCTCCTGACTCCTTAGTTCCATTATTCTAAGCATTGCCACAGAAAAAGCAGTAATTAAAAAAACAGCCCTACCTTCAGCATAGTCTGGAACTGTCCACCCAGAAGCTCTGATTTGCACTGATCTTTGCTTTGAGGATGAAAATCCAACTGTTCCAAGCATACCTGGGCATGGCTTTCTTGCGGTTGGCAGCTTTTAAGTTCTGGAACTGACAATTTTTGGTGCAGAGTCTGATCCATAGTTAAGGAAGTAACATTAGAATCCTTATCAGCTTTAGCACTGACTCGTGACTCCATCAGTTCTTCCTTTTTATCAGTTCCCTCATCTTCACTAGATCTGTTAAGAATCCGAACCCAAGTTAATCTCTTTGGCACCAATGGAGTTCCTGTTTTCTGTTTCACATGGCCCTCTTTCAGTTTTTTCCTGTGCCGGGTCTGGTATTGTTTTTTCCCATTCACAAAACTTTCTTCCCCTAAAAGGTCAAAATTGATGCACATTTCTTCTTCATTGGAACTACTTCTGGGGTTACCTTCTTCATTGTCCTCAACACAGAAACTATCCTCTACGTAGCATTCATCTTGCTCTGGAATCTGAGAAGAAGCAGGACAAATCCTGACAAATAGCTATGTCTCATAAAAGAGAGGAGCAAAATGAAATGTTATTAGACATTATCAGTAATATGCTAGTCATACTGGGTGTCATGCGCTGCCTACCTCCGAGTAACACACAGACACTGATTCCGTTGAAGCAGGCTCTGGTTTATTCGTAGTGTAGATACAGTGGTAGAAAAAAGCTGAGAGTGACAGGAGCGCGCCGGTGCGGGGTTTAAATACCCTGCGCCGGTCAGCGCCCCCTCACTCGAGGTTACGTCACCCCCCCTTTGTCCAACATGCTGTCTTGCCGGTAGGTGAGGGGTTGCGAGGCCCCGCTGGCGCTCCGGGATCGCCCATCATCGGTTTCCTTATTCCTCCGGTGATTGCTGTCAGCTGGGCGATCTCCGTTGCGCTAGCGCTAACAGCTTGGGTGTGCCTCGCGATCCGTTTAGCCATTGTATCTTGTTCTTTCGTCTTTGTGAGTTGATGGCTGCTTATCTTGAGCCCCTTCCCCTGTTTCCTTGTTATTGTCATGTGTGCCATTGCGCTGATGTCTTCAGCTCAACGGCACTCATGACACTGGGTCTCTGACCACTACTGATCCCAGTTCAGAGTTTTAGCACTTAAAAACCTTTACAACATAGGTTCAAGATACTTTAAAACCTGCCTAATTGAATATGTATCTAAAAGTATATTAAAATCTTCAATATAAAACCTTCTCTTGGTGCCTGGCCTATCTTCTTCGTAGCTGTGTCTCAGTGATGGAATGCTCTTGCATAGCTCCCATTTTGTTGACCTTTTGACAGCTTGCAAAGAACTATTTTTCCAAGTGCTTATGTGCTTCCATGTGCTTTTATCTAGTTCTTGTGATCATGCTCACTTTTAGCTATTCATATTTCTCTATATGTATTCGTGTCCAAAAACAGCAGGAATTAAATTGTCTGATTTCACAAACTGAAGCAGAGTGAAACCCAATTAATAATTGGATGGGAGATCACCAGGAAATCCCAGGGCTAAGGATGTGTCCATGAAGTCATCGAGAGTATGGTCAAAGATTTTACTTCGTACACAGTGCATTCGGAAAGTATTCAGACCCCCTTCACTTTTTAAAATTTTGTTATGTTCCAGCCTGATACGACAATCATTCAAATTCATTTTTTTTCTCATTACTCTACACTCAGTACCCCATAATGACAAAGTGAAAACAGAATTTTAGAAATGTCTGTAAATTTATTAAAAAGGAAAAACTGAAGATCAGCCTGGTCACTCTGTTTCGTACCTGCTGTAGCTTCCAAGTAATCTTTAAAGCCCCATGAGGTAGTCTAGATGTATGATAATAAAGGTATTACTTACTATTGCCAAGTTTTGCCAGCTCAGGTAGGACTGTAAAAATCTCCTTAAAACATTCTCACTTGTGATTGTTGTATTTGGAACGTTTCTGTTTTCTATTAGGTAAACCACCATGAAAATGTTCCTTACAATACAATGATACATAGGCATTTCAAAGCATTTGCAGATTCAGACCAATCAGTGATTTGGTTCCATTTATTACAGTACCACTTTCTTTGTTTGACTTGTTACCTGTGAGAAAACAGCCATTGGACTGTATCCTTTATGCACCATCTTGTACTTGTTGCCAACAGCTGGACTACGTACAGATTTCAGATAAACTGCCTGCATCTCAGATTCTGTGTAGAGAAAGAAAAAGGACAGACAGAAAAGTAATTGAAACCACACTCGATCTTCAGTCTTGTCTTTCTCTCAAGGTGGAAGGAATCTCCACTTGGTATTTTTGTCATATAAAAGCTGTAACCTATAGAAAGGTTTGCTTATGGACCCATTATAATTCCTTTTATACACGTATCTCCATGGGCTTATAGTTACTCTGGAAGGGGAACTTCTAGCAGACCAACAGCAGTTTCTTTCCAAGGAAAGTCGCATATTTAGGTGTTGGGGAGAGGAATTAGCAAGAATGTAATGGGAACTTTAACATCCACCCCGCCCCCCGCAACACACAGACACTGCTGTTTCAAAATTAAAAGCCAGGAGCAGAAATGGAAATATGTTATTCATATCTAAGAAAGTTACTTGTTGGACCATGAAAAGACACGAATAAGTTCAAAGAGAGTATCAATTGATTGGGGTAAAAAAAAAGATTTTCACTACATACCATTTAAATCCTGAGCAATCTGTGTCTCATCATTAAGAAACTGAACAAGGGAGGGACTAAATTCATTGTCTGAACTTATACTTTCATCAGATGAAATTTCCTCAGCTCCTTCTTCAGAAAGTTCTGCCTCGTCATCTATGAAATGCTTGGCTGCATTCTACATGATGCAAAAGAGAGTTCTGGATACAATTCCATTTCAAAGAATTCACTTTAGAACTGAAACATAAAACCCACTTAACAGAAAGCTATAAATTTCAATAATGGCAGGCTGGCCAAAAAATACATTAGCTGGAACTAAGGATCTGTTTCCAAAGAGCTTACAGCAAATTACAAATGAGGCTGTTCTTAAATTCTAGCAGCTGATTCATGGACCATTCTTGGGATCCTCTAAGTCTGCTAAAGTGCTTCACCTCCAGGTGTCAAGGTTTTAAATTACTGAAATAGAAATTTATATTTACCAAAAGGAGAACAGGATTCTGACTGTTTAAAATACACTATACTGTTATGCTATACAAAACCAACTAGACAGTTGTTTGCTATATAAATATGTTAACTGCCGAGAATGTTCAGGTGCGATCAATAAATGGGCAAAGCTACAGTTTTCTGTTTTTTCCCAAAAGTGCAGCCACCTGGGAAATTTGACTCAGATGATGGCTTACTCTATTTGTATTAAAAACGACCAGGTCAGAATTTCCTTTCTCATGCTTTTATTATGCATAATGTTTAAAATGTTAGTTCGTTAATTTTTTAGGGCTTGATTTGCCTGACTGGGAATAACTTTTTCTTGATTGTACATTTGGTATAAATTTATTTATTATTTGTTTGCTGCCTCAATCACCAAAATAACTTTAGACAAAAGGACTCTTTCTAAAGAAATTATGTTCATTCTGAATCCTGCAGAATTCTGGAGGATTTCTAGCGTTATCAGTTCAAAGGCAAGATTATAGTGAGAAAAACATATTCACACCAGACAAGTCTCATCTCGTTTCATGTCAGAAATGCAGGAAGTAGAAAGGGGGAGCTATTAATTAAAATCTAAACAATTAAAAACATTTAATAAAATATAAAATGTATATAGCTTTAGCCCAATACCGGGTCACTTTGATGGCAGAGGAGTTTCCAACCAGTAAGTCACGCTGTGTGCATGTCGGACCAGACAAGTTATTCCCACTGATAGTAACATCCTTACCTTGATCGCAGCTTTGTCCCCTCCCTTCTGCCTTTTCATATCTTTAACTGGCTTCTTGGTGCAGCTCTTTCGGCCACGCGACACTGGGTTTGATTTCTTGGCCAAATCTATGCTTTCATCACTAGAGACATCTGACTAAAATGTAACACAGTCATTGATTAAAAATAACATCAAAATCAGCTTTTTCATTACAAATACATATAGTGATGCAGAGAGTTTTAAAAATTAACAGTCAGACGAAACCAGAACTTTTCTTATTAGGACTTATGGACTCTCAACTAGAAGAGGCTCATGGACGATTGGTTTTATATATGGTAACTGCAGCGAGGTTATTATATGCACAAAGATTGAAAACTATAGAAATGCCCATAATGGAGGAACGGATTGTGAAGATGGCTGAGTGTGCAGAAATGGTTAAATTGACTTGTTTGATCAAGGAGGGAGCTACAATTACTTTTATAAAAGACTGGAAACCCTTTATAGACTTTTTGCTGAAAATAGATAAAAATGAACTGCCGATTTTGGGACTTACTGATTAAAAAGGTTTGTTTATGGGAAGAAGGGAACTATGATATGCAACATGGGAGGGTGGAGATGGAAATTGCTATGTTTGTAACTATTGCTAAAAAGATTGGAAGTTGCTTCTTTAGCTATCTTTCTTTTTCTTGCTTGTTATCCTTCA
Source organism: Candoia aspera (assembly GCF_035149785.1). Taxonomy (NCBI): domain Eukaryota; kingdom Metazoa; phylum Chordata; class Lepidosauria; order Squamata; family Candoiidae; genus Candoia; species Candoia aspera. The sequence continues at coordinate 327,306,909 of NC_086153.1, forward strand.
CTTTTTCTTTTACCCTTTTATAATCTTTTTCTTTTTCATCTTCTATGTTTTGGTAGTTTTTAAATCTTTGTAAAACCTTTTAATAAAAAATTATTTTAAAAAATAGCTTTTTCATGTCTCCAAGCCTGTATTCTCCCTCGTACTGAAAGCTGAAAGAGATGATAGGAAGGTTTTAGGAAATGTGCCACTCGCTGTGCAAGGCTTTAAAAACGGGAGGGAGGGAGGAATACATTTGCCATCTCATTTACTGTTCTTTTCAGTAATTGCTTACATCTTTGGAGCTCTTTAGCACAGGGTTCCTCAACCTTGGCAACTCTAAGCTTTGCTAGCTGGGGAATTCTGGGAGTTGAAGTCCGCACAGCTTAGAGTTGCCAAGGTTGAGGAACCCTGCTTTAGCACACTGAATTTCCCAACAGTCGATAGTTAAGGCATCATGCTTTGCACTCATAACAAATGGCATCAGCAGGTGTGGCCCAAAAGCCTCCCATACAGGGCACTGATATTGCCCCAGTAGCACTGTGGAAAGTGAACTGGTTTCCAGGCCCAATGTATACCATATATTCCTTTGATTTTTCAAGTCTTGAGTGGTTTGGGTCTCAGTTATTTTAAGAGTTGCCTTTACCCCCTTAACTCCCTGTATGTCATGCGCTGCCTACCTCTGAATAACATTCAGACACTGGTTTGCGAATCAGGCTCTGGTTTATTGCAGGGCAGGTACAGCGTTGGTAGAAAAAAGCTGAGAGTGACAGGAGCGCGCCGGTGCGGGGTTTAAATACCCCGCGCCGGTCAGCGCCCCCTCGCTCACGGTCACGTCACCCCCCTTTGTCCCATGCGTTGCCCTGCCGGTGGGTGAGGGTTTCCGGGATCGCCCATCATCAGGTTTCCATTCTTCTGCTGATTGCTTTCAGCTGGGCGATCCCCGTTGTATTGCCGCTGATGGCTTGGGTGGCTCCGTGATCCGTTTAGCTATTGTTTGTTAGCCGTTAGTCGTTGTGGGTTGATGGCTACTTAACTTGTACCCCTTCACCTATTTCCTTGTCATTGTCATGTGTGCCATTGCGCTGATGACTTTAGCTCAACGGCACTCATGACATACTGCCCCCTTTTCGAATAGTGTTCTCCCCCGGTTTTCTGGGTTTTCCCCGTGGAGCTGTCAAAACGCCACATTTTTTTTTTTTTTTTTCAAAGTTCCCGCCGGAGTAGTTGTCGCCCCTCCCTTTGCTCCTCCCTCTGCCACGTGCCTTCCCAGGGTGTGTCCATGGTGCGCATGCTCGGGTCCTGACCTGGCGTGCGCATGCTCCAGCCACACCCTGTTTGTTTGGCTCAGTTCGGCGAGGCGAGAGGCGTGGCTGGTCGGGTGCTTCTCAGCTCCAGGTAGGGCCCTTCTTTTCTTATTTAGAGTGCGTCGCCTTTGTTGTGTCTCCTGGGCGTTGCCCCCAGGTTGCCCTGTTGACTTGCTTGCCACTCCCCCGCGGCCGGGGGGCGGGGGGAGGGTGCTGGCGATCGTTTGTCACCACCCCGTGGGCCCGGGGCGGGGGGAGTGAGTCCCGGGGGGGGGAAGGTCCACCCAAGTCGCGGGCTTGGGGGGGGCCCTTTCCCTTGGGGCACGGGAGGCGGGGGGGGGCCTGCGGGGGGGGTGTTTGGTTTTGCTGACCTTGGTTGCGGTTTGTCGGGGTATGCCCGGTGAAATGCTCTGGTCAGGTCAGGCGCGTTAACGTTGTGCGCCGCCACCCATTCCGGGTGGGGGAAGTGTTTCCACCTGACCAGATAGTGTAGAGTTCCTCGTTGCTTGCGGGAGTCGAGAATGTCCCTTATCTCGAAGTGGTGCTGCCCGTCGATCATTAGCGGTGCGGGCTGTGGCGTGCTTGGGTGCCATCGGGAGGTGGTTGCCGGTTTTAGGAGGCTGGTGTGGAACACCGGGTGGAGTCTCCGGAGGTTGTGTGGCAGGTCCAGGCGTATTGCTACCGGGTTCACTATTTGCGTGACTCGGAACGGCCCGATGTACTTAGGCCCCAGTTTTTTCGAGGGTTGGGTTGACTTTAGGAACTTGGTGGATAGATAGGCCATATCCCCCGCCTGGAACGTCGGTTGTTGGCGCCGGTGCTTGTCGGCCTGCTCTTTGTAGGCAGCCTGTGCCTCCTTCAGCGCCGCCGTGATTACTGGCCATGCTTCCGCGATCTTCCGTCCCCAGTCGCTAGCGTCCACCTGGGGTTCCGGGGGTTGAGGTAGCTCCGGTATGGGGACGAAGTCGCGCCCCGAGACTACTTCGAACGGAGTTTTCCCCGTGCTCGTGTGGACGGCGTTGTTGTATGCGACTTCGGCGAACGGGAGCAGTTCAGCCCAGTCGTCTTGGTGGTAGTTAGTATATGATCGTATAAATTGCTCTAAGGTGGCATTAAGAACCTCAGTGGCTCCGTCCGTCTGAGGGTGCCAAGCCGTAGATAGGGCCTGTTGGGTCCCCGTCAGCTTCAGGAAGGCCCGCCAGAATTTGGAGGTGAACTGTGTGCCCCTGTCGGTCACCACCCGTGCGGGACATCCGTGTAGCCTGTACACGTGGATGAGGAAGAGTTTGGCTAGCTGTTGTGAGGATGGGACCGACGTGCAGGGGATGAAGTGGGCCTGCTTTGAGAAGTAGTCCTTCACCACCCAAATGGCCGTTTTCTTCTGGCTGGGTGGGAGGTCCACTATAAAATCCATAGAGATTTCCTCCCATGGGCGGGAGGGTTCTGCCACCCGTTGCAATAGCCCCGCGGGTTTGCCTGGTGCCCGTTTGACCCTAGCGCACGTTGGGCAGGACGCCACGTAGGTTTTTACGTCTCGCCTGAGCACGGGCCACCAGAATTGACGCCGTGTTAGGTGTAGGGTCTTGAGGAACCCAAAGTGTCCCGCTTGCTTGGCGTCGTGTGACCTATGCAAGATCGCCTGGCGTTGCGAGTCCGGGACGTAGATTCTGCCTTCCCCCCATGCCAGGTCTTGCGCCATCGTTACCTTGTCGGGGTTTGCCAGGAGCCAGGGGTCGGTTTTGAGGGCGGCGGCGAGGTCCGTGCGCATTCCCCCTGGTAGTTGCGGTTGGCTTCTTTCCGTCGCCGGTTGTCCCGCCGTCGGCTGCGCCGTAGAGTCGAGCTGCCTCCGTGCGCCGCTTCGGGTGGTCACGGCCATCCCCAGTTGCGAGGCGGATAGGACCGTCCCAATGGTGTCTGGGGCGGGCTCTTCGTCTTGAGGCAGTCGGGAGAGGGCGTCGGCCAGGAAGTTCTTCTTGCCCGGCATGAACTTCAGCTGGAAATCAAAGCGGCTGAAGAATTGGGCCCATCGGACCTGTTTTGGGCTAAGGCGTCTAGGCGTTCGTAGGGCCTCGAGGTTCCGGTGGTCCGTCCAGACCTCGAATGGTTGGGTGGCTCCCTCGAGTAGGTGTCGCCATGTCTCTAGTGCCGATTTCACCGCGAAGGCTTCTTTCTCCCAGACGTGCCATCGCCTCTCTGTCTCGGAGAACTTCCTTGACAGGTAGGCGCATGGTTTCAGGAGTCCCGTGGGGTCTTTCTGTAGCAGGATGGCTCCCAGGGAGAAGTCTGAGGCGTCGGCTTGGACCACGAACGGCCGTTCTGGGTCCGGGTGCGCGAGGATTGGCTCCGTAGTGAACAGCGCTTTCAGCTTGTCGAATGCGGTCTGGCACGCGGGAGTCCAATTCAGCACTGTGCCTGGGTTCTTGGCGCGTCGGGTGTCCCCCACCCCTTTGGTTTTGAGGAGGTCCGTTAAGGGGAGGGCTATCTCAGCGAACCCCCGGGCGAATGACCTGTAGAAATTCGCGAATCCCAGGAAGCTCTGTAGTTGCCGTCTGTTGCGGGGCCGCTCCCAGTTTAGCACCGCTTCGACTTTTGCGGGGTCCATTTCGATGCCGTCCCCGGAGATTCGATACCCCAGATAGTCTAGGCGCTCTTTGTGAAACTCGCACTTTGTAGGCTTTGCATAGAGCTGCGCCCTTCTGAGCTTGTCGAGGACTTGCCTGACTAGGGTTACATGTTCCTCGTGCGTTTTTGTGTAAATAAGGACGTCGTCGATGTAGACCAGGACCCCTTTAAACAGATGTTCATGCAGTACCTCATTGATGAGCTGCATGAACACCCCAGGGGCCCCCGCGAGTCCGAAGGGCAGTACCATGTACTGGAAAGCGCCTAGGGGGCAGTTAAACGCCGTCTTCCATTCGTCCCCCTCCCTGATTCGGATGCGATAGTACGCCTCGCGAAGGTCCAATTTGGAAAAGACTTTGCCCGTGGACAGGTGGGCGAGCATGTCCTTCACCAGGGGTAAGGGGTATTTGTTGGACAGGGAAGCCGCGTTTAGGCCCCGGTAGTCGGTGCAGAGCCGTAGGGTCCCGTCTTTCTTCTCCCGGAATAAGACGGGGGCTCCGACCGGTGAGCATGCTGGCTCTATGAATCCCCTGTCTAGGTTTTTATCGATGAACTCCCGGAGGGTTGCCATCTCCTTCGGGGTCATCGAATAGATCTTTGGTCGAGGTAAGGGGACGTCGGGCAGTAGGTCGATCCGGCAATCCATCTTGCGGTGGGGGGGTAGTTGGTCAGCCTCTGCCTCTCCGAAGACCTCGGAGAAGTCGGCGTATTGTTCTGGTAGGTCTGCTGTGGTAGCGGCGTTGTCTTGTGTGGTCGCCTCCGCTCGTCCTACCGTGGGGTTGCTTTTGCCAGCTGGTACTGGTGCTCGATACTCGCCGTCGCCGAATGTGAAGGTGCGGGTCGCCCAGTTGATCCGCGGGTTGTTTGTCGCGAGCCATGGCATCCCCAGGACTGCAATGGGCCGTCCGATGTGCGTGACTACGAACGATGTGCGCTCGGTGTGAGTGCCCATTTGCAGGGTGACCGGCTCGGTTTGTAGCGTGGCTGGTTTCCCTCCCGCTGTAGAGCCGTCCAGCTGGTGGAATGCCAGCGGCGTGGGGAGGGGGAAGCAGCGGAGGTCGAGTTTGGCGACTAGGTCGGGGTGGATGAGGTTTTTTGAGCACCCCGAGTCCACTAGTGCCGCGGCCGTGGTGGCTCCGTTGCCGGCAGAGAGTTGAATTGCTGCCAATATTACGGAGCTTTTGTCGTTTCGTTGAGGTGGTCCGCGTTGCTGTCCCACCGCCTGCCTCGCCACGCGTCTCAGAGCAGGTGGGGAGCATTTTCCGCCGGCTGGTCGGGGTCGGTATTGTCCTCTTCCCCCCAGTAAGCGTCCCAGCCCTCTTCCGGTGTCGCTGTGGCCACGGTCATTCGGCGGTGAGGAGGCGGCCCCGGGTTGGGTGGTTTGGGGCTAATTTTCGGGGTGGGCTTGGGCGCGCTGGTCGGCGGTCGGTTGGCGAAGCAATCCGCCGTCTTGTGCCCTAATTTGCCACACCTCCCGCAGGGCTCCCGGTTGAACTTCTTTTTTGGGTATATGGGGCCGGCCATCCCCCCGTGTGGTGCGGGTACCTTTTTCCCGGCATAGTTTGTGTCTTCCGTGGTTGTCATGAGGAAGGTGCGGTGCGCGTGTTCGGCTTTCCCCGCGAGGTGGATCCACCCGTGTAACGTTTCTGGGTCGTCGCGGTAGAGGGCCCATTGGAGAACGTCGCGGTTGAGCCCCCTTTTGAAGATTTCCAGCAGGGTGGTCTCGGACCAGTCGCTGACCTTCCCCGCGAGGGCTTTGAACTCCAGGGCGTAGTCAGGGACCGTGCGTGTGCCCTGTTTAAGTCTTTGGAGTGCGCTTTTCGCCCGTACTTTGGCTAGGGGGTCTTCGAAGTAGTTTTTCATCTCTTTGATGAAAGCAGGGAAGGTGGCGAGGGCGGGGGAGCTGGACTCGTACAGTTGGACGTACCAGTCCGCCGCCCTGTCTTGGAGTTTGATCGCCACGGCGGCGATCTTGTCGGCCTCGGAGTCATAGGAGTGTCCGTGCCTCCCCATGAACTCCCTAGCGTTGGTCACGAAAAACGAGAGTTTTGTGGGGGTCCCATCGAAGAAGATGGGGAAGTCCTTTGGGGCCCGGGCGTTTTGTGCGGCCCCGCCTCTCGCTTCCCGGGGTGTGGTGTCGGCCGCCTGTGCCGTCTGCTGGCTCTCCGCTGGCCCGTGTGGGTTCGGTGCTTCGCTCGGGGTGTGGGCTTGTGCGGGGACGTCGGGTGGCGCGGGGGGCATAAGCGCCTGGAGCATGGTCCGGAGTTCCGTCAGTTGAGCCCGCATGGCCGCGAGTTCAGCTCGTGCCTCCTCGTCCACAGCCCGCGCCGCCGCTAGGGCCGGTTCCGTTGGCGCGTCCTCGGGGGTGGGTTGCCGGCGGGGTTCATCGTCCCTCTGCCGCGGGTCCGCTTCCTCCGCCGTCTGATGGGTGTCTCCGTCGTCCTCCTCCGTGTTGAGCGCCGTGGGGCTGTCGCTCCACGCCCGTTGCTGGGGTGCGATGTGGAGCGCGGGGTCCTCCGCTGGTTTCGGAAGTCGTGCTGCTCCCTCCCGCGGTCGGGTTGCCTCCGTCGCCATCTCCCCTTGGGGTTGGAGCTGAGGCTCGGGTCGGGTGGGGTGGGCGTCCATGGCTCCGGGAGTCCGCGGTGCCTCTGGCCTTGGTCGGTCCTCCTCTGTCTCTTGCCGCGCGGCTCGCCCTCCTTGCCCGCGCCGTTCCGGCCTCATCTTGCTGGTCTTCTTGCCGTCTACTCCTCCCGCGGCTCGTTGTCGTCCGGTGGGGCTCGGCGAGGCTGAGTTTATGACTCTCAGCTTTATGTCATGCGCTGCCTACCTCTGAATAACATTCAGACACTGGTTTGCGAATCAGGCTCTGGTTTATTGCAGGGCAGGTACAGCGTTGGTAGAAAAAAGCTGAGAGTGACAGGAGCGCGCCGGTGCGGGGTTTAAATACCCCGCGCCGGTCAGCGCCCCCTCGCTCACGGTCACGTCACCCCCCTTTGTCCCATGCGTTGCCCTGCCGGTGGGTGAGGGTTTCCGGGATCGCCCATCATCAGGTTTCCATTCTTCTGCTGATTGCTTTCAGCTGGGCGATCCCCGTTGTATTGCCGCTGATGGCTTGGGTGGCTCCGTGATCCGTTTAGCTATTGTTTGTTAGCCGTTAGTCGTTGTGGGTTGATGGCTACTTAACTTGTACCCCTTCACCTATTTCCTTGTCATTGTCATGTGTGCCATTGCGCTGATGACTTTAGCTCAACGGCACTCATGACACTGTATTTTATGGTCGATAACACAAGGATTTCTTATTTGTCTGCTACAAAATGGGGTTAGCTAGATGAAGAAGGGACAGAGTCTTCTCGTATCTCTTGAAATCCCACTACTGTTACAGGCCACTTAGGGCTGAATTTTTCTTTGGCTTGAGTCGAGTTTTAGTGTGAAGAATTTTTAACTTATTTTAGCACTCTCTTGTTTGGAAGTTTACGATTTGTTCAGCAACTGTACTGATTTCTGTTATTCTATCACTTTATTGGATGTTTATTATATAAATTACCTGAGATCGCATAGTTAAAAGCAGCCTAAAATATCTTTAAATACATACTGTAAATGTATGGACAGTTAAGTTCATCTGTTCCTTTGAGTCTGAATAGCAATAATGGGTTGTTGTCCTACTACTACTGATAAAGTATTCCATCCAATGAGAAGACAACCCTGTTACACAGAATAATTACAATTGCTATGACGAACCATTTTACAAATTGCCATAGAGTGTAGTTCTATGTTCTACTGCCTTTACTACTAACCCCTTTTTCTCTGCATGTATAAATGTTTGTATAGTATATGTGAGTGTATGTGGATGTGTGTGTGTATATGCATTCACACATTCATATATGCATAAATCACAAATGATACATCTTATAAAATAAGCTTATGCCATAACAAATTTATTAAACTTGAAAAATAAGACGGTTGTTTTTGCTGAAACAAGCTAACGTCACTAGTCAGTGTGTATAATAATGAGGGATTTAGACCAATGGCCTGATGTGGTATAAAATAGCTTTCAGTTTTCCAATATTGTGAACAGTATTACAATATTATTATTGCAAAATAAAAAAAATATTTTACTGTTAGAGTAGACAGATATGTGATGGGGGGAGGGGAGGTGCCTTCATGGGAGGTGCCTCCTGGACAAATCCATGCAGTTTTTGTGGCAACATTTTAGAAATGGTTTATCTTCTTCCTAGGGCTGAGAGAATGACTAGCTTTGTGCCTAAGGCAGGACTAGAACTCCCAGTCTCCCAGTTTCTAGTCTGCTGACTTTAACCAATACACCAAATTGGCTCTCATTTGAACATTACCAGACCTTTTACTTAAAAACTTAAATTAAAAAGAAATTCTTCTCCTATGTTAGCAAACTAAGCAATCCTGCCATGCTGATGGACAACATAAAATTTTACTTAGATATGCTTATTCAAGCCAAGTTGAGCGACACATGTTTTAGGTACATTCTTTCTACACTATTCAGAGAAGAAACTTACTGCAATGAGTGGACGCTTCCGTTTCTTGACAGCATGAATTGGTGATTCAAAGTCACAGTCACTAATCTAAGAAAGAATGAATGAATGAACATCTATTTAGAAGTCCCAAAGAGTAATGTTTTATTTACTTAAAATTGCTTAATTGTAGCTAAATTACTCACATCTGGAGTTCTCAAAATGTTTCTTTTTCTCTTTTTTTTCTTGAGAGAAGACAATTTTTCACCTTCATTGCTGTCTCCTACAGTGAAGAATTAATAAAAAGAACCTGAAAATTTCCCCATGCAATGTACTAATTAGTTAGACAGAAAATATACATTTCAAAATATGTAAGGCAATTTCTTGTTTGCCAGAAATTCCCTAACAATGCAAAGCTAGAGAGGTTAAAACAGTATTTCCCATCAGGGGAACAAAATAAAAGAGATGGGAAAACATTAGGCATGGGTCCAGGGTACCCGAGGGACCGTCTCATCCCCACTGCACATCAACCCGTCCCACCCGATCATGCAGGGAGGGCATGTTACGGACCCCGTCTGTAAGAGAATTCCATCTGGCAGGGTCCAGGGAGCAGGCCTTCTCTGCAGTGGCCCCTGCCCTTTGGAACATCCTTCCCCCAGAGATAAGATAGATTCCATCTCTTGTGGCCTTTAGAAAACAACTGAAGACCTGGTTTTGCCACCTTGCCTGGGTCAAGGAGGGAAATAATCACTCCTGTAAATGGCTGGTGCCCTAAAATGGCCCTTTAGATGTATGTGAGTGGTATTATAACTATTATTGTCATGTGGATTTTATACTATATTTATGGTTTATATTATTATACTGTATTTGATATTTATTGTGTTTATAATAGATGCTTTTACCGTTGTTGTAAACAGCCCAGAGTCCCTCCTTTGTGGGGAGATGGGCACTGGCAAAATTCAATCAATCAATCAATCAATCAATCAATCAATCAGCTTTACTTATTGAATCTGGACATGACTGCTGTCCATACAAATAAGCCCTCTAGCACAAGAAGCATATCCAACTAGCTGAGTTTCTGTATTTTGTTTCTCATCCCTAATCAAGTGCATTATTCTTTATTTTGAGGAGGAAATAAGAGATATACCAAGAGGTCAGTCTGATACAATATTTCAAAGCAGCAAATCAAATCTTGCTTATCAGTCTTAGGACAGCTTTATGATGATTTCCAAGAATCATTCTTTTACCTACAAATGCTTCTGTGTGCATTTAAATGTACAAACCCAGCAACTGTAAAAAAATAAATAAATAGGGATCATATATATTCTCACAAGAAGATGCACCATTTGAAATTAGGATTATTTTAGTTAATGTAACATGGAAATAACTTAAAAGTTCTAGAAATTATTCTCTAGGGGTATGAAGAGCTTCAAAATGGCATTCAAAGCTATGCTCAAGCACCTTCTAAAAGTGCTCTGACAAAGTGTAGTGGCCTCATTTCCAAATGGAGCAAAATGGCTGTGCCACCTCATTCCAACCAAAAAGGCAAGTGGGCTATCCAAAGTGGTTAGCCGATCTCAGTGCTTTGACAAAGCACCTCCACTCCACACACCCCTTTTATTCTCACATACTCCAATTCATATTTAAGTAGTTTGATGTACACTGCCTGCAGCACTATCTTTTAAAAAGAGCACAGCTTCTTAGGAAGCCTAGTGAACTTTAATAAAACTAAAGTTCATGGAGAGACAAATGTGATGCCCTTAAAGGGCTGCATGTTATGTGGTAGCCATGTTCATTAATTTTACATAATGTTTTATGTATCTTATTTCTGTTTTGCATATTGGTATTTGGAACATGTTCTCTTTTCTTGAAAAGCAAATCATAAATAACAGTTAACTAATAGGAAAGCAAATTATATATGATTGTTTCCTTGCAATGACACAGAGATACCCAAATCACTGATTTAGCTTCAGAAAACCTGGGAGTTATTTTTATATGTGAACAATTACTACTAATATGTGTGAGAGAATCTATGAGTTCTAACATATTTATATTTGAGCATTCAAGAATCAGAAGATGCATTATGTCATCTAGATATAGCTGCATCATTTTTCTTACACATTCATTCTTGCATTTAAAATCTTAACTTCAGCAGAAAGCCTGCTAGAATAATTTAGGTTTTCATTTTTGGTCTTACCAGGTTCATGGGATGGAACATCCTCTACTCCAAAAGCTGATTTTGCCAAGACTTTAACTATACTGCTGTTTGCTTTCCTTGAAACTCTCCTCTGTGAGATTTCTGGATTATTTCTAGAGCAAGAACCCACAGTTCTAATATGTATCACCTGTCCACCTCTTGGTGTGGAACACACAGTTTCTACGAAGTTTGGTGACTGGTAAAATCTCTGTCTTGCTGGTGTCAAAGGAGATGCCAAGGAAATAGCATGTTCAATCACTGCTCGACCAGAATTCTGGTTTTGCAAGTTTAATGGTGTAGAAGATTTAGTCACATTAAAATCTTCATTAATAGGATATTTCTTTACCAAGCTACTATCTGAGAGAGAGGTTTCAACCCTATTGGAGTGACTAGCTACAGGGCTCCCCCTATTTTTCATGGAGTTCATTTGCTCTAAGGTCTCATCTTCTGACTCTTGAAAAGAAAATCCAAGGTCAAAGTTAAGAGAGAACAAATCCTGAGAAGCATTATACAGCTCTCCATGATCATGGGGGTTTGCTTTGCTTCCATGATCGAGATCACCAGAGACCTCCACTGCTTTATCTCTATGTGGTATCAAAGAAGGTACGGGATTTGCTTTGCAAACAGAGACAAGTTTGTCAGAAAAATGCCATTCAAAGATTCTTGCTTTGTTACTCTGTGCGTTGGCTTGGCTACACAAGCCAGGTAATTCTGAAGGCATCCCCATTTTTTCAACTGGAGGATGGCTACTCTCTGCACAGTGATTTCTCAATAAACGCATAGAACAATCTTCATCAGGGCTTACATTTCTTCCAGATCGTTTGCACATTTTTTTACAGCTTTTACCACCATCCCTTTCCAAAGAATTCATCATTGGATTATCATTTACTATTGACAGTTTTCCCCCTTGAATTCCATTCTGTTCTTCAGTTTCATCCTCAAAAATGTCATCCCAGCTAAGATCATTTACACTGCTAATGAAAGTATCTGGAATGTTATTTGTTTCCAAATGATAGGTATCCACTGAACACTGTTTATGGGTATTTAAGAGTTCACAGCTGTTCGGAGGTGAAATGGATACACTCTTGAAACATACATTTTTTTCTGGAAAAATATTGTCTTTAGACCTACTGGAAACATATTGCTGCAATGAATCAAATTGCGGGCCTTCATTCACCCTCTTTTCCAAAGAAGCAAAGCATTCATTCAGAGATGGCGGGGACTGCGACAGAAGTCTTGCTACATTTATCTGGATGTCTTTTCCCCAAGAAAGGTCTTCATCAGCATTTGCTTCAGAAAACCCAAACAAATCAGTATCTGGCACTGGTAGATAAAATAAAGATGAAAGATGTGAATCATCTGCAAAGCAACCATAGCCAGAATCCACACACTGTCCATTCTGTATGCAACTTTCAGGGGCCGGCTGAATTATTTTTGTTACAGCCTTTTCAGGATTAACATGAGTGCTTCCTTGAATACTTGTGTTGGTGGCTGCATCCATATTTTCTTGATTCTCATCTGCCAAACTTTTATGTCCTGTAGCTTCAAGAAATGGTGATATGCTTGTTGAAAAGCAATCTGAAAAGCTGTCATCCTTTTTAGCATGAGCTGCAGTTTCTACACCAATCACTTGAGGTCTTCTCACAGATTTAAAACTGGCCGCTTTAAAGAGTGACATACATTCTGCATCAAACTCCTGTAAGGAATGTTTCCCTTTGGCTATAGCTGCTGCTTTCTTCCCAGATAATGATCCTTTTTCAAGAGCCACAGTATCACAGCACCTTTTGTTTATCTGAACATTTGATGCATGAACATCTTCCCGAGGAACATAAGGTTGAATTTCCAACTCATAGGTGCACTCTCCCTAGTTAAGACAATAAAGAAAAAAAAAACTTTATTTTTGAAGTTTACACAGTTACAATCTTTACCTTTGCATCATTTGTATTCACTATGCTGCTGTCATTTTACAGAATGGAAATTGATAGAAAAGAGGAAGCATATGCCCAAGTTCACTCAATGAGCCTTCTACCTTTTCAGGTAATTTATTTGAAATTCAAGGCCAATGCTGTCAACTTGAGCACATTGATTTGCTTCTTCTTTTTGAATGTGACAAGACTGAATAGAAAGGGAGGAGTTGCATCATACGTTACATTAATAAAAATAATAGTTATTATTCAATTTATATTCTTTTTTGCACAAAATATACTCAAGATGACAGAAATATTCACAACTGCATAGCAATCTAAGGGAATCCACTTGGTGGCTTTAAAATAAATTGAAATTTGGGTGGATCAAAGTAAGTGGGTTAATATAATTGAAAGAAGGAATAAAAACAATGTTGTTATTGATGACTACTATTGGCTATCCAGCCAAGGATAAGACTTTCCAAAAGTTAATTGCAGAGATTTCAAAGAGGCAAGAAACAGTAGCAATGGGGGACTGTAAGTATATCAATTGTTGGAAGATAAATTTTGCCCAGCATGGTCCTTCAGGAAAATTCCACACTTCTGTCACTCACAACTTTCTATTTCAGAAGATGCAAGAAGATTCAAGTGGATACTCTTGATTTAATGTTAACCAATAGGGAGGACTTAACTGAAAAAAAGTAGAAGTAGCAATAATATTTATAATAATATATTATTATTTTCCATGTAATGCTAACATTATTGATTTTAAATAAAAATTAAAGATGAGTATAGTGATATGCATATTACATACTTCAAGAAAACACATTTTAATAAATTCAGAACAATAATAAGTCAGATTCCATGGCAAGTGAAACTAATGAGAAATTAAGTTCTAAAAAAATCTGAATCACAAAGAATTCAAATGAGAGAAAATGGAGGACAACAGAAGCCGGTGTCAGTGAACAAAAATATATATATGGTTCTGCAGCCTCGCTTGGGGTGGAGAGGGGAATAGAGTTACATGGGGATGGTTGTTATAGACCACTCCTCCCACACTTGGGCTGTTTTAGATGTTTCATAGCTTGGATTTTTTATTCTTTATTTCTATTTATAGTATTTTTACTGGATTTTATTTTTTGTATTATTCTGATGGTTTTAATCACTTGTTGTAAACCGCCCAGAGGCCTCCGACGGGAGGAGATGGGCGGGGATAAATTAGATAAATAAATAAACAAATATATTTAAAAAACTAGGTTATCAAACACTCACTGAAGATAGCAAAAGGCTGATAGATACAAAGGAAAGGCATGACTTTCTTACTTTGGCTCATTTTTCTCCAAAAAGAGGGTAGCATTAAGGAACTATTAACTCAATCAATCAACCAAGCAGCAAACAACAGCCCAATCAAAGAACTCCCAAGGAGAGAACCACACCCCCACCAGCACAAGCAGGGCAAGCCACGGTATATAAACTGAGAGCAAGGCCCACTCCCTCTTCGCACTGAAGATGTTGCCTAGTCTGGCAATGAAACGTCTGCAAGAAAAAAACAGGGCTCAGAACACCAAGGACTCCACAAGAAGAACTTTTCTATAATTTTGGACTGCTAAATGCACATAACCTTTTTTACAGAAACAAACAAATCTGATAAAGATATAAAAAAGCAATCCTCTGGGGAAGGTAGAGTACTTAAATTTCACATCAGTTAGCATGATTCCAGAGTCACTGGGAGTCAGATGGCATATACATCATCATCATCATCATCATGAATGTCTCACTAAATGCTTTATAAAGAGTATAGTAAAGAGTGAAAAGACTCCATCAAGTTCAAATAGACTCCAGATTACTAAGCAGACATATCCATGCAGTTTTCTTTGCAACAGTATGGAAATAGTTTGCTTCTCTCTCTCCTTAATCTAGCCTCCAGTTCTGAAATTCCATGGTAGTCTCCCATCCAGCTACCAACCAGGCTCAAATCTGCTTAGTTTTTGAGCCCAGACAAAGCCAGCCAGGTGCTGCCACCTGCTGAATTAGATTAACAAGTACAGTTTTATTTTCTTACATGTCCAAGTAACAATTTAATGTTCCATGGCAAAATCATACCTACATTTTTGGACTGCAAAACTTGATTGCCAGAAGTATTTTAGAAAGCGTCATGCTTATTTTTAAAAAATGGATTAAAAACAGATTATGTAAAAAATCACAATCCCCGATCAGCTTGCAATTTAAGAGCTTTTGCTGCCTGTTCTAATGCTGAGCATTTAAATGATGATGATTTTAATTAGTCATCAATGGAATGTGTGTCTGCTAGAAAATGGAAAGCTGTTCTGCTCCTGATAGTTTAATTTCCATTACTGAGTCAACTATATATATTCTCTATGAGTGAATCACAATGAATGAATCACAGTGTATGAATCACACAATGAATGACCCACAGTGTAAGGCAGTGTATGTACATGTGCAAAATCAAAAGTTATATAAAATTATCTACATAGTATGTATTCATCTGAGCTGCTGGAGATATAATCAGATGAGGTCCTGACATCTTGCCTTATCAAGGTTTAAATCAAAGAAATATGGGAGCATGAGAACAGCAAACTGGAGATCAAAGGTACATCATACAGCAAGACACATTAGAAAAATAGGAGGATAATTCATAATTCATCTTCAGGGATGCTATTCAAAATGCCCAATGAAATGCATGCCTAAGGCTTACAGAATCAGAGAAAAAGAGAGTTGGGAGGGGGTGTACTGGCCATCCAACCCTCTGCTCATTACAGGAATCCAAATTAAGGAATTCTGTCAGATGGCTGTTCAGCTTCTACTTCAACACATCCAATGAAGGGCAGCCCACTGTCCCTCAGAGTAATTAGTTCCACTGTCAAAAATGTTTTTCCTAACATTCAGCTGGGAGCTGCCCTGTACAACTATATATAATTCTATGACCTTCACTTGGGGATAATAGAAAACAGAGATGTCATTCTCAGAGTGACACTCCTTCATGTACTTGAAGAGTTATCATATCCCCTCTCAAACTCTTCACAAGGCTACCTCTACTCAGTTCCCTCAGCCTCTAAGACTTAGTTCTAATCCCCTGATCATTCTTACTGACCTTTTTATCTGTTCCAATTTGTCTGACTTCTTCTTAAAGCATGGTGCCCTGGACACAGTACATGAGGTCAGGTCTGACTAATGCAGAACAGAGTGAACTATTAGTTCTCTGATTTGGAAACTCAACACTTCCACTGATGCAGTCAAAAACTGTATTCGTCTTTTTTGGAAACTACTTATATTGGGTTCAGCTACAATTCCTACATACGTGGATTCTCATACATTCTCAAGCCAGATATCCCATTCCATATTTCTAGATTTATTTATTTTTTGCATTAATAACTTTGCCTTTAATTACTAAATTCCATTCTAGTACTTCTGTAACCTAACTCTGTCTACTAAAGCAATAGGCATTTCTTCGAGTTTTGTATCATCTGTAAATTTTATGAGTGTTCTTCCCCAAGTCATCATTAAAATTGTTGAGAAGTACCAGTCACAGGACAAAATCCTAAGGTACTCCATATCCTCACTCTAGTTTGATAAAGAACTGCTAATGACTTAATAAACCCATCTTCATAAACTTCCAATGCTGGCACTGGGTGAAATGAAGCCACGTTTTAATGAATTTGTTAGCAAACTTCATGTAATCCTAGAGGGACTGCTGCTGTCATACATTACAATATACTGAAGAAGCAAATATCTCAATCTAGCCAGGATCAAGCCCCTTATTAGCACTTATTAGTGCTTAATTTTGCACATGTGGGATACCCCTACTGAATATTCCATAAAAAATTAAGACTTGCCCAGACCAAGGTCCATCTTAGTCCAGCGTTTTGTTTCCCTCAGTAGCCAGCCATTTGCCTTTATGATGCTGACAAGGAGGAGATATACCCTTTCCTGCCACTGTTGCCTTGCAACTGCTATTTGGAGGCATGCTACCTCCAAGGTTAATGTTTGAGATACATAGCCTTTAATTCCAGGAGGATTTTGTTTAAAGCTAAGATGGTGCTACTGGCTAATTGGTAATTTTCACTATGCTTCCGGCAATAAATCCTGGACAAGACCCAGTGCTTATCATATCTGCTGTTAATTGTGAAACCCATTTACCCCCAAAACATTAGGGTTTCCCCACATGTCATTGACAGCACCTCTGCCGTTATATTTGTTTATAAACTGGAGATTCAGACTCAATATCGTTGGATCTGTCCTGAAACAGGAACACTGACTAAAAGAAAAAAAATAGTCACAAACCAAAAGATTCTCCCATTTGGGGCCATTCTTTTTTTGGTCATTTTTATGATTGCTGTTGCAATAGGAGTAACTACTATATGGGAA
The DNA here is from genome assembly GCF_035149785.1 of Candoia aspera. Classification (NCBI taxonomy): domain Eukaryota; kingdom Metazoa; phylum Chordata; class Lepidosauria; order Squamata; family Candoiidae; genus Candoia; species Candoia aspera. The sequence continues at coordinate 327,323,785 of NC_086153.1, forward strand.
CAGGCACTATATCCACACTCCTGCACATTCTGGAGCACTTTTTGGAGATTAAACCTGAAACACTGCACAGCTCTATTTTTCTTTTTACAAGATTGTGCCTGATTTAACAACTAGAAGTCAGCTTAAACATTTCCAGAGAGAAAGTAAACTATGTTCTAACCCATACCTTCATTATGCTGTTCTTCCTAAGCATCAGGAAATGACCAGGTAGGAAGTCCATCCTTTTTTTTTTTCCACTAATATTACCCTGTGGGCGGAAACTTCTTAGCTGAGGGGAAATGGAAATGCATCTCCAATTTTATGTAGAGTTCTAGAAGCTGCATGCTAAGGCCATGTGATTTACAAAGACTCTAAAAAACTGAGACAACCTTGAATGTTCTAAAAAACCAGAACATTGGCAAAATGAAAAATAATAAAAATGGATATAGGATTATAGGATTCCAAAGCGCTGGTATTAGGGTATAGCCAATCAGTGCTTGATTAATAAAAACAACTGAGAGGTGAACTTGTATGACAAGATATACCAGTCCATCCTATTTAATCTGAATAAAAATACATTATTCTGGGTTGTTAAGATAGTTATTTATCCAAAATGACCATGCCAATTGATGCAAAAGATAAAACATGTTGTATGTTTGAGAACTGTGGATTTTTGGGATACTAGAGATTATTTGCAAAAGAATAAGTACTATGGAAAATGAGAATCAGAAGCATTTGGTGTTCTGGATTTCTGCTTTTATACAGCTCTGCAATGAGGGGAGAATAACCATGGACAAAAGAAAGATTTAACAACATGGACAAAAAATTATTAGAGGTCTCTTTTCTTCAAGATACCTTCCTAAAGAGAACATATATAATTTCCTGAAGTTCACATTTTTAAAGATTTGCTTGCAAATTTATTCTTCTTTCTGGTTATGTTTGTTTACTGTCACTGTCTTGAAGTCCTAATTCCATTACACTTTTGGTAACACTGAAATTCAAAAAGAATGGAAGTACCGTCACCTTTTTTATGAATCCTTCCCCCCGCCCCACTGTTATCTACAATGTAACTACCAAACTAGTTAAAAGTCACTGGGAAAAATGAGTAACTTTATGAGTCATTATCTGAAAAAGTCAAACTAATTGCTAGTGAAAAAACTACCTATCAATAAGCTTCATTACCTTGAGATCAGGCAAAATAGTAAGTTTTTAATAGGTGTGTCAACATCTTCTTAAAGAGAGGGCATAATCTTCCTTGGTTTATTGTGCTTGAATAAAACACATACAGAGACATGCTTTGGGCACATCAAATCTATTCCAGAATCCTGTTTCACAAAGAGGCCAATCAGCTGCATGTGGGAGCTTAGAAACAGGATATGAGGGCAGTTCACTCACCTGTTCATGTCTCATTTGCTCTATCATGTCCATAACACTAATGAAGTGGAAGCAACGATCAGAGTGATCCACCAGATAGGTAGGGAAAGGCCGGTTCTGCCAGACTCTCCATTCTGTGAGCGACAGTTCATGAACTTCTTTAGTTTCCAACTCCTAAGATTTCAAAACACAAAGAGAACAAAATGCTCCCAATACTTCTCACAGCCCAGATTTATCAAAAGAATAATCCAAAATAAAGATCTTAGCTTATAAAGAAAATCTTAACTTTTATTGTGTTTTTCATACAATAAAAAAGCATTTTATTTTAGCACCAATTTACTATTTAACAGACTGAGAATGCTGAAGCATTCATTTCTTGTACTCCACAGTATTTCTAAGTTTATACATATAAATCACAATATTCGTTTGTTTAGTTATAGCAGCCATATAGTTCCTCCTTTTTTACTTCCTTGTGTAAAATAATTTAATTCCTTTTTAAGATCAATATCTACAACAACTTTCTCCAACAAGTGCAGATTCTTGGGGCTTCAAGGATTTTTTAGCAATGACCATATTGGCTGTGAATTCTAAGAGTTGAAGTCCATAGAATAAGGAGGGCATCCAGATGAAAGGAGGTTATTATCTTTTAAGGATCATGTCTGTTGTAACTGATTGCCACAAGATCCTTTATTTACAATGATTAGATGCTGCATTAAGTGCCTGGCATTTCCTCTAATCATCTGAAGTTGTATTTGTATATTTTTAAAGAAGAAAGTCTTGAAGGTATGTATGTGTAAAGGTAAAGGTAAAGGTTCCCCTTGACATTAAGTCCAGTCGTGTCCGACTCTAGGGGGCGGTGCTCATCTCCGTTTCAAAGCCGAAGAGCCGGCATTTGTCCGTAGACACTTCCGTGGTCATGTGGCCGGCATGACATGGAATGCCGTTACCTGCCCACTGAAGCGGTACCTATTAATCGACTCACATTTGCATGTTTTCGAACTGCTAGGTTGGCAGAAGCTGGGACTAGCAATGGGAGCTCACCCCGTCACACGGATTTGAACCGCCGACCTTCCGATCGGCAAGCTCAGCAGCTCAGCGGTTTAATATTTATATTAAAACATATCTGTTACCCTTGACAACAGCTCAAGGCATTTTTTCCTGGCTTAAGTACTTTTTTCATGATCTTGAGCCAGGCGACATTACTCCAAACAAAGTACGTAAATGTTTCAACTTACTGTTCTCATATCTTTGCACTCTAATGTTACAAAGTGACTCCGTGGCATTATTGGCTGTTTTATTCCTTCACCAGCTTTAATTTTATATAGTCTATCCCATCTTTCAAATTCCTCGGCTGTAAGACTCCAGCTTTCAGTTGGACTGGCTTGCTTTGCACCTGGCAAATATTTGGAGGTAAGAAGGAAATTGGTATTTGCAACAAAAACAGTAAGAAGAAAATTCTCTTGCTTGAATGCCCAGTGCATGACTTGCCAGAAAGCTCTTTCAGATACCATGGTGCTTAAAAGTTTTTGAACCCTTCTGAATTTTCAATATTTCTGCATAAATGCGCAGAGGGTACATACTTGTATGTGGCAAAAGTATGTGAACCTTTGCTTTCAGTAATTTGGGCAGTAATAACTGCAACTAAACATTTCCAATAATTGTTGATCAGTTTTGCACATCAGCTTGGAGGGATTTTAGCCCGTTCCTCCTTATAGAAAAGCTTCAACTCAGGGACTGTGAGGATTGTGGGTTCAGATATCCCAATAGTAAGAAATTTCTCTGGAACCAGTCAGGTCTCAGTAAAGTATTTCTTTTATTGAAAGATACAGTTCCACCTCCATCTACATCTAAAGACTCAAGCGAATGAGATTTCCCAATTCCCTCCTTTTACTAGTCCCAGTTTCATGCCTTCATTTGAAATTGAATATTTACAACTGCTATTGGTTTTACAACATGATTCCCAGCAATATCCTTTACTGACCGTTTGCTGATAAGGAGTTAGCAACAACATTCTGGTGTCAGCCTGCTGGGTCACTTTGAGATGTCTGTTTCTCACACAGCAATCAAACCTCCCCCTCCCTCCTTTACAGCCCTTGACAGAGGAGAAGGACCAGAAGGGGTTTTATGGCTTCTGGGACCAAACCTCTGACAGGGATGTTGGTGGACTTCCTTGCATGAATTGCCCGCTTCAGGTCCTTCCACTTCTTAAACCATTTCTGTAGGATTAAGGTCAGGACTTTGACTTGGCTATTGTAAAACTGTCGTCTGCTTTAATCATTCTTTGGTTGTATGATTTGTGTGTTTTGAGTCGTCTTGCTGCATGACCCACTTTTTCTTGAGCTTCACTTCAGACAGATACCCTGACATTCTCCGGTAGAATTTGCTGCTACAATTCAGAATTCATAGTTCCATCAATAATGGCAAGCCCTCTTTGCTCTTATTGGAGAGTAGTGGCTTTCTCCTTGCAACCCTGCCATGCAGACCGTTGTTGTTCAGTGTTCTCCTGATGGTGGCCTCATGAACCCTGACATTTGCCAATGCAAGAGAGACCTTTAGTGCCTTAGAGGTTACCCGGGGATTCTTTGAGAGCTCCTGGAGTATTACACACCTTGCTCTTGGTATGATGTTGGTTGGTCGACCATTCCTGGGGAGGGTAACAATGGTATTGAATTGCCTCCATTTGTACACAGTCTGTCTGACAGTGGACTGGTGGAGTCCAAACTTTTTGGAAATAATTTAGTAACCTTTTCCAGCATGGTGACCATCAACAAATGTTTCTTTGCAGATCCTCAGAAAACTCCTTTGTTTGAGCCATGGTATACTTACACATACCTGTGTTGTGAAGATCAGACTTCGATAGTGAATACCCAGAATTCGGTTCTTTAAATAATTATCATCCCATTGATTGAAACAACTGACCCTCATTTCCCCTTCAAATGAGCTGATAATCCTAGAGGTTCACATACTTTCGCCACACACAAATACATAGCTTTTGATCATTTTCCTCAATAAAGAATTTATTTGTTTAACTGGGTTCTCTTTATCTAGTTTTAGGACTTGTATGGAGAACAGATCACATTTTAGGTTATATTTATGCAGAAATATTGAAAATTCAAGTGTTCAGAAACCTTTTAGCACCACTGTACTTATAGTCCATAGTCAGATTATTACCCAACTGTACTGGGCATGCTCTATGATGGATCCTGCTGAGGGAGAACTGTGAACTGTAACCATCATATTCTCTCCTGTTTCATGTCTTTGCCTGGCTATGCAGCAATATCAGTTGGTTGAGGCCTCTTTGTTTGCTATGCGAGATTCACGAGAAGCAAGCTGAGCTACTGAACTAAGTTCTATCACATGAGATCAGACCATTTGCTATAATCATCCAGGCTAAATAAACCTTTCAAAGCACTTTCTCTTTCATGATTTTAAACATATTGGCATTTTTCCTCCTTACGATCTCTGAAAAATCACTATTAAAAAGCAACAGCTGCTTTTATATTCATGGCCAACTTAGCCGTATGCAGGTCTTTTAAATAATGGTGTTTTGATATAAATTTTGCAGTGAAAATCAGAAAAACAAATGGATCTGGTTCAGCCTATAAACTTTTAGATCTAATGGGCTAAATTTGAGAAATGAATGAATGAATGAAAGCAGTACCACAGAAGGCTATGCATGCTTTGAAATAATTCAGAAGTAGTGCTTTGGACCTTAAATGAACACAGTATCTCTCTGCTATTCATTAAAGCAGGCATATTGTCATGAGTACTGATGGTGAGCAGGAGGCGGCCCCTATCCAGGGGGGAAAATGCATGTGTAGTTTAGAGACTTTGAGCTGTCACTCAAAGAAACCCAGAACAGACCTGCCTTGAGTTTTGGGGTTTATCTCTCTGGGTTTTCCCACACTTCTTCAGTTTGGTAGGATTTTCTGTCTACAATAGCAGTAATAAACACTAGAGACTTCTTCCTCGTCTCGGCGTGGTCCTTGCTTAGTCAGGGCACATATCTTTTTTTAAGCTTCTGTTTGAGCCTGAAAAAAGATGCTGCTGCATTAAGCGTCTGATTAAAAATACAGATTTAATTATTTGACCTGTAGGAGCTTTTTTTCAGGCTCACATGGAAGCCTGAGAAAGATGTGCTCGCTCATCTTTTCCAAAGCACTTTTTCAAAATAATTTTTGAAGTGTACATAGTCCTATATTGCCATATTCATGCACATCAATGGAAAATTATACACACACACATGCACAAATTATATATAGAATTATTATATTGGAGATTGCTGAAATGAGTGTTAATTCATCCTCCAAGGACATGTATTTATGCAGTGGTATTTCTTCCTCTGTTGCTATTCCCCCCCGCCCCAAAAGAAGCTTATAGATCTCTTAAGTGCCTCCTTGTCTCTTAGATCCCTTTATTCCATTTTTGCACAAACGTAAGCTATTATTTATGAGTAACCCAAAACTGCTTTGTTGCTTTTCTAACATTTATTTTTCTTCACTGGACAGAGATACACAGGCATTCCCAGTCACAATTTCTGATCAGAGATCAACACAGATGATGTTTGAAAATACTTATGGCTCTGGCCTAATTTAGAGGATAAGAGTCACTGAGATAGTAAATACTACATATGCAGAATCAATACTTGTTACCGCTCCCCAAATTTCTCTTCATTGGCCGTGGGAGTGTTGATGCTGCTGGCATCTGTAGTTCAGCAATACATTGAAGGCAACAAGCCCCCCTCTGCTGTATGCAAAGGCATTAAAACAAACACTTACTGTACGTAGTAAGCATTTTTTCCCACTTCTATGTTTCCAGTATCAAGTGCAATAAATTTCTGACATAAACAGTAAGATTACCAAGGCTGCCTTGCCTTGCTCAGAAACATTTCTGGGATATCTGGTTGCCTTCTTAAATGGGCTAGATGGATAAAGAAAGACTTGAGCTCACTCAGGTTGAGCTCAGTTTCTGGTAGCTACGTACAAACACCATGTTTTCTTCATCATACAAATATTAATGCCAAGCAATTTTGGCACAGAGTTAGAGAAGAAGCACTATTTGCTTCTTCTCAGTGCCTAGAAAACAAGATCTAGAATGTTGCTAAAAATAGATTGTGATTCAACTGTGATCACAAACATGCTCTATAAGGAAAGAGCCCTGGCTGAAAGAATTCAGAAAAGGTTCTACGGCAGGGTTTCTCAGCCACAGAACTTTAAGATGGGGGGACATGCTGGCTGGGGAATTCTGGGCATTGAATTCACCCATCTTAAAGTTGCTGGGAAATTCTATGGCAATTATCTTCTTTATTCAGTTTAAATAAGTCAAGGAATCATACAAATTGATTTAGTTAAAAAGAGACCAACGTTTTTTTTTCAGTAGATGAGATGTGCCATGCGACAATGTTAAACAGGTATTTCACAAAGATAGGAATTATGCTTTGAGTAAGAATAAGAAATTGGTAAAACCTAACACACCAAGGTATTCATCTCAGTCAGCCTTCTAGTTAAACACCATCATGCCATTCCTGTCTAGCTTAAAGAGGTATACTATTTTATTTAATTTTTATGGCTAATATATATGACCTTTCTTTTTATGCAACGTATGAAAGAATTCTAGGTTTTGTTGATCATAATTCTGCCAATCAGTTACACTGGGCAACCTTCCTGTACCTTGTACGAGGGACAGCTTTGGTGTGTGTGTGGGTGGCCACTCAAATTCAATGGATGTCTTCTCTTCTTACCTGCACTTGTAGAATTGAGAAAACCCTTTTGCCTCAAAGCAAGGCTCCTCTTCTCTTTTGAGCTGGATGTGGAAGTGTCTGTCTCCCTCTCTGCAGGTGTAATCAGCATCCGGTGCATTTTGGGGTTTAGGCCTTCTGGAATCATACGTGGGCTGTGCTGGTACAAATGGAGGCCTTTATTTTTAGAAAGAGTTTTCAGAAGATTTTTTCTGTTGGATTGGCTTTGATTGTAAGTCTATAGAGGAGAGAAGAATTTGGCATTTTTTTATGGTAAAACTCCTAATCTTTTCCTAGTTCACTTAATTGCAAGTGTGCTTTACACTAAAGCAGGCTTACAGGCCTAGTTTACTTCCTTTAATACAATCCTTCTGGGTACCAGCTCACTATCAATCAGCATTCTGTTTTTCACATGCAAACAAATACCAATATCCTAGTTTTCAACCCATAAAGTGATTTGATAACATTTCTGGAACTTACTGTACATCAGAAGTTGCTTTGCAGAACTCACATTATGTCCTCTCACTATGAGACCAACCTCTGATAATGTATCAGGTGAAGATTTTTAATTTTTATTCAGTTTATAGAGATAGGCAAAGCAAAGTACTTAAACAGTCACTATACTTAATTAAATCTATGTTAACATTTTTAGTCAAAGGCCAGCTAATACATTAACCCTTAAAATGCCCCATGATGTATACAATAACAAAGGATTAAACCATGACCAGGGACTCCATAACTCTTATTGACTGAAGGAACATAATAATGCGAAAAGAAAGTATCGTTAATGTAAGGTGGCCAGAGGATTTATTGGAGCAGAGCAAAACAGCAGCATCATAATTGTGACTCCACTGACATGCTGTTACAGATCACGCTGTCCACAACTACCCTAACTTCAGCTCTTAGTCTGAGAAATCTGATAACCAGTCTAAATAATAAAAAAAAACAGTCAAATCTCTTCTCCCTACATTTACTGAACTAATAATAAATAATCTTTCCTTTGTCAGTTTTATGGAAATAGGTTTTCTGGACATAATCCTAAATGCCTCTAGCAGCAACCCCTGTCCCAAGTCCTACAGACTGTACTACTGCCATCGTCAGAACCACCACCACCACCACTGGGGTGCCAGGTTCTGTTAGATAATACTTTCTTTCAGCCTTATTTGGTGGCAAAACCTAGGATCTGAATGGATTTTTTGGGGGAAAAAATAGAACACTAAAATCACTGTGTGTAGAATTTGTTAGGAAGGAGCAAAACAAACTTCTGTTTGCAGTCTCATCTTACTCGCTCTTCCCTTCCTTCAGAAAGAATGACAACAATGCGCCCTTGCCGTTTGCGTCCAGTTCGGCCCATTCGCTGCACAAGACGAATCGGACTTTTTTGAGCATCAAAACAAATTATGAGGTCCACTTCTCCAATATCCAAGCCTTCTTCTCCTACGCATGTGGAGACCAATGTGTTGTAGCCACCCTCCCGGAAACGCTTCACTACCTAAAGGAAAAAACAGCTTAAGTTTTCACTTGATTCTTGCAGGGCTTAAGAAAACAAATCCATGTTGCAAGGAAATACTGCGAGAGCAGTGGCGTCATAGAACTCGGAATATGCATGAGATGCCGGGAAATGAGGATCGGTGTACCTCTCAAGAATAGTGGGGAATGGGGTATTGAAGCAGGCACTGTAGTTAATATGGAACAATTGAATTTTTTTAGATAATAGCCCTACTTAAACAGATAGGGTCAGTTCAAATTGTTCAATTGTCCAGTACATTTTAGGAACTTTATCAATTACTATACTGCTCTATTACAAAACATATTGTTTTTTACACAAAGTAAGCAATTGATAATAAGCACAATCACAAAGATCCAAAGGAAGGAAGAACAGAAATACTGTACACAGTTACTTCTCTGGCCCTATCCATGCAACTCTCTTATCCAGCCCAAAGTAGTTATAGTGTTAGCATGTCATGTGAACACTCTAACCAGTTGGAGACAGGGATAGATGGGGCTAATTTCATCCCAAGCAGTTCCAAAATAACCTTAACGACTGTAAGTAACTTGGTGAACCATATGTGCACAGTTGAGAAGCTTAATGAAGCAATAAGCATTTTCCCTGCTGCTGAATCAGAGAAGAGCCCCATAAAATGACCTTCACTAAGCACTGCCTTCTTTTTACTTCTTCTCTGTAGGCACCTTGACAAAAGGGGTAGAAAATAGGCAGAAAACGGTGAGAGTGGATAAGGGCCTCCTTATTCTCTAAGGGGTCAAACTTGATTGGGGCACTATGTATTTTTAAACCTGTGTTCTGTTGGGAGAGAGAGAGGGGGACTGGCAGGACATGACAGTCACCTGGTTTCTTCTGGGTGATGGAAGAACTTTGAAAGCCACTCCTGGTTTTCTGCATCTCTGGCACTTGGGAGCAAGCCAGTTTCTCAAGGGAGCAGCTGATTTATGCACACAAAGCTATGAAATTCTGCTTCTCGTTACATCTTTATCTCTATAGAAGGAATAACTACTTCTCGTATTAAAAATAACTAATAGGTAACACGTTTTATTATTTGAAAAACACAACAATATTACAGATCTGAAAAACACTAACAGTTCTGTAGCCAAATAGTGATCACATGCTCATGGCTGTAAGCAGGGCAGTTACATGTTTGCTAGTTTTATTCATTTCAAGTGAATTTAACTAATATCTGAGCACAGCACTGGAACCCTGGTGAAATTAGATTTTACACAGTGCAGCATGTTTTAAGAATTTTTCTATGGGTATTGCTGCATTACAAAACTATTTTCTTGGCACCTGAAATCTGTTTGGGATGATAATTTACAAATTTATTAAGGATGACATTTGTTATGCCATGCAGGACAATTTGTATCCCTGTCCCCACTCACTTCATTACCTCAAGCTGTTCCTTCTGTGTAAAACCCTTTGTGCTTTTGCCTGTAGAATGGCCTACAAAAGTCATGACTCTCACAACTGGGTAGTGATAGCTAAGCATCTCCGCAATTTCCTGAACACTGTCACGGAAGGAGGAGAAGATCATCACTCTGGTATCTGCAGGTCTGACTTCAGATGTAGTCTGATCTATGTAATATAGAAAGCAAACCAATAACCTACAACTTAGTGAACACAGATGGAGAAATTTGGTACAGGTTGCCACAAGCACAATCTCTAGTTAATCAATTTCACTGGATAGCATGCCTAATCAAGACTAAGCATCATGCTAGTAAAATGGAACTAGTAAAGTTAAATAAGTACACAAAGAACATTTATTTTTAAAGGATAAATTGTGCCAAACTGAAAGCCACACATTCTGGAAAGCCAAATATTTAGCCAGAGTCTTTTAGATAAGGACAGTATAAAATGAATGGTAAAATATTAAAGAATAAATAATTCATACTTCATAAGATTCAAAGCAGAAAGTATTAGGGTACAGAATATAAATCTAACAGGAGACTGCTCGTGTTAAATTGAATCAGAGTTTTCACCAATACTATTTGATTACTGTAGCCTTTTTCTTAGCAGTTGAATTACATCCTGTATTTACCTTCATGTTCTCTCCAGGATCTGAAATGTTCTACTACAACTTCTTCTAATTTCTTTAACTTCGGATGGCCATAAATGAAAGTCTTCATGTTTTCAGTTCCTGCTAAGCCCAAAATTTTTAATTTTAGACATAAAAATAGGTAGACAGCCTTAACTTTTTAAAAACCTCTATGAAAGGTTACCATTCATATTATAAAATTGTCTCCTTAATAATATTACTAAGGGGAAAACCTGTAAGCTATATTGTACAGTTAAGGATTTATATATTCATTCAAACATAAACTTCAGAAAGAGACCCAGTTTGGTATAGTGGTTAAGGCACCAGGCTAGAAACTGGAAGGACGTGCGTTTTATCTCTGCCTTAGGCATGAAACCAGCTAGATAACTTTGGGCCAGTCATACTCTCAGCCCTAGGAAAAAAGCAATGGCAAACCACTTCCAAAAAAGTTGCCCAAAAGACTGTATAGACTTATTGAGGTAGTTACCAGGAGTCAATACTGACTTGAAGGCCCTTCAAAAAGGTATGAATGAACACACACACACACACAAGGCGGGGGGGACACCTTTGTCAAAATAAATAAGAGTGATTTCAAATTTAAACCAAAACAGGGATACCTCTTAATATCTGAAAACAATTAACTTTACCCCTAAGCAGCAATATTCATGCTACATAAAGACAGCCTTCACCTGGAATATCCATGGGTATTTTAAAGATATCCTTCATTCCTAAGTAGAGTCACTTGACATACTGAACAAACAGCACTGCTGTATTTTGACTAGATAAATTGCCAACCTAGTTCAGAGATGCTGCCCTTTGATGAGGTCAAAGTTGGGTTAAGAAACATGTTTTCAAGCTGGTTGTACAGTACCATGAATTCCTCATTACGCCCAAGTTCATTTTTGGCTCGAGTCATACCTTAGAAAGAAAGGTAAGTGAATTTAAAAACATTAAACTTTAGATCTCTGGCTTCCACAAACTGCACATCAAGCTAGACATTAGAATTTGTTTTGCAGTCTGCAGTGAAAATTAAACAGATATGTGTGCTGGTTAATGACCACAATAAAGTCCTCTCAGACATAGATAAGGAATAAAGCATTATTACAACATAATTAATACATTCATTATTTCTCCACTCTTATTGCATCTGCGGAATGCCGCCCAGCGGCCCTGTTTAAGATTAGCCAATCCCTTTTAGGGAAGGGGGAGTCAGAAATTCATCTACAGGGCCATGCTGAGGAATTTTCTGGGCATCTGCAGGATAAAATTGCTTGGATCTGGTCCCAGCTGGACTCTGAGCGTGAGTCAGAATCTGGGGAGATACCCAGGGAATGTACTCACCATGTTATCTGGGAACAGTTTGACCCTGCTGAACCCGAGAAAGTGGATAGGATCCTCCAGACTGTAAATCCCACCACTTGCCAATTAGATCCATGTCCCTCCTGGCTGGTGAAAGCAGCACGGGAGGTGATATGTGGTTGGGTCCAGGCAATGGTAAACATATCCTTGAGAGAGGGGGTGTTCCCAGCAGCCTTTAAGGAAGCGCTGGTGCACCCCCTCCTCAAGAAACCATCATTGGACCCTACTATTCTGGACAATTTTCGTCCAGTCTCCCACCTCCCCTTTTTGGGGAAGGTGGTTGAGAAAGTGGTGGCATTGCAGCTCCAGAGGATTCTGGATGAAACGGATTATCTAGACCCCTTTCAGTCAGGTTTCAGGCCCGGATATGGGACGCAAATGGCACTGGTTGCACTTATGGAGGATCTGCGGCAGGAGCAGGATGGAGGCAGTGCATCCATCCTTGCTTTTCTTGACCTCTCAGCGGCTTTTGATACCATCGACCATGGTATCCTTCTAGACTGACTCAGGGAGTTGGGGGTAGGCGGTGTGGTCCTGTGCTGGTTCACCTCCTTCCTCCAGGGTCAGTCCCAGTCAGTGTTGATAGGGAGCAAGAGATCCAGCCCACGGCCCCTACTTTGTGGGGTGCCACAGGGTTCAGTACTCTCTCCTCTCCTTTTTAATATCTACATGAAACCACTGGGCGAGATCATCTGTCACCACGGGATGAGGTATCATCAATATGCTGATGATTCTCAGCTATACATCTCCATCCCGGGGGAAGTAAGTGATGCTGTGGCTACCCTTTACAGGTGCCTGGGGGCTGTTGGGGTCTGGATGGGGAACTACAGGCTTTGGCTGAACCCTGGTAAGAGGGAGTGGCTGCAGATTAATGGCTCGTCATCTGGGAAATTGTCATCTTTAGTTCTGGATGGGGTTGCACTGCCCCAGACAGACCCGGTCCGTAACTTGGGGGTCCTCCTGGACTTATGACTCCTGTTTGAAGAGCAGGTGGCAGTCGTGGCCAGGAGGGCCTTTACACAACTTTGTGTTGTTTGCCAGTTACGCCCTTTCCTGGACCGAGAGGCCCTTCGAACAGTTACTCATGCCCTGGTTATCTCCCTGGTTATATTATAGACTACTATAATGCAGTCTACATGGGGCTACCAGAAGCTACAGCTGGTCCAGAACGCAGCCATGCGGGCAATTTTAGGTGCCCCAAGGGTGGCACATGTAACACCTCTGTTGCACGAGCTGTGCTGGGTTTCAGTTTGCTTCCAGATCCAATTCAAGGTGTTGGTTATGACCTTTAAAGCCCTACATGGCATGGGGCCAGGTTACCTGAAGGACTGTCTCGTCCCCGTCACATCGATTTGCCCCACCTGGGCATGCAGTGAGGGCATGCTATGGACCCCGTTGGCTAGAGAATTCCATCTGGTGGGGTAGTGGAAGCGTGCCTTCTCTGCAGTAGCTCCTACCCTCTGGAACATTCTTCCCTCAGAGGTGAGACAGGCCCCCTCGCTCCTGGACTTTTGCAAGAAATTAAAGGCCTGGTTCTACCACCATGCCTGGGGCGGGAAGGAGAATACTCACTCCTGGGGATGGCTTGCCCCCTAAAATGGCCCTGTGTTATCTGCGGACTGATAGAGAACTCTGGACCATCTGGACTTTATCATTTTATATGTTATTCTATATTTATATTTATTATATAATATTTATATTGTATTGTTATTTAATTTTCTTTTTATTGTAAACCACCCAGAGTCCCTCTTCGTGGGGAGATGGATTAGATAGATAGATAGATACAGTTGGAAGAGACATTAAAGATCTTTTAAGTCAAAGTGCCAGTGATATAGTGACTCCACTATAATGGCTTCCGTGATAGGTTTCCATCCTTTTTCTGCCTCAAATCCCGTAAAGAAGGACAGCTCATTCCAACCCCCTTCCGGCAGTTATTCTCCTATGAAATAGCTGGCATCATTATGAAGTTCTTTCTAATATTGTTAGATTCTCTTTTCTTGAAGAATGGCTTTATTAGCTTTGCAACAGCTAATCAAATATTTGAAAATGGCTGTGTCAATTTTCAAGGCTATCATGTCTAACACTACTTAAAAATGTACTTCAAATACATTCAAGATAGCTTTGAGCTTATGGAGTATTAAAGATTAGGAATGAATATATATATATATATATATATATATATATATATAGAGAGAGAGAGAGAGAGAGAGTGTTTGTGTGTGTGTGACAGGGTGTAAGATGCAGGCAGGAACAGGGTATGAGCTAGACCCCCCCAAGTCCAGATGGGAGATTCTACAGAAGATTGTGGAGTATAACAGGGTTAAGATCCTGTGGGGCTTCCAGATCCAGACAGACAGGCAGGTACTGGCCAGTCAACCAGACATCATACTAGTAGACAAGGACCAGAAGACAGCAGTGGTGATAGATGTAGTGGTGCCAAGTGACAGCAACATCAGGAAAAAGGAGTACGAAAAGCTGGAGAAGAACCAGGTCCTGAAGGAGGAACTAGAGAGGATGTGGAAAGTGAAGGCCAAAGTGGTCCCAGTGGTGGTAGGGACACTTGGGGCTGTGACTCCTAAGCTGGGAGAGTGATTCCAGCAGATCCCAGGACCAACCTCAGAGCTCTCTGTCCAGAAGAGTGCAATGATAGGAACAGTTAAGATACTGTGCAGAACCTCAAGCTCCCAGACCTCTGGTAGAGGACCCAAGCTTGAGGAAGACACATACCACCCATAGGGGTGAGAAGGAAGATAGATAGATAGATAGATAGATAAAATAAATCTATCTTGGGTGAACTGAGAGAACCAAATTAAATAGAACAGAGGCTTTGCTTTGGATAGACACATTTCTCATATTCATGATGTGCCTCCATCCTTGATTCTTCTGCGATCATTACTGAAGACAATACAAGTCCCATTTTCATCAGACCTAGGTGGCATTTTTATCTACTGCTCTGATGTCAGAAATAACATCTCAGGAATGGGCCAGTACAGGGACTTCCAGTTGGGACATGGCGAACTGAACAGTTGTGCCAGCAGGTTCAGCAGGTGGAACTGACAACACAGCAATTTTTTTCGGGCTCAGGCAGATTTTCCTGAAGCCCAGGAGTGTTCTCCAGATAAAGGAAAACACCTGGAATCTTCCCATCAGTTCTCCGGACAGCTGCTTGCAACCAGAGGATCGCAAACAGCGTTTTGCGTCCAACTGGTAAGAGCTAGCTGGGAGGCTGGGACACCATTTTCCAAGCCTTCACTGAATTCCAATTTCCTCAAGAACATCCGTCTTATATCAATTTGTGGGTATGTGCAAGTCAGTTATTCCTCCCAACTAAAAGCAGTATTTTCCCTTTTGTCAGCTCTTTATACCCGAAGATAATCAACGGTGCCTCTGCCAGAATGGATGAATTGTATGTTTTTTCCTCTGGTATGAACTGATTGATTATGTCGAAATCACTATCAATATCTGGATCTTCTATATTACTACATGCCAATTTCTTCCTGAAAAACATTTTGGTTTTTGCGATGTTACACTATTTTCCAAACTTCTGTCAATTTTAAAAAAGATAAACTTATCGATGGGAAAATGTTTTTGATAACTTTAAAAGCTTGACAATATATAAATATATTTCAAGTTAATTTATGAATTAGCAAATGTGAAAACAATGTTCTATTCCCATATCTTCTGAATTTCTAAATACATTCAATTTCTAGTATTCCTTTACAAATATTTTAATAGATATATAAAATACATCTAAATGCCCATGGTAGAGTTGGAATGGAAATAAAACCAGATTTTAAGTAGGCATTCCTTACCTTTTGATCCATCCAAAATTCCACGTAAGAAGATATGCAATGATCTCATTCCCATTTGTAGTAATAGTTCGTAACCATGATACAAACTAATACAAAGAGCAAAATCTCCTTCTATTACACCTTGGTGAATTCCCTGGGGAAAAATCATCTCTAATTTCAGCAAAAGAATTATAGTTATACAGATTTATATGTAACAGGAATTTTACTGTGATTCTACCTACAGTTTAAGTAAATAATAACATAAAGTAGACTTCTACCGAGAGTAACTCTCTAAGTACTTTTTATTCCGTTACCAGCTTACTGAGAAAATGAATATTTTGAAGGCTGAAATGCTATATACAGTAAATGGCACAGAGAACTGTAGTGAGAGGAATCCCATTTTGAGATTCAGTCACTGCAAGAATCTGAATTTATTTGGATAAATGGGCAACGACATCCAAAGCCTACACAAATTTATATAGATTCCATCTCAGGTGAGCTTTTAAAAGAGGAGGGGGCAGCTCTACTTTGCTTTTTTCTCAAAGGAAGTATGGGTGCATCTCTTCCTTAGCCATTTCAGAGCCAGATAAGGAATTCTGTAACCCAAAGGTTGGGTTGGAGATCCAGAAAAAATGTATCAATTTAAAGGGCACTGGAGCTGGATGTGAGATTAGAGCTTTGGTTTTAATTTTATGGAAAATGAGTTGAACTATGCTGCTTTTTCATTTTGTCTTAGCTCTGTGCATGCACATGGATGCTCCTGGCTGAAGGAGCAAAGCCTGGACGATGGTTTTAGAATTTTCTTTTCCTTTCTCCTTTTGTTTATTCAATCCAATCTTTGTTTTAGTACTTTACTTTTAGTCTTTAGTACTTTAATTTTAATCTGTTTTAGTACTTTAATTTTAGTACTCATAATAAATACTTGGATTCTTACTGAGCCAGTTATTTTAATTCTGAAAGGATTTTAATCTAAGCACATGTTTCTCCCCACTTAGTTAGCTACAAAAAGGAAGGAAAGCAGGGAAAGAGATCACCACTTTACCTATTCCTGAGTGCCACTGTGAAAAAGTGCCAGGTGGTGGCATTTACTGAACAGGCTCTGCCAAGAGTGTGGAGGATGCGGTAGCAACTGAGAGGCCTGTCCCGTGGGAATCAAGAGGGGCCAGTCCAGCACATCCCAGACATGCATTTGAATGTCACTCATTACAAATATGATTATACATGTCATGAGTACTGATGGCGAGCAGGAGGGGGCCTCTATCCAGGGTGGAAAACGCATGCGTAGTACTGAGGAATTAAGCAGCCATTCAAAGAGACACAGATCAGACCCACCTTAACTTTTGGGGTTTATATGTCTGGGTTTTTCCCACGCTTCTTCAGTTTGTTAGGATTCTGTTTTATGTAGCAGTAATAAACGCTAGAGACCTACTCCTTGACTCAGCGTGATTTCTGACTGTTAGGACAATACCGAAGGAAACACAACTCAGATACGCAGACTGCTGGGAATATGTACCTCAAAATGTGAAGCAGGATTTTTCCTAAATTGATCTCGTGCTAGAATTATCTGATACTTTGTAAGAGCAGGTATTTCACGTTGTGATAAGACCCGAAGTCTAGTTAGCCGACTGGTAAACATTTCCAAGACCTGCATATAAAACAGAAGACACAAATGAAATTTATCCATATCACAAATGGCTTTGCACAGCACAGAGAAACAATTCCTAGTATGAGCTATTTCACCACAGGATGAACTAAAGAGACACTCAAGGCTTCTAAACAAGTAGTTATCCAGTCTCTTATTGTTTAGTAGATGGGTGGCAGATTCTGAGAGGTAAGGGATACAACTCGGCCTCCTTCTGCAGGGCCCCAGAAGGACATCCAGTGACATTATCGGACTAAATGACCAAAATTTTTCAGTGTGATAGTAGTGGTGGCAGCATGTGGCTGTGAGAAAGTGATACTTTTGTGGAAGTGTTAAGCCTCTGGGAGACAAACCATTAGTATTCTCAACCACTCATTGCCTGAAACTGCACCACCAAAATTCAGGCATTTTGCCACTGAATTTTGATGGCATGATTGGGGGTGAGTGGGTGTGTTAAGGGCTGCATTCAATCTGCAGTTAGACATTAACAAGTTATACACCCTGAAATCCATTGCCCATCAGATACTGGCTGTGAAAGCCTACACCAGTATTTTGACATAAACCTACAAAGACATAAATACAAAGGGCCCAATTATTTGAAAAGGTGCCTCCAACATTATTTAAGCCATATGATAAGATCAGTCAGAAAAGTCCTGTTCTGGTCCCAAAGATAGTTATAATTCATTGTGTGCTGACTTGGAGTAAGGCCTTCTCCTTGGCAGAATCCCAGTTATACAATTCTCTACCTAGAATACATTTTGTTCCCTGTCTTGTCTTAGTCTTCTGTTGGACAAGCTTGTTCTTCCAGGCACTTGCAGGTTAACAACTATTCTAGGACAAGACTTTTGATTTAATTATTTTACAGGAGCTCACTTTGTTTTTTTGCCTTTCATCAAACTTTTCCATGAAAGATTGTTTTTAATATTTTTGTATACCATTCTGGGCTCCTCTAGGAAGAACAGAGGTATAAAAAGAAAGTAATTGGGAATGTAATAATAAAACAGTAATTAAATGCATTAACCAAAACCAAGATGATAACTACAGAAGACAGTAGATCTGGCCTCAAATACAACTCATCATTATCTTCTAAAATCAATAGATAGTAATTTCTTTTGAGGCTAGTTCTGTAGATTCTCTTAAATATCCACTGGAGACTTTAATTTCAACAAAGATCTGTTTGTTACACACACTTATAAAGGAATCATAATTACAGCTCACTGTAATGTGATCTGCACAGGGCCAACTAGGAAATGAAAAAACAGAATCCCCTAAAATCCTTTTTAAGTTCAGCACCCAGTTAATTACAAAACTGCCCAAAGCTCGTCTCTGAGTTCTTCGAAGAATAAACCACAGCCTTTGATCAGACATGCTGGAGTGACTTTATTGAGAGAAACTTCAGCAAAATGCAAACACAATCAGGATAATTCACCATTGAGCGTTAAGCATCCCATTGTCCATTTTGCTTTAATTACACATTTCATTGTTTTAAGTTTTAAACTTTCAGAAAATAAGTTCAGAAACACTAGTAAATCCAATATTTTATTTAACAAGCTCAATGAGCAGAACTTCTTTAGCAAAATGAAAAAATAAATTTAGTAATTCAAATGGCAAATAAAATTTTGCTTAATTCTTACATGTTATTTCTACCTTCCTTGATTTTCATAGTTCTAAAACGAAGTAGAACTCACCCGTATATATGCATTCTGAATTTCAGCCAATTCTTTCCCAAGTGGAACAACACATTTTTCGACCCGTCGCTCGTAAGAATAAGGCTGAATATCAGGAGAATCTTCAGAGCAAAGTTCTATGTGTGAAATTAACAGGTTGGTAATAACTTGCTGCACAGCCTGTGAAGAAGTGGCAAAGAAGTTGTTATGATCTTGATCAGCCTCATGTTAGCATGGTAAAGATCAGACATATCTGGACACAGCGTTTCAGAGAGCTAAATTCTTTTAGACACTTATAACCTTTCCTAATCTCTACAGACTGTTTTGCAAATCTTACAGAACAGCAGGATTGAATGAGGGAAGAATTCAATTTGGCCTAACTGTGGAGTTTGTGGTACACGCATTAAGATACAAATACAGGATTACTTGACACAGAATTGCTAAGATCAGGCTGGTTATGCATGTACGATTTTTAAATTTTAAAAATATATTGGGATAAACTTGTGAGTATATTGCAAAAGCTTTTTCCTCAGAACTGATAACATATAAAAAATATTTTTACCCCAAACGTAAATAGTGGATATGTCACATTCTCAACGTGCACCTGCAGAAGATACCAGTGGCTTCCAATATTTTATTAATGACATCTATTAAGGAATAGTTTTTGCCGGTTCCATCTTGTCAGTTTAAACCCTCAGCTGATAAAGAAACCATACCATAGAAGGAAACAGCTTTGCAGAACTGAGACGTGCACTCAAGCACAGCAATTATTTTAAAGATCGACACAGATAATGTATGATTACTAAGAAAATCTAGGTCCCTGAACAAAAGGAATTGGCTCACCTTTGCATCACTGCCAGGAGTTGCAGTTAGAGCCAAGACTCGAAACTCTTTGGTATATTTGCATAATTCTTTCACAACCTGAAGGGAGAATAACTTTAATTACCACTAAGTTTGTTCTATTAGAACCAAAATAATTCTAATAAAATGCAAATATGAACAGCTGGCAGCTTCCAACGTAAGCTGCAGAGCGTGAGCTGGAAGTGTTCCTGGTGTCCCGTGCCGGCTGTTCGTGAGGCTTTCCAGGAGCGCTTTCAACACGAGCTGCAGCGTGCGCGCTGATCCTCCAGGAAGCCTGCGTCCGCTTCCTCCAGTTCCGCCACCACCCCAACAGTGCCTCCCACACAGCCGCCTCCTTTGCCTGGAGAGCCACTGCTGGCTCTCTTGCCTCGCCTGGCGATAGAGAACGCCATGCCTCGCTGACCTGCCACCTCCTCCCCAGCCAGGCCTGGCAAGCTCTCTTCGGCAGATGAGGCTCCGCCACCCTGCCGCACTCATCCCAGGACTGCACTCACCCAGTGCCTGGGTCCCGGGCCAGCAGCAGGAGGGAGAAGATGGCAAAGGTCAGCAGAGTGCAGGGCAGCCACAAGGGCAGAGATGGGGGGAGACCGGCAGGTTGGGGGAGTTGAAGCAAAAGCGAGAGCGGCAGGGCAGGAAAAGTGTGAGGTCCTCGCTTAACAATGGCGCTGTCCCAGCCACAATCAAGACTACTGGAACTGCTATTGCTAAGCAGTGCAGTCACATGTTGTTTCGCCCAATGACATCACTTAGTGACAGAAATTCCAGTCCCAATTGTGATTGTAAGTCAAGGACTACCTGTACAGAAAATATGTACTGGCAAAGCAGGAAGCAAAGCCTGGAGGGAGGTTTGACAACACTCCCATAATCTGAACAAGTCTGATTAGGTTTTTTTTTTTTTTTAGGTGATCTCTCCTCTAAGCTGGTTATGGTTCCCTGGGGAGGTCATGACCCACACTTTGAAAACCTCTTCTCTAGAGTCTTAAACTTACAGTATAATTTCTGAAACAGATGGACATATTTAAAATATCTGGAATATGTACACAATGTCTTCTTTAAAAAGAAATTCTGTTACTTCTGGAGATCTAAGAACCACACACAGAGTTTATAACTCAAACATTCCACATTTTATGGTTCTTCCTGTTCTGACTTCCACTGTTATGGCATCGTCAGAAATTAGGGTTTAAAAGATGAGGGAGACAGCATGTTTTCTATCAAAATAGCTGTTGACTTCTCTTTCCCAGGAATCTTTTCATTTCATTGGCCTCTGGCCAAATGTTTTTTCTTGAAAAATTTCTATATTTTCTTTGCTAACATTCTTATCCAAATTATATTATTTATATGATGCCTCTTCGGTTATGTTGAAGAGAAATGTAGAAAAAAGTAGAAAAAGTAGATTAGTCCTACACCAATTAAAAAGAATCTGGAAAGAAGTTAAAAAAAGAAACAGAAAAGAAGTACATTCTTGTGGCTTACTGGCAACCTTTTAAATTACAGCTAAAACAGAATCAATTTCAGATTTTTTACTTATAACATGAGATTTAAGAACTACCTAGTGGCAAAAATTAATCTACCATATTTCTGTTTTTTTAACATGTATATAATGGTGGTGTGCCTGTAGGATGAGAAGTGGAGTTTTTCAACTCTCGTCCCAGAAATCCTGTGTCTTGATACAGTCTTTTTCAGTACATACATTGAAGAGTCTATATAAAAATACTATTCTAATTCAGTTCCAAATAGCCTCTTGATGTTCTGAAGTACTCATCAACAGGTGGGAGTGGCTTAACTAGCATCTAAAGCAGTGGTAGACAACGTACAGTTCTTGATCAAATTTCAAAATCCCTGTTTAGGAAATCAGTTCAAACTTATAGAAAGAGCTGACTGTCCTTTCCCTCCAATCTACTGCTTGGGAGAGAAAGAGCAGAAAAGAGAAATGGATGCCTTCATCAATTTTTGGCTCTGGCCACACGCATTGTTTCCTCCAGTCTAACGTGTGCTCCCCAACAGATGGCTTTTCAAATAATAATCTAGTCAATTATATAGGACAGAGTATTAAGCTTGTACAATACACAATACCTGACAATATGCATGATTTCCAAGAGCTTTGTGGGCTTCATCAATAACCAGGCATTTAATTTCTGCTGCTGGACATGTTCCACGAGATAGATCATTTGCCATTATTTGTGGAGTGAGAAAGAAGACTCTTTTGTTGCACCAGATTTCTTTCCGATCAACAATTTGGGTACCTCCTGAAAAAAGATGAGCAAAATCTGTAGTGATGTCTAAACATACATACCACAGGCATTTCACTGGTAATTCACATGAAATGCATATTCTACCAAAGTTAACATTAAAAGATTCCTGGCAAAGAGAAGTCAACCATTCTGGCTCTTCTTGACCTCTCAGCGGCTTTCGATACCATCGACCATGGTATCCTTTTGGGTCGGCTCAGGGAGTTGGGGGTGGGTGGCGTAGTTTTGCACTGGTTCACCTCCTTCCTCCAGGGCTGGTCCCAATCGGTGGTGATAGGGCAGGAGAGATCGGCCCCACGGCCCCTTCTTTGTGGGGTGCCACAGGGATCAGTACTCTCCCCTCTCCTTTTTAACATCTACATGAAACCACTGGGTAAGATCATCCGTCACCATGGGATGAGGTATCATCAGTATGCTGATGATACTCAACTGTATATGTCCATCCCAGGTGAAGTAAGTGATGCTGTGACCACCCTTTCCGAGTGCCTGGGGGCTGTGGGGGCCTGGATGGGGAACAACAGGCTTCGACTGAACCCTAGTAAGACGGAGTGGCTGTGGATTAATGGCACCTCAGGTGCCAGGAACTTGTCATCTTTAATGCTGGATGGGGTTGCACTGCCCCAGACAGACCCGGTGCGTAACTTGGGGGTCCTCTTGGACTCACAACTCCTGCTCGAAGATCAAGTGGCAGTCGTGGCCAGGAGGGCCTTTGCGCAACTTCAGGTTCTGCGCCAGTTACACCCTTTCCTAGACCAAGAGGCCCTTCGAATGGTCACTCATGCCCTGGTCATCTCCCATATAGACTACTGTAATGAGCTCTACATGGGGCTACCCTTGAAGAATATCCAGAAGCTTCAGCTGGTGCAGAATGCAGCTGCACGGACAAGCTTGGGCGTTCCAAGATCAGCACACATAACACCTCTACTGCGTGAGCTGCATTGGGTTCCAGTTTGTTTCCGGGTCCAATTCAAGGTGTTGGTTATTACCTTTAAAGCCCTACATGGCATGGGGCCAGGATATCTGAGGGACCGTCTCATCCCTATTACATCGACCCGCCCCACCCGGTCATGCAGAGAAGGCATGTTACAGACCCCATCCATAAAAGAATTTCATCTAGCGGGGTCTCGGAATCGTGGCTTCTCTGCTGTAGCTCCCGCCCTTTGGAACATCCTCCCCCCAGAGGCGAGATAAGCCCCCTTGCTCCTGGACTTCCGAAAAAAGATTAAAGACCTGGTTTTGTCAGCAGGCTTGGAATGGGAGGGGGAATAGTTATACCTGGGGATGGCTAGTGCCCTAAGTGATTTTGAGGGGCCTGTTACACTCACAGACTGATTAAAATCTTTTGCCACTTAGATTTTATTATATCTTTATTTTATTGCATTGTTGTATTGAAGTGGTTTTAAATTTTAACTTCATTTTATTGTAAACTGCCCAGAGTCCCCCATGAGGTGGAGACAGGCGGTGAATAAATTTATAAATAAATAAAAATAAAAATAAATGCATTCTTATACTTTAAAAATCAGCCTACAGGTTCCTACACTGCTAGCCAGAGAAACATTTTTACGTTACAGCATTTCAGAATAAAAGAAGAAAAAAAATCTTGCTCTATCCCATTTTAATCAGAATGATAGTACTGAAAATGGGAAATTACTTGCATTTTGCATGAAGTACCAGTCAGTGATCATGAATATTGTCATAGATCAAACTGAGGAGGTTCAATGCACTATTTTTTTTCCAATCTAAAGCCCACCAAATGTGTTGGACTACAAAGCACCTAATAGTCGCACTAGCTTGCAAAACAGAAACTACAGTTCAAAGCCTGGCCAAGAACTGATTCATTGCAAGGCATCTTGTCTGTGTTTAGGTACTACAGAAGCATACTGTACATATGTATACATGGGGGAGATGGGCGGTGATAGAAATATGATAAATAAAATAAAAAATAAAATAAATATACACTCCATCTTGTAAACCGACAGGAAGCTCTGGCGTGGGCTGGTCCATGAAGTCACGAAGAGTCGGAAGCGACTAAACGAATAAACAACAACCATCTTGTAAATAAAATACTCACGGTAGTCAGAATCCAGTCCTCTACACACTTTAACCATGCAGAGGACTGGTTCTTAAACTGGGGGTAATTAACCTCAAGGAGGTAATTTGGGCATATCCTGGGGATAATGGAGATATTTTTAATTGCTTGTGAGTCAGTTTGGGACTGCCCCTGCCAAGACACTTCAGTTAAACAACGGAGTCAGGTTTTTTTGTGCGGGCAATGACATTATTCGAGAAAAGGGGTAATTGGTAAAAATTTGGGGAAAGGGTAATTGGTCAAACAGTTTAAGAAGCACCAATGAGAGGATTTAATTGCTAGAATTAATCACATTTCTCTTAACCATCTTGGGAGCAAACAGACTTGGTGAAAGTCAAAAATTAGCACACAAGCAGGAATGCAAAGAATTCTTAAGAAAAAAACAGCATATTCATTGTAATTCCAGGTATCTTTTTTCCCCAAATTATGCAGTTTTGTACAGAAGGATGGATTTTGCAGATAAGTACCTAACATTTAAAAATAAATTAACAAGGATCTGCCTGCTGCTCCAAAGAGTCAGCACAACTGTTATTCAATTTATTCTGTATACTTTAGAACTATATGCAGCATGCTTCAGTGTTTTTTTAAAACAAGGTTGCTGAATAAAGTACAAGATAGTAACTACAACATGAAATTAACAACCCAACCATGGCTTAGAATGTATGTGATCAACAGAAATTGGGCTGCTTGGAAGTGGTTCTGACAAATCAGGACCTCAATCCAACTGCAACTGGGCATGTAAAAAGGAAAAAAATCCTTTCAGTTCAGTTGCACGACTGGTCCGTTTCCTCGGAAGCAAGGGGTGCCCTTGTCTTTATCTGGAACTTCTTTTCAGCTTCACAATCTCTCTTATAGCACTGGTTACTATCGCTTCCCACCCAAGCACTGATCACATCCCGCGTAGCTTTTCAAGGGAGCAGGCAAAGATACGAGCTCCTCTCCGATCACGGATCACGCAAAACAGCGCATTCCTGGGCACGTGCAGGGCGCGACCAAGCACCCACCTGTCATCTCGGCCATATGCACAGCGGGGATGCCCAGGAGGCGGGCGCAGGCCTCCCGTTGCTGAGCCACTAACGGCTTGGTCGGGGCCAGGAAGAGGATCTTGCCGCCAGGAAACCACCGGTAGAAATTGTACATGACCACGGCGGCCACCAGTGTTTTGCCCAGCCCGGTCGGCAAGCAGAGCAGCGTGTTGGCCAGGAGCGCCTCCCGCGCCGCTCGAACCTGGTAAGAACGTTCCTCGACGCGCCCGCCGGTCGGGAACATCCACAGAGCGCCCGGCGCGCCGCCGATGAATCCACGCGCACCGCGACTGGCTGGAGGAGAAGGCCAGGATCGCGAATCCGCTGCCTCGGCCTCCACGGCCGCCGCCAGCAGCGCCGCCTCCTCCTCCTCTTCTTCCACCGCCGGCACAGGAGTAGGCTGCGCTCCCCATGCTTGGAAGAGCGTGGCCTGCCGGCTTCTGCCTTTCATTTCACCAGCGCCTCCGCCGCCTTCCCGCTGTCCTCCCGCAACCCACCTCAGCCGGCAGCGACGCCATCTTGACGGCCATCGAAAACCCCGCCACCTCCGAGGAGGCCTCTGATTGGCCGAGCCCAAGAGGGCGGCCCGATCACGTGCTCCCTTGTCTCACTCTTCATCGCCATCACGGAAGGGGGCGTTTTGGCGGGAGGGAGAAGCGACTTTTTTTGCCATTCATTATAGAAGTGCCTGCAGACGTGCAAATACGGTGATATATGTTTCCACCAGTCGCCTCCAAGGATCTCCCAAAGAACTGCTAAGAAGATCACACACGAGCATTTGGTTTTACATCTCCATTTCTGAAAATACACAGTCCAGCCGTTGACATCCACTCTGTCTTTAACGTCTTAACTCTGAATCGCGAAAGGCTGGACAGAAGTCAAAGCAGGAGTGGACTACATTTCCCAGCATACATTGCGGAGATTTCTTGCGATTGCTACTTTGGCCAGTTTCTCTGGTAGATTTGGTTTTGTGTTTTTAATGCCCAGTGCACCGCGCAGTCCCTCTATAGCAGAAGATATGAGGTAGAAATAGAAGGCGGGAAGGTAGAAGTGGGAGTTTTAGAGGGAGCAATCAACTCTCAAGGACAGACTACAATACCCAGCATGCATCAGGAGCTGCTCCGCTAGCCTGGCTTTTGCGTCGTCCCAATTATGTGACAGCAGTGAGCCTCTCCTTTCCCGGATAGGACTACGCTACCCAGCAAGCCCAACAGGAAGAGGCAAACGGAACCGCGTCTGGATGGAGGTCGCGGGGCGCACCAAGGCATGCTGGGGTTGTACTTCCG
The DNA here is from genome assembly GCF_035149785.1 of Candoia aspera. NCBI lineage: Eukaryota > Metazoa > Chordata > Lepidosauria > Squamata > Candoiidae > Candoia > Candoia aspera. Next base: position 327,350,389 of record NC_086153.1, read on the forward strand.
GCGGTGGGCGTGTGAGGGGCCCCTGAAGCGCGGAAGAGTTCCCGAACTTGTTCCGAACAGGCGCTCGCGTGAGGCGATGCCATGGCGGACCGCGCGCGCCCTTGGAGCCTGGAGGAGCTGCGGAGCGACGCGCTGCCCAAGCGGGAGATTGTCCACTTTCTGCAGGAGCAAGCGGCACACAGGGTGGGGGCCGGAGGCGCGATCTGACGGGTGGGCAGGCTGCATTCACACGTTTACGTGGGGTAGAATGGGCGCGTGTCGCCGCCGTGCTTTAATTTGGCCGGGAGATGTGTGTGAAGTTGTGAGGTCCCCTTCCCCCCTGCCTTTTTTGCCCTCGTTTCGTCCCCCATTTCCCCTTGGTCAAGGCTCCCCATTTGTTAACCCTGTCCCGCCCGTCGGACCAAACCATATAGATCTCTTCAGACGTGACGAGAGCCTTTAGGTGGGGCCGACTTCTCTTTCCTCCCTTTTTCATCTCACGTGACTGCGGTATTCCCCCATGCCAGCTTGGGTTTATCTGAAAGGGTTGTAGGGATAGCGGGAAAAACAGACTTTCTACGCCTACGGGGGTTCGTCTCTCCTTTTCAGACAGGAGAATCAATGCTTCAGTGGGAAGCGACAGCGTTGTAGAAAGACGTTTCTCATTCTCACGTTATAATCTTTCTAGACCTTTCCAGGTACCGGGATGAATGGTTGAAGGAAAACTGGTTTGCGCCATAATGAAAATCAGTACTCCCTTACCAAAAAGCTTCTCCTAGAGCATGTCTGTACTTTTTTTGCAAGTATGAGTGAGAATGAATGCATACAAATATGGCCATCCAATTATGGCTAAAATGATTTAATGATCTTTTTTTTTTCGTTCTAAAAGTTTGGGTTCTCTAAGGCCAAGAAACCCATTGAAAAATGCACCAGGTTCTCTGTTTAGTATTTGAAGCAGCCCATTTAATAATTACTTGTCAGGTGATCGCTTACTTTCTGGCATATGGCTATTGTAGGTGGGGTATATCCTTCCTCCCCATTACTTGATAGGATTCCTTCTGTACTTTGATATTGCATTTAATGGTCTTAGTTGCTTGTTGTAAAGGCCCTGCAGGCTAGTAATTTACAGCTCATTCTCTATAGAGATCTCTATGTCTAAGTGTGAAGGTTTATAATTTTTAGCTGGTAAGGAAAGCATATACAACTTTAATGAATTTTCAAAATTACTTAATAGTTCTTAATGCCAATTGTGGCTGTTTATTTATTTCATTTATTTGCCATCTGCTTAGAGGAGCTATTTCTGTTTGTTTGGGGCTTATTTATTTGCATATTTATTGTCTGCCTTTTCAGAATGTATAATCTCATGTTTGAACCTGGAAACAAAAGATGTTTATAGGACTATGTTTAAGAAATGAGTTTCCTCTCTGGAATGAGGAGAAATGTCTGGAAACCTTCGGTTCTAGACACATTTGTAGAGACATGCTTTTAAAAGATCTTTAAATGTCATAGAGATCGATAGTCTGATTCCATTACTGACAAGCCAGGATGGAGTAGTTTATAGTTACAGATTGGTCATGCAGTAATTACTTCAATGCAGGCTTTAATGCATTGATTTTTTGCCATTCTTTTAACTGATCATTGGATGCCACTGGGACACTTTGCCTTGAATTCCAGAGCATGCCAGAACATTAAAATTACGTGCTGCTGTTAAGGGCAGTAATCTAATTTTTTTTTGAAATGCAGAAAATCTGTCCTTTGGATAATGCAGCAAAAACAAGACATAGGCCTTGGAGACAGGTTTCTGCATGCATTCATCTGATATTATCTGTAATAATTTGAAAGGAATTTCTGGGGAATAAAAAGCCCTAATTTTTTAAATTGAAATTGTTCTTATGAATTCTTTAAGAAACAAAGAAGCTTTCAGTTTACAGTGCACAGGAGAAAGATAATGTATAACTGAAAGCTTCTTTGACTCTTTCTTCTATTTTTAATTTTAGCTGAAATAGATCTTGGACATGAGATCATAGGCATGCCTATATGGAATTTCCCACATGGATGAACCAGCCCCTGAGATTATTGTTTTTAAAAACAATTTGATTTGTTTTTAAATTTATTTAAAGCTGATCTGCAATCTCATGAGCTGCTTATATTGCAAATGAATTGTATGTTTATCTTCCATAAAATTGGCAGATATGAAAAATGAAGAGAGATGTTTATTCTACAGAAGAGAATGATACTCTTTTCACTGTGTCTTTTGCTCTTTTTCTGCCTTATGATTGAGTTGCATTTTGCAGTTTGCTGTGACTGCTTTGAAAGGAGTTCTTTGTATAGGAATCCCAAGTTCCAGGATTTCAGGAGCAATAATTGGATTTATTTGATGCTGGTAGAAACTTTGGATATGCTTCAAATTTCTGCATTGTAAAGTGTATATCTATCTATCTATCTATCTATCTATCTATCTAATCTATCTAATCTATCTAATCTATCTAATCTATCTATCTAATTTATCCCCGCCCATCTCCTCCCATCGGAGGCCTCTGGGCGGTTTACAACAAATGATTAAAACCATCAGAATAATAAAATACAATAAAAATTCTATAAATAGAAATAAAAATAAAGAAGAAAAATCCAAGCGATGAAAGATCTAAAACAGTCCAAGTGTGGGAGGAGTGGTCTATAACAACCATCTCCATGTAACTCTATTCCCCTCTCCACCCCAAGTGAGGTGGCAGAACCAGGTCTTCAGACTCTGCCGAAAGGCCAGGAGCGATGGGGCCAATCTCACCTCCGGGGGCAGCATGTTCCACAGGGCGGGAGCTACTGCGGAGAAGGCCCGCTTCCTGGACCCCGCCAGATGAAATTCTTTTACAGACGGGGTCCGTAGCATGCCCTCTCTGCATGATCGGGTGGGACAGGTTGATGTAATGGGGAAGAGGCGGTCCTTCAGGTAACCTGGCCCCATGCCACGTAGGGCTTTAAAGGTGATAACCAACACTTTGAATTGGACCCGGAAGCAAACTGGTACCCAATGCAGCTCGCGCAGCAGTGGTGTTACATGTGCCCTTCTGGGGGCACCAAAAACAGCTCACGCAGCTGCATTCTGGACCAGCTGAAGGTTCCGGATACTTTTCAAGGGTAGCCCCATGTAGAGCGCTTTACAGTAGTCTATCGAAGGGCATGAGTGACTGTTCGAAGGGCCTCCTGGTCCAGGAAGGGACGTAACTGGTGCACAGCACGTAGCTGCAGAAAGGCTCTCCTGGCCACAGCTGCCACCTGCTCTTCGAGCAGGAGCCGTGAGTCCAGGAGGACCCCCAAGTTACGCACTGGGTCTGTCTGGGGCAGTGCAACCCCATCCAGAACCAGAGATGTTAATGTCCTGGATACAGAACAACCAATAACCCACACCCACTCAGTCTTACCGGGGTTCAGTTGAAGCCTGTTGTTCCCCATCCAGGCCCCCACAGCCCCCAGACACTCAGAGATGGTGGTCACGGCATCCCTTATTTCACCCGGGATGGAGATATACAATTGAGTATCATCAGCATACTGATGATACCTCATCCCATGGTGACGGATGATCTCACCCAGCGGTTTCATGTAGATGTTAAAAAGGAGAGGGGAGAGTACTGATTCCTGTGGCACCCCACAAAGAAGGGTCCATGGGGCCGATATCTCCTCCCCTATCAACACCAACTGGGATCGGCCCTGGAGGAAGGAGGTGAACCAGCGGAAGACTACTCCGCCCACCCCCAACTCCCTGAGATGCCCAAAAAGGATACCATGGTCGATGGTATCGAAAGCCGCTGAGAGATCAAGGAGAGCGAGGATGGATGCACTACCTCCATCCCACTCCCGCCAGAGATCATCCATAAGTGTGACCAATGCCGTTTCCATCCCATAACCGGGCCTGAAACCGGACTGAAAGGGGTCTAGATAATCCGTTTCCTCCAGGACCCTCTGGAGCTGCAAAGCCACCACTTTCTCAACCACCTTCCCTGAAAAGGGGAGGTGGGAGACTGGATGAAAATTGTCCAGAACAGTAGGGTCCAGCGATGGCTTCTTGAGGAGGGGGTGTACCAACGCCTCTTTAAAGGCTGCCGGAAACACCCTCTCTCCCAAGGATGTATTAACCATCGCATGGACCCAACCACATGTCACCTTCCGAGCTGCTTTTACTAGCCAGGAGGGACACGGGTCTAGATGGCATTTGTGGTGGCATTTACTGTCCGTAGGATCCTGTCCACTTCCTCAGGTCCAACAGGATCAAACTGCTCCCAGATAACTGGGTAAGCCTGTTCCCCTGGTATCTCTCCAGACCATGCCTCATGCCTGGAGTCCAACTTGGAGCAGATCCAAGGGATTTTGTCCTGCAGATGCTCAGCAAATTCCTCCGCACGGCCCTGTAGGTGGGTCACTGAACACACCTTCCCCCAAAGGGATTGAATGATCTTAAATTGGGCCGTCAGGCGGCATTCTGCAGACGCAATAAGAGTGGAGAAGTATTGACATTTCGCCGCTTTTATCGCCACAAGGTAGGCCTTAATAGCGGCTTTTACCTGTGTTCGGTCGAATTCAGTCTGTCTTCCTCCAGTGGCGCTCTAGGCATCTCTTAACCCTCTTCAGAACCCTCAACTCCTCCGTAAACCACGGGGAGTGCCGGGTTCGATGGGACAAGAGAGGCCGCACAGGCACAATCCTGTCCAAGGCCCCGGCCGCCTCCCTATTCCAGGCTGCAGCTAGGGCCTCCGCTGGATCGTGCAGCAGATCACCGGGTATCACCCCCAGTTCCCTCTGAAACCCTGCCGGGTCCATCAGTTGCCAGGGGTGGACCAATCGAATGGGTCCTGCCTCCCTGGTGGGGGGTGGCATAAGAGAATCTCAGGGCCATCAGGGTGTGATCTGACCATGACAAAGGGGACAGCTGTAACTCTCCCCTCAGATCACATTGCCACTGCTCCAACAAGAAAACCAAGTCTGGGGTGTGACCACTGTCTCGAGTCGGGTCCCAAATTATCTGGGACAGGCCCATGGCTGCCATGGTAGCCATGAACTCCCGAGCTGCCTCTGAGGCACACCCCAGGGATGGCAGGTTGAAGTTCCCCAGAACCATAAGCCTGGGGAACTCCACCGCCAGCCCTGAGACGGCCTCAGGCAGGGAGGTTGTCATGCAGCAGGGAGGCTGGTAGAGCAGCAACACTCCGAACTGTTCTCGGGAACCCAACTTGAAGAACAGGGTCTCACAACCAGCCACTTGTGGAGCAGGGCCCCCGAAGGCCACAAGAGACTCTCGGATGACAACAGCCACCCCTCCTCCCCTGCCCTGGGATCTCGGCTGGTGCCATACTGTAAACCCAGCTGGCCACATTTCCGAAAGGGGCACCCTCCCTTCCACGCCCAGCCAGGTCTCAGTAATACATGCCAGGTCTGCCCCCTCCTCTGTGATCAAGTCACATATGAGGGGGGGCTTGTTATTAACTGACCTGGCATTAAGAAACAGCAGCCGGAAACCAGGGCCCCTATGGATCTGCTGACCAGATGGTATATACCATTCCATACCAAAACCATGGTATATACCATTCCAGTTCACTTTGCAGTGTAGGCAAATTTGTCATTTATTACATGAAGCTGAGCTTACCTTAAGTTTTGTTTCTAGTTTCTTGCAGAGCACAAGTTGCTTGGTCAGATAAAAAATGTGGCTAAAACTGCTACCAAGGATCAGTTAATAACAGCATACAACCAGCTTTTTGAAACAAAGGTAGGTTCCTGTCTTGTTTAAAAGGAGTTATTATATTATATTTTTATGCACAAGTCTTATGTTTGTCTTATTTTACCAGTGCTTTATCTGTAAACTGAAAATAGATGGAAAGCTCAGTGGATAGATCAGGTACTTTTTTCTAAAAAGGTGCTGGGCATCTCTAGTTAAAATGCACCACGGACTTGCTGTGCTGAAGAAGTTCTTTTCCAAATTCTTAGATGTACTACTTCTAATCAGAGTAGGATGAGTATATAAAAATGGTCAAACTAACTTTCAAAACTCATTTGTTACTTGAATGTTCTCTCCAGAACTAGATAGCACTCATCCATTTTATATGGGAGAACAATACTGACATTTTAGAGGAAGATTTTAAGATTGCACCAAGAGAATATATGTGAAATGGCTTGAAGTTTCAAAATCACCAGTACTAATAACAACAACAAAAGGCCGTACAGCTTGAATCCGCACATATACTATGCTGATACATTACGACATCCTAGGTTCTTAAGAAGAACTTGATGCTAATGAAGGTCAAGCAGCAGCTAAAGAACTGGTAGCTGTGATTTCACATTGTTGTGTATAATAATAATAAATGTTACTACTGCTAATAATATCCTTAGATAGATCACTAAAAGGTATGTTCTTTTCCAGAGCTTTAAGGACACAGAGAGTACTGAGCAAGTGGCAGAACAGGTGAAAAATGTCAAGATTGATGAAGGCCAACCGAAAAAGACAAAACCTGAAGAAGTTGTTGATGAGGTAATCTGGGGCATACCTCAATCATATTTTTCGATTTCTGGTAGAGGAGTACATAAAAAAACTGTACAAATAAGAGAGGGATATAAAAGAATAACAATATGCCTAGTATAGCATGGATATGTAAGAACCAGGTTTAGTTGCCTATTGAAAACACTGCTGTGATTATAAAAAACATAGTGCAAAATAGGGGGTTATAGCTTTTATATCTAAGTTAATTCACAGTGTGATAATTAAAAGTGTCTGAATTTGAGCTGGCAGTGACTTCTGTTTTGCTCTATATCATTTCGAGTTCTATTCTTATTTCTGAAATCAGTTGCTTTTTCTCTGTATGGGACAAATAGGTCAACTCAGGCTTGAACACATAATCCTTTTAAAATAAAAAATATTTATGTTCAAATATTTATTTATTTGTCATGTTTATTTACTGCCCATCTCATGTACGACTCTGGGCGGTTATATATATTATTAAATATATATATGACTTTGAGCTTAATGGTGTATGTATATCACAATCCTCCATCTATTTTTTCAGGACTGAACTCCACTGTAGTAAGTAGGACACATTTCTGGAAATGTGTGTATAAAATGATACATTGTTTGTCAGTTCATAGTTTTACACTTTTTTCGGACCAGCTGCATAAAGACATTTGCAAAGAATTTTCAGTTAAACTGTGGTCCTAATCTTCACAGAGCTATTAATTAGCAGTTTTTCCAGTTGCTAAAAAGATTTGTTGCACATAGATAAATACCCCCTCCCCTAGAAGGGGGACAGAACCCATGCAAATCCGTGTAAAATGTATACTTCTCCAACTGAGAGTGTATGAAAAGGAAGGTGGACTGTATATACCATTCTAAAGATAGACTATACAAAACAACCCTTTGAAATAGTGAGGTTGACTGTTTTGTTTCTTTCCACTTTCAATGCAGGCCTCCCCAAAATATGCTAAGTCAATTCTGAAAAAGGGGGATAAAATCAACTTTCCGAAAAAGGGTGATGTTGTTCACTGCTGGTATACAGGAAAGCTGCAAGATGGAACAGTCTTTGACAGTAATGTTCAGACAAGTAAGTGTTTAGAAAAAGATAGCTCTTTTTTAAAAAGCTGGCAAAGCTTTTGAAGGTTCGAGTGGCCTTCATTGAAGGCATGATGATGGAGCTGCAGTGTTAAAATAAATTGGAGTTGAGTAAAACTGTACTCCAAATGCTCTACAATTTGCATTTTTTCAAGCCAGAATGGAGGTGTTTTCTGTCCATTGTGGAGAGAAAGAAGGTAGAAAGACTTTACTGGAGTTTTTGTGAATCAAGCCAGGTCTTCCCTACATTGTATTTCCTACTCACACAGAAAGGAAAAAGACATAAATATTATATTAAGATTTGAGTTTGGTAAGGGTTTCCTGTTGTTAATCTGATAGATTTGGTTGCAAATTATCTTTCAGGTTCAAAGAAAAAAAAAGCATCTCAACCACTGAGCTTCAAAGTTGGTGTTGGAAAAGTGATTCGAGGTGTAAGTAAGCTAATGTGGGTGGCTGAGTGTATCAGGTTCTCATGCTCTTTCATTATTAGAAAATAGCTTTGGCCCTGCAGCTGTTAGGCCATCTATCTGAATTCTTTCAACAAGAGGAGGCATTGGTATATGTGATCCCAGGAGCCCTTTAGATTCTTTTATCCTGCCAGGAAAGAGTGGAAGCACACCATCGGAAGTCTGGCCATACTTTTCCTGCATGCAAAAATCTTGGACCAGTGTCATAATTGCAAAGGTTTGTGGGGAGGGCTGTGTATCATACATGTATCATATGTATGATGTATATCATACATGTTTGCAGCTGTCATTTCTGATACTTTCCTTAGTTCTAGTTTTGGGTTGAGGGAAGATTGTTTTCTAGTTCTGTATCTTTCCCAAGGGATAAAACTGCAGTCTGCAGGCTTGTTAGTTTGTATTAACAAACTTCTGTGATATTGCAGTCTCTAGGTTATAAAGGAGTTCCTTAGACTTACCTTGTTATTTAAATCACATAGATAGAAAAATAAAAAATGAATTATTCCATTGCCAACAAACGGACGAATAAAAGATAGTGAGCCACCCAGAGTCACTGGTTGAGATGGGCGGCTATAGAAATTGAATGAACGAATGAATGAATGAATGTAGATTGAATGTTCTGTAGAGTCCATCTCCTTAATTTTCAGATGAGTTTTGTAGGCCTGATGAAAATATCTTGTGCTGTTTCTAAATAATACTTAGCATGTGATGTGTGGAGCTCTAATAGAATGGCTTCAGCATCAGCGGAGAATGAGAAAGCAACGTTTTTATGTGTCCTTATTAATACTGTAGCCAGAACATGTTTCTCTTCTGATTTTTCAGTGGGATGAAGCCTTGTTGACGATGAGCAAAGGAGAGAAGGCTAATCTGGAAATTGAGCCAGAATGGGCTTATGGGAAAAAAGGGCAGCCCGATGCCAAATATCCTTGTGACATTTATCACTGTGTACAGATTGCAAAAAACATTTTTTGCATATGACTACAATAGTGACTAAGAGCACACTATTTTTTTTCTGACCAGTTTTACAGCGTTGCAGAAGCCACCATTGCTGTCCATTACACTAACAGTGTCTTCATTGATAGCTCCATCAGTGGACTTCTCTATAGATTTGTGGAACAATGGAGCATTAAGGAGGTAGGACAGAATAAGGCAAAGTTCAAGTAGTAATCTTGGTCCACTTATCTAATATTGGATGCAAAGCAGGAAGGAAAAAAAAATGTCTCCCCAACTTAATTAGATGTTCTCTTGTTGCCTGATCTTGGTGACTAAGTAATCTTTAATTGCCTGCAGTAATGGTGTAATTGGGGAAAGGGAGAGAGAGACTCCTTAAATTAAAGCAACTACGAATTAGCAAATAGGTAGAAAAGGAGAAATGGACATTGGTGGGTGGTTAGAACATTTTAGGTTTTCCAATTTCATGCTTAAATCCTCCAATGGGCATCTGCTTCCAGCAATGTCTAGCTGCTTTTCTGACTATGACAATACCAGGCCTAAAATGATAACGGTAAGTAGTTCTGCATCAGAGCCCAAGAACTACTTCTGTGTAATTGGCATATTTGTGTCTGAAGATGAAGAGATGGCATTGCCAGTTGTAATGGGGAAGAAATCTTAAAATCTCTGAGCATCCTGCTCGATTATAATGTGCAACACAGAATTTATGAACACCCATTACTCAGTTGCGAAAGCTCCCATTTGAGTTATATGCTGAAGAAGAATGACTTGTGAAAGGTCACGTAAGTTAGAAGAAATGACGTCGGCCTTTTAAGTCTGGATACATTTGCAAAACAGTATCTATTATGTAAGAAATTCCTTAACTTCTATTTCAGGATTCCACCCAATGCAAAACTTTTCTTTGAAGTTGAACTGGTAGATATTGAATGATGGATTGTCGTCTCTTCAGACTCAAATAATTGTAAAGATACTTCTGATTTCAGGGAAATGCAAACGTGGCCTTTTATCTGATAGATGGAAGAATCAAAAGCTCTTATTGCAATTACAGTACAATATCTGTATAACTAAAAACTAGTTTATATGTGGCTTTGACTGATGTTCTCTAGCAAGGTCTCGCAGAAAAATGCTCTGGTTTATTAAGCACTTTGTGCTCTCTATGAAAAGAAGTTTAAGCTGAGGGTTCCTGATTTGCTGGGTCATAGTTTCGATCCCTTTCAGCCAAATCGCCACACACATTTTGTTAATCTATTTTAGTCTTTCTGATGCTACAAGGAATGAGAGATCGCATATGCTTAAATCAGTAAACTTAATCCTGCAGGTGTACATATCAGAATAGCAGGGCATAGAGTGGGTTATTTGACTGGAGCATATTCAGTCAAATGTACACCATGTTGTATTTCAACTAGGACAGAGGGTTTGAATGCTCTTACTTTCAAAGCAGATTGACATAAGGAAAGAGTACAGTTAAGACTTTTTGGACCAAATATGCACCCTGGCTTCTGCAAAGTGTAGAAATACAAGTGCCTTACGTGCAAAGTTTGAAAATCAATGCCGAAAAGAAACTTGGAACTGAATAGCAGTACAGGTGAAACTGCCAGAAAGAAGCCATGATCCAAAATAAATTTAACAAACAGCCCACTTGGTGGTTCAAAAGGAAAAGGTACTTTTCAGAAAGATTACACAATTTGGTTTTATTACAAAAAGGCATTTTAAACAAAAAACTAAACTTACACATGAAAATTCCAATACAAAATCCATCCTAAGACACAGCATGGTTCTAGGAACACACTTCATTTTAGTCACTCAAAGAGATACCCTATACATTATGCATCCCCATCTGTTAACATTTTTCTAAAAGCTCACAGCTTTTGGGTGCTGCAATTGTAAACTGGTAAAACCAAACAGATGCAGGAAAAGGGGTGTGGAACTTTGAAAAGATTCAAGCACACTTTACCTCAGGAGAGAAGGAAAGTGTTATTTCCTGGCCTGGGTAGTGTTTGAGATTGCTGGGGCAGATTCTGGCCAGTATTTAATACATGTTAACAGCTTGCAAATTAACTTTCCCAATGAATTATCAACACTACTTCATATAATTGCTTGATAATTTTACTGTTGGGAAAGCTGATTGCATGGTAGACTAAATACAGCAAGATACCAACATGAGTTTGTCACAAGAACCCTGTGAAAATCAACTCATTATACATGCAAAAAAGACAAGAATCACGTGACAGTTTGTTCACATCCCTATTTCTTTCTCTTTTACAAAAGAAAAGCCTTAACAAAACATTGTGAAATTCCATTTCTGGCTAAATTGTTCTGCTCAGGTTGAAGATGACTGATAATACTGTCCATAATTCCATGCATTTGAGTAGTTGTACTAAAGGGGAAAAAATGGAGAAAGTTAATACCCTGAATAGTTGATGTGCTATAAACTCCAGTATTAACCAGCGTGAAGTAGCTAAACAATTATTAAAGTAAGTTGAAAGCTGAAGTTCTCAAGGTGTAATATATACAGGTAGTCTTGCTTAATAATAGTAATTGGGACCGACAATTCAGTTGTTAAGCAGTGTGGTCATAAAGTGTGATGTCACGTGACGGTTCTGACTGCTAGCAGCCGTTGTGGCAGTTCCAGTTGCCATTGTTAGGAGAATCCCACGTGATCGCGGCATCCCTCAGTCACGTGATTGCCATTTGCAACCTCCTGCTGGCTTCCCCACTGACTTTGCTTGTTGGAAGCTGGCAGTGAAGGTTGCAAATGGCAATCACATGATGGGGGGACACTGCAACCATTGTAATTGTGTACTGGTCACCAAGCACCTGGTTACCAAGCACCTGAATTGCGACTACAGGGAACAGTCATAAGTCCCCTCATTCAGCACTGTTGTAATTTCAAAAGACTGCTGAATGAGTGGTTGCTGAACAAGGACTACCTGTCTTAACAACCACAATTTGGATCAGAATTTAGGTCGCTGATGTGGTCGTTAAGCAAATCTGGACCTGATTTTATGACTATTTTTGTGGTGGTCATTAAGCGAATCACGCGGTTCCCTACTGATTTTGCTTATTGGAAGCTGGCTGGGAAGGCTGAAAATGGCAATCATGTGACCACAGGACGCTGCGATGGCTGTAAATGCACAACGGTCGCTAAGCACCCAAATTGTAATCACATGACTGTGGGGGTGCTGCGATGGTTGCAAACGTGAGTAAGGATTGTAAGTCGGTGTTTTCAGCGCTGTTGTAACTCCAGACAGTCGCTAAACGAATGATCATTAAGTAAGGGCTACCTGTATTAAGGTATATAGACCTACTCTTACAGTACTATTAAATTGGGATACAACCTATTTTTAAAATTAAGTAATTTCAGTTGGTGGGGAACAGGTAGAATTTAAGTATTTGGTCTGAAAGCTTCCAGACAAATGATACTCACCTGATACCAGGCGTTGTAATTGTAGGCTGCCTGATTTGCTTGCATGTCTCCATCTGTTACTTGTCCAGATATAAGACCTGCTTCGTCACTGTGAATTCGTTTCTCATCTGTTTCTTCACAGCTGCAAGAATAGTTTGTGTTAGTTCTTTACGAAGCAGACCCTTGAAGAAATTCTTGAGTTTTTTCCCCCAACTACTGTATGCATGAGAGGAAATGCTGTGCTTTCCTGCAAAAGTTGCACCAGGCCATGCATTTCCTATCGAATTGTAACTGGAAAGTACAGTCACTTTTAACCAAAATTTAACCTCTCAGTGGAGAGTGCCCGAATTTTTCAGGGCCCTTCCCCCTGATGCGGAATAGAAAGAGGGTGCTTTTTGACTGTGACCATCGCAGAACGTCTGGGTCCCAAGGCAGGTTGGTTTGGCAGAACATCCCAAGTTTCTCCAGTGTGTTCCAGCAGTACTGAATAACGAACTTTCTTTTTCTTGTTACGATATTTTTTTCTAGAAAATGATTTTTGCAGTCATGCTTGGAGAATACTGGGGTTTTCTTTCATTTTTTAATGCATGTGGTTTTTAAACTGAAGGCTGGAATTCAACATCCTAGGCCACACACATAAACTTTGTACAGTATACATTTCATATCGCATTTAAATTTTAAAAGGCTGCATGGGTTAAAACAAACAGTTCCCTCGTTTCCTTCAACAGGATAACTGAAGAAATTATGGGAGGCCTTTTAAGCTGCATGTTATGTGAATGACATCTGCAAGGAGGTGTCAATTATTTCTTCCTTTAATAGAATTGGATTGTATACGTAAAGAGCATGCAAATAGTATTTACTACTGCTATCTATACAATTATTTATTTAGAGTTCACTAAAGTGCGGGCTATTCTACTCCATGTCAAAATTGATTTTAGGGAACTCCCTGGTCACATCAAGGAGAAATGTACCTATTTTTCTTGCTCATGTTTTCTGGAAAGGTACTGTGAGCTTTCAACATACACATCATTTGTGTTTGGACAGCTCAGACATGCGGCGCCAACTTTAGTAAAGATTCAAAAATATAACAGCAAATAATTACATCTATATTTCAAAAAGCAATCAAGTACTCTAAAGCTAAAATAAAAGTGTTTGTACCCATTCTCTGCTCTCCTTTTTAAACATTCTTGTTCCTTTAAAAGGGCTTGATGTTCTTCATAAGCATCCAAAAGCCTGCCAAAAGGAAAGAAGACAGGTTCAGTTGTGTGAGATTCCTGCTCCAGATATATTCTGCAACAGTTGTGACACCAAACACTTAGGTTTTCTATACTGCTTTTGCTCTGTAGTTGGTATTTCTAGCTCTCAATATAATTGTTTTTTTAAATGTGCTATTGAAGTCAGGGTAAAACTGAAAATATAACAATTGTAGGGTTGGAATTTCATGGGGAATTTATGAAGAATAAGCTTGATCATCTTGACTTTTGTAGCCTACAAGTCATTCATGGATCCAAAAGTCAAAGGCTGTCACCACTAAAGATAAATCTCACTTGTTCACATCCAGGCCAAAGTCTTCAAGGAATTCCACTTTTCGCTGAGAAAATATAATCCTCATTTTTATAGGCAACGTTCCATTGATCGCTCTGTCAAAACATAAAATGATGTTCTCCTCATTCTGCTTTAGATCTCCACTGTATTCTATTTCCAACAGATTGAGATACAGTTTTGGATTATCCTGTGCAAAACACAAAACAATTCAAAGTGAATTAAGTTCCCAAGTGATTACCTACCATCATTTGAGAATGGTCTGGTTTGTATACAATGGTTAAATAGGTTACGTTTATTCTACAGGTTTCCTCAAACTTCTAAATGTATACCAGATAACACTTTGGCAATAAAACTGGAAGCATGGTTTGAACCCTGGCTTACTATGTATGAGAATCCTGAGTAACTCTTGGGGTTTTAAAATGTTTGTCGATGCCACAAAATAGAGATTGACAAAATATACCTAGATTACTTTGCTGAATTCGTATATTTTATTTATTTATTAAATTTCTACACCACCTCACTCCCAGCAACTTTGGGCAGTTATTTTATTTATATATATATATATATATATAAAAATAACAAAACAAAACAGGAAAAAACCCAAAGCCAATACAATAATAAAAACAAGTAAAAAAGGATGGTGAAAAACAGGCAACAAACAAACCCTCACTACCTAGAAGTGGACTTCAATCACTCTTGCCAGACAAGTCTTCAAGGCCCTCCAGAACACCAGCAGGGTAGGAACCTTTATAAGATGGGACCATATTTTGTGCTATGTAAATCCAGGCATAGTTTGCAATCATGATTTACAACTTAACAGTAGATAAACTCGTCACTGGCTTTTCAGCAAGCCATGGCTTAGTATATGTGAACTTAGCCAACGTCTCTGAGGTGCGTAAATCCATTGGCTCCACTCCCCGTGGAGCAGTACACCCAAATGCCTGCTCTGCTCCTGAAGGCTTCCTGCCTGACTTAAAATCCTGCACAATTCCGTTTCTGAGCCTAAACTTAAACACAGAGCAGGTTCCCTAGTTCAGTTTCTCCAGTGTGTGGAAGGAGCCAGACAGATGCTAAGAAGACAACAGAAGGGCAAACAGAGCTTGTGCAGCTCTAATCTAATATTCTTATTAAGTGAAATCATTGGAGGATCTAGTGCAAGAAGACAGCTCATTAGCTCTTTGTATGAATACTGCACAAATACATTTTTTGCAACAGGTTTCAAATTACAGCAAATATTAGGTGTCCTAATAGCACAAACACTTCTTGACAGCTGAGCCAATCCATTGGGAATGTGTGTCATACTTCCATTAAAGAAATTATTAGCATTTTTACCATCCCCAGAAACTTGAATGGCTCAACTAGTCAGAATATCCTCCAGGAAGAGGAAGCATACAAGCAAGCCTCCCCTATCCATTATAAGTATACACCTGTGAGAACTGATTGATGTCTTGCACCATAATCAAAACACAGTACGTGTTGAAGATGCAAGGCCTTGGAAGCTTGTATGCCTTGTCCATAAGTTGCAATATATATTGTGGCATCTGAATGGAACCTTGCACATAAAACAAAAATTCATGATATTCAACGTTCCTCTCTAAAAAATATCAGAGAAGCTACCTCAAATATGCCCTCAAATAAGGGCATCTGTGTTCTGGATAATCCCACACTCCCAGGAACGTTTCCTGCTACAATGTGAATAACTCCACATTTTTCATTTAGAAATCTGCATTGCTTATTTTGAACCCAACTAATTCAAGTACTGTGATCTACCATTTCTGGCCACATTATACCACCAAGATATAGGATCACACCACTTTCAATGCCAGGTATTTCCCATGCCAGAATAATTTTCTTTGGAAGGGAAGCCTGAAATTTAGGGAGGCACAAGAGTAATGGTAAGCCAAGCAACATCAGGTTAGAGGGACTGTTGTCTCCATACTGCAGCTACGTGCATTGCAGAGTTCAAAGGAATCATCACAGTTGCCAGCTATATTTACTTCTTCCTAAGGTAAGACAAAGAGATGAACTCCTGGGAAAATTACATACCCTGTCTCTATCAATGGCCTCCAAAAGAACTTTCCTGGCTTTTGGAAGATTCTTCTGAATTTTGAAAAGGTGCCGAGCAAGTTTTACAGCAAAGAAAGAGGCTTCGTAGTTTGATTTGGCATTTTTCACAGCTTCCTGAAGCAGGTGCTCAGCCTCCTCCATGTTTCCATGTCTCCGTTCTAAACTAACTCTTCGTAAACGAATCATGGCCAATCCTGAAACATTCTCCTCAAAGATCTTCAGAATTCTTCTGGCTTCATTGATGTTCCCTAGAAGTAGGAGAGAAAGTATGTGTGGACTAGGAACTGCAAATTGACCTGAGCCCATCAAATCTTCAAGGATATCTCTCCATCCCAACATCAAGATTCAGCTTTGCCCTTTCATTCATGTTTGTGGATATTATGGAATGCATACTAGTTGGATTTCCAGCAGTCAAGAATCTCTGGTTCACAGAACCACGGAGGGATCAGAAAGATACACCAATTAAGGAAACAAGAGGTACTCCAATTTAGCATCAAGACAGAACTTTGCTTCATTTGTGCTAGTTTCAAAAACCTACTAACAGAGGTAGCCTTAATTGAAGCCGGCTCTTCTAAGCAGCTGAGCAGTAACCTTTCCATGCAACTCCTTTTGCTACCCTGAACGGAGGGTGTCCTTGGCCAGGTTGCTACTCCCATTGGTTCTGGCAGGCAGAACCAAAGAATTTTTTCTGCAACCCCAAGGTGAAAATAATAAAGAACAATTCCTACCAAATTTAAAGAAAACATGCCTTCAAGCTAAGCTTGATTCCTGGTGAGTGCATCTATGTACTTTTCTTGGCACTGATACCTAACGTAGTTTTCTGCTACCATATCCTACAATGTCTAACTTCATAACCTCACCAAGAACCCTGAAATTTCCAGACAGCTCTCCATCCAACCACACTGATCACAACAAGATTTGTTAGGACCTCCCACATCCTGAGGTTAGATACTGGCAAGCAATGGAACAGGAGACACATAGGCTTAAGGGAAAAACTATAGATACAAGGAAAAGAAAAGATCTTCCAATTAAGTAAAAAATTAACGGGAATGATGCCCTGTGAAGGAACTTCGTAGTAAAGCCAGTGTTCCATTTTTCTACACCCCTGGAGAGCAGCCTCAAGTAGAACTCACCAGAGAAGTCCCAAAAGTTGGGGACTAGTTGCTGAGCAGAACTCTGACTGTGATTCTGTTTCACACAGGACTTTTCCTTTATAGGAGGCTTCAGCTGAGACCTATGAACTAAACCTGTAGTGTCCCAACAAGGGATTGATGGCGGACCATGCTGCCAACCTGCACATGTTCAGTGGCATCTTGGTAGAAAAAGAAACAAGCTGGCTACATGCCTTGTGGAATTGGCTGTGATATCCGTTGTGGCACCCTTTTATCAATGAGCTATGCAGGTTCAGATTCACCTGGTAATCACAGAGGGTACCTCATAGCCAAAGACAAGTGACTGGAAGGATGGTGCCAGTCCTTAGCTCTGTTGAGGCAGAGACTGATTGCTCTCCAGATGTACAACCTGTATTACTGCTTCTGTGGTAGCACAAAAGATTTAGAAGAAGGCAAAGAGCTACACGGACTATAGAATTTACCTTGGACATGAATGTGGGATCTCTGTGGAGGACCACGGATTAGAGAAAGATCTGTTTGAAGTTATGGCCATGAGGAAAGCCATTTTCCAAAAAACACATTTACTAAGCAGAAGGGTTTGAAAGGCCAGTACAGCAGAGTTGTGTGGCTATGAAAAGTTAATCCTGAGAACCTAAAAGGACTGAAGCCACAACTGAAACCTATGTTCTAACATTCTGGGTCAATGTAAATGATAGATACCCATTTACAAAAAGGCCGGTATCTGAAGAAATGGTCTTTGTGCCACTTCCCTTTTCTACTTGGCAGAAAATGAGCCAGGTGGTTTCAACTATCTGGAATACTGATGCTCCATGGGAGGCCACAGTGGTCTGGATGGAGACTGAGTCACAGTCTAGAATCTACAACAACTGTTTACTTCCAGATGTGCAGTTGTAGCCAGCTCAGGTCTGAATGAAACTGGCTCCCTGGCTGAGAAGATTCTGTCTGAATGGAGAATACAAGACTGCAAAACCAACTCCAAGCACCAAGGTCTTCTGGGACACAGAGTGCTACTAAAATGACTCTTTTTTCCATGTATGCCTTGTGCAGAACACCAGCCAGCAGAGAGAGTGGTGGAGAAGTGAAGAGAAGACTCTTGGGCTGTTTAATTTTCAGCCTAGGGCTACTTTCATGGAAATGCAAGATGAACCAGCTTATCTTGCAGTTGGCTGCTGATACAAAGTGGACTACTTATAGGGGACTCCAAATCTCATAGTAATCTCAGGAATTACTTGTGGATAAATTACTCTGTTCTTCCAAATCCACAGCTGGCTGAGCTACCTCACTCTTAAAATGAAGGAATGTCTGAGATAGTAAACGAAGCTACAATTCTTCTAGCATCTTTGCCAATCCAAATGAAAAGCAGTGTGTCAAATTCTCAATCAGATATTCAAATCTCACAAATCTCTAGTGGGATGAGTGAATGAGTTAAGTACAGGTTTTGAGGATTCAGGAATGCTAGCCAGTCCAAGGGATAACTCAATGGTGGGAACTAGTTGCTACTTAAGGGTAGGCCTTAAGTTCCCCATCTGGAATTTGCAGTATTGAGCCATTTGCAATAAAGAACAACTTTCCAATCCACATTCTACTAAAAAATATTAAAAGAAGATTGAATATCAGATTGAAAATAAATCTGCCAACGGAACCAGTTCTATAACCCTGAGGTCAATGTTTGGATATGCTTCTTCATCTGGTGTGACCTGGGAGAAACTATAAAACAGTTATGAGGTGTGTCTTGAAACTCTATGCTGTAGCCATAGGAAACAATGTGAATCATTCAAGTGTCTATGGTGGTAAGGGCCAACTGCTCAGTGAATAGATGAAGCCTGACATCTACTGGCAAATCTTGTTTCTTGGGGTCCTATTGTGCATGGTGGAGAAGGGTGGCCCCAGGGCATCTGGTGCTTGAGATAGCAGTTTGATCTTATGATTCTAGCTGAGGATAGAAAAGACAAGAGGAGTGAGGTAGGCTTGTAGTGGTGGTCAGAAGGGAGTTCTTTTTATCTTTGCTTTCAATTATGAACTTGTCTAGAGGCTCTCAAAAGGGCCTGCCACTCTCAAAGCTACTGAAGTACTGCCTTGAATTTAATATCTTAAGTTTAAGGTCTCTAGAGATAGATGTCTGCACATAGCTATGCTGGGAGAGGTGCCCTGGCCAAGAACTGCAATAAATCTAGGCTGCAATCAGCTATGTAGGTCAGAGTCAGATTATTAAAGCCTTAGTGGACCAACAACAATTTTATGGGGTTGTGCTCAGAAGCTGCATGGACCATGGTATCACTGCCCAAGGAAGTGGTAGCTGCTGCCTTGATTATTAAAGCACTGGCCCTTGTAAACTTTCTAAAAGATCATTATGTTTGTCAGGATGTCTGGATCATCTCCATCTTTTGAGATCATGGCCTCTAAGATGGCTTCTTAGGCATCCACTAGTGGGACCCTTAAAAGGAAAAAACAGCAAAGAATACATTAGCAGAAAACTCCTGTTGCAACCTTACAAAGTAATGGGCTCAACCTGCTAATGGCAACAAGTGCTATTTACGATCTTTTGGTCCTGCTTGCATGAAAGGAGCAAGCCCTAGGAAAAACCATTACACAACGGCCTGGTAGAAGTTAAAACTTTTCAATTCTCCCTGACCTTTCAGTGTGCCAAGTTTAAAGACAGAAACAGGAATTTCATTTTAGTGGAGCTAACGAGTGGCAATTACAAATAATGGTTGATAACAACTTGAATAATGCAGCACTTAAGTGTTTGCATTATCCAAAGACAGATACAAACAAAAGATAAAGGCATGCACTGCTGCCTGCATTATTTGTTAAAAAACTAAATATCCTTTATATAATCTCTTCTTCCTTGATTTAAACCATTTCCCAAAAAACAAGACAGCGCGCGGGTTACAATGGGAACTCACAGAAAAATGTGATTAACTTAATGTCTGCAAATCATGAACAATCTTTAGCCAGAACTTTGAGAAAAGGTTTGTGAGACTCCTAAAATGCTACATTCAGGGAAGATATTATGTAAACATATGCAAACTATTCTATGCATATACCATTCCATGCACAGATCAGTTCATATCAGGTACTCTGTGCCTGGAGCAAAGCAAGTATGTGTTTGTCCAGGCATGGACCTAGAATATCTGCAGTTCATCAAACTGCTGGAACTATCTTATGCTGATAAATTTTTCCCACTGCTGGCATGCCACATTTCTTTTCTTCCTTCCTTTCTTTTTTTTTTTAAAGGGAGGGGGGTCATATAGTGCCCATGACACGGAAATGCTATTAGTCCCCCAAAAGAATTTGCACAAGTGAGAAAAATGAGATTAAAATAGTTCTAAGAAGTACCCCAAATCTCGAGCAATACATCAGAAATATCTCAAAGATTTTTGACTCCTGGTGACTGACTGTCTGGACTAGCAGTATCTCCAACATCTGCCTTGTTATATTTTGGGCAGTGAGAAAGGGGAAGGGGAGGGTATGCACAGGTAATTGTGCAATTAGACCCAGAATCTAAACGTAATGAGCCAATTCAAGAGAGACACATAGGCCCACTGTTTGCGCCTCACCTTGCTGTTCTTCAAAAGCTGCCCAGAGCAAGTGCACCATCGGTTTCTTCGAGAGGTGTATCGTGCAGGCCCGGCTGTATACGTGCCTCACCCCTTCAATGCTGTGGTTCTCCATGTACTTGGCATACTGCATTTGAAGACAGAGCAGAGACTGAATGATTCCCAGCTTACTCTGGGTTGCTAAATACTTGAGAGAACTGTAAAATTCTTGTGTTTTAAACCCATTCAGCACCTTTATTGAACCATTAGACTAGTTTCTGTAAGGAAGGACGAAGAGAGGCAACGAAGTTGGCATATGCAGCTGTCAAATCTGGTTGCAAGCAGACCATCTCCTAATGCAACAGATATAGTTATACATGAACAACATTCAAACAAGAGTACAGAAGGTTAGTCACTGATCATCAATGTTTGCAAAGAGTAGAAGTGGCATAGGAGAAACGCCCCTTACCTTGATCCAGAATTCTTCATAGAGAGCACAGGAGATCACACAACGCTCAAAAAGAACCACTACTCGTTCATGAGTTCCATTCTCAATCTCAAAGTCCAAATACTCCTTCCAGTTCTTCAGCTGGGTTTTCTCCAGAGGTTTAACATGAAAATAAGGTCGTTTTATCTGAAATGGACATAAATTAGGGAAAGTCATGAAAGCCCACTTCATTTTACACTTTGCTCTTTACAGATATAAACAACTTGAATTATCAGCTGTCTCTCAGCAAACCTATTTATTTCGTTCCCATCCAATTTTTGTCATCCTTGCCATCTTTATTCTTCGATTGTCTTTTGCTCTTTTAAACCACGCAGAGTCTCTGGGAGTCAGGCAGCATATAAATTTAATAAATTTTTAAATTCTTACTATGATCAGTCTTGTATATTATACTCAACTATAACCAGTTTGTGTGTTGGATATAGCTTTCTAAAAATGAAAAGAACCAAAACTAAATACTATGTGAAGCAAACACTCAGCTCCTGGACATGCATTGATTTTCAGAAGCAGGTTGTAAGAATCTTCAAGGTGGTCAGTTCTAAGAATGCAATATAACCAGCTTGTAGACAAGCAAGGAAGTCACTCAGAAATAAAAAGGCCCATCTAGACACAACATAATCATTATGTCTAAAGAAGCATTGATCTTAAGAAGATTGTGTATGATGGCAAGACTATAAAACTCTAGCCTTACAGGAAAAGAGAAGACCCATTCTACAAGACAATGTATGCCCAAATTTCTCTTCTTCATCTTGCTTCATCCTTACTTTGGCCTAACCTAATATTCTGACAACAGTCAGAATTCTCTTCTTCCTTGAACTTGTTCTATGTTAACAAAATTCCTATTAGACATAAAACAGTTGGGTATTATAAAAGAAAAGCAGCACGCAGAGAGACATCAAATAAATAAAATATGCTTGCTGTGTGACCCTGGCTTAGTAACTTAGAACACACAGCTGCTGGCACAGCCGTGAGGAGCAGGAAGTACAGAAAAAATGGACGTTGGACACTGAAGGATAGAATTTTTAAAAAATAAATTATACAAATAAAGTACAATGATTCAAGAACAGCCTACAGTTGTCTTTACTGTAAGTTTAAATATTATTTCAAGTAAAATATTACTTTCTAAAATAAAGCTATTAATTAAAATATGCTGACTGCAGTAGAAGCTAAAGGGAGTACAAAAGGATTTGGAACCATACCTAGGTTACTCAAAATTATCTACATTTATAGTATTTATTTGCTCTGACTCACCCATTTTGAGTGACTTGTCAGACTGCACAGTATCCCATTTAACTGAAATGTACAGACTCCAAGCATCATGTCATCAAGCAACATTTACGCAAGAAGCTGCAGACATGATGCCCTTGGCAAAAAGCATATTACTAGTGCTAGGTATGTCCAAGGACCCTATTCCTGACTAAAATTATCTTCAATACGTTTTATGGACAGCATTTTCAGGGAAAAAACTCACACTGGGGGCCTTTGCAGTTATAAAGCCACATATAATAAAATAAAATTATGAAAAGCAGAAAACGAGAGAAGATGTATGCTGTTCCAGCAAAGACCAATCTTTAATCAATGTAAACACCTGAAATGACCCTAAAATCAGAGCATTTTAGACTTTTCTAGCTCTGGAAAGCAGATGAACATCATGTGCTGAAATTTTAAAATGTTCAAATTAATTGAGAATGTAGGGAAAGGGTTCCCATAGGTGGGAAACAGATTTCTAATTTCTTTTACTATAGTTTTTATCAGTAGAACAGCTGTCTGTTCTGACATTTTTAGGTCTATGCTATAGGCCATTTTGCTGGGAATTCTGGTACTCATAGTACAAGTGCATTTGCATGGTATAAAGACTGAAAGGTTGGCCTAAACTAAAGCTACTTATGAAAACTTGGCAGATTCATAATGTATGTTTCCTTAAAATACTGAGAAGGAAATGTGTATGAGGAGACAGCGTGCATGTACTACAACCTCTAACTTTGCAAAATGAGGGCAGATTTTATTTTTCCCTATGATCTGTTTCAAATGCAGTTTAAACTACAAAATGAAATGCCTACATACATTCTAACCTACCTAAACAAAAATCCATTCAACATTTTCACTAAAGGTGGCATGTTTGTTAATTAGCAATGGTCAATACTGTTTTGTAAAGCCACAAACATGCAGCTGGCAGCTTCCTTTTAAAAAAATGTCAGTATGTTACCATGTGTCAAGCAAATGGAAGAGCCAAGGCAATGTCCCATCAACTGTATAGCATAGCAAAACTGTTCTCACTGACAGAACACTGAAATGTCTTCCTCATGAAAACATTTATTTTCAAATTTGTATGCCATCAAATTTTCATGCCTCATAGCACCTTACTATATTCTATTACACAGTAATTTTTTTTCCAAATAATAATAAAATATTGAAATGCAATACTCAATAATAAGAATCAAGTTTTTCTAACAATAAACATCCATGTATCAGCAATCACAACCATTCCCCACAGAATGGAAAAGGTTAAGTCTTTAAAAACTTCTACAAAGCCATCAGCAAGGGGGCCAGCCTAATTTCTAGAGGGAGGCTGTTTAATAATGCAGTGCCATGGCAGAAATGTAGTATCTATCTTCAACTTTGACAAGATTATTCAAATGAACTTACCCCTTCTTCAAAATTCCACCGTTTGCTGACTTCATGCTCATTGTGATTGAACATTTCTTGATGAATCTCAATGATTCTGTGACGCATGTTTTCTATTTCAGTGATTAGCTAAACCAGATATTGGAAGTGTTAATACAATTCAGGCAGGGAGACATTTTTATTTAGACGTTTCTGAAACAAGTACCTACTCTGGATGAGAATGAAAAAAATCTATACTAGTGGGACTGTAAAATATGATGTGTTTCAATAGGACTGCTGCTACATATTCCAGTTTAAGATGAATAAAAACCCTAAAATTAACAATGACCTTCTACTCCCACAGCCTTTATCAAAAGACAATACTTGACTACACACAGAATGGAAAATACATCTCAATGGACTCTAAGAATCCTGAAGAATGATTACCAGTCACTTGACAGTATTGTGCTAGACTATTTGCCTGTGGCTAGACCACACTAAAAAAAATGTGGTTTCTTTCGTTTGGGTCTTAGTGTGCTTTACCTTGCAGTGAACCTGGAAAACCATGGTTTATGGCTTTACATGTTTTGGAGATCCAACCACTTGTAGCTTATTCAATATACCATGTTAATGTCCTAGCACAATATCTGAAACAAGGATGTGCAAAATGATGGGGAAGATGTTTCCATTTGAACTTGGAACAAACCATCAGGTTCCAGATATTCTGCTGATCAAGAATTATCCTGTGGTTGCACCACAATTAATTCAGTTGAGAAGAAAGAAAACCATACAGTCAAATCAGTACACCCTTCCTCCAATAACCTTTCCTGTTCCACAGCAAGGAAGTGACAGGTAAGGGGTAGGGAAATGAAACGGAGTATCTCCACCTAAAAGCACTTGGAAACTTTCAAATAAAAGTTTCAAATTGGGCAGAGTTGTTATTGACTTTACCTTGCAGTGGACGGGTTGTGTGCATGTGTGTGTTAAACGCAGATACCTGAACTAGTTTACCAGACCAGTATAACTTTTTAAAAATATCTGCCTAAACTGTATCTGTACTAGAATATTTGTAAGTTGTTGTTGAGTTTCTATATTAACATGTGGGAAAACTGACAAGTTGGCTGAAAGGTCAGATCCTGCACTGAATCAGGGTACCAAAATTATTACATGAGATTTCAGAAGCATCCAAGGAAATGGATGTTTAAAGGCAGACAGATAGAAGACAAGAACTGGGACATATAGAATGTGAGCATAAATGCACATACATTTGTGTTTCTGTACAGAAACAAAGTTCTGAACACAACTTTGAATGGCACTTTCAACAGAAACACTTCCAAGCATGTTTTTCCCTGCAAACAGCTGACTAAATTATACAAAACTGCTAGCACCCAAGAAGTTGGTTACTGTACTTACAAACTGCACTCTTATTCAACAATGTTGATTGCTTACTTTAGCAGGGTCAGTGATATCTTCAATTCCAGAAGGTTGGTTATCCCCAGGGGGTTCATCCTCCCCATTATGACTATTGGCGGCAGAAGCAAGTTCTTTACGCAGCTGAATAAATTGTTCAGTAGTAAGAAGGTCTCGAGGCAGATTATTCTGGACGTGCTCTTTGAACCTGCAAAGAGTGGGAAGTCTGAGTATTTTATGTTCACTACTACACAACACAGAGGTCAGGGTGAACCATTAGCTATTCCAAGCTCACTACACATACTACTGAAGCACACGCACAGTTCTGAACAGCTAGAGAAAGATAAAGCAGCTCAGACTTATGCCAAAGAGCTCTGAGAACATCACCATTCAATTTCAGTTTTAATCTGTGGAAGTATATGACTTTGCATCTTCCAGATTAAGAAAGGTTTATTTCTTCTATCTGAACTACATAATAAAGTAGCTGAACTTGTTAGGTCTTTTTAACTGCAGGCAAGTTAGCAGAAGCCACTAGTTTAACATGAATGCCTTCTGCAGTCCCAAGAATATAAAATGCAGTTATAAAATGGATGAAGAAAAAACATTAATCTTCCAGACAGAAAACACTAAAGAGAAGTTCACTGGCTATATTTTAAAGATTACTCAAGACTGCCTCCACCACTGGCTTCTACTCTGCATACAGCTTCACAGCAACTTTTCCCAAGCTGAAGCCACCATGTATTGAATTGCAATTCTAATTTTCTTCTGCTGGCATAGCAACTGCAGTAGACCATGTTAGGGAGGGCTGCAGCTGCACAACTGACCACCTAGAAACATTTCAGAAATCTAGCACATACATTTATGTTCTTTAATAGGCCGACAGATTTAGTTCTCATGTACAATGTAATGTAAGTCTAATTAATAAAAGAATGAATTCTGTGGGATAGACCCAATGCGATATCCATTAATGTAATGGGATTATTCTTTCCTTCCTCGTTCTCCCTGATTTTCCAATATGGCCTCCACACATGGGTGGAATGCAAGGGTGCCTCAGAAAAGGAAGGGGGTCCATTTTAACAATCTACTGGTGGATACACATAGTTGGATATAACGCTCCATCAGTCCTTCAGATCCTTCTGTAAAGTCTAAGAACAATTTAACACTCTAGAAGTCTTCCAAACAGGCCAGATCTGCAACCCCTCAATGTCTCTTATGTAGCCTACTGCAAGGGTCCTTGGGCCACCCAAATCTACTCCCAGTGCCCACGCAATCTCATTGGGGAATTGGGTGCATAAACTCTGTGTACCTTTTCAGCAATACCATCAACTTCTCAAGAGCTTGCCCAACAATATGTGGGATGCTGGGAGCTGAATTCCCTTAGAGCAGGTTTCTCAACCAGGGTTCCGTGGAACCCCAGGGTCCGACAAGAGGTCGGTAGGGGTTCCTTGGGAGATCACGATTTATTTTAAAAATTATTTCAAATTTGGGCACCGTCACATTCAAGAGGTAAGTTTCATTTTTTATTTTTAGTTTAAAAACATTGTTGATGCATATATACAGGACTAAACATGAAGCAAATATAATACTTTTGTAACTTTTGGCCTATATTTGAACCTGAACGTGCAGGGGTTCCCTGAGGCCTGCAAAATATGTCAAGGGTTCCTGTCCTAATAGTCAGGAATCACGCTGAGATGAGGAGCAAGTCTCTAGTGTTTATTACTGCTACATAAGACAGAATCCTAACTGAAGAACCGTGGGAAAACCCAGACAGATAAACCCCAAAAGTCAAGGCGGGTCTGATCTGTGTCTCTTTGAATGGCTGCTTAATTCCTCAGTACTACGCCTGCGTTTTCCCCCCTGGATAGAGGCCCCCTCCTGCTCGCCATCAGTACTCGTGACAGTTCCTCCAGGTTCAAAAAGTTGAGAACGGCTGCATTAGAGACTAAAACACATGAGAAGATTAATAGATCATCTTTTCATGCTTTTTCTTTGGCAGAATGGGATATTTTGTTTGTATTTACTTACTCAGACAACAAAAATACATATGCACATTCATAAGTGGTCCAGGACTAGGAATCAGCACCACATCCTATACCAAGATTCAAAAGTCTGCCATTCCTAATGGCACACAGTGACTTAACTGTTCTTAAAATTGTTTTGGTAAGAGTAGTAAAACTGTACTGTTTTGCAAAGCACAGAGAAGTTGTTTTAAAAATGGTTTGGACAATACTTCAGTGTGAAAACACAGCTCATTACACCTCACTTAAATGTTACTATTACATGTTTATCCTGCCTTTTATATATTTGGGCCAACTCAAGGTGTCGAACATACCTAATACTCCTGCCTCTTCTGCAAAACAACAACTCTGTGGGGTGGGGTGGGCTGGGCTGAGAGAGTGTGACTCAACTCAACTCAGGAAAAATCTACAGAACAATATTGTGGAATCTGGTTCTTCACAATGTGGCAAAATATGGCTGGAGAGAAGTTCAAAAACACTCAGGAAAGGATTCCTGCCTTGATCTGTAGGTCAAATTACTATGTTACCATGTAAGTAATATGGCACACAATTTCTTTAATTTACCAATGGTCATTATCATAAAATGGTATTTAAAAATCACCTTTAATTACAATATTATTATACAATGAGTATTTTTACTAAGTTATGCTGCACTTTTCCTGTTTGGAGTAAATCACGAAAGGGTTCAAACCCACCTCCAGGCAAAAGGCTGAATGTATTTTAACAACCGCCAAGAATTTTCAGCATTGTAAAAATGTAGCATACAGTAATACCGAGAGAAGAACACTATCCAAACAATTATAATCCTGATACCTTTGGAAGTGATGGCTGTATAGCTGTGTTGGAATTCCAAGAATACGATCAAATATAGTAGTCACTGCTCTCAAATTGCCTTGCTCATTTTCCCAATTGATATACATTTCCCAGAGTTTGTCTGAGCGGAAATCTGTCCCTGCAGCAAGCACTGCATGTTCATAGGTCCTGGGGCAGAAACATGAACAAGGTATTTTTTCATCAGCACAAAATGCACCATGTACCAAATCAGCAATGTTTAATTTAAAAAAGAATGAAGCCACCAAGACATGATTTCAAACTATTTAACACAGAATACCTTTTAGATATTTAAAGCAGAATACCATGTTTAGCACTCTATTGTATGCGATTGGAAAAGTTACAGCCTTATACAAAACAAATAGCCTTCCTCAAATTCAGTCCTTTCAATATTTTGGAACAACTTCTTTCAGGCCCAACCAATGATTTCCCAGCAAGAAACACCGAACTTCTATGCCATATGATTAAAAAAAAAAAGAAGCATGGCAGTGGCAAGCAAGGATCTGAGTTGTAATCTGGTGCCACTACACTATGCTGTTAATTACTTTTTTAAAAAATAAAACTATACATATCATGCATAGGATTTTTATTCACATGCCTACACACTATCTAAAGCAGTGTTTCTCAACCTTGGCAGCTTGAAGGTGTGTGGACTTCAACACCCCGAATTCCCTACCCAGCCATGTTGGCTGGGGAATTCTGGGAGTTGAAGTCCATACAACTTAAAGTTGCCAAGGTTGAGAAACACTGATCTAAGGGAAATGAATTTTAGAAGGTGTTCTGAAGGCTGAGCACAACACCAGACCAATCTGGCCTTTAGTAAACCAGTAAACAAGTACACTTCAACTGTAAGCATCATCAGTTCCTGAAGCCCTTGCAGTAAATGACAATTCTAATTCCAAGCAATTGTGAAGAGAGAAGCAATGTGCTTCTCCAGGCAGAATCCTGGGGTGTCCTTTCATATGACCAAGCACAGCCCTAAGTAGAATTCCGCTGCACATGATAACATATATCAGATTCTTTTCAACCAACTTACCCTCTAATGGTCCCAACAGTTTCTACATCACTGGAATCCAGTGTTTCTTTGAGGAAATTTATATAATGAATCCAGAGATCAACACTAAGAGGTATCGCCTGGAGTCCTCGCCGATACACCTACAAAGAGAACACCAAATAGCTATCCTTCGAACCTTTAGTTAGGCAAGATGAGAGAGGCAACACTGTGTTATCTGGTGAACCTTACGAAATACTAATGTACTGGAATTTTGTTTAAATAATCTACCATTACCATTTGGGTGGAGGTTGGCTAGAACATGGCAATGCTCTGATCTCCACGTGCGGAGTCTTGATCTTCAAAGCGCAGCAGTCCCTGCATCTGACCAGGCTGTGTGGGCAGGCTTTGGGGTACAGACCATAGGGCACAGACCCTTTAGAGCACCAATGACAGCGTCTGACCAAAAATGCAATAAGATGTAGCAATGGTGACCAGCAAAACCAACCACAGCGTTTGAATTTTGTGAAATAATAAATGTATAATGTAAGTGACAGAAAAGCCCTGCCCTACTTGTTAAGCTGCAGTGTAATGCAGACGCTTGCACTGCAAAGCTTGACAAACTGTAGTAGAGGTTTAACGCACCTGCCAACAAAGAAAGAAGATATTAGCTCCAAAGGCCATAAGGAGTGACAAGTGTAAATAGAAAACCCTGTATGAAAGTGGCAGGTACTGGCAGCCAAAGAATTTCTTGCAACGCAGTGGTTTGGTCATCATTTGGCTCACAGAACCCAAGAGCAACAGCTGCATTCCACTATATACATACCTCATCTGACTGTTTCATGTTATTGTGCCGCTTCTCGAGGTCTGCATACTTCTTCCAATAGCCATAACAATATGGGTAATGAGCGAAAAAACTGTCAAAGGCTTTCCTTGCAGCTGGTAAATGGTTCTGGGAAAAAATACACAGTGCACGATTTAGCAGTTTTAGACTCTGCAGTAGATTGGGAGGGAAAAAAAACTAACTTGTGTATCATCTGCCTTAAAAATAGAATCAAAATAAACATCTTGAGGGAGGAAGTGACTGAAAAATCTATTTGAAGATCAAGAGCCCAAGATTCAAAACATTATTACTTCCCCATAAAACATTTAAAAGAACAGCTATCCACTTGACTATGTACACTCTTGATCTGAGTATAATCCAAATGAAAGAAAAGCCCAGTATACCTTGGAAACAACTTTCCTCTTTAAAATTCTACAGATACAGCCAAAAGTACTGGTATCCCTCCACTTTTCCCCAATGAATCCCAATTTACCATGAAATAAGTTGAAACTGACCCAAATAAACGGCATCCACCATTCTTTATTCCACAGTCCATAAAGTAGAAACTTTGCTTTTGATGTATGACATAACATGTTCTTGTAAATAATAAAACAAATGAATAAAATACTTTTGTCTGGACCTGTATAACATTCTGTAATTTACCAAGCAGCTTCTTGCTGTTTAATTAATAACTTGAGCACAAAGATGGGTTACACAATTACTTGTCTTCTACTCTGTTTTCTCTGCAGGAAACTTTGGTAATCAGCAGCCAGATGTAATTGGTTCAATTAAGGTAACACAAGATACACTTATTTTAATGAGCCATCTAATCCATTACTTGGATAATTTTTCTTATTTTTTAAAGAACATTGGATTGATTGGATTGCCCAGCTTAATCAAGAACTATCTGCTATCAAGAGGCAAGGCTTTAAATTGCTGTAGATTCCACATGGTTCCTCCAAACTACAGTAAAGACTCACTTTATTACATTAATTGGGAGGGGAAAGAATATTTGTTATTGCTTATTGAAAGAATTTGTGTTGATTTATGTATGCCATAAGCACATTACACAAATGGATGCAACTGACATGACTCACATTATTTGCATAATATCTTCATATATAATTTGTAAATCACTTCAGGTATCATGACATTAAGGAAAAATTAACATAAATTTAATTGGCTTGCCTGGTCTACTTTGGATGCAAAGGACTACTCTGCAATTTCAGAGAGATGTCTGGACAGAAATCCTGAAATTTGCTAAATGGAGGGCTGTTAAATCAAGCTTTCACCATATTTTAAAACATACATGGCAACATTCCACAAGTCCAAAATACTAAATCTTTATTGTCTTATTTTGACATATGTGATAAAGAAGATTCAGCAGCTTAAAGCTTTCTTAAGCAAATTAAATACACATGTGTCAAAAAAAAAAAGACCTTGAAACATTAATGGTTAAAGTAGATTCTAAAGTAGGGATTCATAAAACGCATTGTAGCAGTACTGCGAATTCCTATACTTTTGCAGTCAGTTCCAAATGCTTTTTTTAAACACGTAAAGATCTTAAAGTCTTGTGCATATTTTTGAAACTATGCTCTTTTCTTAAAGGTAAAGGTTTCCCTTGACAGTAAGACCAGTCGTGTCCGACTCTAGGGGGCGATGCTCATCTCTGTTTCAAAGCCGAAGAGCCGGCGTTTGTCCGTAGACACTTCCGTGTTCATGTGGCCAGCATGACTAAACGGAACGCCGTTACCTGCCCACCGAAGCGGAACCTATTAATCTACTCACATTTGCATGTTTTCGAACTGCTAGGTTGGCAGGAGCTGGGACTAGCAACGGGAGCTCACACAAAACAGTATACAAGCCTTTAGGGACAGCAAGCGTTTAAGTTCACACATGCATTTCTCACACATACATATATAAAGCCATCTTCCATTCATACACATGAGACTATTTTAATAGTCAGTTCAGAGTTCCTTCTTCCCAGCTACAAATGAAGATTGCTGAATTCCAACAGCTATTAATGATAGAAACATAATATTGACGGGCTATCTAAAATGAAAGAATTAAGGACTTGTACCAGAGATTAAAGGCATATATCCTAAGGGCCACAGGCTGTCACATTGTCCATTCCACACTTCCTGGTCCATTGTCTATGGTCTTTCCCTTCTCCACACTTCTAGATTCTCTTACCCACGTAATTATTGTCACTGCTGCTGCCACTCCCATTGCCCTTCCATATACCTATGCTTTGCTATCATCTATATATCCTCTGGGGGGAGATGGGCAGTGGCAAAATTTGAATTATAAATAAATAAATAACTACTAAAACTCTCGTGTCAGTTTGTAACCTTCAATTGGGTGAAACAGTGCATCATGGTGCAACATGTTTTGAAACAAGATACCACAAATGGGCTAATTTACAGAATGCGTCCAAACTCCGGGACCCATTGTCCTGGCTAAGCAAGAATCACGCCGAGATGAGGAAGGAGTCTCTAGTGTTTCATTAATGCTATAGTAGACAGAAAATCCTACCAAACTGAAGAAGTGTGGGAAAACCCAGACAGATAAAGGCGGGTCTGTTCTGTGTCTCTTTGAATGACAGCTCAAACTCTCTAAACTATGCATGCGTTTTTGCCCCTGGATAGTGACCCCTCCTGTTCACCATCAGTACTCATGACATCCATGACTCCCATGGAACTGACATTTTGCGAATTTTACGAAACACTTTATGACATAATACAAAATGCCATAAAACATTTCCTGTGGTCAACTCCTGATGGTGACTGTGCTGTACAATTCAATATGAATGACATGGGCTATTTTCAAGGCAGATACATCTCTCCCTGAAGTTTGAAGAACTTTTCCAGTACATTAGAAGCTCTGCCATTGTTGAAGGCATTGAGGAATCTGGTAGGGAAATCTCTCTGAAATGACTCAATGGGTCATGGGTTGTCTAGTAGACATTAATTCTTTGTATCCTAGACCGAGTTTTCCTACACACTGGCCTCCCCAAGTGACTGAAAGAGACTTCTTCTCTTGTACAGGCAAAATAATGGCAAACTGCTGCTACAGGACCCTTCTCCTTGCCCTTTACACACAAATCTATCACCAGAACATCTGGTTTGAATACTCAGAATATTTTAAGAGTGCTAGAACTTCAAGGTGCAGATTAGTGGAAGAAATCATATACCAAAGGCATCTTCTGGTGGAAATGATGGGAAGAAGTGAAGAAAATCAATATTTGGAAGCTGGACAGTCTTCAGATGTGTATTCATTTTGCTCTCAATTCACCCATTTCTTACAGGTGGCATGCAAAACATTTTACAACACTGAATGTGGTTCTTAGTATAAGACAGATCAACCACTCATATTCAACAAGGAAGCCTATTTTCTATAAATGTTACTTTCTTAAACTATTATTCAGAAACATAAAAAAATCAATTATTTTTATATGAAGTTTCAATATATCGTGTATGTTTAATTCTTGAGCTCTTTCATGAAACACTAACATGACTTCCCTGAACTTCAGGGATCACATATTGGCTAGAACCATGAAATTATTGCTCATACATTCAAGCAGTGGACACCACTACACACACATAAAAGACAGAACTACTTACCTCTTGTTCTACATATTGAAGGAGGTAAACCCAACCTGTGAAATCTTGTGGGTTAGTTTCAACTACTTTCCAGAACTTTTCAAAGTCAGCAGGGAACGAATTTTCAGGATCAGAAGTCTTTATAGTTTCTGTGTCTGGTATTTCAGTGTCCTGAACAGTCTCTTCCTGGGAATTGGCACTAGGAGAATTATCAGGGGACTGCTCCATCTCCATGACACTCATGATCTCTGTGCTAAAGTCAGCTGTCTGCTCATTCTTGGCTTCAGTGTCCTTACCCATGTTCTCACTTTTCAAGTTGCTGTTGTCTTCTTTATGTTCTGAACTCTGCATAGCGACTGGTACCTTTTTATCTTTATGAAGTAGTCTGTAAATGCAGAAAATGAACAGCATTAGTACTGTCTGTTGAATTTTCATTATATAGGCATCTGACAATACTTGTTTTAGTAAATATAACTTTTGATAGAGGACAATTAAGTTAGATGAACCAAAGCTGAATGAAAGCATCTCAAGTCTTTCTAACATATAGATTGACGGCAAAGTATATAAAGCAAAGTATCAGAGTCAAAATCTTTTCAAGTCCTACAACAAAACTATCTTGATTAACAAGTGTGTAAAATTCTAACTGGAGTAAACAACTATCCACTCAAATAAACAGCAAAAGCAAACACTTAGCTTTACAAAATCAATTTAATGTAAGAACTTACTATTTTTAATGTTTAATGTGTATATTGCAGCTTCACAGATAAATCTGGAAAAACACAAATTATGACTGCTCAATAAAAATCCAAAGGTGAAAAGAATAAATTCAGCTCAAAGAAATACAGAGCACCAAAATAAACAGCTGAACTCACATCTTAAGCTGCAGCTCTCATAATGAGAAATAATTAACACACTATTTCAGCATAACTATGGTCTGCACAAATTACAAGAAAAAGGAAAATATTTGCATTGTATTTCATATCCTACAATATCCAAATAAAATGTTATATCACTATATCTGACGGTATTGATTTCATGGTGTTTCTCACCCATCTCTACCTCCGAATTCTACAAGGGAGGAGCCAAAGATTCTTATATAAGCATCATCTTCTTTATTCTCAATTACCAGTCAAAACAAGTAAATAAATTAAGCTTTGTGTCCTGCTTCCTTACTGTCAGTCTCACTGAATCAAATTCCAAGAAATTCAACTAAGGTGGGGGGGGGGGGGGAGATGGAGGAACATCTGAGCTTGTCACACAAAAGAGATAACCTGCTCATTCCAATCATTGGCATACACCTAGCAGCAGCTTTCATAGCAAAGGAAGGCACAAGGAAAAGGCAAATCAGCTGCCCTAGCCTGCAATTAAAGAGTGGCAAGAAAGCCCAATCACATCTCATCCCTGAGAGCCATGCATCATCTTTGATAATCCCTAACTTTGATATAAAAAGGCTTGAGGGAAGTGTTATCTATTAATTTCAATCAAGCTGGAACTACAGGACTGACCTTGATGTGGTATCCTCACAGAATGCTTCTGAGTTTGTTGGTATTAATTAACAACATATAATCAAGAACTTTCTAGATGACAATCAATCAGAGCAGCCTATAATTGGGGTAATAGAGTTATCTCAGTTCCCAAAGTCATTCCATGGGAAATGGATTTTAAGTAATACTTTTAGAACACAAAGAAAACCAAAAGCTTTTGAACATGTGTGCAGAGAGGGACTTGGGACTGAATATTAAAAAAAAAATCTGTCATTAGTCAAAATAGAAATCAGACAGTGAACCTATTCACTAGAACTGAGATTTCACAAAAGACTACTTATGAAGGGGTATGAAGCTTTGCCTTTTAGAGCAAATACTTGGCTATACAAAGGCTTGGATCTCGATATGTATTCCTCCAATGTAGGAAAAAAAATGTCATTATTCATGGTTCAGAAAAAAAGATCTAAAAATACAATGGTAATAACCACAATTCTCAAGTTACAATTTTCAAGGTATTTATGAGGAGGACATGGAATGTGTGAACGTCACCCCTGAAGATGCCTTGGATCAAGTCAAATGGACACGGATATGCCGACAAGCAGACCCTGCCATAGCGCGGGAATAACGCTAGGAAGAAAAGTCAGATATAAAGCTTCAAATTGTTTCACTTTGGTTGGGTATGTAAGTCTTCTAATGAGCCTACTTGACTCCTGATGACTTCACTGTTTTCACAATTTTTTTGGCAACAGTACAGAAATGGTTTGCCACAATATTCTTTCAAGATGTTTTTGGTCCAGGGATTACCTGATAGTCTCTGATCCAAGTATTTGCCAGGACAGATCCTATTTAACTTCTGAGCCCCCAAAAGATTCCATATGCATTTTCATGCTCAACACATTACCAAAGTGGTAGCCCTATTCTTACTTAGCCAGGATAAGCCTTCTTGAACATAGCTGAACTCATATTGTGTACATGTGTAGAATCCAAATGCATACATATTTAGTAGTAGTTGGCTGAAGATTAAACAGAAAGGTATTTAAATTTCATATTAAGAAACAAAAACACTTTTGTGAAAGACATTGAATAAACTCATTTTTTTAAAAGAGGTACAAAATATGTAGATTGTACAGAATTTAAAAATATTTTGGGGGGGTCAGGAATGGGTTAAAAAAATAGATTTGGAAATCCTAAGTAGTTTCTAAAATCTTGAAGTTGGTATAGAGAACCACAGAGTTGATCTTGGAGAAACTATGGGATGGCAGTTAGAAAAATATGATTTAAGTCCAGGACAAAAAGAAAACTTTAGAAACTCAGACTAGCTACGCCTTAATTCCCTTGAGTATAAGAGGGAGGGAGGGAAAATATCAGACTTTCAATATTGTCACTATAGATTATATCAATAGAATTTTTTTACTGTCATATTTCTTTACCGCCCAACTTGTAATGACTCTGGGCAAGTTCCAATCATTCTTGTGTGTCCTGACCTGGCCTACATTATTGCTGTATTATTTTTATGGCATTTAAGGGTTTGAGATAATATGAATTAATGCTACACTTTTTATGTTTTTATTTATTTATTTGATTTGTATGGCCATTCATCTTATACAATCTAACCCTGGATGGCTAAGAACCATAACATAGAAAAATTAAAGAAAACCACATTTATGGCAACATACATAGAATGTCCAAGGTAAACAATAAAAAGTAATAAATTTCCAAATTATAAGGGAAAAAAAACAATATTCACTGGCATCAAATTATTCTTCAAATCCCCCCCCCCAAAACAATTTAGTTTTAATAACTTTTGGAAGAGCAACAACAGGGGGGTGAGTCTGATCTCCAGAAATAGGGAGTTCCAGAGCACAGGCACAGAAAAACGGTGCCTGCAAACTTCGGTTCCCTTCACTCTGTGAAAGACTACTTTCCAGCTGAAAAAGGCATTTCAGAAGGTACCTCAGAGCCAAGCCCGAGAGCTATATAGGTCAAAGCAAGCACTTTGAATTGCACCTGGAAGCTGATAGAAGGCACAGGAACACTCTTACTCATGGGGACAAGAGCCAGCTAATAACCAACCGTAAGAAGGAATCCTGGACCAACTGAAGCTTCTGAGTGATCTTCAAAGAGAATTTCATGTGGGGCAGATGGGCAGTGATAAAAATTTGATAAATAAATAAATTTAAATAAATTTCATGTAAAGTACATTGCAGTAGTCTAAGCACATGGTGGTAAGGACATGTGTTATTGCCTTGAGATCTCCCCTCTTCAGATCTCAATGTACAAATAGCAATTAAAAGCCTATTTTGTCCCCTTTAGATTCTAATAACAGCCAGACCTGGGTCAAGATAATGACAGGATCTCCTGCATGACTGGATGTACTGATACTGTACCACAAACTGACAGATGAGCAAATCAAGCCACTTCATGTACATGTTAAAATCCAGGAGGGATAGAACCAATGGAGCAATCACTAGGCCAATCTCTGTTCACCTAGGCAAACTGACAGTAAACATTGCTGGTGTCCTATAATGCAAACAGAAAAGAGGGGAGGTGGGAAAATATAAGCTTGGGAAGCATAGATATTTAGAAGATGCAAACCCACAGAGCACTAGGAAACAAGAGAGACTTAGCTGAACAAATATAATCTTCATATTTACATCATGTCTGCATCTCTACTGCCCACATTATTTTACCCCATTTGCTCTTCTACTTCCAGCCCTACAATTTATTTCTTTTGCTTAAAAGATTTCAAGTGATGGGACCAGAAGTCTGACAATCCAGTGAAAACAAACATTAATCTCCACAGAGATAAATCTGTTAACCAAAGAAAAATGAACTCCCCAAATCCCAAATGCTGCTTCCTTTAAAAAATTTCATCCTGATTATATCAGCTACAAATAAACAAATTAATATGCACGATTTTTTGCTGCCTTCCCCTAAAGTTATATTATTTCTTCACTGCAGGAGTCTGATCAGCAATGCCAGCTGATAAACATTAAGGACACAAAAAACTCACTGGCTCCTTGGGCAGTGGAATCGAGAGAGTAAGAATGCAGGTCAATGAATAATGTAACTTTCTTCCATGCTATTCTTTGTTACTTCCTTTAAATCTCCTTTCAAAGCCCATATTCCCATGAAGTCTTTCAAAACCCCCGGTTCCTGTAACACACTTCAGGTATGTGCCGCTGTAAAATTTCATACTTCTTCTCTGACATGCCTGTCTCTTAACTCTATCGTTTCCTTTTTAGTGGCAAGCCCCACCGGCCATGACATCTGTTCTCGTGTATTCCTTACTGGATTATGACCATTGAAAGGGCTGAGTCAGGATTAGAAAGTTATGCATGTAGCCATTGATTAGGAGGAGCGATGCAAAGTGAACACACGCATAATCACGCCTTTCTCTCATGACCTAAACCAGCTTCCCAAGCGTCTTAAGCGTGCGATACTACAGCCACATGGCTGGCGAGCACCCGAATCATAGTCTAACACATACGGAAAGCGCCAGCTTGGGCAAAGCAATTCTAATCGGAGGAGTAAGGCTGGGAGAAACTCGCTAGGCGGGCTCCTTGTCTGAAGCTCCAGGCGGACATTCCATGCCGGGGAGAAAGAAAGCTGGACTCGCCCGCTCTCCCGGCAACAACGCCCGATCCAGCGAACTCGGTTCACGCCGCTCCTTCTACAAAGAGTAGCGAAAGAGGGGCTTCTCCCTCGCTTGCGCGCGCGCTTGCCCCCCTGCCCCCACGCACGCGCGCACGCCTTCGCCCGCCATAGGGGGCACAGCCGCCGCCTCAGGCCGCGCCAGCCTCGAGGGGGGCGGGGAAAGACGCCAAACGGCGGAGGGGAAGGCACGGGACGTATGTCGGAGGGCACGCTCACCTCCCCTTCCCGGGCTGCCAACCGCCTTGCCCTCCCCTCGCCTCAGCGAGCGTGGCTGGCGAAGCGGTTGCTTTTTTACCTCCCTCAGACCTCTAACACGCACACGAGGATGCTTCTCGTTCTTTCGCCCGTTTCCCCACAGACCTGGCGCGTGTTCTCTGCCATCAGTCCCGCCCGCCCAGTCGTCGCCGTCGACGCGATCCTCTGAGCGGCCTCCGGTCCGTCAGCCGTCCGATCGAGCGTACTGCGCAGGCGCGCCAGACCCAAGGCCTCTCTTTTTGGTGCAATCTGACTTGCGCCGACGGCGGGAAGAAGGAGGCGCATGCGTGTTGGTGCCCAGCCGGAGGCACGGAAGACAATCCCCTAAAAGAGCATGCGCTCGAAAGGAGTCTAGCTCGGCCTTCCTGCGACGTGGCTGTTGCGGGCCTCTAGAGACTGGAGAGCGGTATCAGTCCGCGATTCACGCTATGCCGCTGGTTACGGGCTAGTGTAGGGTCAACTCCCTGCTCTAGTTAAGCCCCTTCTTCTGTTGTGTTACTCCAAATGTGGACGCGGTGCAGTTCTAATCGTCTTCGGCTAAAATGGCGGCGTAGCCAGGCAGGCTCCTACGTTCACCCAAGCGCCTATCCCGTCACTCCCTGCCCTGTAATGGCTTAATCTCGTTTGGGAGGTGCAGACATGCGATTTTTTTGTTTCTGTGTGATATCTGGGAACTCGTGGGCACACTTGACAGGGGAAAACTCCCAGCACAATTTTGACAATATTTGCTGAGATGAAGGAAGGCGTCCTATATTCTCGTCAGAATTTAGCTGGTTAGAAACGCGTTGTAAGTGTGTTCCATCACTGAAGAATACCTCGGCAAGAACTGAGGCGCTAAGGAGAAGGATCTCTGGAAAGCTCAAGCGCTGCCAAAAAAAAACCCACTTGTGCTCTTCAAGGACTTGTTCCTGTCATTGTAATTTGCTAATCTAGGTGATTGAAGAACGAAGCTACCCAATCGTTCACGTCAGATTTATTACAGGAAAATAGTCACTGCCAAAAGTTATCAAACTCGGTACCGAGAAAGCTCATCCGTCCCCTATGCTGAATGACTTCGATCATTCATCGGAATTTTTTTTTCATTTACATTGAAGCGTGCTCAACAAAGGCGAATTGATCAATCTCATAAAAATGCTTCTAGATTATACTTAGGAGGTGACTGAGGGGGCAATTGAAAAAAAAATCTGAAATACTTTATTCTCCAGTAATGTTTTGGAGTCGGGAAGCATCTAAAACTAACAAAATAATTCTATACTAGAGCTATCCAAAAACTTTTTAAGATCTTGCAGCTGAAGAATAAATATTTTTAGTTTGAACTCAGCTGTTGATCCCTCTATAAATGAATAAACAAACCTTGTAACTTAGCATTTGAAATCTCCCTGTACATGATCAGGTAACTCGACTCCCAGCTGTTGTTGGATCCCTGCTGTGTGTTTTTTAAATGGTTTCAAACGTTTGTTATGAAGTAGTTTTTCTTTTAATTTGATCTTTGTACATTTACAGATAAATAAAAATACAGATAACTTGCTAGTTTGTTTGATACAGTTTTGTATTTTTTCCTCTGCTAAATATTTGGTTTTATAGTAGTAAAATAATAGTTTTCTTTCTGTTTAATAGTGTCATCAGGTGAGCCTGTGGCATACTAAATGGTGAAGGATGTTTGGAGTTGCAGTCAAAAATGTCACTTTAAATATGTTAACTGTGTTCTAAGCTTGCAAGTATTAACCTTGTTCCTTACTCTGTTTCAGTGATATGTTCCCACCTTTTCTTGTTTTAAAGGGTTAACCCTATGCTTTGGTACTTAAGAGAATTGGTGTACTGTACTGCTGTGTCACAGGGTTTTTCTTCTTCTTCTAAATATTACATAACAGACTACAAATAATATTGTATTAAAAACTAGGAAAAAATAAAATATGACATCATCTATTTATAACATTAATGGAAATGTACAGAAATTCCTAATCTTATTGCTTAGCAAATGTTTGAGTTTTTTTTCCAAGTTGTATACTTGAGGGTTTTTTTTTCTCCATTAAATGATGTTTTTTTTTCTCAGAGACCTATTAAAGAATTGTGTTTCCTACCTTCATCTCTTTATTCCTGCTTTCAGGAATTCCCTAGCATTTTTTAAAAATTTGGCGTGGTTTAAGATGCTCACAGTTTCCCAGTTGAAATTGTGGTTGAGTCTGTCCATGTGTTGTGAGATTAAGTGTCATGTTCACCGTTCCAATGTTACCGTTACATCGTAACATTTCGCATGTCATTTGGCTGATGCGTGTTTCGTCTGGGAGAGGAGGAGGATTCCATCTCGTGGGATTGTTATATGTTAGCAGCTGGATTGGAATGTGTTTGGGTTATCTCCTGTGTTCAAGGTTCCTTTCCCAGGACATCAGCAGAAACGGTTACCAGCACCGGGGGGGGGGGGGGGGGGGGGAGTTTGCAATGGCAGGGCGAGGGGAGGGATTACGTTTGAGCCGAGGGTTTTTAGTTTGTATTTGGCGCGCTTTTGCTCATTCTCAGCTTTCTCTGTATTTGCATACTATTCTTTAATAAACCAGATATCATTAAGTTCTTGCTTGTGAGTCTGAGTCTATTAGGGTAGGCAATCCTTACATTAAGGAGTTCTCATTGTGTCTTCTGACTGCTAGTTGGTGTTCGTGGATGCGCTCTGCTAGTCTTCTGCCTGTCTGTTCTACATAGTGGCTGTTACAGTCTTTGCACTGTATGTTTTAAATAACTCCTGGTTTTTCTTCTTGGGCTACTGGGTCTTTTGGGTTGCTTAAGATGAAGTTTTAGTTGGTTTATGTGCTACAATAATGCTGAGTAGTTGCAGGCTGTTGGTTGTATTGGAGATGTTTTGA
This sequence comes from Candoia aspera, assembly GCF_035149785.1. Taxonomy (NCBI): domain Eukaryota; kingdom Metazoa; phylum Chordata; class Lepidosauria; order Squamata; family Candoiidae; genus Candoia; species Candoia aspera. The sequence goes on from NC_086153.1 coordinate 327,392,096, forward strand.
TGCATAAGAGTGTTACCCTTTCATAGGTTGAACTTGTTTTGTTGCGGTGGGTTGTGTCAGACACTTTTTGATGAAGTTCTGTGGGTGTCCATTGTGTTAGAAGTTGTTGTACTGTATAGGTAATTTGTTTCCTCTTTCTTACTTGCTTGGTTGCGCTTTCTGGTGGGTTCTTGCTTTTTCTTTTTTGTGCCTTTTGGGTTAATCAAACTTGACTGCATGGACAAGTTGTGGGGAAGCAACAGTGTTGTGGGAAGGTGATTTGGAGGATCCTTGGAACTGGTGGGGGGCTAAATCACTACATCCCTTGCATGTGCAACCCCACTGCAACTAAGAAAAACAATAATTAAAGGAAGAAATAAATGCTGAGACAGATATAAAATGGGGAGGCTACCAGTGTAAGTGGGGAAATGTTAAAATATGGATTTGGTTGTTTATGAGTGTGCAAGGTTTTGTTTGTAAAAATTTCATTTGTGTCGGGTAATTGGAAGTATGCCATTGTTTCACTGTTCAAAAGGAGAGCAGCAGTAGTAAATGTCAAAATTCCAGGGGGTTCTGTCTGTGCCTGGGAGAGTCTGGTAAAATGCTAACTGAGAAGACTATGAGGTGATATTGAACAAAATGTGGGAAGCGCAGTCCAACTTTATGCTGGGCAGATGGGCAGACAAGATTTTTGTTCTTCATTAAGTCATTGAGAAATAACAGACATTTCTTAATAAAGAGAAAACAAAGTTGAATTATGGAATGTTTTACATGAATATGGACTTGAAGTTCGGTTGCCAAATGCAGTGAGAATGGTCTATGATGGAAGCAAAGCATGCATGAGAATAGTTGGATTGCTTAGTGAATGGTTCAAAAGGGATTAAGACCTGGATATGTGATGTCCCTTTTGGTTGTTTAATATGTTTACTGATAAATGTAGAAGAACTACCTGTAATGATATGAGAGATGTGATGTTTGGGATGTGCATGTGTATTTGCTTTCAAATATAGATGATGTCAGATCATGGACTGAGATACTGAATGATTTGCAGCAAATATTACAAGATGTGTTGTATAATGCACCAAGGAAAACACATGAATATTAACGGTTGTTGGGAAAAAAATAAAATATACAAGTTCTGGTGGCAAGTTAGTAGTATGTATGTGATCTGTTCCAAGGAATGAATGTTTGTCAAAAGAAGTAGGAATGGTTATGCTACTGTGTCTTATGAAAGCAAGAACTATGTGTCTTAGTAGAAACATAAAAGGTGAATGCAGCAAGAATGCAATACTTAAGTACGTGCTGAGTAAGTATACAAACTGTGACTGACCAGTAAAGTATGCTGAAGTGATTTGGTCATACTGAAAAAATGAATGAGCATAGAACTGCAAAACAGTACATGAAGGATGAATGCCCAGGGTAAAAGGGGAAGGTTGAGGTGTTGGTGAGAATCTGGGGGAAAAAAGAGGTGAGAAGTTTAAAGAACAAAAGACAATGTATGAAATGCTGAATGAATGGGGTGGAACCAAAGGTAGGGAGATGCAATGAATGGTATTGGTGTAAAAACTTTTTAGCTATGTTTCCTTTACTAATTTGGTTTACTATTTCATACTCCTTTTCTGTGCTCCAAAACAGCACAGCACTATCAGTATGTACCTATGTGTCAGATAATGTTTAAACAAAAAACAGTAATTTTCAAGACAAGCAGAAAAGAGAAATAACATTATTTACAGAAATAAAGCCATTTATTTTTATAACTTTCTTTCAGATAATACAGTACTTGTAGGTGTCATATTTTGAGAGCAGAACTGGCACTATATTGCTGAGGATTGCACATAAGGTCAGAAAAGTTAACACCTTTATAAATTTTGGACAGATAAAATTCAGTAATATTTTTCACACTAAAATATGGAAGCTATATGCAACACGTGCCATCTCTTTTAAGATGTGTTCAAAATCTGTAAAAAAATTATTTTCTATAAATTTTGGTCAACATGCTTCATTAAAACCTTGTCAAAGTTTTACAACAATGTGCAGTTAATTATGCCCAACTGTCAAGCAGATGTAATACATCAACAGCAGCAAAAGCAAGCTAACACTGCACAATCATGAGTGGGACTGATTTTTAAATACATTTTTTTCACAAATATCAGACAGAACCCTGTTCTTCATGTCTCTCCAAAGTCCCTTCCCCCCCTTTAAGGCTATATGAGAAGACATGTCACAACATGATTTCATGATTAAAACTATTTCTAAATTTCATCTTCGTTAGTACACACAGGGCACCATGCCACCAAGTCAAAAAGAGTGCAAAGAAGCAGAGTTGACTTTGCTTTCACAGACATCCAATCCCAATTCTATAGAATCTTGGAACAGCACCAGGAGAGGAAGGAAGTTTGCAAGTGCCGTACTGATTTTGGTTTCAGCCTAGGACTCAAACTGGAAAAATAGTCCTAAATGGTTGGTCATTAAAAGCAGTCACTCCAATTTCATTTCTGCATGAAAAGCGCAAACTTAATAAAGGCAGGCTGCTGGAGAATGATCCACTCCAGCCCGTGTAAAACTATGTTGTTATCCAGAACCTGTAATAACCTTTATATCCATATCAGGGTCTGCTTCAGGTAGTTTGGTCAAGGAATTCCTCCAGAGTTCTTTTTATGTGTGGGGGCTGAGACACAGCTTGGATCAACAGATTCTGACCCATTTGTGCAAAAAGTGCTTTTGACAGTTTAGCAGTGGCTGCCCGAATATTTCCACCAGCTCCAGGTAAGGAGCCACTGTTCGTCATGTTGCCCAACAAATGCCACAAAACCACCAAGACTTTCTGCTCCACTGCATGAGGCTTCCGTGGATACAGCTCAACAACGAGCTCTGGATTCAGGAAAAGAACCAAGGGAGAAAGGTGGTTATTTTTCATAAAAATATATGGCAAGAGGATGCCTTCCTTCCCAGATTATGTCCCGAAACTGAAGAGAAATTCTATCTTAATACCATCTTCTTAAGTAGACTATTGTTGCAAATACAGAAGCAACTGTGGTGGCCCCTATCAAATTATGAACATATGTACTGCATTCAAAAAGTCAAAGCATCTTCTAGAAACACGGTAAAAATTGGAAGAACAAACAGCTTTCTACCAAACTTAAAATTCTTCCTCTGCTTTCAAACACTTCAAATGAATGGAATATTAACAGACTCTATTACATTTGCTTTTCAGTTTACTGGCCCTGAGCTTCAGAATAAAACCCTACCTAGTGCCAACACTGCAATACAGGTAACCCTTGAATAATAAAGACTCCTGAAGATACATGACAGACTTACTCAATATGGATCAGCCTTACGGAGAAAAATCACTGATGAGAAAAAAAAAGACATGAAGCATAAAGAAAACTGAGTGCCTTACCAGCTAGTTTTTCAGTTATGTCTTGTTTGGCTTTTCCATTCAGAAATTGGGCCTTTGTGCAGAATGGCTGGAGAAGCAGATAATTGTCTTGAAGCAAAGGAAACAAGGACATAAAACAGGATTTGCTTCAGGAGACTTAGCTCTGAGTTCTATTAACAGACTTCAGTATAAAACAATGATGATGAAATGTGGTTGTAGAGTTTAGAGGATGGCAAGGGGATAGAAAAATTTAGTCTTAAGTGTCAGAAATCACAGAATCTCAATCGCTGAGTTTACATGCTGCATTAAATCAAAGTATAGTTTGTTTGGATTCACTTAGCATGATGGATAATTCAGCTATTGTGACTTGTGAACTACAATTTCTGTGGGCTGGGTAGGGTGGAGAGCGCTCCTGCTTTTTCATTATTGTTTTAATTCTGAAGGCTACCTGAGAAACATGGCACTGCAGTGATATCACCAGAATGGTTGAGACTTTTTTTTTAAAGGTATTCTAAAAATTGAGTTCTAATTGTGGGAGTGGGGTTACAGAAAGCAGGCAACTTAAATTGGAGAGGAGAAAAAATAAAGTATGGTACCAAGACCTACCTAGAGTTACCTAGGTGATTGAGACAGCATAAAAACAAATATTTGGCTACCAAATTTCAGTAGTACAATATAGTGTAACTCTAGGAGCTACCAAAAAAAAAAGGGGGGGGATATTTCACTTCCAAATTTCAGTAGCACAATATAGTGTAACTCTAGGAGCTACCAAAAAAAAAAAAAAGAGAGAAGGCCTACAAGCAACACATGGGCCAGTAGTTTAATTTGAGTGGACCTTTATGACATAGTCAACAAACTATGGATAACCTAAACCATAACTCAGCATATATTATTGCAACTTGTGAAATGTGAAACTTCCAACAAGTTTTTCCTACATCCTGCAAATCTTCTGAAATTGCCCTAAAGTACTGTTGGAATGAGACTGGTACATTTGAGGAATGTTTATAAACTGAACAAAGCAAGCATTAATATACCCACATTTGTATTATAAGTAGATAAGGTAAAAACCCATACATTCCAAGTTGTTACGTCCCCTCTTTTTCACAACACTACTTCTTAAAGCTCAGTCTAGTAGATAAAAGAAAAATAGATTACCTAAGTGTTGACAAAGAGCCTGGATGACATTGGTGGCAGCAGCATAGATGCCTGGGTTCTTAGAATTCAGATTGTTATCAACCAAGGCAGGAATCAACATGTTGATAACAGGAGATAGTTTCTCTTTCAACAGAGGAATCAACTGGTGCATGGTCTCTAGAGCAACCTGATTGACTTTGCTGTTTGAGTCATGTAAGCGAGACTTGAAGGCATCAAAGATCTAGACAGACACATGATTACAATAGTTGGAATTATTCTCTTTGACCAAATATATATTTAAACTGTCAATTTTTAAAATGTGGAATCTTGTGGAAAACAGTGTTCAGGTCCCAACTCTCAGGAATTTTCAGTATAACCTGAAGCAAGTTCTTGTTCTCTTTCTTTCCTATATTGATTCACTGGTGGAATATCCCCAAGAATTGAGTCGGTGAAAAGACAGTAAACCCCTTTGCAAATCAAGGGCATACATACAACACATACGTAAGCAGTTTGAAACCTCTCTAACCGATATGCTTCCTAATTCAAGAATACCTAAAAACCCCAAGTAGTAAAGGAGTCTGAACTCCAAGGGATTCTCAATTGCTTAAGGAGTATCTGACAAAGAAATACCATACAAAGGAAACAGATAATAAACAATGATAATTAGGATGGTGAGTGACCTGCTAATTTAAGGCAATTCATTTTGCAATGTGATAGTATGGAGTTAACAAGATACATGATATATGGATATAGTTAGAAATACAGCTAATCTGCAAGAATAAAAATATATGGAGAGATACTGTGATTGGTGTTGGGGTAAACTAGACTTAGCCAAATTTCCTTTTTATTTCCTGCCTTCTTTTTTTCCCTCTATTTCTCACTCATTTTCTGCACTACGTTGCTTAACACAACGTAGTGTAATGGGTATGTTTTAATATCTATGCTGTGATAGTTATTTGACCTCACTGCAAAGCTGACAAGGAGTGATACCCTTATTAATGCAGATGTTTTCTATATAAGTACTTAATGCTGCAAAATATAAATGGAAAAAATTGACTTTTTACTCATTAAAATCTTACCTTATGGTTTTACCAGAGGTTAAAAACCACAGATAAATCTGTGTTCTGGCTAAATTGGGTGTCTTATATTATTTGAGTCAACACAATTCTGTGGAACCAATGTTTAAAATGTTTGTAAAATTAAACTTTATCTCAGAATGTTTGTAAGGAGTCCATTTGACTGAAGCATTTGTTGTTCAGTATTTTAAGTACCGACATGCCTGGAGGTTTGGAGAAATAAACTGTGGCTCATAAATCAATAAATGTTCTTTGTAGAAGGCTGGTGTAATCAAAAAGTTATTTATGAGGCCTTTGAAACAATGAGCTTGAACTGCCCTGTCCTGATAAACTAATGAAAGCTGTTTGAATAACATGAAACTACTTTCCTATAATCTTAAATTAATATAACAAAAAGGTTTCACTGTGTGTATTAAGACACTTCAGAGAATGTCTAGGTGGGGTGAGTTGCGATGATCTTGCCACTGAAAGTACAACTGATCAACAGTAACAACAACAATCCTGTTAATTCTAGTCCAAAATCTGGCAATAACTTAACCATCAAAACCATATTGATTAATGTTCCAGTTCCTGAAGGTGTGTTTGTTTTTCTTGGCAATATTCCAAGTATTTGGAATCTATCAGGATGCAAGAATTGCAGAGTATACTTTCTGGAGTGTTCTGTTTATCATTTCTAGGCCTCTCCCCCTTTATTTCTTGTTATCATTATTGACTTTGAGGTTTCAATATATTAATACCGTTCTATGTATTTAAAGTTTTTTTTTGGTTAGCTATTTTGATATAGTAAAATAAAATACTTTTTAACCATCTCAAGACTAAAATTAAATTCTAGAGTACCAATGTGATGTAGAATGTGTGTCCAGAAAAGAAACTAGGTAGGGGCAAGTTTTATATCTTAAGCTTAATTAAATATGTTATGAGACAGTCATGTCCTAGTTATGTAGAAAGTTTTTCCTATGTTGCTCCTGCCATCTTGGGGCTACCAAGAATACATCTTGCAGGATGGTTCCATGTACTGGCCAGATGGATTCTGGACAGCTGCAAGATGACAGATGCAGCACATAAAATGCACTCTACATAACTCGGCTTTCTTCATATTAAGGAAGCTCAGGAAACGGAACTCAAAAAAGCATTCTTGCCACGCCATGTTCTTGCCGCCAGAACAGACAATACCAGGCTACATGGACTAATGTTCTGACGACATATATGGCATCCTTCTTGATCTTTGCTCTCTCCCTCCAGCTGTAACTACGATTCTATCTACAGGGTTAGAGATTCACTTTTCCTTATAGTCATCTATTTGTTTCTTGAATTTCTATTATATTTTTCAGTGTAAGTATCGTGGGTTTTTTTACCTATGTGATTTCCTGCCAGTTCTAGAGAGACCACTAAAGGTTCTGTTGTAACCTATATGATGTTACCTTCACAATGTTCGCAACAACAAGGTCTTGGTTGTTCTCTGTGTCTGCTAACAGTTGTTTAATTCCATTAATTCGATCACGGAAATCTTTTGCATTCAGTAAAGTTGTTATAAGCTTTACATATTCAGCACTTTCCAAAGCATTGCGAGGAACTAATTTCCTGGACATGTCACGAATTTCTCTAATCTCTCTGTTGAGAAAATAATGAGAGCATTCTGTAGTTGTATAGTCTAACCATGGATCTTTCCTATTTATGTACTGTGTTACAATTTTTGCAATAACCTTAAAGTTACTAAATGTATTAGCTTCTAAAAGATTACAAAAACAACAACAACTGAGTTCTCTTGGACTCTAAAGAGAACATGTCAGTTATAAGTTGCATCTGGACTAGAAACTCATCTGAAATATAATCAAATATCACTGAAGATTTCAATTTTTAACATGAATACAAAGAGGTACCTACTATTAGGAGTTTGATGCAACAATTATTGACATAAAAATTAAGTGCAAAAGAAGTAGTCAGAGGTTATCAACTGCACAGCCAGAAAAATAAAGCTCAGTACTAGGTTTATAGTTTCAACTAAAGTATGCGTTCATTGATTCGAGAAATATTTCCACCCTGCAGATCAAGTAGTGATTATCAGGGTGAAACCATAAGCAATTCCATTAAATGAAAAATCATTTACTGTAGAAAACTGCTATGTTGAAAATAGTTATTTTGGTTAGTAAATGATAGAAGGGTCTTCTATATATTCCTTGAATTATTTATCTTCTTCTCCTTAGATGCACGTTTTGCTTGTTCTTCTGGAATGTCACCAGTGACAGACCAGTTAAAGCCTTTCAAGTACTAACATAAGGAAAAAAATTATTATTTAAACTTTTGGCGTCTCACACACAACATGCATTAAAACCTGACAATTTAGTTTTTAAAAAGCAGCAATTGTATCATGCACATAAAAAGGAAGCCTGAAACATTAATTTGGTATTTTCTTTTCAATTTTTCTCTTCCAAGTTTACAAATACATTCCAAATCCAATTTTCCACTTATGCTGAACAACAAGAGCAAGTAAAACATCTCAATTTTTCTTCTGGAGTTGCAACATCTGAAGGATGTTATTTAGAAGGCAGCTTTGAAGCAGGAGGGCACAACTATACCTGTCACTTGCACTGAGTACTTCACGTGACATGTTTGATCTTGAACTGTCTATGTTGCCAGTATGAGAACGCCTTCCTTTGGCTGAGGGTGTAACTATTGGCATCTCCCCAAGCCCCTGAAATTATGTAACAAGGATTAAAAAAAAAGTTTATTTCAATTCGTTTTATGTTGCCTCATATCTCCATTTACCTCTAGCACTGTAACCCCAAGAAAGGAGGGCACATTTATAAAAAATGGGTTCCTGTCTCATACGTTTGTTAAAATGCAAAGACACAGGAGAAAATAGAGAAACAGAGAAAAAGTAAAACAATGAATTCAGAAGGTTCTGATAAAAAAAAATTAAACTACCTCTGATAAATAGGCTTGAGAGAAACATTTAATTTTTCTTCTGTGCTAAAGTGAAGGGCATGATGGAGTTCCAAGACTCAAAATTTGTTTTCAAATTGAAATCCAAGGCCTAGGAACCAGGTGTCCAGCCTTAATAGTCCTCAAAGGCTAACGAATTCTAATTAGTAACAAAAGCAACAGCAAATGCATACCTCTTTAAAAACCCTCCTCTCTCCCGTATCATAAACCTTTACTATAAGAGAAAGGTTATATATATATATATACACACACACACACACACACACACACACACACACACTCTCTATTAATATATTAATTTAGTAAAGAGAAAGGAAAAAAAAATATATATATATATATACACACACACACACACACACACACACTATTAATATATTAATTTAGTAAAGAGAAAGGAAAAATTATCCCTCACCTCTATGATGAAAGGTTATATACACACACACACACACACACACACACACACATTATTAATATATTAATTTAGTAAAGAGAAAGGGAAAATTATCCCTCACCTCTATGATGCAGCCCAGTAACTATCTTTTCAGTCGGGCTGCAAAAGACAGGACTTGAGAAAAGTTACTCAAGGAAGCTCAATAGCATACATCTGCTAAAGAGAGGAACTGGTAAAAGGACTTTACATAAGATCAAAAGGCAGAGAGGTACAATGATACAGAAGTATGCCTTCAAATACACTTTTAAAACAAACATCTTTATTGTAAAGCTATCCAAGCCATATAGTAGCATGTTCAGTTCATTATCATTCCCAAAATTCCTATCACCTTCCTGGCTCATTTTTATTCAATTTTATTCTGGAGTGCTTTACAACATACCTTGTGACGCAGATTGCTGACTGTCTCTTTAACATAAGGCAAGTCCTTTGGCGGCACATGCTTTTCAAGCATTTTATCGAAGTCTGCATGTGTCATCAAAGTGAAAAGCATCTTTCGCCCATAGTATCTACAAAGACCACAAATTTTTTTTATTAATATATACTCATGTAATTAATCTGTATTTCCTTCAGACCACATTCTTTTTCTAAACAAAACAAAAATAAATATTGTGAAAAGGAAAGGAAGAAAATTATGTTGACCGAGCCTTTCCCAGCCTGGCCACTTTGTCTTTGCTCTAGCAAAAAGAAATCCTGAATCAACATACTAACCGAACGAGATTCGCTACGTTCATGCCATTCTTGCATACTTGAAGATCAGTGGACAAATACCGTAAGTAACCGGTTTGTAAAATGGAAATAACGGTGTCCAGACAAAATTGTGAACACACATAGAGACTATAATATCAGATGCAGGAATTTATACCCTAGTTCCATAAAAAATATCTGAAAAAATGATTATTTTATTTATTTATTATTCAAATTTAATTACTGCCCATCTCCCCCAAAAGAGGGACTTTATTTCCCATAAATGCAACAGCTTAAGCGAAAGGGCTTAATTCAATAATGTGATGGGCTAAAAAACCAAATATGCAACAACTTTCAGCTAAGCCAAACAATTGTTTTTTTCACATCAGCGTTTTGGAATTTCTCAAGTTTTGTTGCAAAGTTCTCGTTTCTCCTTCTCACATACACCCTGTAAACAAGGCATCCAGAATGTGAAAAGAAAAGGTCACCTTTTATAAAAAAGGAAGTCTGTAACCTCATCTGAAGGTACTTAATCAGTGTCTCCTGCATGAGATAAATTTTCACAGCTGAAAACACCATTTGAGCTTCTTTGATCTGTCAAGCCATCTTGATATTTCTTCAAGAACTAAGACAGAAACTTAAGTTTTCATAGAAAACAGATTCTAAAACGTCTTCATATTTTCAAAAATCAACACATTCATCATTTCCCCTCACTCTCTGCATCTGCTCACCTTGTTTCTTGTGAACCATCCTGGACAAATTTGGCCACAGCAGACAAAATCTTGTCAGTTATATCCTTAATGCCAGACAATATACGTCCTGGTCCCATGTGCTCTACAACGTCAGATAAGTGTTGGGCTGTGCATCTTCTTACTGCTGTATTTAAGTGGCTGGTTAGAATGAAGAGCATATGCAGATTAGAAAAATATAACTATTATTTATTGTAATAGTGATGCTGACAGCCCTTTTGAAAATTCTTACGCATTTTTACTAACTGAATCAAGATAACAAAGACATAAAATCCCAGATATATGGAGCTAAATGTTATGCATTTGGCTAGTAACAAAGCAAGGCCCTTTAAGTAGCAGCCCCCTTCCAAACAACATGATTCCAGATTAAAATACAGGTGTGTTGCAGCAAAAAGCAGCTAGACAAGGGTTTCCCCCCCCCAACTAAAACTAAGGAAATGATGTCTTGAATAATGGAGAAGTAGCAACAATAGAAGAACTCATGCTAATAAGCATGCTTGAATGTTTTCTTGGGCAAGCATCACTTGCTTATATCCTGCTTTTCCACCAAACATGATTTTCAAGATGGCTTACAAAAACCCTTAGAGTAAACCAGGTTATGCACAATGCATAAAGGGAGTAAGAATAGTTAGCCCAAAAATTAAAGACACGAGAAAAGGAAATATAGGGAAATCTAGTTTACACCCAAACCACCTCCATCCTTGGTTCCATCATGTCCATTCACTGCTTTGTACATTAACATTTTTTCAAGATCTAATCAATTCTATCCATCTATATGACTAAATTAGTTCAGCATAATCTTTCTGTACTACTTATATTTCATTCTCACTCATCTAGCACTTTTTCATTCTTGACCCTATTTATATTTGTTTTACCTCAGACACTTCTTGAGTACCCCATACAAGAACAAGTTCTTATACAGTTACAAGTGAACAGCCTAATACCAAATCAGTTTGTCACTAAAATTAGAGATAGGCAGAGACCGTTACTCCCACCTGAATGAGAGTGGCTTGTAGCCTATACATTGCATGGACAGGAGAAAGAGGCAGAACTGTTATTTCCCTATGTTCCTATTTTTAGTAAATATTCTAACAAGGTGCACAAATTCACCTAATTGCTCTAGTTTCTTCCTATTTACGTACAGCTGGTGCTCACTCACATTTTCTCTGTCAAACACAGCTATCTTGCTCTTTGCTACATAAATTTTCAAATTCCAACTGTCCAGTGTATCATACAATCTAACATTCACTGCATATCATTCAGGTTTACAGACACTAATACAATATCACCTACAAGCAAAAGTAAATGCACATTCACATCCCCGACAAGCACATTACCACCATTACCACCATTCTTTATACATTTATCCTGAAATACTTTAAACAATTGAGGGATTATCACATATCCCTTTCTTACTCCTTGTTGAATTATTCACTTAAGCATTGCATTTATTCTCAGGCATGCTTTACTTCAATCATGTATTGCTCTAACCACATTCAGCAACCCAACTTCAATCCAATATTAATGCAAAATGTTCCATCACTTGAACACATTCACTTTACCATATGCTTTCTCTAAATCAAGAAATGTACATTTTCTTTTTCATTCATACATTTCCAAATGACCTGCTCAAAAGCTAAAATCTGGTCTGCATAAAGCCACGCTGTACTTCTCAATTTTGCTCATTTTCATCTCTGATATGCTATGTTAAAATGAAGACTCTCTTAGATGAATCATCAGACTTTCAACAGGTTAGCTGAATTTTGATAATGATTAGATTTGCTTGACAGTTCTACTTATTCTATTTTATTCAGAGTCAAGAAAGCCTCTGAAAGGCCATAATTCAAAATTCTACCTTTGACCTCCATTGATCAGAGAAGAAAGAGCACGCGCAGGAGTCACATTATTAACCATAGCTTTCAGTGCTTTGTCAACGTCCTCCCTAATGAAGGTGTTTGATTCCCCAGCCTTATGCAAAAGGACTTTAACTGTATTATCTAGTTCTTGATCCATGCTCTTTTTCAGGTAGTTGAACAAATCTCCTAAACAAACAACCGCAGCTCGGGAAACAACAGAACGTAAATTTTTCACCTACAAAAAGAAAGACCTGAATAAGCAACAGTTGGCAAAACACTACTGCTGATTTTGAACCCCCCTGCCCCCCCCCACAGCTATTACATTAAAGTGTACATGTATGCAAGCACGTTACATGGAATATCACAATAACGGCAACAATATAACACACAACCCATTAAGCTGGATTAACCAGGTCCACGTCCCACTTTCTGGGGCTAATGAAGCATGCACTTGCCAAAAAATGCTCATACTTTAAGAAGCTATGTTGGCACTAGTTGTTTAATTTCTTACTACAAACATGGGTGATCTCTTGGAATTTACAGTCATTCAGGGAATAAGCGCTGATGTGGTTCAGGGTAAACAACTCTAAAATGATGCACTGTTGGCACACAAACAAAGTCATTTATCTGAAAATGTAGCCTGAGATGCAGTGATTGACTAGGAAAAAGAGTATGGGTTTTGATGGATAACTTTACAAAAATGTGACCCCAGTGTGCCACTGTTGTAGAAAAAGGCAAATTCACTGTTGTGAAAATAGGCAAATTTTTCCTATAATTAAAAACATACAGCATATATATATATTATGTGACAAATTTTAGAACACTGTAATATGAGCTCTAGATGCCAGATGTCAAAAAATGGAAGTGAAGGACTAAAAACGTTGTTCCCACTTCCACCCCAGAAAAGAGCAAATAAAATGATCAAGAGGCTGGATCAAATCTTGCTGGATAATATGAACAGAAAGGTGTTAATCCCACTCATGTCTTCGGACATCCCACAGCGATTTTGGTGACTCATTGTAGCAAAGAATACTGGACTAGATAGGCCTTTGGTTTGATCCAGTAAGTTTGTTCTTCAGTTGATACCACTTTGCTTAGTGGGGCTTAGATACAGGTAGTTCTCAACCTACAACGCAAATGGGACTGGAATTTCCATCACTAAGCCATGCGGTCGTAAAGGTTGTTAGGCAAGGCAACTTCCTGCTGGCTTCCCACAACCGAAGTCAAGGTAGAAGCTGGTAGGAAGTTGCAAGTCCCAGGCCGGCAGGCAGGTAAGTGGCCTCTGCTGGGTAGGGGAGGGAGCAAGGGGATGCACGGGGATGTGGGGGAGGGCACATAGGTCAGGGAGGGTGCGCAAAAGGTGCGGTGCGGGTTGGGAAGGGTGCATGACAGTCTGAGGGTGTGTAAGAGGCACAGGTTGGGGAAGATGCCTGCAAGGCACCGCATGGGTTGAGCAAGCTGTGTGGGGATGTGGTGCAAGTCAGAGAGGTACACAATTGGCCAGTGCAAGTGCAGAGGGGCTGGGGGTGTGTGCGGGTGGAGGACACTTACCCCACTGAGTTGCAACCTTCCCTGCTGGCTTCCCCATTGACTTTCTGTGATTATGGGGTACTTGGCAACTGGCCGTAAGTACAAATGGGTTGCCAACCATCCAGATCATAATCACGTGACTGCAGGGGTGCTGGGATGGCCAGAACTCCAAAGACCGGTCATAACCACCATTTGTTCAGTGCCATAGTAACTTGGCATGGTCACTGACTGAATGGTCGTAGGTTGAGGACTACCTGTATATGCACACAAGGCTATAGCTTTAAGCTACAGAAGTGTATAGTAAAAAGTATCACAAATCTGCAAAACTAAAATTTGGGTAATTTTGCTTAAGTTAGATAGGCCAGAAATGTTATAAGAAAAATTATTTTATCAACCCTTTTTCTAAATAAAGTCTCACAGAAATGAAGATGGAGCCAAGCGAAAATGAACCTTCAATGTTTTTTTGCTATTATACATTTTTTTTCCCCTGCTCTTTGTGTTAGAACAGGGACGGACAATCTTTTGGAGGCCAGGAGTCACAGTTAATATTTTGGGAAATGCAGTGGCGACACTAGATCAGGCAATAATGCAACCTATGTAGCAACTAGATTTTAACCTTGGCTTTTGGATAATCTTGTGAGAGTTATTTTTTAAAACATTAAGCATAAACATGATTTACACTAATATTTTCATGTGTTTCCTGCCTCCAAATGGAAAAAAAAATGTATTGCCAATATTTGGTAATAACAGTTAGAGAAGGCACTGGAGATAACCAAGAAAAAAGTTGGGGCCACAGGTCACCAATCCTGTATTAAGACAATTAAGTTGTGGAAGTAGCAAAGCTCGTAAATAAGGAAAGCATTTAGAGTAAAATGCAAGGTTAAAATCAAGGGGATGCAAAAATCAATATACAAATTACAAGGAAAGCAGCTAATAGCAAATACCATGTCATTCAGTGCCTTCCCCGCCACCAAAAAATCAAGCTGAGATCTGAAAAAATAGAAAAAAACTTACTTCTTGAACAACAGCCAGACTAGTTTCATGCAGCTTTGCAGTTAGAGCATCAGAGTGATAGGCAGAAAGACACCTAACTGAATTCAGGCCTTCAATTTTCTTCTCCCTGTGTTGAAACAAAAGATCCATATTGCACAGAACAGGCAAAAAGCTCAGATACATTAAAAATTCTCAACTTATATATTTATCAAGCTTCTAAAACTAAAAATAACTAATTATTTTTAATTAAAAATAAAATTAAAAATAACTATTTAATGAGAGATTACATCCTGGGAAAATTCCAGTAAGAGAAAAACGTAAGATTTTACATTTAAAGTAAGATTCTGTGCCCACTGCTTTTTATTTAGCTATGTCCAAGAGGAGCTTTTCTCCCTCATCCCAGTTATCTTTATCAAAACCAAAAATTAAAATAATAAAAAAGATTGAGGCTGAGAAACATACCAATCATTATCAGCAAGAAACTGCAATGCTTCCAAAAGAGCAACTTCAGGTTTGGGGAAGGGTCTCAAATCTGATGGTTCCATTATTTCTGCACTGTGTGTGACAGGTAACGTCCGATCCTTGAACTGCATTTGTGGACCTGGAGAGTCTTCACCTGCAACTTCATCCATTTGATTATGCAAAAGTGACCTAACTCTGTGATGTGAATAAGCCATTTATTTATTTATTTATTTATTTATTCATTGTGTTTATATGGCCGCCCAACTCAGACGTGACTCTGGGTGGCATACAAGAACTCATCAAACAAAAAACACAAAAGAAAACAGTGCATACTGTTAGAAACAAACTAAGACAAGAACACAGCAGTCAGAAGTGAATTGTACTATAGCTCATCAGTTGGGAATTCTGCTTATCCTAACCCAAACACCCAGGGAAAAAGTCAGTTCTCCAGTGCCCTTCCAGAGGCCTGCAGGGTTGGGGCAAATTGCATATCGGCTAATTAAGGAAACAAGTTTCCTACACTTGGTGAAAATATATACTGCCAGCGCACTGAGAGCGGCAAAAGTTAGAAGGGACAGACCGGACTATTTCTACTGTTGTCAGTCCTGTTCAGAAACCTAGAGAGGGTCTGCTTAAGGTCACTTCTATGAGAAGTAAATGAGATGTGGACCAGAAGACAGGCCTTGTTTGTGGGGTGTCCCTACCACAAATAGGTATGGCCCATTCCGGAAGACCGTATTTTTCAGTTGGGCTTTGGCTCCTAGCACGATGAAGGCACAAGCTTTTAGCTATACTATTAGTTCCATTAATGACCATTAGGAGAGGCTATTTTTGTTTATGCTGTATTTTACCAATGGTTTACTGTATATCACCCACAGTACTGATGGGGCGGTACAGAAATATTCTAAAATAAATAAATAATAAAAAGAATTACCTGAGTCTAGCAAGATCAAAGGTTGTGTCTTTTTTATACTTGATGTTCTTTTCAACAAAGGACTGAAAGCAACAGTTCCTTAAGAGTAAAAAAAAAGATGGCCTTTTAGAATATTTCCATAATGCTCTCTGTAAATGTTCTCTTTAACAAAATACAGAAAGCAGCATTTCCTAATACTAGGTATTAAAAAGTTTCTATAAATTATCTTGTAAGGCTACAAACACAACTGATTAATACAAACAAAAACTACATTTGGATAAAAGAACAATTGGATTTTTCTGACAGCCATGTCGAACATCAAACATTTTAGCTTTGTTCTTTATGATATGCTTATCTGCCTGCAGCAACACTTAAAAAAACACCCTGAGAACTAGGAAGCAGCAGTATATCATTATGTACTTGAGACTGCACTGAAAAAAAAAAAAATCAGGAACACACCCTTGTGTACAGGCTACAAAACCTTAGTAAAGGTAAAGGTTTCCCTTGACATTAAATCCAGTTGTGTCTGACTCTAGGGGGCAGTGCTCGTCTCCGTTTCAAAGCCGAAGAGCCGGCGTTTGTCTGTAGACACTTCCGGGTCATGTGGCCAGCATGACGACACGGAACGCCGTTACCTCCCCGCCAAAGCGGTACCTATTAATCTACTCACATTTGCATGTTTTCGAACTGCTAGGTTGGCAGGAGCTGGGACTAGCAATGGGAGCTCACCCCGTCACGCGGATTCAAACCACCGACCTTCCGATCGGCAAGCTCAGCAGCTCAGCGGTTTAACCCGTAGCGCCACCGTGTCCCTTTACAGAACCTTAGATGCCAGTTATTTTGGAAACCATATTAAACAGTAAGGAAATGATGGATTACTGCTTTCTGTTGTCATCTTTTCTGATTCACTGATCTTGAGCAGTTCCCAAGGGTTGGATTCCTTTTTTCCCAGATCTCTAATTTGCTGGTGCTCTTTTTCCTCTCTCTTCTTCTGTCTCATCTTTTCTCGGGCAGATTTGGATAAGGCAACTTTCATCTGCAACAAATATACACAATATGTGATGAATAAACAGTGTAGCACTCTAATAAAAAAGAAAATAACCTATATCCACAGCCAACATTTCTCCTCTTTTTCAGACACAAGATGTGAACCCACTCCAGCATTTCAGATGGATGCTCTGCAAGACTGATTATGTGCCATCAAGTCAGTGTCGACTCTTAGTGACCACACAGATTTAAGTTATTTCAATTATAACAAATGCAGAGGAATTGTCCTTTGGTGGTACGTGCACATTTAGTGTGAAATGGAGGGGAGCCAAAACCAAGAATTCTTATGTAACTAAATGGAGTAAGCATAAAATGACGACTTGATTAATAAGCGAGACTAAACAAGATGTTCATCAACTGCTCTGTGGGAAGGATTCTTAAAGTTTATTAGTTTTTAAATAATTGTTACTGTGTTTTACTGCTGTTTATATACCTTGCAAGCTGCTTTAAGAACACTGTCATCCTAAATGTAAGAATATAATGAGTAAAAATAAAAATAGATATTTTGCATTTATTTCCTGGACTCAGAATAAAACACAGGAAGATAAATGTATTTGTTAACATGCTACTGCAGACATCAGGAACTATATGAAATTCACTCTAAATTCCATTATGACCCTCTCTATATGCGTATTCTTTGGTCATGTGTACCATGTACACAAATGAGATAAAATTAACGGCTGGCATGTCAAATTGCGTATTTCTAACTGCTTTCTCATTTGACTAATATCTGAAGTCCTGAAGACACTCACTTGATACAGTTATATGTCACATTTTGGGAAAACTTCCATATATAGCCACCATATCAATAGGTGTACTGTATTATGAAATCTGAAAAATATCATGATGTGGGCTGACTGCATTTTTTCTTAAACAATGTAATTAACGTCCATTCTTACATCTCTTTCATTTTCCACATCTAGGCAAGGTGCAGAGCTTTGCTGCTGGACAGCTCTCCCATAGATCCCAGAAAGAGGTTCCATTCTTGGTTTGAACGAAGGTGCATCTCCATTCTCCATTGAGAATATTATGGACTGACCATACGTTGGAGCTGAAGTGGGGCTGTCAAACACTCCTGAAATGCACAACTCGTTGGATTACCAAAAGAGAACCAAAGCTTAATTTTGTTCCATATTTGTATGCAAGGAATCTAATTAAAATATTTTTTTAAAGTAACAGATTTTCAAACTGAATTAACCAAAAAGGAATAGTACCATGTCTCCTCAATGTATACAAGTCCTTTGTCCTTTTTGTAATTTTTTTGGTGTTATTGCTAGTAGAATGCTGAAATGGATATAGTACACTAGGCTCAAAGACAGGAACAGATTTTTTTAAAATTTTAATTCCTAATTACAGTTGCTCATCTGGGAATATTACTGGCTTCACTAAAGGCATACAGTATAAGGAAGGGAGAGCTGTGGTAGGGAGAGGATCACGTAATATGATCACTGTTCTATTCTTGGTATATTTGATGTTTTCTTATAATTGCACTCTGATTATTTTGACTGAAAGGTAGGATAATCAAAGATATAATAAACTGAAAATTAATTGTTTGAAATACCTTTTCCAACAATAACTACAGAGTCTTCTGACAAGGCACTCGGTGAAATGTATTCTAGACTACTCAACTGCTGTAAACTTGAAGGAGGCCCCGTAAATCCTGTGGGAAAAAAAAATGACATCAGAATTTAGTCTCTCCCAAAGAAATCATTTTCCTTTTCTTCACAAAATTAAGGGAAAAAAAATAACCTTGCAATTATGTCATTAATACCCCAATACTATATAAGCTTTGCACAGTAAGATTTCTTGATATCATGGAGCCAACTCTAAAAAAAGAAAAAAAAATCCTCTGAAAAACTGAGCAGTTAATAATTGTTGTTTATATGCCAGAGAGATGAAAAAGGAAAAACCATGTATTCATATTTTCTGTACTAAACAAAATTATTCTTGCCATAGAAATTACATATAACCTGGTTTGGGTAAAATGCTAAACTGAAGCCTCCTTCAGTAACTAACAACTGAAGTTTCCTAAGTGAAAAAGGAGAGGATAGTATTGAAACAGCACAAGAAAAGCTGATTTTGACAATATAGTCACCTGCAAAGGCATCCATTCAGGTAGATCCAGAAAAGTCTCTAAAAACAACAGGTCATTTTATTAACTTCAGCGTGGAAGTCTCTGGCTTATCAATAAATAACTAACCTATTACCTACAAACAGGGCTTTAATGTGTGTGATTCTTTCCTCATTTCTCTGAAGATTATTTCAGCTTAACTTTAAAACAGAAAGCTGCATTCTGCTGCATCGGAATACTACAGTTTACTTTATACAACGGTGGCATGTAGTAATTAGAAAAAGTGAAGGAAAGGAGTGAAAAAAAGCAAGGCAGATGCAGGCCTCTATACAGAAATGTATGCAGCAGTTCATGACATCCAGCTCCATATTCTCCTCTCTCTTTGTGTGGCGTCCATAATTACTCACCTTTTGTGGATTTACAATGCCTTTGATACTCTTTGCTCTGCCCTTTCAGAATGGCAGGAGACAAAACTTTCTGTCTGTCATCTTCATAATCTCCTGATCCATTTCCCCAGCTCAGATGCTGGCCACTAACACTCACACAGGAAGTTGCTTTTTCATGAAACATTGTTCCTGAAGGATAAATTCACAGCAAGTTGTTTCATGATAATCACTGGAAAATGTCAAACATTTTAGATGCCATTTGATGACACCTGTAGAATTATTTCACACAAATTCTGCACAGTACACACACTGGTATCTCTTTACGGTCACTTTACACACATACACAAGTCTGCTTTGTATTATAGAGATGAAGGGCTATAGCACAGGCCTGTACAATTCATCTAGGGGGAGGGGCCACACTGATAAATTAAAATCCTTGTGGGCCACAAAGAAATACCTGGAGTGACGATCAGCTGTTCTGCGTCCAGCAGAGTGGCAGAAGCACTGGAGCTTTCAGTGGTGGTGGTGCTTGGAGGTGCTCTGCAGCATGTCTTTTGGGTGGTGGCAGCTGTCAGTTTATAGGTAGTCCTCCTAACTGAGACCAGAATTTCCATCGCTAAGCAAAGTGGTCATTAAGCAAAACATCACGTGACCACGCTGCTTAGCAATGGCAATTCCGGCAGTGGTCATTAGGAGAGGACTGCACGCTTCTCCTGCCCTGCGCAAACTGCCTCCGCTTCAACTCCCCTTACCTGCCTATCTCCCCCAACTTCGAGGACCATTTGGAAGTCCATTTTTTCAGCACCACTGTAACTTTGAATTGTCACTGAACAAATGGTTGTAGCCCAAGGACTACCTGTATATTACTTTTTAAAAAATGTTGGCAGGGTGCACAAGGCTGCCTGGGGGCTACACGTTGTATAGGCCTGCCATAGCATATTGCACAAAAATACAGCACAAGAAACTGACAAGGAGCTACTTCTCCAAGGAAGATGCCACGGGCGACAGCTGCTACCTTACTGTTGTATTTTTAATGAAAGTTTTCCATGTTTAAAAATTATTTCATAGTATTGATTGGCAACATAATGAAAACATCATTTCTAGCAGTATTAGAACTGTCTTGTGTTTACTGCTGAGCTGTTAAATCAGTTTATTAGCAGAAGTGGCGGGGGGAGACTAGTGACCATCTAGCAGCTCCTTATTTAAGTTCCTGCTCCGTGACCAGCCTTATTTCTCTGGAATAGTCCTCATAGGCTATTAGCACAGTTTCAGTTCCATTAATGTCTTTGAGCCCCATGTATCCAAGCTATGAAACAAGGGCATGGTACTACATTTATCCATGAGTTGGAACCTGGTGCACTTAATAGGCACCTAATTTCTATTCCATGCTTCCTTCCCATAGTTTTCTATGTCTCTCTCCACGTATTATTTCCGTGAACTAATCAGGGTGTAAGAGATGAACTGTTGTATTTACTCCATTCCACATTTGGTTTCTGAACTGCATTTTGTAACACGGGGGCCTGGGATTCCTCATAGTAATTCAAGTCCCCAACGGTTCCACCTGTCATGACTTTTGTTCACTTAGGAACACGCAATTACATACTTTTGCTACTACAATGGTTATCGTAAGATGACAGAAACATACCGCAAGAGGGAATCTTGTCCAACTCCCTGCTTGGTTAAAATGCTGCTAAAGCATTTCAGACAATAACCCTGCTGCTGTTTGGAGACACCCAGCAAAGAACACGCCTCTTCACAAGACAAGCCCATTGGTTGGCAGCTCCTACTGTCAGAAAATTCCTCCGAATATCTAACCCGATACCTAAAGTTCCCTGTAGTTACATCCACTAGTTCTGTTCTGCTGTCTCAACAGAGAGTAAGTCTACTCCCACCTTTTTACGCCAATGCTTTAAACATCTGAAGACTGCTATCGTATCCCTCTTCATTCTTCCCTTCTAATCCATTTTGAACTTACGACAATAAGCCCTGGGAGGTAGTGTCGCTAGTGCATATAGTGGATTTTCAGAAAGAAAGTGAAACCTTTTCTTCTGAAAGTACCAGCTGTGATTTTCTTTTTCTTTCTACCCCTTGCTCAATCAGCATCCCACTTCTGAAATTTGCCTCTTTTCTCTTTGGGGAAAAGTTTTCAACTATTTTCTAAGGACCTTCTTCATTCATATCTTCTATTTCTTATTTTTTTCGTTCAACCATAACTACTAGGAATAATCCTAAGTTTGTGCTACAGAAAATGTGTAGCTTTTTTAGTTAAAAAAAAAACCCAAACAACTGGTCAAATACATTTTAAATTCTTAATTTTTGATAGTGGTTTTCAAAGTTTTCTCACAGTGATCTAGTACAGTTAATATTCTTTTTGTATATTGTATTTCCACCTAAATTTCTTTCTAGTGTTTTTCTTGCAGGTGCAGGGTCCACTTTTTTGGATCAACCGTTGATCCACTGGTTGTGACAGGAATTAACCGACTGGCTTGCTGCCCAAGCCTGGTGTCGTGGGCTGAGAGACAGCAATGGGCCCAAAGTCACCCAGCTGGCTTTCATGCCTAAGGCGGGACTAGAACTCATAGTCTCCTGGTTTCTAGCCTTGAGCCTTGATATTAATGTACTGATCAAGTACATGTATAGATACAAATCTATGGGATGGTGCATATAAATATTTTATATGCATGGGTATGTGTGTGTGTGTGTATACGTGTGTGTGTGTGTGAATTAATACACTGGGGAAATGTGGTAACACAGGCATATTACTAACAAGAAAAGTGTCTTCATTTTACTAAATACAATGTTTTCTCCTATTCCCAATACCATACCTGTACTGGGACTCTGCTCCACAATGATAGAACCTCGATTCCGTGCAGGTGAGAGCTTTGTGGGGCGGGAATTACCTCCAGGTAGAGAAAAGATGTCTGATCTATTAAAACAGAAAGGTATTTAAGATTAATATACACCAACTTTGCACAGGGACTCCAATGCTGACTATCAAATTATTCTGAACAAACTATCTGTAGATTGAACACACTAGAAAAATTGAATTACTTTCTCAGGAACACTAAATGTGGCTGGCATCAGAATGGTAAGTTCAAGGAAGTGCTTCCAGCTAGAAATTCAAACGAAGTGAAAAAAGTGATTCTTCAGCAAGATTTGAGAGGGTCAAGCCAGTGAAGTTTACACTTAGTATTTACTCAGAAACTAATAGAACATATTCCCAGGAATGTTCCCTTCCCTTACTGTCTAAATGTGGGGGATGGGGGGAAGGAAAGAGAGCTGCCCACAGAGAGCTAATTTGCATATTAAAATACCTAAATGTGTGCTACAGTACTCTTAGCTTTGAAGTCATAAATTCAAGGACCACAAGTGAGTGTCAGATTACCTGCTTTGTATATGCATGTACAGTTGGAAGTGTCCCCATATGAAATCCTAAAGAGCTCCTGTTGGTTAAGGTAGACAATACTTGGCTGAACTAACTAACTTCCTTAGATACGAGGTTTATGAGGCAAATAACTGTTTCATCAACAACTGATGACACTGACAAATAGAGCTTAAGGTTTCTCAGCAACAGGTGATAAAATGTTTTTTGGTTTTCAAAGCAATGTTCTAAATCTCCCAAAATACCACTGTTTAAGATCTAGATAAGGGATGCACAATTTTTCCAGGCCAGGGCATATACTCCAAAAGTGGCACACCAGGACAAAACACTAAATTTGATTGTTTTTTTTTAAAATGTGGATTATGTTTAATTAAAATTAAATTCTGCTAATTACTCTCCAGTCAATTATTTAATCAGAAGCTGCTGTAATTTGTTAACAGGTACTAGAAATCCCTGAGGGTTGCACCCAAGTTGGCCCAGGGGTGGCCATGAGGTCTCAAAGCTGTGCTCCTCTGATCTACAGTAAATGACGTAAGAACACTTCTGTATCATCACCCTTCTCCAAGTAATGGATTATTTGGTTAAACAGCAAACTAAGTAGCTGAACAACACTAAGGTGGCTTAGTATAAATGATGATCAAGCACAATCTTTCCCCCAAACTTAAAAAACATAAATATCATTCTTAAGTTCTGAATAAAACTCACATTGTTCTTAATCCTTGAGGGGCTGTAGAGAGTGGGGATGTTACAGACTCCAGGCTATAAACTCCACTTTCACTGTAAGAGCTAGTACTTGGAGATGACAAGCAGGAAGGGGACTCTGAAGTTAGATCAAGCTTCAGTACGGAGTCAGGGCTTTCAAGATCAGAAGTGCTGCCGCTCAACTTTGCTCTCTTCTTAGCTGCACTATTACGAAGAGACCGAAGAGAACTATGCATCTAAAGAGAAGGAACAACATATAATCCATGTGGTAAAGAAAAATATGAATTCAAACACTGTCTATTATTTCTTTATTATTGGACATTTGGATGAAGAGCACGACTATTTGGTTAAAAGGTTCATTTCCTGCTCATGTACTTCTGCTGTGCAATAATACTTATTTTCTAATAAATACTTAGTACCATTGATTTCAGCATCCATGTTGAGTTAACAAAAGTACTATAGCAGAAGGTAAGCAAGAACTCCAAGGCTATCAATAACATTATTTTTTAAAAAGCACCTGTAAGTGATAAAAATACATATAAATCACAAAGGACAAAACACCACGTCAACCATGAAACTACGCCACATAAGAAGTCCGTGGAAATAAAAAGAACAGGCACATTTACTATTAATCAAACTGAACTCCTACCTCTTCCTCATCAAACTCTTTTTCATTGATGTTTAACTCTGAAAGATCAGTGGCCAATTTCTTATCCCTTTCACTTAGCCAGATGTCTTCTGGCTCCCCATTCTTTTGTCCCATTGAACTGATTTCTGCTTTATCAGGCAAGGGGCTCACCCCCCTGGGGATTGGAGGCACTGGCTTCGTTCCACTCAGGCCTCTCCTTGAAGCTGGGGACCTCACAAAGGCAGGTTTCAGCTGAATAGGAGAAGGAGTATCTTGAGGCTTCACCTCTGTATGAAGAGATCATATAGGTCATGTTAGCAATGTGCTGCTGAGGTTTTAAAAGGAGCACATACTGATTTATGTAGAATGGAATCACTAGACAGATACTGTACTACTATCGCATTATCCACACCGGCTTCTAAAGTTTTCAGTTTATTTGCTTTTACCTATTACCCTTCAACACCAAGTGAAAGAGCCCCTTTATGCATGCCCTCCCTGAAACAAATGCTTACCAGCTTTCAAGCTCTCTTCCCTTGAAATGTGTTAAATCTTGAGATTGGGGACTCCTCTTAAAAGCAGTTCAACACTTTTCTGTGTAAGCATGTGCATAGTGGCTACTGATAAAAACATCCTGGATTAATATTTTAAACCATGGATCTATCCATTAGCAAGATGAGCATGTGTTCCTGGAGGAAGAGTCTATAGAACTCCAGATGGTCATGGCAGGATGAAGTCTAAATAGCCCCCATTCTACATCCAATCGGTTTTCTTTCTCCTGAGGCCTAGTAAGCAACTCACCTCCATTGCTAGATGAGCTGAGGCAGGATGAAGTGTGCACCGTATCACACTTCACAAGTTAAGCCAGAGGAAGCTACGCCTTTTTGTTAATGAATTGGCATTCCTACGTAATTCCTCTGAGGAAAAAGTGAGGTAAACTGCTTATTTCAAGCATAAACTCCGTATATGCTTGAAATAAATTTTATTTATTTAATTTACTTCATAGGCCACCCATCTCCCCAATTACTCTGGTTAGCTTACAACTAAAAAAACAACTTATTGAAAGAAAATAGAAGAGCAACACACAAAAACAAAAACAAAACTAAACTAAAGCAAAGCAAATTAATCTTTGAGTTTAACAATAATTGATTGCTTCAGGTATATTTAATTCTGTAAGATGACATTAAATTCAGGGATATCTGTTAAAATATTCTTATTAAATTGATTGCAAGCTCAGAAAAATATTGAGTATATCAGAAATAAATTAGTCTAGTACTGGTCTTTTTTGTTCATTACGAAGAAAACTAAGATAAAACTGCTATTAGATGGAAACTTAATTAAACAAATACCGACATAGGAGAACGTAAATTACCGCCTTTGAAGAAATGTTGTTAAAGCTTAAGAGGGAATTGTACTACTAATGTCTCTATCTCTGGCATCTACTCTCCTTTTTCCTTTCCTGGCAACGTGTTTCCAGATTTTGTGCACATTATTGGAAGCTGCACAGAACAGATTATTACCAAAAATGTTACCTGCTTCCTCTCCTGATATTGGGCTGGAAAACTTCTTCTGATGTGTAGGTTTTGGAAGCCCTTCGAAGCTCTTAAGAGGCCAGGAATTAGAGAAATTAACAGCATGATCTTGTGATTTCTTAAGTGAATCTGTTGGTGGAGAGGTGTGCTTTGGACTCTGCCTGGGTGATGAAAATGGGTAGGATGGAAGAATGAATGCTCCTTGGCTAGTATGACAGCCCAGGAGAGGAGATGTATGCTCAGGTGGGCTACAAAAGGTCCGCTGCGGCTTGTTGGTAAAATTGAGGCTAGTACACACTGTTTGGAAAAGAGACAAAGTAGACAATCTACATGAAAGAATCCTAAAAAAGAATAGCACTGGCAAATCATTTTTGATCATTAACCTTTAATGATAACACCATGGAAGATTTTTGTATGAGCTCCTAATTATTTCAAGCAGAAGCCCTTTTTAGTACTTGCTAGTCCATATATTAAACCAGGTTATGCTGTCTTTCTTTTCCTGGGGGCTGGCTCTTCAGATGTTGCAGCACTACAATTCTCATACTCACTCCTATTGGCTAAGACTAACGGGAACTGGAATGTAACAACATGTGGAATACCACAAACTGCATTTCCTTGATCTATATAACAGGATAGATACAGTAAGACTATTTAAAAGATAAGTAGGTTTTCCCAGTAGGGCTATAAGCAAAAATAACGAACGGTAATTAAACATTAAATTAAAACATTTTAATTTAGAAATTTGAATATTAAAGAGAAGAGCAGAGGAGAAACTGATCTAACATAAGATATTCTAAATACAGAACTGTTGCTTTAACTTAGTGGTAATGCTTGTGCTTGGCCTAGATAAGATCAATCTGTGCCATTCTGATTAAGGATCTTAGACTGCAGTGCTGGGAAAGAGGTCTGCCTTAGAAACTGCTATCAGTACCCAGCTAATTAGGCTAAATATCTAAATTAGTACACCTTAGTATTGTAATTATTTAGATGGCTAATTTGATCCCTCTGTATTTGAAATATTGATGGAACACCTTATTATCCACAAATTTGTTTCAGAATATTAGGGCCCTTATGGAGCAGAAAAGCAGTCAGGAGAAGTCTACTACTACTGAATGCTGAGTACTATCCAGGTTAGTCATGCTATTCAATACCTTTATCTTGCCACGGACTGCTAAGTCCTAGAAACTGTAGGTCAGAATCCACACTACCACTCTTGCCACGGCTATGAGAGAAACCAAGCAGACTGCACTTTCCTGAAATATGTGGCTGATGAGAGGCCATCACACCTTTCAAGGAAAAAGAAAGGCTAGTTAAATATGTTTCCATGTCCTGTTGACAGTGACAAGTTCAATTCAAATTTTAAAATATTGAGCAAATAAAGTTCATCCTGTCACTTATTTTTAGTGTAAGAAGAACAGCATGAAAGAAACATGTAAAAATCCACCCTCTGACATTTTTAGCAAGATTTTTTTTTTATGTACTGTACATAAGACAGAGTAATATATCCTGTGTTTTTTTGCCATAGCATATCAAAAGCAGAACATTATATTTGCTTAAGTATCTGTTTTAATCAGATATATAAAGTTTCCATGGTAGGGGAAAAAAAGCAACCCCCAATACTTTTGTATAATGATAATTCATAATAATATTTATTACATTTGTGATAGCTGCCCACTCTATTAGACTCTAGGTGGTTTACAAAATCCAGAAACAATAAAAACAACTAAATGCACATAACCACACAGAAACATGCAGCCCAGACTAAACCAATCAAAAAGATAAACCATATAGATATGACAGGGGCCCATAAATACATCAATAAGCATATTAACCCCAGGCCTGGGAACAAAGCCAGGTTTTAAGAGCTTTCCAGCTCTTAACATACTACTGTAAGACTTCTGTAATATTTATAGCTCATACCTATATCAGTATGCTAACCATATATCCCATGTTCATTCCCATGCTTCACTGGCTCCTTTTTTCTGTCTACAAATCCCAGCAGCCCCTTGGCTTCAGCTGTCACTCAGAAGTGGGGAGAAACAAGAAATATTGTATTGAAGTCAACCGCATTTTAACTTAGGTAAAGGTAAAGGTTTCCCTTGACGTAAAGTCCAGTCGTGTCCGACTCTAGGGGGCGGTGCTCATCTCCGTTTCAAAGCCTTGGAGCCGGCGTTGTCCATAGGACACTTCCAGGTCATGTGGCCAGCATGACTCACGGAACGCCGTTACCTTCCCGCCGAAGCGGTACCAATTAATCTACTCACATTTGCATGTTTTCGAACTGCTTGGTGTGCAGAAGCTGGGACGAGCAACGGGAGCTCACCCCGCCGCGCGGTTTCGAACCGCCGACCTTCCGATCAACAGCTCAGCGGTTTAACCCGCAGCGCCACCGCGTCCCTTGCATTTTAACTTAGGAAAGTACAATGTCTGGGTTTGTTTATTAAAACAAAGAAACAAACAAATGCCAAAGTTCTCTTTTTCTAAGTTAAAATACAGTTGATTTTAATACTGTATTTCTTTGGGATATTCCCTGAATCATCTTCTCCTGCACCTTTTCTAAGCAGAAATAAAAAGAAGAAATTAATGTTTTGATTAAGTTAGAGTGCATATAAACTGCAAAGAAACTTCTCATATGTTCTAACAGCTGGGCAACCAGTGCACTATACGTTCTTATCCTCTCAGTCTCAGTCTCATTCTCTCTTACTTTGTCTGCTTAGACAGAATCCTTTCCCAACATTTTAAAGGTAACAGTGGGAGTACTAAAGAAAAGGAAACATCTGATTCTTTTGAGCTATGATTAAGTGAGGCAGCTTCAAAAAATGTTCAACCGTACCACAATTCAGAATAATTTAGCAGTTCTTTGTTCTGTCTTACTCAGGCCAGACAACAAAAGAGAACGGAGGGGATGGCAGAACAGGCTGCTGCTCTGTCACATCAGGAACAGGCATCTGGATGGAAGAACCCTTTCCAGTTCTAGTGTACCATTCTGTCACTACAAATGACTCTGATGCTCTCAAGAGCTCTGTACATACTTCGTACTTCACTGACTTACCTTGAGAAGGTCTTAATTTAGGAGAGTGAAGAAAATCATTTGATGTCGAGCACTGCAGCAGAAAGAAAAGGCAAATAGTACTATAACGTTATTTATATCCATTTTTTCATTTGCAAAATTAAGAGGAAAGAAATGCACTGACTAGAATGCAAAACCTGGATGTACTGAAGTTTTTAAAAAGGATATTTTAACGAATTCTTAAAAGTCTGATAATTTCTGATGAGCCACTTTGGTCCTGCTATAACAACTCCACTCCACTCCACTGGTCCTTGGAACAGTGCAAGTTTCAATAGATACAGAATTGAAAGTCAGCTTAAGAAACCATCTAGTTTACTACAAATCTCAGCCTTTATCAAACAAAGATGATTTTTCTGAACAATCATTACAAAAGACTAATTTCTGTACCTGCTAGTTTTCCTGTATTGGTCTGTGCTATTACTGAACTCCTATGAACAATGCTGACTTCACAGATTCCTTTAGCCACTGTGGGGCTACTTACGTTAATCTGTAACGAAACTGAGCTCATTGGAATGTACCTGATTGTAATTATTAATCTTCAAATCCCTGGGAAACCTTAGCTAAAAAATTAAAGACTGTGAAAATTATACTCATTTACTTTTCTCTAACTTATCCTAACTCTAAAAACCCAACGATTTACCTTCAATAATTAATGTAAAATTAACATATTGGCCTGACCATAATGAAATTATTCTGAAGGTTTAAGACACTTCCATCTTATGGCCCTTCTATTTAGAAAGGCATTGTTCAAAGGCAATGTCAGTTTTACCTAATTTTGTTATCTACTGAATTTGGTTTTGCTAGGTAACTTTCATTTTTTTCTTTTAAATTATTTTTTATTTATGCATCGTACTGTATTTATATAGCTGTCCATCTCACAGATTTTAATAAGTCTGAAACAAACAAGGAAAATAAAAGGGCATGAAAACCTTACACTTGCAACATAATGGCATCACCTCCATTACACTACACAAAAGAAATGTCCAGGGGTGAGGTCTAAGAAAGGACAGAAGTATATATAAAATTACTTGAGGAACAGAGATGTACAGCAAATTTAAGCAGCAACTTCAGCTGTTGATTCAAAAACTTTCAGGGCACTTTCTAAATATAGACAATCAAACCTTGATCAGCTATAATGGCTTGAACAAATCCACCAAGATCAGGGCCTGCACTCTCCTGAAAGTCAGTTGCTAAGTTCATGCTCTGCATGGGGAATATTCACAACTGGAATGTTTAAAAAATTGGGTCTGATCTAGCATCTTTGGAATATCTGACAGCTTCTAATTTCCTTCTTAATAGCACCTATTCAAGACACTGACTATACACTGTCAATTTTTGCCAATATCATGTTCCTATGTGTAATTTCAGAAGAAGGAAACATATGATGGAGTTTAAACCTCAGCTAACCTCCCATAATTCCATGTTCCCTCAAACCCAAATCTTCCTTCCTACATACAACTACAAGTTCTGCATGAAAATACATTTTAAATAGAAGAGCACAGCTTGGGAAGACTATCCAGATACCCAAAGCATGCATGCATGCATGCATGCATGCATGCATGCATTCATTCATTCATTCATTCATTCATTCATTCATTCATTCATTCATTCATTTATTTTCTCCTGCCTTTATTATTTTTATAAATAACTCAAGGCGGAGAACATACCCAATACTCCCTCCTCCTCCTCCTATTTTCCCCACAACAGCAACCCTGTGAGGTGAGTTGGGCTGAAAGAGAGTGACTGGATCAAGGTCACCCAGCCAGCTTTCATGCCTAAGGCGGGACTAGAACTCACAGTCTCCTGGTTTCTAGCCCATTGCCTTAACCACTAGACCAAACTGGCTCAAATTTGCCTCAAATTCATCCATTTACATAATTCAACCATCAGGAAAACTTGAAGAGGAGAAGAGAGTATTCCTATTACCTTTCAGACATATGTAATTAGGAAAGTAATCACTCTATATTGAACCTTATGTGCTGCACACGGAGTGTTCCAAATTCAAGGCAGGACATGTTGCAAGCCCTGATGAGCTACTGAGTTATACAATGTTAAAGAGAACAGAACTGTTCATATGAAGAATTTCTTACATTTATGGTACATGGTGGGATAACAGGCTCAAATCAAAACATAAGTCAGTAAACTTCCTACATATATATATATAAAAATGAAACCCCAGTTGTCATTCTTTCAATAAATAAGAGCCATCTGACTGAGAAATTTCCAAAAGAGTAGAAGCCATGGGGAGTGGGGAGAAACACTGCTTCCAAAATTTAGAATTTTCTGAGCAAAATTTCTTGTTTAAACTCACCAATACTAGTATTCAAAACATGAAATGTAAAGATTGCAACAGAAACAAGCCAACTGTTATAATCTTTCTCCACTATCATATAAAGATATCAATTAATTAATAAAAATTAAAGATGAGACATACTCTGTTCCTTAAGCAGCAAATACATTACAAAATAGTTTCAAGGAATGTTCCTAACAGAGAGTAATTTTGCCTAATTGCTTATAAACAAGCTTCCAAGAAATCTGACAAAGAATATTTTGTAAGTACTGTAAAAGTCAGAGTTTCCCAATTATTAGTCCTAAAATGATTAAGCTAACTATTATTTATATGGGTATGACAGCAAGTATGCAAGGACAGTCTTCTTAAAAAAAATACCATCTCAATGAATTGTTCACCTATTTGAGTTTTGCATTTGAAAAGACATGTACTTTCTCTTTAAAGGTCTTGCCAAACCCCCATAGTTTATAAAATTGGATTCAAATCCTTGCACAGCCGTGAAAGCTCACTAGGTGATTTGGGGCCAGCATTCTCCCCCAGCCCAATCTATCTCACAGGGTTATCGTTCTGAGGAAATGAAGCTCCAATGACTTAAGAGATTTATTACAAATCTAATGTCTAATAATTTTCTGCATATTACATTTTTATTCAGTTTGAGCACTGAAGGGAACAGTAAAAATGCCGAATACATTTTTTAACGTTTATAAAAAGCATTTTTTTTTTTAGAAACGTAAGCTAAAGCCAATAAAGATCCCAATTAATATTTAAAGCATCTGGTGAAAGAATGGTGGTTTGGCTACTGTGTTAGAGAGTGGATGCCAGTGGCACTCCAGTTTCAAGAGTAATACCTTCTACAGTTCAGAGTGACACAGGAGGAGGCCTTCTTCTACATGCTGTATTGGTAAAGTCATAGTTTGAAGGCATCATCAAAAGGGCCTCTCCAGCATACCTTAATGGCAGAACAAGTTCTTGACAGTAAAGCGAAAGGCCTTAAGCTTAATATCAACACCTTAAATTGTGCCCAGCTAGCAACCGGCGAGCAGTGCAACAACCCTCTCCAAATTTCACTTTTAACACCCACAAAACCATGACTGTGACTACACAACTGTGCAGCATGATGATCATACTCAAGAATTATATCAGAATGTAGTAACCAAGAGGATCAAATCAGGTGATCTGACAGTTAAGTCTTGAGGTGCTGGGTGAAAGAATAAAATTAGAGTTGCATCATTTTTATTTCTTTAGATCTATATTTATTTCTTTAATTAATTTTTATCCCACCTTTACTATTTTTATAAATAACTCAAGGTAGTGAACTATGTCCCACCCATAACTATGGCATTAAGGCCAGCTTCCAACAATTAAATCACAATTATGCTATTACAGTAACAAAATGCGATACCTTAAAATATTATTTAAAACATAAGGCATACTAAGAATATCTAAAACTAAGTTCAGTTGGGCCACTCAAATTTCAGGGAATGGCAGGATAAACAAATTGTCAGTTAAAAATCTGGAGTGAAGGGGTCTAGTCTTCATTCTTTAACAGAATGCAAACTAATTTTCCCTAACCTCGTACCACACCATCCAGACATGTTGGACTCCAAGTGTCTTCAGCCCTACACAGCAGAGTTACTGAGAATGCTGGCTGGTGGAAGCTCTAGCCCAAAGATATCTGGAGGATACCATGTTGGAAAAGAGCAATTTAGACTACTGTACCATACAAGCAATGTTTTTACTTACTGGTTCACTTCCTTTCACAAAACAAGTTTGGTTCCCAGGTCTTTCGCTCTCCCAAGGCAGTTTCCCTTTCCCAGCACTTAACACCCGCCGGGGACATACTCCTTGATCTGCAAAAGGGGAAAAAGACCCAGCAGTCTCTCCAGAGTAGCTGTGGGCACTCTGGATACGGTTGCTCTCCAGGAGCCAATCTGTGTCCGCTCCATGGGGCAAATGGAAGCCGCGCCCATTTGCTGAGGAAGGCAGGGGAACAGCATACTCCACAAACCACTGGTCCGTCAGCTTGGGAAGGGTTTTTCTTGCCAACCGGGCCTGCACAGCACTCATAACTCCTTCACAATTATCCTGAAGTTCAACAACGTCCACAGCCTTGAAGATGAGGCTGGTGCGACCGGGACCCAGGGCCGAGGCTAACACAGCAAAAGCCTCTAGGGCGGCGTGACGAACCCGGCGCTTGCTGTCCGCCAGAGCAGGGGCAAGCGCAGCCACCAGCTTAGGGAGCTCGAAATCCTCGCTAGGAAAGGTGAGGAGAGCAGCGATGGAGATGGCCAGAACAACTTCTCGGACACGGGAATTGCGATGCTGCAGGTGCTCGGGGCGCAGCAGAAGATCCAGCACGGGCTGAGGGCCGGCTGCCCGCATCAGGCCCAGAAAGAGTTGGTGGTACTCCTGGCGGATGGCCAGCTTAGCGTCGCCCAGCACCTTAGCCGCGGCCGCCACCAACGGCTCCAAGCGGGACCGGCTTCCCGCGGCCGGGCCTAGGCGAACAGCAAGCAGCCGCAGCCCTTCCAGCGCACCCAACGCCACCTTGAAGTTAGAGTCGTCCAGCAGCGCCCGCAACAGGCTGAGCAGCCCAAGGAGGCTAGGTGGCGGCAGGCAGGCCAAGGCCGCGCCCGGCGCCTCGCCCAAAACCCGCTTTAGCTGCTCCATGGCGCCCACGCGGCCTCGGTAGTCGTGCTGGTCCAGCAGCCGCGCGTGCAACTCCGATGGGACCAGCCCGAAGCGCAGCGTGGCTCCTGCTTGGGTCGATGGCGGGACGCGGCCTGCGGGAAAAGAGGCGGCGGGCACCTCCCACTGCTCCCCGCCGCCGCGGCCCCCTCCTCCGCCGCCCCCTCCTCCGCCGGCGGCACCCGCTTCCTGCTCTTCCTCTCTGGCCATGCCCCTCTCCAGGGCCTTGCCCGGCTGCCCCGCCAGCCCGCCCCGAGGCCGCCGCCGCCGCCGCCGGGCCCCTCACAGGGGAGCATCGCCGTCTCCAGGGAAACGCGTCACCGCCGCTATCGCCACCTCCTTCGCCGCCTCAGTCACGACGGAGGCATCATTGCGCGTGCGCACAAAGCCCAGCGGGGGAGCAGAACCACAGCGCCTGTCAATCGCTCCACAGAAAACGCAGAGGACGAGCCACGAAGGGCGGGAACAATGCTCACGCGGGACGCGTGTGCGGACGTTCGTGGAGCGCCTCGGTGTGCAATACGCGCCGGGATATGTAGTCCAGTCCCTCACGAAACCGAGCAAGGGACAGGGCTAGGAACTTAGATGCTGCTATAATTATCTACACCCACGGTTGTTTTGTTCTGTTTAAAATGTGAACTTCTATCTGGTAGTAATGCAGCCACCCCATGCATGGCGAAAAGGCTGCCGGGCAGCGAAACTTTGGAGGAGGAGTCTGTGGGTCGTTAGCGGAAGTGACGCACCACAGCCGTCGCCTCTTTCTCTCCTCCTCTTCCGCTGTGTCTGGCTGTGTTGTTGTGCCTGAGAGGAGCCCGCTGAGGCCCCCGCCCGGACTGGGCTGCAGTCACGAAAGTCCGGTGAGTGCCCCCCGCAAGGTTTACTGTGAGGGAGTGACCGAAATGGGGGGACATTGGACTGGAAAGAGCCTGGCTGGGGGTCTAATGATTTCGATAAGAAATCAGCATAATATGATAGGAAGGTTGGAAGGGATGACTTTGGTTGAGGAGGGCCTTGTTTCTCTCCGTTCCTCGCCTACTTCGCAAATGGGTGTGAGATGGGCATTTGTTAAAACATTTGGGCTCTTCCTCAGGCAGGTTAAGATAACTTTGTCATCTCTCCATCCTCGCCCCCATCCCCCGTGTTATACCTCCGAGAATAAAAATCCCCTTCGTTTTTCCTCTTCGCTGGCACTTCACTCTTCCTCTGTCTCTGCATTAACTTTTACCAAACTATTTTCATGTCTACCCAACATGGAGGTTGGAGATGATAGCAGTTGTGGGTCATGTTGAGGAAAATTGTTCTGCCTCAGCTAAGATGCATGACTCTCTTTTGACCCTTTTTCTTTATTAATATAATTAAAACAGTGAGACATTGGAATAGCTCCTCATGACCAAGTTTCTCCATCCTGCTTTTACCTCCTTTCTATTTTTTCCCTAGCCTAAAACCTAGAGTTGTAGTGTTTCAGTCATTGCTAACCATAGTATTGGGAAGTTAGCCAGCAGTTGGTGTTGCTAGACCTGAATGCAAGAATGGGAAATGATTGGCTTGGTTCTCAAGGGAATTTGTAGCAATTTCTGTAGTCACCTCTATCTGGTATGTTTGTCTTGAGACTAGAATAATGGTGTTAAAGCTAAGTGGCTGTGGTTGTTGGGGCCTACTGGTTCCAGGGCTATGTCATCTTTGGTGCTGGATGGGGTTGCACTACCCCAGACAAACCCAGTGCGCAGTCTGGGGGTCCTCTTGACTCACGACTCCTGCTCGATGAGCAGGTGGCAGTCGTGCCTAGGAGGGCCTCTGCACAGCTTTGTCTTGTGCACCAGTTGCACCCATTCCTTGATCCGCAGGCTCTGCTTACAGTCACTCATGCCCTATTGAACTACTGCAATGCACTCTACATGGGGCTGCCCTTGAAGAGTATCCAGAAGCTTTAGCTGGTACAGATGCAGCAGCGTGGGCAGTTATATGTGTTCTGAGAACAGCACATGTTACATTTCTGCTCTGTGGGCTGCATTGGTTGCCAGTCTGCTTCTGGGTCCAATTCAAGGTGCTGGTTCTGACCTTTAAAGCCCTTCATGGCATGGGGATGGGTAATCTGAGGGACCGCCTCTCCCTGGTTACATCAGCCTGCCTCATCAGATCTTGCATAGAAGGCATGTTTGTTTGTTGGTTGGTTTATGTATGTATGTATATTGCGGACACCATTGGCTAGGGACTTAAATTTGGTGGGTCCCAGGGGACGTGCCTTCTCTGCTGTGGCATCCACCTTATGGAACATCCTTCCCCCTGAGATTAGAACTGCTCCATCCCTTTTGATATTCTGAAAGGCCCTCAGGATCTGGTTATGTGATCAGGCCTGGGGCTCCCAGGGAACTGGAGACTTGCTTAGGTGGCTTCATTGTTGAGGGGGCCATTTTTATCGTACCTCGTTTGGTAGGATCAAAAACATCTTTGGTTTTTTATGATATTTATGATAGGTTTTTATATTTTTATCTGCTGTTATATTAATTGTTTTTATCAGATTGTTTCAAGCCTCCCAGAGTCACCTCTAGTGAGATGAGCAGCTATATAAATTGGGTTAATAAAATAAATAAATAAAATTTGCCTTGGACTGAGGGTATCATGATAAAATGTACAGGCTGTAAATTGCTGGTTTTCAAATGTAGGGGTGGATTTTAACTTTTTTTTTTTTTTTTTTGTATAATGTAGGGACCTGTGGTGGTTCTAGAGAGTTCACTTTTTACCAGTTCTTGTAATAAGGCTTTTCAAAGTAATCAGTGCCAGAAATGAGTGAGCATGCCATAGCCATAAAGGTTCATGGACCCCAAAGCAAAGCACTTAGAGTTTGTGTAAAGTTTTAAGATTTGACACTGAAAAGTTGTGGCCCTTGTCATCCCCATAACAGAAACAGTACTTCAGTGAGTCCCTGACTACGTGTTTGCTTTTCTGTACCCTCTGAAGCAGCTCTTTAGAATCTTATTCAAAGCACTGACCAGCCACATGAAGCACATAAGCTGAGCAGTATAAGATAGAGAATATATACCCATCCTACAGTTACCATCTTATTGCATCTTTGGGCAGGCTTGTTATTTTCTGCTTCATGATAGTAATGTTTCGGTCTCAGATTTTTTATTTAAGTCCAACTCATGTTTCTTATCAATTGTTATTCAGACACAGCATCAGTAAATCATTGAAACTAAAAAGCAGCATGATAAATAACCTCACACACAAACACACACACACTAAGAAAAAAATATAATTTGGGAATGTATACGCATATTTGCAGTTTTAAGGAGAAATATGAAAATCTCTTTTTAATACATTTTCAGTATTTCTGTCCAAAAAGACAGGCAGAGATACTGATACGAATTGAAAAGGATAAAAAAGCTCAGTGATTCTTTAAAAAATAGGAATGGTTCGAAACAAAATGCAAAGAGCATAATCTGAAGACATTCATAATCTAGAGAGAGGCTGTTCCATAATGTTGGTACTATGTCGGAAAAGCAGCACTTTGTGGCTCTGACACCATTCACTTCATAGAAATGGGATATCATGTGTAGCTTCCGCAAGACAGCTTCCTTGGATGAGCTGAATCTGGTTGGAGTAGGTAGTCTTGGAAGTACATAGGTGCCAAGCCATATAAGTCAAACTGGAAATCTATTGGTAACCAACGTAGGGTCCACAAAAGAGGTGTAACATGACTGTAGCGGCTAATGCCGTTCAACAAGCAGACCGCTCCATTTTGGACCAGCCACAGTTTCTGAGAGGTCTTCAAAGCTGCCCTATGTAGAATACATTGCATTGTGCTGGGGGCATGAATCCTTGAATTGCTTTATACGTATCTATCAAAAGTATTTTAGTTGAAAATTTATGGAAGTGTGTTTTGTTTTAAGTTTAGTTTTTTTTTAACAGATGGACCAGTCATCTCCAACCTATATGATTGCTAATTTAATTCCCTTGCACTCAGAGCAACTCTTGCAAGGCCTGAACCTACTCCGTCAGCACCATGAACTCTGCGATGTCATCCTTCGTGTTGGAGAAGCCAAGATCCATGCCCATAAAGTTGTGCTTGCTAGCATCAGCCCATATTTCAAAGCCATGTTCAGTGGCAATCTCTCTGAGAAAGAGAACTCAGAGGTGGAATTCCAGTGCATTGCGGAAGCGGCTCTGCAGGCCATAGTGGAATATGCCTATACAGGGACTGTATTCATATCACAGGACACTGTGGAATCGCTTCTGCCTGCTGCCAATCTCTTGCAAATCAAGCTTGTGCTGAAAGAATGTTGTACCTTTTTGGAAAGCCAGCTGGATCCTGGCAACTGCATTGGGATTTCCCGTTTCGCAGAGACATATGGCTGCCATGATCTTTACGCAGCTGCCAATAAATATATTTGTCAGAACTTTGAAGATGTTTGTCAAACAGAAGAGTTCTTTGAACTTACCCATTCTGAGCTGGATGAAATTGTTTCCAATGACTGCTTGAATGTAGTTACGGAGGAAATGGTTTTTTATGCACTGGAATCTTGGATCAAATATGATGTGCAGAAGCGTCAGAAATTTCTGGCACAGCTGCTTCATTGTGTACGGTTGCCTCTGTTGAGTGTCAAATTTCTCACAAGGCTTTATGAAGCCAATCATCTCATTCGTGATGACCACACCTGTAAACACCTGTTGAATGAAGCCCTGAAGTACCATTTCATGCCTGAACACAGGCTTTCATATCAGACTGTACTAACTACACGTCCTCGCTGCCCTCCTAAAGTGCTCTGTGCGGTGGGAGGAAAAGCTGGACTCTTTGCTTGTTTGGAAAGGTGAGAAATAACAGCCACAAGAACCACAACAACAACAACTAAAAAAAAACTGGGTTTGAGCAGGTTTGTCTTGCTAATCTCTTCTGTTCACAAGTCAAGGTAGCTAGCAGTGGAGCCCACCCCTGCGGAAAATTGGATGATAAGAGTTTTTGACAACCTTCAGTTGCTTGTTGTGCTATAGTACAAGAAG
Source organism: Candoia aspera (assembly GCF_035149785.1). Classification (NCBI taxonomy): domain Eukaryota; kingdom Metazoa; phylum Chordata; class Lepidosauria; order Squamata; family Candoiidae; genus Candoia; species Candoia aspera. The sequence goes on from NC_086153.1 coordinate 327,431,036, forward strand.
GGGAATAGTCTGGGATGGAAAAGCCTCAGAAAATCAGATTATTGACCAGGGTGTTATAAGTTGCAAAGTTCTTCATTTTGTTGTTCTTACTGTCACAGCCCTATAAGAATCATTAGCATTCTTTTAGTCCAGGAATATATTTATATCGTAATCATATGAATCTAATAATTTATCCTGTTTATTTAAAAAGCAGAGAGATTTCGCAGGGTTTTTTTCACAATTAAGCATAAAATGATGGTACAAATGAGATCAAAACTGAGCTGCAAATCTAAATTCCATTCTGTTAGAAGTACGAATGGCCTTATTATTTTTGTTTGTCAAATATCAGAGCTCTTACTATAACAACAGAAATATGGCGAGGTTGGATAGCCTGTGATCAGTCTCATTTCCTTAAATTGCTAACTGTAAAATTTATGACTGAGCTCATATTTGGAAAGATGACAACCTACCGGAGGCTCTTCTCCCCCTACCTCACCTTTTAAGGGCTATATTTTACTTGACTACATTCTCTCCAAATATTGAGTAGTAGTCACTTTTATAGTAATATCACTGTGGAATGAGTACTGCTACTTGGTAAATACCCTTTCTTCCTGGGAATGCTTGCCCTCAGACCATTCTAAAGGTTTAGGAGATCTTACAGAATAGATTTTTTTTTGTATGAATTGCTTATATATTGAATTTAACCTACTGTTGCAGCAGCAGTAATTGAAAGACTATGAAGGATAGATGAGAAACCAGCTAGGATGTTTTCACTCTCCAAACTTTGCCCATTAAACAGAATCTAAGTTCAGGTGAGCAATATTTTCATTAAAGAGGTGAGCTGTTTTTCAAACAATAAAGCTCTGCTTTGGTAGACTTTGAGTGATATAAAGTGTCCTGCTGCAAGGAAGATTTTGTGAAGGAATCCCCCATATATTCTCAGAGGAAATAATGATTGCATTCTTATTTTAGTTTCATATTAATGTTGCAATTAAAATTAGTTTAAGATTTCTTATCCTGATTTTCTTTCCAATTCTTACAATTTAGGGTCTGGATTCATACCTCACACTGAGCAGTGGTTTGTATATGATTAGTTTGATGAATTTACCACAGAGATCACACATAACTGTTAAGCCATCAACTATTATTTACAAGCCATAATGACTTGGTTTGCACAAGGCATTAAGCCCAAATCAAAACATGAATTCAGTCCCAATGTTTTTGTGTGTAGGAGTGCTCCCTCGGTCTATTTAGAAGATGGCTCTATATCAAGCAGCTCTAACCAGCAATTTCTTTTTTTTAACAGCACCTCTTGAATGAGGAGATATAGGTTAAAAGTATTTACATTCCATTTTGGGTAGTGGCTTTTGATATGTTGGCATTCCATTTTGCCTCATGACTTTTTTTTTCCCTCCTCCAGTGTTGAAATGTATTTTCCTAAGAATGACTCCTGGATAGGCTTGGCACCTCTGAGTGTTCCTCGCTATGAATTTGGAGTCTGTGCCCTTGATCAGAAGATCTATGTAATAGGAGGAATTGCAACCCATATGTGTCAAGGCATCAATTATCGGAAGCATGAAAGCTCTGTGGAATGCTGGGACCCTGATACAAACACTTGGACATCTGTGGAGAGTATGAATGAGAGCCGAAGTACTCTGGGAGTAGCAGTTCTGTCACGAGAAATCTATGCTTTGGGGGGTTATGATGGGCAGTCCTACCTGCAGTCAGTGGAGAAGTATATTCCAAAGGTGAAGGAGTGGCAGCCTGTTGCACCAATGAACAAAACCAGGAGTTGCTTTGCTGCAGCCATTTTAGATGGAATGATTTATGCCATTGGGGGCTATGGTCCAGCTCATATGAACAGGCAAGTGTATATTTAAACTTGGTGGTGGGGGAATATATATATACATACACACAAATATATATATAACTCTATAAATGATATTATATAGAGTTATAAACATAACTCTATAAATGATATTATATGCAGGACTGTCTACCATATTATTAATTATTCCCAGTGTGCCTTGTTAATTCATGCTTTAGGTGATTTGTCCAAGGAATTCCCTGTGATTGTTTGTTAAAATTGTAATTGTGTTTTTCTTCAAAACTTGGGAGGAAGAAATTGTATGTTTAGTTAGGATTTAAATCATCTTGTAGCTAGAAAGAGGCTTAGAAATGTGCTTGAACCATTTATTGGTCATGTGCATGCCAAGCTTTGATTCTACCTAAATTCTCACTTTATGAGAGCTCCTGTTTGATGACGCAAGAATAGTTATCTAATAGTCAAGCTTTGTAGGGCAACATAGTTTCAGCAGATGGTGGTTATGTTTCTGAGATACACTGAAATGTGAAGTAGCCACATTTTATGCTAGCATGTTGTGTAAATGCACTCGTGGCTAGGTCACTGTTCAGTGTGCTGTGTTAACCCAATTTTCTGAAGTATAAGGGAAACAATGGTTAAATTAACCATGGATAAGAGTATAATGTGAACACAGTCTAGGAATTTTTTTCCTATATCTGTGTTGGTTTAAATTGGAGTGAGAATTCCCCAGGTTAGACCCATATAAAATTAGAGTCCAAGTTATCAACTATGGTTTTTATGTCATTTAACTCTAGCCCAATCCATTCTGCAGACTTTCAGTAGGCAATCTTCATTGAAAAAAAAAACTTAAATCAGAAGTATTATCCTGGAGTTAAAATTGTTCTAAAACTTAATCAAAACTTGGCTATATAAAGAACATCACAAACATGGAACAACACTGCTGCAGGCAGATGTTCATCTCTTTTCCTGATTGGTGGAAAAATAGCTTCACAGTCATCTAGCAGAACTTAAATTAGCATGTGATTTGTATGTGGTTAGTACAAAGAAATCTTGGAAGTTCTTGAAGGAAATGTAGAACCTCGAGCATTGTCCTGATTTATGGCCTGTTTGGAAGAAGAAAGGTTTGTGTTTCCCAAACGCAAAGGGGTTTTTTTTGGCAGGGGGTGGTGTTTGCCAGCAGTATAAACAGACTGGAGGCTGCTTATTTTCTTTTGTTCAGGTATAACATTAGCTAGCTGAACTATTTTTGAGACCAAGAGAGTACTAAGAGCTAAAGTAATAACTCATATTTGTACTACTTTCTTGATAAATCATCTGATTTTCTAGGACCAGTCCTATATGGATTTTTAGCCCAGAGGTTATAGATCTTGGCTTAAATGCCTGTTACTATTTCTTGCTACTCCTGGCCTATTCCTCTTTTCTTCAAGGTATGTGAAGATCACTTGGAAAGGAAAAAGGGTAGTTTATTTTCATTCCTTCTGGACTTTTGTAGAAGCCCAGTGAAGAGGCATGCAGAGAAATGCACTGTTCTTTTCCTTGGAGTTTTGCAGTTCACTGAAAATTTGCAGGAGGGGAGGACAAAAGAAGTTTGTGGTGGATGTGAATGCAGAGGTGATTCTTTCTGGTAATCTAGGGAATGGATTTATAGAATCCTATCCATGACCAACTGGCCAGTGGTGATGAATACAGAGCAAAACTAGGCAGACCTGTTTGCTTGAGCTAAATCAAACAGGGCAGGTGCAAAATTTTCATGGCCTTACACTGCTGCTGGCAAATATTTGAGTCTCTTTACCTTACTGTCCTATCTTTGCTACCTGTTTACATTGTTCGTTATTTCTGTTTCACACTTCGTTTTCTATACAGTATGTGGAAATGTTTGCAGTATTTTAATCATCAAAAAGACTCACAACCCAATCCCATTAAATGAGGGTGGGGGGGTTATATGATATTGTGGCTAGATGCAATATTCCCTTTACCCCTCAGTTGCATAATTGTCTTACATCCATTGATTTAAAAATTAGTTGCTTCTTTTTGTGCCTTAAGCCATATTCAATCATTTATCCCCTTTTGATCTATGATTTCCACCTTGACTGTAGAGTTTTTATGTGCTATCAAAATATCTTGACTATAACTGTTGTATTATGGAATATCTCAAGAGGCCATTGAAGCTGCATTCATGTGGGAATCACAGCATGCTGGTTATCCCTCATGAATGCAGTTACAGTAGTGTCTTGGAGTAATCAGTGAAAACTCATTAAATACTGTTGTTTGTTTTCATCTGCAGTATGGAACGTTATGATCCCAACAAGGACTCCTGGGAAACAGTTGCACCAATGGCAGACAAGAGAATAAACTTTGGTGTTGGGGTTATGCTAGGCTTCATTTTTGTAGTTGGTGGGCATAATGGTGTTTCTCACTTGTCCAGCGTTGAGCGGTATGATCCACACCAAAACCAGTGGACTCTTTGTTGTCCAATGAAGGAACCCAGAACAGGTAATAAGCTTTTCAGTAGCTGCTCCTGTTCAGCTAAATTTTGCTGTTCTTTTTTTCATGTGACTTTGAGAGTAATTAAGTCTTACCTTGAACAAATTCACCATCACTAAGTTCTCCCTTACCATGCCATTTCTATGCAAATAGGATATCAGGTAAGAATATCCTAAAGGGCTATTCAACTGTCTTTTCCTAAAAGAAACTTATCCTTGCTGTGGTAGACCAAAGAATCTTGGAAAAAGGAAGAGAGATTTCCTTGAATAGCATTAATATCATCAGTAATTTAGGACACAAGTAGGCAAACTATTTACAACCAATGACTGCATTTCTTTTTCTTTTTTTTTTCCTCCGAAGGTGAAAGAGACATGGGGATTATATTAATAAAGATGGTGGGCATCAAAACTTTGGCCCATTTAGGGTTTTGGAGAGTTTTTTTTTTTTTTAAACATAAAATAAGTTAGTTAAGACTAGTTTCATAGGAATAAGGACTTCAGCATGGAAGATACAGCTCCATGTCTATTTTAGATTTAGAGGCTTTGGTGAGTGAGTGATCCTAGAAATTATGAGCAGGTGGGGAGCATGCCCCTTTTAATTCTTCTAGATCTTTCAGCAGCTTTTGCTTTCAGTATTGAAATTGTAGTGAACCTTAGGTCAGCACGCTAGCCATATTATCATTGAGATATGGTCAGTGAATAGAAGAAATTTGGTTTACTGGGCCACAGATCCTGATTTTTCTCCCTGTTGTCACTTGGGGTCACTTCAGCTTGCTGTGAATGTTTTCTTACAAGGGCACTTTCAGCAGTTCATATATATGGGGGGGGGGGTGGCCACTCAGAGGTTTGGTAGTGAATGTAGCTCACATGTGCATGGGGGAGGGTACCTTTTACCAACACAGGAGGGTCAGTTTTTCATTTTCTGATAGCTTAAGTTGAGCATGATTTTTTTTTTTTTGGAGTACTGATTTGGGACTTGATTCTACAAACAGTTTCTTTTGTTTGTGGCCTTTAAAGTTTTCTCACTTGTGTTATAAAGAATTACATTAAAATATGCCTCATAACAACAGTGAACTATGAAAGGCCTGTTTGTTTGTTTTTTCCTCCTGAACTGAATGGACCCAACTTGGCCTTCATGACCTCCCTTTAATTGGGCCCTAGAGAATGTGGCTATTTCAACTCTTGTTCTCAAGGATAAACTGTTGCTTTTTTCTTCTGTTAAAGCTCTTTATGAGACTAAAAGCATAACCTCCTTGTGGGGAGACTAAAAGAGTCCCTCCTTGTGGGGGAGATGGGCGGTGATAAATTTGATAGATAGATAGATAAATAAAAAACAAACAAACAAACCTGGAGGTCTAGAATTTGTTCCAGAAAGCATTTTCTGCCCGTTCCATTCATGATGTTAGAATAATACAAATAGAAGAGAAGATTTGTAGTTTGGGATTGAACTGCGGAGTCCTTGGTGTTCTCTGAGCTTGGTTTTCTTCTTGCAGATATTTCGTTACCTGACTAGGTAACATCTTCAGTGCTAGAAGAGAGTGGGGTTTGCTCTTTGTTTTTATACAGTAGCTTGTCCTGTCACTGTTCGTGGGGGTGTTGTTTTCTCCTTGGTAGTTCCTTGGTAGAATTATATTTGGCCATTTCTAGTTCTGAGTTTCCTGTGTGATTGCCTTTTGCTAGGCTGCATGATAGGGGAGGGCGGTGAAGAGATGAGTTGAAGCAAGAATGTAATAATGTTCCTCCCTTCCTTCAAGAAGAAATCTGACCTTCAGACATTTTCCACCCTCCACATTATGGCATTCATTATCATTATATTATTAGGTTTTTATCCTGCCTTTTTTATACATAACTGAAGGTGGTGTATAACATACGTAATACTCCTACCTCCTATTTTCCTCACAGCAACTGCAAGCACTTTAACACTTATTTAAATTGTGGTTGTTGTTTTTTTTCAGTTTGTATCTCTTCTCTGTGAAAAGGACTTGACATTGTAACATTCAATATACAAATATGTTTTCTTTTTTCTTCCCCAATAGGAGTTGGTGCGGCTGTAATTGATACCAATCTTTATGTAGTTGGTGGACACTCAGGGTCATCTTATCTTAATACTGTACAGAAATATGACCCTATATCTGATAACTGGCTGGACACTGCTGGTATGATGTACTGTCGATGCAATTTTGGCTTGACTGCACTTTGAAGAAGAATATATCTGAGGACTCAACAAGCACTGAAGATACCCAGCCTGTACAGAACAGAAGCTGAATTTCTTCAAGACGGGAGAAAGGAGAGACAGCTTAAGTATAATGCAAACAGGTGAACCCCAAATAAGAATTGGATATTGTTGATAGGAAAGAAATGGAAGGAGGGGATGTGGAATTGTGTTTCCAATGGGGATACAAATTGCATACTGTTACTGATCTGAAATAATTTATCTTGATACAAGAAGCACTGTGTTGCCTGCAGTAGGCATAGAAACTCCCAGACTCAGAGCTTTGATCTTCTTTATCTTCCTGTGACTGGCATAGGTATTATTGCTCAAGGGTTGGGATCATTTGAGTGTATTGCACAATCTTACTAGATGTCTGTCTCCATCTTTACATAGAGACCATGATTGCTTCACAATTTTTTATGAACAGTTAAAGGGCTGCCTTTTCCCTCCACCCACTACACAGGTTTTGTAAATATCTGATACTGTAATCTGTTTATCTGCACTTAATACACCTCCTCCCTTTTGGGGGGAAACTTGCTGGAGGATATGAATGGATAGCTATTTTCAGCTTAATGCACTTAAAGTTTTATTTTTATCCTTATACTATTTGGACCTGCCTGTACATCTAAAACATAACTCTTCTCACCCTTTATCTGAAGATCTATAGCTTACAATCTGATAAAGAGAGAAAACCCATGTTGCTTGGGTTACCGAAATAATGCATATCCCAGCACATGTGTCAATGTTCCAAAAAGAAATATCTTCCCACTTCTGTGCATAAATCTGTGGTACGTAGCCCACATCTGACTTCAAAGAATGTACAACCAAATTTTCAGGGTGTGTACTGACTTTGACATGGTGCTAAACAATTAGATCGTTGAGATTGCTAGAAATTGTAAGACCAAGTCCCACTAAAATAAGAGGGATTAATTTTCAAATAAATATGTACAGCATTGGACTAAGGTGAAATATTGATTAAAGTAATACATTTTCTTCATTTGGTGATCTGCAGGATGTGTAATGAATGATGCCAGACTAAAATATGAAGGACTCTTTACTTATTTTTCTTCTCGCTGCCTCTGAGAATGTTCAAACTTTTCTTGTGCTAAGAAGAATGTTAGGAGAAATGAGCATGTTTGGAGAAATCAAACCTGAACAGATTAGAGAATGAAGGGAGTATTTATTATTTGATGAGCGTGTTTGGAGAAATCAAACCTGGACAGATTAGAGAATGAAGGAAGTATTTATTATTTGATGAGCATGTTTGGAGAAATCAAACCTGAACAGATTAGAGAATGAAGGGAGTATTTATTATTTCCTGATAGATAGTTCTTTTCCTTAAAAAATGAATTAGGCAACACCTAGTAGTGGATATTTATCTCACTGCACTCTTCAGCAGCAGTCCCTCCAAATGTTGCTTTGAGGTATCCTTCAACTCAGCAGAACTTTTTTGGTAGTGGTTGGTTTGTTCTGTAACAGGACAGTTCCTCTAATAAATTGAAATCTAGTCATCAATAGGTCATCCTGAAACTCACTGTTAGGTTCTGAGACTGAAGCATGAGCCTGTATTTTAATACTATTTCACATAGATAACGGAAACTGTTTCTGCAGGTTTCTATTTCAGGCATTTTTCAGTGTATATTTCTGCTTTGTCAAAGGAGTTGTACTTAAATTTACTCCTGTCTGCCTTTTCCCCCTTTGAAAATACATTTCTTCTCATCTCCCTTTAGCATGACTTTTGGTAGTATTCACAAACATGCAATAATAAGATGTGTGGCTGCCTTGTATTTTGAGCCTTTTACTTCTGTCTTCATAAAAGGGGAGATTATGGACTAGTGCTCTGTAATAAGAATGGCAGCTAACCAAGCTGCAAAGGCTCTTCTTCTTCCATAAGCTAATCAATGTTCTAATTAAAACCAGAAGAGCACACTTCTTAAAATACTTAACATCACTTTTCTACCAACACTTGAACATGTTATCAAATCCTAAAAGTCTTGTTTAGGTATTTGTAGAGTTCAGCAGAGTTTTGAAGCAACTTAACTGATGCAACAAGCAATTTCTAATATGCTAGTTGATACCTGTTATGCAGCAATAATAGCATAATGCAACATTTACATTGATTATTTTTTATGCATGGAATTGTGCACTTAGGACACTCATTCATTTCAGTCAAACTCATTTGAGAGATCTGGACTCTGAAGAAAGCAACAGTTTGGGACAATAGAAGCACTTGCTTGTTGTGGATCAGCAGCTATTCAGTTTCAATTCATGAAAGTGCATGGTTAAATTGTTCTGTGTCCTAGGTCTCTCTCCAAGCTGCCTTTGAATTTAGAAAAAATATACTGATACCTAATAGGTGTTTAAGAAGGTACTCACGTAGTGAGATTCTGGGAATAGAAAGAACAGTTCTGAACAGTGAGTGAGAGAAAAGTGGTCATGGAGTGGAGAATGGTAAAAAATGTTTCTGTAGCTGAAGGACTTAAGAAGAGTTTGCCTGGTTATCTGCCTTGTTCGTGGCATGTTTTGCAGAGCATCCACTCAAGCTGTTTTGGTAGGCTGATCCGAACATGAGAGTTAAGGATATTTTTTCCTTTTGTTTTAAAAAAGGAGTCCAGACCATGACAACATTTGATATTCTTCAGCCCTTTTGGGTGATGGCATGTACCCAGTAGGAAGTCAGTTAATACAGCACTTTTTGTGTTATTAGTAATCTCCAGGTAGTTTGAGGGTGGTCCTTGTTGTGCAGTTCAGATAAGGACACTGCTGATTTATTTGAGTCTAGCATGAGTCTGCAGGGAGATTTGGTTGGTTGATTTTTAATGATGTAGACCATCTGTATTAAAAACAAATTAAGGCACAAATAGCTATTTTAGTCAAGATCAGATTAATTGCAGATTAATTCACTAGTGCAGTAGACACTGTCGTCGTAGCAAATACAGGGAATAATATATTTAAATAAACTCACCATAGTCGCTTCTGTGTTATTTTGCCATTCACTGAATTGCTCAAGCGTAGACAAATTGGACGACCAATTTCAACATTTGTAGGCTGCAATAAGCTTATTATAGTTCAGCTATGGAGAAGGCCTTTTCCTAAAATAGTACCTACCTTAACATCCAGTTCCACAAAACCATTCAAGTGGCTTATTTAATGATTAAGCAAAAGCACTTTACAATTTCCTGGCTGCTTATTTTCAGGCTTTTCTTTTGTTTGGAAAAATAATAGTTAAACCCACAGCTTTGTACGTAAGTTAGATAGGGCAGCATTATATACATATGTAATACCCCCCGTTTGAAAGGACAGCTCCAGAACCAGACAAATGTTTCCAGTGTGAGCATCTATTGTTACAGAAGAATTTATCTTCTCATAATATATCTATCCATTCATGATAAATGAATAATTATGAGAGAGAAATTAGCCCTCAGCCCTTGGCTAGCTCTTCTCTTCTCTTCTCTTCGGGCAGGGAATAGGAAATGATATAGAAGGGTTCCTGGATATATGTCAACCAGAGTGTAAGATTGGGGCATTCTAGTGGGTAAGGATTTTTGTTACATGGCAAACCTAGGCAGCCTTCTATTTCCTTTTTTTTCTTCTACCCCATCTACGAAGGTTCATTCGTTAACTCCTTCCATTGTATGAAAGAATATGAACTCTCCTACATGCCTTAAATCCCTTTTCATTCATAAAAGAACTGAGAAATAAGTCCTTTCTTTGCCTTACATGCTATGCTGTGCTTTCACCTCTCTGACCCAATGCCAAGCCTTCCTGCACTGTAGTTTTCAGTAGGATTCTGGCCTGCATAAAGGGATTTTCTGTGGATGTTATCAGACAGGCAATAGTGTTTATGTTTGCATTCTTCTACCAGCAGAGTTTCATGTTCTTTCTCTCTCTGCCATCTTTCTTTACAAAGGTGGTAGCTGAGTGGGAAACCACTCAATAATTTCTTCCCTTTTGTTTGCTAAATGTGGTCATGTTTCATTGTTCTTGCTACAGTATTTCATTTGAATGTGCACTGTTTACTAAATAAATTTATGAAAGCAAAAAAGTTCAGTTGTAATTTTTTAACTTGATTATCTTCACCTTTAAATATCATAGATAAACCAGGAATATTCTTTAGTAAACACACTTTTATTTCCAATATGCTAAGCCAAGTCAGGCAGTAATCATGGATAACGTACTTGCCTGACCCTGCAGCACCACATGACATGGCAGTCAGCTGCAGGTTGCCAGTTGCCCTTGATTTTGCTCAGTATGTGACACATTTATATTGGCTGCCTAGCTGACAGTTTGTTTTGGGGACGTATTGAGAGATGCCTAGAGCGCCGCTGGAGGAAGACAAAGACTGAATTCGACCGAACACAGGTAAAAGCCGCCATTAAGGCCTACCTTGTGGCGATAAAAGCGGCAAAATGTCAATATTTCTCCGCTCTTATTGCGTCTGCAGAATGCCACCTGATGGCCCTGTTTAAAATCACTCGATCCCTTTTGAGGAAGGTGGGTTCAGTGACCCACCTACAGGGCCGTGTGAATGAATTTGCTGAGCATCTGCAGGACAAAATCCCTTGGATCCGCTCCAAGTTGGACTCCAGGCGTGAGGCGTGGTCTGGAGAGATACCAGGGGAACAGGCTTACCCAGTTATCTGGGAGCAGTTTGATCCTGTTGGACCTGAGGAAGTGGACAGGATCCTACGGACCGTAAATGCCACCACATGCCATCTAGACCCATGCCCCTCCTGGCTAGTAAAAGTGGGCCAGGAGGTGACATGTGGTTGGGTCCATGTGATGGTTAATACATCCTTGGGAGAGAGGGTGTTTCCAGTGGCCTTTAAAGAGGCGTTGGTACACCCCCTCCTCAAGAAGCCATCGCTGGACCCTACTGTTCTGGACAATTTTCATCCAGTCTCCCACCTTCCCTTTTTGGGGAAGGTGGTTGAGAAAGTGGTGGCATTACAACTTCAGAGGATTCTGGATGAAACGGATTATCTAGACCCCTTTCAGTCAGGTTTCAGGCCCGGTTAAGGGATAGAAACGGCATTGGTCGCACTTATGGATGATCTCTGGCGGGAGCAGGATGGAGGCAGTGCATCCATCCTCGCTCTCCTTGATCTCTCAGGGCTTTCGATATCATTGACCATGGTATCCTTTTGGGGCGGCTCAGGAAGTTGGGGGTGGGTGGTGTAGTTTTACGCTGGTTCACCTCCTTCCTCCAGGGCTGATCCCAGTCGGTGTTGATAGGGGAGGAGAGATTGGGCCCGTGGCCCCTTCTTTGTGGGGTGCCACAGGTATCAGTACTCTCCCCTCTCCTTTTTAACATCTACATGAAACCGCTGGGTGAGATCATCCGTCACCATGGGATGAGGTATCATCAGTATGCTGATGATACTCAATTGTATATCTCCATCCTGGGTGAAGTAAGTGATGCCGTGACCACCCTCTCCGAGTGTCTGGGGGCTGTGGGGGCCTGAATGGGGAACAACAGGCTTCAACTGAACCCTGTTAAGACCAAGTGGCTGTGGGTTAATGGTTCTTCTGTATCCGGGACATTAACATCTCTGGTTCTGGATGGGGTTGCACTGCCCCAGACAGACCCGGTGCGTAACTTGGGGGTCCTCCTGGACTCACGGCTCCTGCTCAAAGAGCAGGTGGCAGCCGTGGCCAGGAGAGACTTTGTGTAGCTACGTGCTGTGCATCAGTTACACCCCTTCCTGGACCAGGAGGCCCTTCGAACAGTCACTCATGCCCTTGTTATCTCTCAGATAGACTATTGCAATGCGGTCTACATGGGGCTACCCTTGAAAAGTATCCGGAACCTTCAGCTGGTCCAGAATGCAGCTGTGTGAGCTGTTTTTGGTGCCCTCAGAAGGGCACATGTAACACCACTGCTGCTTGAGCTGCATTGGGTACCAGTTTGCTTCCAGGTCCAATTCAAGGTGTTGGTTATCACCTTTAAAGCCCTACGTGGCATGGGGCCAGGTTACCTGAGGGACCGCCTCTTCCCCATTACATCAACCCATCCCACCCGATCGTGTAGGGAGGGCATGCTACGGACCCCGTCTGTAAAAGAATTTCATCTGGCGGGGTCCAGGAAGCAGGCCTTCTCCGCAGTAGCTCCCGCCCTGTGGAACATGCTGCCCCCAGAGGTGAGATTGGTCCCATCACTCCTGGTCTTTTGGTGGAGTCTGAAGACCTGGTTCTGCCGCCTCGCTTGGGTTGGAGAGGGGAATAGAGCTACATGGGGATGGTTGTTATAGACCACTCCTCCCATACGTGGACTGTTTTAGATGCTTCTCCACTTGGATTTTTTTATTTTTTATTTATATTTATATTATTTTTTACTGTTTTACTTTTTATATTATTGTGATGGTTTTAATCGGCTGTAAACCACCCAGAGTCCTCCGATGGGAGGCGATGGGTGGGGATAAATTAGATAAATAAATAAATATTCTTTTTTAAATAAATTTCTTTAATCACTACTCCACGATTCATTGGTGTAAAGTTAAAATGGTGGACTAGGACTAAGGAACCTAGCCTGCAATTGCCTTTTATCTAATGCCTATTACCCAGTAATGGCATTGATCCAGGCAAATTTTCTGCCTGTGGTGGAGGCAAATCTTTCTATGCTGCAAGGTGATTGATTGATTTGATTGAACTTCCTTCTGTGAGTAGCAACGGAAAAGAGAGTAATTTTAAAATATTTATTTAAGTTACAAGAGGCAAATGGTAGAGATGTACACATCCAGCACTAACTAAAATTAAAGACTTAAAGGAACACATCAGTGAAATGGGAAATATAATGTAAGATATATGCAATAACTGGGAGCAAGAGAACAAAATTAAATAGAGGAAAAAATGTAAAAGCAATGGAAAAGTAAGAGAGACAGCATTAAGATAGTGATTTACAGTATACAAGGTTGATTATTCTGGGTTCACAAAAAATGCTAGACTCAAATATTGATGGCTAGTTTTTCATTCTGGTTTATGCAAATCCAACAAAGATTATTTATGTTTCAATGTGTTGTGTAAACCCAGGAATTGTTGAGTGCAAGAGCAGTTTTTGTTGCAAGAACACAGCTTTGGAGATACGCCATTCTAGGAATGTGTCCATGAAATCACCAGGTGCTTTCAAAGGGATCTCAGAGGATTCTGAAGACATTAGAGAAAAGGTAATTAAAGCCTTACCAAATTTTTTGGAATGGGAGAAGATGGTACAGAAGCAGAAATTGACAAAGTTTATAGAATAAATACAAGAGACCAAGTTCTGCAGCAGCATTTTAATACAAGACTGAAAATTGATAATAGAGATGTAATTGTGCTTAAAGAAATTCTGATTAGAATACTGCATAAGAGAAAAGTATACTTCTTTCTGACTGACAGACTTAAACAGAAGAAGATTCCATTTTGATGGTACAAACTGGAAGGAGTGATTTTTACTTTCAAACAGCAGAGGTTTTGGCTGAATTCTGTGCAGAAAGCAAGAGAATTTCTAGAAAAATTCAAAGAACTGGAGATAATACAAATGGATGTGACAGATGAGACTACACAAAAGCCTTTATAGGTGCAACAGGAAAGTGAAAGGGATAATACTGAATTGGGTGCTACAGGTACTGGCTTTTCTAAATTTTTGTCCTGATAGATTACAAATGGTTAACATGGAATATAAATGAAGCAAATGCTCCTCAAAAGAAAAAAAAATATTATTTCAAAAAATTAAAGCAAGATATAATTTGCTTACAAGAAACACATATTAGAAAAAAGGATATAAAATATTTGACTTACAAAACTTTGGCAAATTTATCTCAGCAGGAACAGAAAAAAAGGAGATGTTTTGTATATAAACCCCTTACGGACTTTTTGCCCAAAACAGAAAAAAATGAATTTATAATCCATGGTTTTGACAATTAGATAGGATAGATTATAGAAAGAAGAGAGTCACAATGTAACTTTTGAGAAAGAGGTAAATCTACAATTGTACTTACAACTGTTGTAAAGAAGATTGGAAGGCACTTTTTTATATCTTTCTATTTTTCTTCTATTTCTCTCCTTTTTTCTTTCTGCGCTCTGGCTTTCTCTTTTACTTCTTCCTTTTTCTTTTTTCCTTCTTTATTTTAGTTTGTATTAGTTTGTATTCTTGTTTTTGAAACTTTCAATAAAATTACATTTAAAAAAAGAATTGATTAGATAAAGCTAAACACTAGCTAGAAGCATAAACACAGTAAAAATTGTTTATATTCCATTTATGTAAAACCTTCTATGTTCCACCCTGCAGCCTAATACTGCAGGTTCCCAGAGTAGTTTAAAAAATAATAAAAGCAAGATAAAAACAGACCTTGCCATCAAACTTCCAGTCCAAAAGACATGACACAAAAAAGAAAGGAGATGGGAGTGAAAAGATAATGGAGGCACCAGTTTATAGTGCTAGGATGACCAGCTGTGATGGAAATGAGTTGTGCAGGATGGTCCAGATGACCTCTTTCACTTCCAGAGCAGATGGCCCTGTTGTCTTTTTTCACAGGACATTTGATTCCAATAGCCTTGTGGGAGTAAACAGAGATCATAAGAATGACAGTGATTAACATATTTCAATCAAAACAATGGAAAAAAAAGTTTCCTAATACTAGGTTCATTCATCTATTATATCCATCTAGTATTGGACTAGATGGCCTTTAGTCAATGACTGCATTTGAGATCTTGGCTGATCTCAGAAGCTAGGCAGGGTCAGCTTGATTAGTGCTGCTCAATGACTAGGGATGTCCAAAACCTAATGCTTGGGGAACAAACATTCCAGGCAACTCCAGAACTTGTCACTGTAAATGACATATTGTGGAGTAGAATTAAATTCTTCACTACACCAAGTGAATCCCATTGTTAAGTAACTTTCTGGACAGAAATCTCCTGTGTTTTTGTACTTGCCTTAATCTTGCTAATTATGGACCAATATTTTTCTTTTTCATTTGTATTTCCTCATTTGTCTGCCTGACCCCTGTCATTTTCATATTTTCTCATTTTACTGACAAGCTTATCCATTACACTGCTGCCATCCTGGATCTGCCACAGATCATTAATTAACAAGTGTGACCAGTACTAAATTCCACCCTGAAACCTGACTGAAGCTGATCTAGGTAATCCATTTCCTCCAGGATTCTTATCAGCTGCAGACTGAACATCTTCTCAACAAGGGAGGTTGGAAACTGGCCAATAGTTATCTGTTGGGAAACAAGTATATGAGTATACAGGGAATGAGTAAAGGTAGTCCTCATTTACTGACCACAACTGGGACTGGCAACTTGGTTGTTAAGCAAAGCAGTTGCTAAGTGAAACTGCCACTGTGCTTATGATCTTACTTCAGCTTTCCTTTGCTTTACAGACCTGCAGTGGTCATAAGTGTGAGGCTTGGTTGTAAAGTTACTTTTTAATCACCATTGTAACTGCAAATAGTCACTAAATGAGGCAGTTGCTAAACGAGGACTCCCTGTATATGAGCTGGTGAGCTTAAAGAGGGTTTTGGGAGAATAAGGAGGTGAACAAGCTTTTGGCAGGTAGAAAGAAAAAGGCAAAAGAAACTGCTGCTGGATTTTTCTATTTAGCCCTGTAAAACTACCCCAATCCTTCAGGGAGGCCTGGCCTTGAAACAGTGTTCTTCCCTGGCAGAAAGCTGAACTGCTCTGTCAAACAGGAATGTTACGTGAGAAGAAAGGAACCTAGTTACTGTAAAGGAAAAGAACTGTCTAAACTTCCTTCCAGACTTGCCTGTTAGAGAGAGGAAAAGTACAGTAAAAGGACATAAACTGCTACTGCCAACACGATTTCTCTCTTTAGATGGACATTATAATTTCATTTACTAGTTTGAAAGGCAGAAGCTTCAAAGGAGACCTATTTGTTTTCAAACCCTCCCCTGCAAGCATAAAGGGCAGGTGTGAATAAATTTAACCTCCTGATTCTGCAACTGCTCTCCTCTACGGAAAGAGGTAACCACCACAACATGCTGTGGACAGAGAATATGACTTTGATTTTTAGATATATGAAAATACATCCCAGAACAGCAAGCCTGGGCAAAAGCCAACTTTCATTTTGTAGCATGCTATTTCTGCATTCTAACTAAACTCTCTACCTACCAATATGAAACTCAGCATCTGAAGATGGACTTTTGGGTGGAGTGCCCAATTAAATGTGTCTCATTCAGACTAATCTGTTAGACTGGGTTTAAGTAAAGTTACTTTTTCATCACCTTCATAGCTGCAAACAGTCAGCTATGAGGCAGTTGCTAAGCAAGAACTACCTGTAGTGGCAAATGATTCTTTAGTCCAAGTTACTTATATCTTGCTTTGTTCCATTTATCCTCTCATTAGACTGAGTGATGATGTGCCGTGAAGCAGAAAAATAAAGAAGTATGACTTGCAATGGCAGAGGTTTATTCCTTAATTTCTATCTTTTTTGGCCAAACTGTTTGCTATTGTTGGTAATGCTGTGTGTGTACAAACATTTTGGACTGACAGGTATGCTGCCCTATCATATCCAAGACCCACTTAGTTGTAATTACAGATTACATCAGTTTTAGGTTTATATTCACTTTAATCTTATTTCTGCTGGTCAATCTGTAACCCATCCAGAGTCAGGTATGACTAGGGTGGCATATAAGCTCAATTAATAACATAAAGGGCTCCCTAAAAGCCACATTGAGCAGATCAAATTGGTTAAAGACAGAAGAGCTGATTTGAAAGCTGGCAAAAGTAATAACCCTGACAAGGAATGGAACGGGATTTTGCAAAATTTCCAACTTTCTGGCTGATTACACCCCATCTTTCCACCCCTCTTTGATCCAAAGCTGCCTGCCTGAAAGTTGTCCAGATAAATTGGACTGAACATCACCTATCTCAGGCAAGCATGCTCAGGAGGTGAAGTATTCCAGTTTATTTATTTATTTATATTTATTTATTACTCACATTTCTATTACCCCACATCTCCCCCCAAGAGGGGGACTCTGAACTCAGTTCATTCAGAGCAGAGGTTTTGAAACACTGTGTTCTGTGGAACATCAGGATCCTCCAGTTAAGTTGAAGGTCCTACGGTCAGGAGAAGGAATTTGGGTGGATTCTTGCAGCCATTCCATTTCACTAGCCATAACCAAGCAAAAGTACCCTATCTAATAAAAAATAAAAATAAATCTATTAATGAAGAAATGATGTCATGCCTAACATTTAATAAAGAAAGAACACGGGAAAGAACGTGTATTTCATTATTCCTTTTTACAAAGAAATCGTCACGGCGGTTCCTGATTCATTTTATCTATCCACTGCGGGAGCTCCGCCGTCTTGAAAATTCCGCGAAACGCTGACGTCGAACTCGTCCAACTGAGAAAGCCGCTCCAAAGCAGGGGAGGGACGGAGGGGGCGGGGGCGAACTGAGCAAGCTGTGATTGGCTCGCTGCGGAACAGTTCTCCAATCAATTAGAGATGGGAGGAAGGACTACCAGCCGCCTCGGGCAGCGGAAGCGAGAAACCGCACGCATGCCCGGTCTCTTCCCAGGGGTGACTCGCCCCTTTTCCCGGCATTCTCTCTGATTTGTTTCCTGGCGCCCAGCCAAGCCGGAAGTGGCCCAAGATGGTGGCGGTCGTTAGTCCCCTTCGTGCCTCCTCAGCGAAGCCGGCCTGGGTAGCGGCGGCGGCGGCGGCGGGGTTGCTGCTGGTGCTGCTGCTGATAGGGCCGGGACCTGCGTTGGCCGGGCGGAATCAAGTCAAAGTGCTGACTGACGGAGCGTGGCAGGAACTGCTGCAGGGCGAGTGGATGGTGGAATTGTGAGTCCTCGCGGGCGGAGGAGCAGCTCTTTTCCCAGAAGTACCCGGGGAACCGTAGGATTGGGAGGGACCACAATGACCAACTAGTCCCACCTTCAAGAAAGAGGACTGTGCACCTGCTCAGGGGTACTCCGCTCCGCCCTTCGCCAGTCCCCTTCGCCCAGTTCACTCGCCAGTCTTGGGAAGAGAGGATGCCTTGACCTTCCTATCTCTTCCTTGGGGCCGCCCATCTAACTCTCGAGGGCAGTGTTTGTCAGCCATGGCTACTTTAAGATGTGTGGACTTCAACTCCCAGAATTCCCCAGCCAGCATCTTAAAGTTGCCAGGGTCGACAAACACCGCTCGAGGGGAATTTTGCATCCTTGATTTGGTGACCCTTTGGGGGAGGGGAGTTTCTACCCAGTATAAACCATTATGCCCGGGTGGGAGGAGCTCCACTAACTGTTTCGAGCCAGCCGCTGTTCTGCGGAACTGGAAGCAGGAGCACGTGGTTCTGGCTTTTGAATGAACAAAAAATGAGTAGGCCAAGACTGAAGTGCCGGTCGCAGTCTTTCTCCCACCCAGCACCTCCCAGTGTGCTGCATCCTAACTGCCCTGTTTTCCCCATGCCCCTGCTCCTTTGTTCAGTGCAGTATATCCCACTGGTCTGTTTGTGTCCCCATCACATTTTCTCCCTCCCCTCAGCCACTGCCACTGGACTGGCTTGTGCAAGTCTAGGCGGTTAGGAACAGGAGTCCCTGCCGCCTGCATCCCCGCCCTGCTCTCAATGGCTTCTGCCTGGAGCAAAACAGCTCCAGTTTGTTCCATGCATGGACCAGAACATGAGTGTTTTGGTTGGGCACAGATCGCCTAAAACCAGCTGTTCTGTGCATGGAACAGTTAATGTATGAAACATTTTGCACATCTCTAGCATTTGGTTGTTGAGATGCTCCATTCAAGGGCATTTTGTCTCCTCTTACTGAATTATTTTAGTTATTAAGGTTAATGTTCCCATGAATGAATTGTCACATGAAGCAAGATAACGTAATAAAACAATTCTGTGTGTCATAGAATCCGGTGAAGTTGATCAAGGTTTTATGAATGCAAGCTACTTTATATTACTGAGTTAGAACCTCAGTGGTTTCTTTACTCCAGAGTATCACCTCTGGCTGGCAGTAGCTGTTGAAATTCTTGGGCAAAGAGGCTTTTTCTAGCCACCACAACTTCACATTCTTTGAGTTAGATATGCCAAGGAATGAGCTAGGAACATTTTGTGTGCAGGGCATATGCTCTTCCCTTGAAATTTAGCCTCTTTTAATCTTGAATATTTCTTACATTGTATCCGGTTTTGCTCTACAATACTCTCTTTTGTCATACCATAAGGTAGCCAATATAGAGTGCCTTTCAGATGTTTTGGACTATAGTTTCCATAAATCACATTAGCAGTATACTAATATACATTATGAGAGCCAGTTTGGTGTAGTGGTTAAGGCCTCGTACTAAAAACTGGAAAACCATGAGTTCTAATCCTGCCATAGGCATGAAAGCCAGCTGGGTGACCTTGGGCCAGTCACTTTCTCTCAGCCCTAGGAAGGAGGCAACGGCAAAGCATTTCTGAAAAACCTTGCCAAGAAAACTGCAGGGACTTGTCCAGGCAGTCTCCGAGAATCGGACATGATTGAATGGATTAAAATATAAACACACGCACGTAGACACACACGCACAATATACAGGAAGTATATACTCCAAAACACCTGCAGTTTTTTTACTCTCAACTATAGAAAGAAAGGTTTTTTTTTTTATTCTGTATAACAGTTGGTTACATAACATTTATTTTTCAGCTATGCTCCTTGGTGTCCGGCCTGTCAGAATTTACAGCCAGAATGGGAAAGCTTTGCCGAATGGGGAGAGGATCTTGAAGTGAACATTGCCAAAGTCGATGTAACAGAGCAGCCAGGTAAGTTGTTCTTCTATTGTGAATAGAATAATACGTTTCATTATTTTAGAGTACGTTATGCACAGTTGCAAGGTTTTTCTCCAACCTGAAATTTGCTTTCAGTGCTAAATGCAATTTGTATGTAGTCTCAGGCATTTTCCATCAGATAAATTCAAACTTATGTTCTGAGGATTTCTGATAGTGCTTCAGGATCTTTTTGGGAATTCCTTAGTGAGAAGTTAAATTAATGTTGAAAACGCTTTCAGGAGATCCATTTGGACTACTAGTGTCCTTGCACTGGCGACACTTCAGTGTAGACAAAGTAAGATAATGAATTCATTCCTCTGAGTCCTCTGCTTAGTTGATAAACTGATAAGGAAAGTTTTTTTGAACAAAAGAAGTCCTATAATCAGATACATAATTTCAGTAGTGAGGTTTGTAAGTGGAAAGTTTTCCATTCAAAATCATTCCTCTTTCATGAACTATGTAGCTGGAGCAAATTACATGAAATTAGGGAAGCTATTCACTCCCAGTTTTATTTGTGGTATGGAAACAATAACAATTGTTGGTTTGCTGAAACCTTATGTTTGCTGCTATTGTTACAACTTTAAAGTTAGCAAGCTGTGTGTTGGGAAAATTGAATAACGTAATAGTTTGGTAACTAAATAGTTTAATAGCTTATTGTAAGCTGAATAGTTTCATGGCTGATAACATGCTTGAAAAATGAAACATTAGCTTCACCAACTGGAAAGATCTGACCAATTCCATTTTTGTCTGCCTGTTGAATTTTTAACATAAATAACATATCTAACTAATAATAATAGATGAGAAATGGATGGTTTTTACTGACCAAGGAATGACAGTTCTGGATATGGCTGTTGGTAATATTTATATTGTTTGTAGGATGCTGGTGATGGGATGGGATGGTCTTGAATAATGTTACTTGTAACCTTTGCCTCTTTAAAAAAGTCATCTGCAATTGTATGCATAATTAGAATGAGGAAACTTAACTTGAGCAAAGTCAATGTATTTGTGACTGATTACCTTGAGATATACAGTATCTACTGAACTCTTGATCTTCATTTTGTCTCTGGATCATTATACAGGACTAAGTGGAAGGTTTGTCATAACAGCACTTCCCACCATTTACCAGTAAGTGCTTTAAAACCTATTGAGATGCCATAACTCCTGAGGTTTTTATGTCAAAAGCAAAATAGGAAAATATAACAACTCTCATTTTTCTATTGTAGTAGTTCCGAACTTCAGTGGATGCAGCTGTCTGAAGAATGATAAAAGACCTGGCATTTAAAATCATTAAGGGAATCAAATCTGTAAAGTAGTACTTGTTAAATTCTATTTTGTCCTCAAAACATAGAAATAGATTGATACTTAATCAGCTTTTCCTGTTAGCAGTAAATGACAGAGGTTTCTCTTCCATCGTAGAGGGCTCTTGCAGAAATGATGACAGATTTATAATTTTAACTGCGTTTTTGTCCCTTAATCAGTCAAGGCTAAATCACAACAATGTCCCACTGAAACCTTTGGGATCAGTTAGTTTGTTTTAATACAGTTTCATAACTAAATGGATCAGGGTTGTTGATGGAAGTATGTATTTATCAAACTTGTATGCTGTGCAGCTCATAACAAGGACATTACAATAAAACCAATTAAAAGGAAGATAACAGATGGCAAGAATGACAGTCCGGATGGAAACGAGAGAAGGGGTCTCGCTGTCCCTCAGTGTCTTTGCACAAGGCTAACTTGCAAAATAAAACAAGGGGAAACAAGCAATTAAAGGAAAGATCTTGAGACATAATTAAAACAAGCCATAACTCAAGACTGAAAACAAAATCAAACAAAATCATAACCCTGTCTTCCTCATCCTGATGCCTTCTGGCTGACTGAGGATGAATAGTATAAGATATAGGGCATCTGAAAACATTGTATCAGCTAATCCTATTAAGGTAAATTAATGAACTTCTTGATATGCAAGCTGTAGAGGACAGTGGGACCCCTAGAATCGAAAGCTGGAATCTCAAACCTCCCTTCCCAGAAACTCTCTGGGTCTCAACAGTTTGTCCTTGCCTACTGGTTTGGGGTAGTGGCTTGGAAGCTCCCACTGTTGCTTTCTGTTTTCTGGGCAGCGATTCATCTGATGTTCTCCCACTTACCCTCATAACCTGCGGTGCCTCACCTGGCACTTAAAATATCAAAATAAAAGAGAATTTTTGTAATGCTACTTCCTGGATATATGATATAGAGGTTTGCCCCCGTGAAATAGGCCAGTTTTGCAAGAGGTAACAGATCTTGCCTGTTATTTATTATTATTAAAAAAAATGAGGCTAGAGATGGTTAAAAAAAATTAGCAAGAGGTAACAGATCTTGCCTGTTATTTATTATTATTAAAAAAAATGAGGCTAGAGATGGTTAAAAAAAATTAGAACAGATCTGGAAAAGACTATGGAGAAGACACACACACACACACACACACACACCCACCCCCGGAGATATAATTTAAGGCTGACGTAAAGCTTAGTTTCCAAACTCAGAATAATAAGAAAATTAGGCAATGAGGCTCGACTTAGCACAACACAGAACTGGAATTAAACCTAGTGCAGTGTCTAGCTAAATGTTTTTACTTTTACTTTACTTTTACTTTATTTTACTGAAATAGCAAATTTTTGAAGCAAAAGTTGCTCTGCTTCAATTACCTGGGCTACTTCATCATGCTTGCCATCTCTTTTTCCTTTATTTTTTATGTTTTATTGTAATTTCTTTGTTTGATTGTGCTGAACTGCCCAGAGTCATTGAGAGTCAGGCAGCATACAAGTTTAATAAATTATTATTATTATTATCATCATCATCATCATCACTTCTAACTTTGGGGGAAGATTCCACTTTAATCAGAGGCTCCTGCGAGATGGTAAACCCCACTGTTTTCTAACCTTGGTACACATAGGTATGCCCTTTGTTTTTAAAAGGCCCAAACTTTCCTATCTCCAGTGGAGGGAGATGCTGGGTTAATTTGACTCTGGAGATGACCAAGGCCTTGTTTCACTTGAGGGAATGTGGATTGAGAGTCTGTCTAGCAGATAGACTGCACTCGACACAGGTGTATTGGGCTGAGCATGGTAATTCATCAGATAACCTTCTCTCTACAGTGTTGCTACGTGAGAAGTTATTTTATGAGAATTTTAATTGATTGACGTGGCTCTTATTTTGGACAGTTGTAAAGATGGAGAATTTAGACGGTACCAAGGTCCCCGAACTAAAAGTGACTTTATCAATTTCATCAGTGAACAAGAATGGAAGTCTGTTGAGCCTGTCTCTTCATGGCTTGGACCATCTTCATTTCTGTAAGTGTCAGCAGAAATCTTTCTGCTCCCTAGTAGGCTTGGGCAACAATGAAATGCCAAAGCTTGAATTCTGAATTTGTTTGTTTGTTTGTTTTATTTATCAAATTTCGTCACCGCCAATCTCCCTCAAGATGAATCCAGTTAATTTACAAGTCGCCTGGAAAACTTTTAACACCAGCTACTCTGTGTGTGTGTGTGTGTGTGTGTGTGTTTGTTTCCTGCCATGCTTAATCATTTATGAAGCTGGTATCAGGTTAAGGCCTGAACTAATGATTTCTGAAAACAGCAACAGTCTCGACTGAGTCTAGTTATTTTGCTTTCATTCTTTTCCTTTAAGAAGCTTAGGGTAACAAGATAGGTCATACCTAATTGTTTCACTTTATTCTGTAGTGGTCCACCACCACCTCATGTGCTGGGTCCAGTTATGAGCACCTCACTTTAAAAGGATTCAGGCAAATTGCAATAGGTTCAGAGAAAGACAAAGCCAATGAGAATGATCAGGGGCCTAGAAATCCTTTGAAGAGAACTTAAAGGAATTGGGTGTTGAATGTTTTAACAGCTTTAAGAGGAAAAGATGGAAGTTGAATGTTTTGAAGGGTACACTATGTCCAAGCCCTCAGTGTATTAAGTAAGTAATTCTATAAAGGACATAAATTTAATTGGCTATGACTTGTTTGTATCAAACCCATGCTGCCTCTTATTACAGGTAGTCCTCACTTAACAGCTATTCGTTCAGTGACAGTTCAGACTTACAACGGTGTTGAAAAAAACGACTTATGACCAGTTCTCACACTTACGACTATTGCAGCATCCCCACAGTCACATGATCATGATTTGGGTGCTTGGCAACTGGTTCACATTTATGACTGTCACAGCATCCTGTGGTCACGTGATTGCCATTTTCGACCTTCCCGGCTGGCTTCTGGCAAGCAAAATCAATGGGCAGCTGCGTGATTTGCTTCATGACCACGTGAATCACTTAGTACCCACAGTGATTCACTTAACAACTGCCACTAAAAAGGTTGTGAAATTGGGCAGGGTTCACTTAATGACCGCTTCACTTAGCAACCCAAATTCTGGTCCCAGTTGTGGTGGTTAAGCGAGAACTACCTGTAATTATTGCATTCCTATCCAAGGACTCACAAATATGCTGTTTAATAATCTGTCTGAGGATCCTGCCTGGTGTAAACATCAAGCTGACATGTCTTTAATGTCCTATGTTGCCTTCCTCCCCTTGTTTGAAGATAGGGGCATTTGCCCTCCTGCAGTCTTTTGGGATGGGACCCCATCAATTCTCCAGGAACGCTGCGAGTACCTTTGTCAGTTCTTTCCATGCCAAGAATGTAATTCATCTGGCCTTGGAGACTTGAGTTCTTTTAAATCTTTCTCCTTGTTTATCTGAATTGCTGCTCCATTCCACTAGTGGCACAGTGATGGGCAGCAAAGGCTTTGTTTCCCTTCTGAGATAAAACAGACATACAATGTTAGTTAAGGTAGTCTGCCTTTTCTCTTTTACCTGCCTTCTCTCTTTCATCTCCTTCTCCTCATAACAGACTTAGAACCTATCATTTCTGGCATACCCCAGCCCCGTTTTGTTGTTGTTGTTTTGGGCATTTCTTGCAAGCCTCAGCTGATTGCATGACAACCATATTTCCTCCTCTGATTATAGGCCTCCTTATTTTTCCTACGCAGGCCCTTCTTTCCTTTTCAGCATTTCAGAAAGCGCTGCGTGTTTCTACATTGATCTCTTTAGATGTCTTCCACTTTTTCTTCTAATAGAATCATTTACAATTGGGTTTTGGTTGTAGCTGAACATGGGAATTGATTCTGTTGCAGTCAAATGGAAATTGCATGTGCAACTTTAATAGAAGTTGAACACTGAATCCCAAATGGACTGCTTAGAATCACTGAAATCCACTGAAAGGTCCTTAATTGTAGATGTTATTTTTGCCTCTTTGACTGTAGTATTACCCTTTATTTTATTTCCTGTGCTTCTTTGCAGGATGAGCAGCATGTCTGCCCTGTTTCAGCTTTCCATGTGGATTAGGGTATGTGCCACATCTTCCTCTAAGTCAGATGGCAGATTGGATCTGATCTGCTATCCCAGCTGATTCTCAAGTTTGTTTTCCTCCCTTTCAGCACTGTCACAATTACTTCACAGAAAATCTTGGCATACCGAACTGGGGATCCTATGCAATTTTTGCGTTTGTAACTTTGTTTTCGGGGTTGCTGCTAGGGCTTGTAAGTAAGCATTTCTTTTTGTACTCAATTAAAAGGAGAAGGTAAAGCCTGAATGCAGTACTGAAGAACATTGGTTTTCTTTTCAGATCATGGTGTTTCTGGCTGATTGTGTGTGTCCCTCTAAAAAGCAAAGGCCACAGCAGCATCCTTATCAGAGTAAGTACATTGCATGCCCTAAGTGCATTTTTTCTCAGAGTGAAACAAGAAAAGGGAGCTTTAAGCAGTGAGCCAGTCTTGAAATTATCACCTTGTGGTGATGGAATTCTTTCTTCATGTGGTTTCATTTTTCATTTTATTTTCCTGCTAGTTGGAGTGTATGTCCTCTAACCTCACAAAGCCTAGGTATGTCCCCCAAGCTTCCCAAAAGTTGAATAATATGAAGAGAAATTATAAAACACATGAGGAATTAAACTACCTGTTAATTAAACAGTGACACTTACTGTTTTTTTTTCCTAGCCCTGCCCACTTTCAGCAACACCACTCACTGGTCAAGTGGAGCTTTCCGCTCTGCCCTAGATCTTACTCCTAAAGCAGCAACAATTGAGGGAGGCAGACTCTGTTGCTTTGTCTGCAAGGAGATAGAGGTGCTATTGTGTCTGGTTGGGCCTTTTAAATAACTGTAAGGATTCAGCAAGAGCCACAGAGGGCTTCTGATTTTGTCTGAAGGTGCATTAATGAAAGAGTGATGAGGAGGGAACCCTTTCACCCAAGTTTGATACAAATAAACCATTCTTTCTGGTCCTAGGGAGGTTATGCAACTTAAACAATGATCCTCTGTGGCGTAACGCCCATATTCCTCACACAGTAGAATACAAAGTCAGAGAAGGAGTAACAACATTCCCTTGGGAGGGACCCAACTGGAAGGCAAAATTTATAGCACGTGTCAGTCCTATAGATAAGTTTCACCTCTCCAGGAAATCATGAGATGGCTTAGCAAGCAGCTCTTCCCCACCCCTCATCTTCAGGATTGGGACATGCTGCCTGGCTTTATAAAACCCATGTCAAAATCTTACCCATGCAATGGTTTGAATCGTGACTTGCTGTTTTGTTCATTGGCAGAAGTGAGAGGAAGTAATTACTTTATTTCTTAGATTTGTATCTTGCTTTTCCTCCAAGAGTTCACCATGGGTTACTTGGGAATCTCTCTTAATTTTACCTACATATCAAACTGCAGGAATTAGGTCATGGACCAAAGACACCCAATCCATAGTTCAAGGTGGATTTGAACCCTGGTTATGCTCTAGCAACTTAACTATTAGAGCAACTGCCTCTCTAGGGCCACAAGTATGTATTTTCCCCCTCTTGTTCACAGAAGGGAAAGAAAGCCATTTTTGCCATCTCCCCCTTTATAACCTTAGCACCTCTCCTGTGCTATTCCAGGGGTCACCCGACCCTCCAGTTCTAGAGTAATTATACAAAATCGCAGAAGGAAATGAATGAAAATTGATTCTGTCCTCAAACCATTTTTGACAGTGAAAATATCCTATGAGTGGACTTCCGCTGTCATGAATTTAAAACCAAATTAATGTTTATGCAGTGCTTTAAAAACACTTAAGGAATTCTGGAAGTGCTAGGCATTATTGTTTGCTCCGTTCTACGTGACTTCTGCAGAACTGGAATGTGCCCTCTGCATTAATGAAGCTAAAATCCCACACAATTTTTTTTTTTTTTTTAAGATTATTGTTTCTACAAACTGGGGCTCCTGAATTAGTTGGATTGTTGCCTCCACGATCCTAACCTAAGGTTTGCTACTTGAGATTAATAATAAGTGCAGCCCACCCCTTTTGTTAAAAGTGGGCAGCATGATTTCTGGGAACTCCAGGGATGCAGTTGAAGAGATTTGGCGGGGCGGGTGGGGGAGTGGTCACCTGCATACTGCATGTGCAGATTGTTCATCCTGCTTCTTCCGCATCTAAACAGATGAATGGCAATGCTGGGTGTCCTTCCCTTTTTTAGAAAACCTACTGGAACCTGCTCAGCATTTGAAAAAAAAAAGTGAAGGGCCTGATGGAGTCAATCTTCTTGATGATGGAATGGACCATGGAGAGCCGAGGTGCCCTGTCCCTTCACCGAACCCTGTGAGACAGCGTGTCATGAAACCTGCTTCCGAAGCAGAACAGTCATAGCTCTCACCAGCCGGCTCACCTTCTGGAGTTCCTGAGTGGATAACTGTTGTCCAGATATGCAGATGGGCAGGGGAGGTAGGGAAGTCCTCCTCTTCCACCTCCCAAGAGAACTGAGACTCAGAATCGTTTTGAGGTGGCGAAAAACTGTTTCTGAATCTTTCAGTGGGACAAGTTTAAAGCATGGTGATGGACGTGCTTTATGTGTCTCCCTGGGACAGGTCTGGGAGGTGCGAAGGGTTAATTTGCCTATGGGGCAGTGAACTCCAGAATTTGGATGAGTTCACAGGAACCAGTCTGCAGTGCTGGATAGCATTGGGCCCAAAAGCTGATGATCCTTCCTGCAGAAGCCTTTCTCTCCAGGTAGAAGTAACCTAGGAGGAAAAAGCTTTCTTCTGTACTTGTTTGGATCCCAACTCAAGGGGCTGCTTCTTGGCTTGCTTTTACAGGTGCAAAAAAACCCCCCAAAAAACAAAAACAAAAAGCCTTTTTTCATTCTGACTGATAATAAAAAAACGATCTAGCTAATTTTGGACTCCCTGGACGATTTGAGGCCTGGGATTTTTGAATAGCAGCTGATTCTCCCAAATGCTTGGATCCTGTGGCAAGAGTTTTTTGTTTTTGTTTTTTCAAAAATTGCTTGTTCTATGAGCTTGTTATGTCAGAGACTATTGTTCAAAAGTGAAAGAGCCCAAAGTAGCCCTTTTGCCTAGTCTGAACACTAGTGTGGTACATTGTCCCCCACCCGATCCTCAATATTGGATTTTCTCCTCTTCGTGTGGTAGTTTTCCTCACTTCCCCTTTTGTATCTCCTGTTTGTCGTACCAGATTGATGGAGATGCCATATTCCAAACTTTGCCCAACAGTGTTGCTTGGTTGGCACATCAAACTTCATAGGCAACTAATTGGCAAGAAAAATAAGTAATCATGTAGAGTTAGTTTAGTTATCTTGTTACTTATTCTTAATAGCTTAAAGACTAAGGCTTAGAGCTTCATTAGAGATTCCTGGAGGGCGGGATGCCATTGTTAGCCTAGTTTCCAATTTCTTTCCCTGGTGGAATTTTCTGTTTAGATCTTTGAATGAAATTTCATTTTTATCAGTATTTCAGGACAACGGATTCTTGCAGCAGCTTCTGTCAGCATCGCACAAAGCCAAGAAATTCCATCAGCTCTCATTTTTTCATGTACTGTATTTCCATTCCTCTTAGTTCTGTTTCCTAAGGCACAACGTTCTCAGAAAGGTTTCTGATACTAGCTTTTTTTTTTTTTTTTTTTTGCACTCCAGAAAGTCACTTTAAGGACGTTTCAGCTTAATGAAAAATACTGCTTAAGGAGGAAGACTCAAGGGTCATTTGACATGGCTGGCTAGCCTGCCTTAGCCACCTGTTTCTTTGACAAATCACAGGTTTTCTTGATAAGTTTGAAAAGTTTTAGAAAAATAGGATATTTCCCTGCAAAGGCAATAGTATATGACTTTAGCTGATAATAGTAGGATACAGTGCAGTTGGGATAGTATGAAGCAGGCTTAGAGCAGTTTGGTTTTGTATCAAAGTATCTCTTTTTCCCTCCTTAAAGCTTCCGTTACAGTCTCATGAAGAACAGAATTTATCTGCCATTTTCTACTTTGTCACCTTTTTCTGAACCCTGCCCAAGAGCTTTGATGTATATAACGGGGAATTCAGAGACCACAGTGTTGCTTGATTTTCTATTGGCATTTTCTGTCTGTGCAAAAAAATATTTCATGTTTTCTTGCTAAGGCAGATGCTGGCCAGTAAGCAGCCGTCTTCTCCCCTGCCTGCTTGTGGTTTTCCTGTTTCCCTAAATGGTCTTCCAGCCGTTCGGAATCAGGTTCTTTGGCTCTCTATGTGAGTTTGCCTTTGCCACAGAGAATTGGCTCAGTTAACATTTCTTCCTCTCTACCCCAGCTGCGGTATGAATTTTTCAGAATGTTTTGAAAAGTGTCTTGTTTGTGTTCAGCTCCCGAGACAAGGATATGCAAAGAGGTTGCTCTGTTTGTCAGTTCGTCTTAAATTTAACCAAGTCTGATTGAAACCAGCTTCTCAGGCCCCAGTTCTTGCTGCTTTACATTGGCCACATACTGGCAAGTGGGGCTTCTGTGCCGAAGCATTGAAATTGATGCATATTTGCTCTAACCTGAGTCAGCAGGCGTCCTGGAAAGCAGCCTAGCTTCATTCTTGGGGGGGAAAGGATTGTGCACTCCAATCTACGGGAAATTGCTACTAACCTCCACTGGCTTTCCTGCTAGCCACTCATCCTCGGAAGCTGCTGTTGCTCCTAAGAACCCCTTCGGTTTCCTTGAAATGGAAATATTTCTCCTCCCTGCAGACAAAAATCTGGATTTTATTGCTGAGTTACTCTCCCAGGCATGGTCAGCACATCCTCCACTGAAAGAACCGTTCAAGCAAAATAAATTGTCACATGATGGAGGGATAGGTTCTAAGCCTACCTGTTCTTGGCTGCACTCTCTTCTTGCAAGGAATTGTCTTTTTACAGAGCAGGCTAAGCATATGCAATCTAAAGTCAGAAAATTCTTTCTTAGAGCTTTTTGTGGGCTGGCAGTTAAGTAACCCTGAATACACATTGAGCTATGCAGGAGAGGAAGGGTGAGATGGGGGTCACATCTGAGGACTCTGCTGTGCTGAAGGAATTATTCTTCATCAGCTCACTCTTGACATAAGCCAGTTTAGAGAGAGACTAGCAGCCCCTTGTTACTTGTCCAAGGATGTAAGAACTAAAGCATGTTCAGTATTCAGCTGTTCAGCTGATGTGTTCATTATAATTGGTGTTTTTTGTCCTCTTAAGGAAGCATTTCCAAGTAATAAAGTTATCTCCACGTCTGGACCTTTATTTATTTGTAGCTTGATTGTTCTTTAAGGGTCACCCTTAGTATCCTCAGTTGGAGAATCCCAAATGTAGCAGAGCGACTTTGGAACAGGTCGCCTTTTGCTTTGACACAATTAGCAGTGAAATGGCCCAAAGCTGCTCTTGAGCAATAATATGAATATGAACCAATTCTGTAGTTGCTGAATTACAATAATCCTTTGATTGTTATTCCACTTATTTCTTGGAGTTAAAAAAAAAAATCACCAATGTCAAAAATAATTGAAAGGCAGGCAATGCACATAGGTTGTCTGTTTGAAACCCTTTTTTAAAAACTCTGCTTTCTGTCTGAAAAGGTTCCCAAAGCCACCAAGAATGGTGGTAATGATGAAGGAGACCTCATGGGGCAATGTGGGAAACCAAGATGCAACTTGTGTGGTTAGAAAGTGTCTTGGGTGCCTTTCCACAAACTCCCCACCCACTAAGTTTATTGTGCAACTCTCAAAAGCAGCTGTTTCTTTTTTCCAGGATTATACTGCAGCTGCAGAAAAAAGCCATGTACTCTAAAGCATATTTTCTGAATCGTTTCCAAAGTGATGCACTGTTAACCATGTCAGTAATCATATGATTCCTCATTTGCAGTATAAGTTCTGGTTCAGTTTCTATCTATTGAGATAAAGTATACCGTGCAGATTTTCTGCACTGACTTGGCCCATTTTATTTCCAACTTCCCCTTGTTTATTTCCTTTTTCTTTTGAAATTTCCTGTTTAGTGAAATGTGTGCAGGGTGGTTTGCCGTTGCCTTCCCCAGTCATTGCCTTCCCCAGCAAGCTGGGTACTCATTTTACTGACCTCGGAAGGATGGAAGGCTGAATCGAGTCGACCTGAGCCGGCTACTCGAGAATCCAGCTTCCTCTGGGATCGAACTCGGGTTGTGGGGAGAGTTTTGGTTGCAGTACTGCTGCCTACCACTCTGCGCCACACGAGGCATAGGAAAAGTGAAATGTTACTGTTAGTAAATTGCCATATAAGTGTGTATACACGCACACACATGTGGACACACATACATAGACACACTTATACAGTACTTCGTACCAATTGAAGCAAACAGGACTTGGTTTATGCATTGTGATTAGAGTTTCTAATTGGTTCAAGAGTTGTGTCACAGACTAGATCCTATCCACCACTGAGACTTAACACCAAAATAGCTTCCTGTCTGAAGAAATTTGTGGCCAGCTGTCCTGAGATTTGGGCTTAGTCTGCCTAGAAATTTAACTTTTTTGCTGTGAATGGAACATTATTTTTTAACCTAGTTTGAGGAGAGTTGAGATTGCCTGTTGACATGACATGTAAATATTTACTTCCCTGATGCTCTTTTTTCTCAGCACCTCCAGACGGGATTGAAGGCTTAGGTATCAGCATAGGTTCTACATCAAGCCATGACCTAGATTATTAGTTGTGTGAACCCAGCCATCGTAGCTCAAGAATCATGGTCATTGGGGCAGAACAGAATGCTCATTCTCAGTCTCCTTTCTGGAGTGCTATTGGGAGGCACATAAAGTACAGGAAGATGTTGTTGTTAGTTGCCATCAAGTTGTTTACGACTCATGGCGACCCTATGTGTAACAGAACAAAATGCTGTTATTGAGTGCCTTCTGACCTGAGTGGCTCATTTTCCAGCACTATATCGCAAAACATTCTGTCATAATCCATAGGGTTTTCATTGGCACGTTTTCAGGAGTGGATTGCTGGGCTTGCTCCCTAGTCTGTTCTTTGTCTGGAAGCTCTGCTGAAACCTGTCCACCATGGATGACCCTTTTCATAGTAGAACTACTGATGGCATAGCTTCCAGCATCATAGCAACACGCAAGCCACCACAGTACGACAAACTGACAGGATAGAGGCCAAGAAATATGTATTAATGGAGTCCCCTGCCTGATTTTCCCTTCAGACCAGCCTGCTGGTGAAAATATGATGATAATCCAGCAGGTGGCAGCAAAGCTCTATAGGCAAACACAATATGCCACTCTAGAGGTGGATAGGCAAAAACACTTAAACCAATGCAAGCAGACCGCTGGCACCTAATACCCAAAAGGTGACGCAGCAGCTTTTCAAATTATCTCTGGGAAAGCCAGGAGAAGCTGCATAGTTTCCAGTATGGCATCAAGAATGTATGGAGGATGAAGATGAAAAAATATTTCTGATTATTCAAAAGGAAATAAAGTCAATCTGTGCAATTGCTACTCGAAGAGACCAATACAAAAGAGGAAATGTACACATTAGAGATCTGCACCCTGCGGACAGCCTATCATCCAGACTATTGATGCCCTGTTAGGAGCTGCTCGTGGGCATCTAGCCTGCTGCTGGGAATAAAATACTGCACTAGTTACATTTGGGTGTGATCCAACTGCTTATTTTCAGATCTATCTTCCGTTCGCTTCTCTTGTTCTGAAGGAGATCGGTTCTGCATCCAGAATTTCAAACTCCTGCTGGGGAATGAGCATCCTGGGCTTCCTTGCTTATTTGTTCATTTAATTCAATTTATGTGCCCGCCCATCTCAACATAGTAGCTCTGAGCAGCTACAATAGTTAAAAACCCAACCAACAATGAAAATAAAATCCATAACTGTTAGCCAAGGTAAAAAACAAACTCATAACCATCTCAGAGGCTCTAGTTGACAATCCAACCACAGCCATGTCTTCAGGTCCTTATGAAAGGCCAACAGGGTTGGGGCCAATCTGATCTCTGTGTGGGTTGATGTTCTACAGGCCAGGCACAATGACAAAAAAGGCTCTCTTCCTGGTCCTGCCAGATGACATTTTTTAATTGACAGGATGTGTGACATGCCTCTGCCCAATATAATGGGACAGGTAGAAACGAGGAGAGGCAGTCCCACAACTACCCCTGTCCTATGGCATGATAGGCTGCATAGGTGACCACCAGCACCTTGAATTTTTCTCCTTGTTCCCAGTTGACTCCTTTTTACCATAGGTCAAGCATTCTGAAAAGATTGCCTCTGTTATAATAGCAGTTCATAATCAATAAGTCTTGTTAGTGTTATTAGGTGCTTACTGCCCTGGAACCTGATTGCTCCCACCTTGTACGCCCATGAAAAAGGTATGGACAACCAGTTCAGGCTTAAGTCATCCTCTGGATAAATTGCTTATTGTTGACTTGACCCACATAAAAAAAATGGAATATACTTTACCCATTGATCAACTTTCAGGAAGGGAGCTGGCGTTTACTAGTCTCAGATATCTGTAATATAATCACTAATCTTGCCTTCCTTCAGGAACGAGATGCTCTGAATCTCCATTCAGATGCAATCATACCTATCCTAGCACTTGAAATCAAGTTTTACAATGACTTGGGTGGATTGGGTCTAGCAATGCACCCAGTTTTTGGTGCAGTCATCCTGAAAAGTAGGTCAATGGCAACTTCTGCAAGCTTTTTGCAATATTTTGCCATCCAGTGATTTTTCAGGGTGATCAGCACACCTATCTTTTTCATCCCAGCAAAAAAGTGATGGACACTGGAGACCTCTGATGATAAGGGACTTTGGGACAACTGAGCAGACCCAAAGGAGATTGATTTCCACTGGCGTGTGCAGACCTTTGAAGGACACAGGACTCTTTCAGGCTTGGGAACATTGCTCTATTTTGGTCTAGGCTAATATTCAGTGTTGCTGCTATTTTGTTAATCTTATCGTTTGATCATCTCTCTTTTTTTTATTATGAATTTTATTAAGTTTAAAGAGAAAGAAAAAAGCTATGAAAAAACAAAATACTACAAAAAAAGAAGAAAAACTAAAAAGGTGTGAAAACACAGAAGAATTTTTTTTTTTGCATTACAGAAAGATGTGACTTCCGACTTTTAACAGCAAGGATATACAAAAAATTTCCATAATCAATCTCTTACTCTATATTAAACCAAAATCACATTATTTCTATAAATCATTCCTCTTTAGCACAGTATAAAAATCACTAAGTACAGTTACTCCTTCCCCTTATTAAAGAAAAAAATTCATATAAATCTAAACAACTCCCCCCCCAAATAACACTTATTTAATTATTCCTTTCCCACTACTATACATTTCTGTCTACTATAATAAATGTCAAACTAAAAAGCACATAAATCTGCCATTATACTAAATAATACAACGGTTTTAATAATCTTAATAAACCCAAGAAAGAAAAACAATTTGAAACAATGACCTTAAATCAAATTCTTAAAACCATCCAAATAAACATTTTTATACCCTAATAATCTTAATCCATATCCTTAAAAACAATAACATCAGTCAAACCCTAAAAGCTATCTAGATAAACATTCTTTAACCCTTATCCCACTGCAAAATAAACCAAAGCATTTACATATCCCCACAATGTGCACAGAGCTTTTCTCTTGAAAAAATCAAACAGCCCAACTGCCCCTCTCAAAAATTCCAACTTCTCTTCAGAAAACCTCCCATACATAATGACCCCATTTCACCAAAAAGTCAATTTTACTTAATTGCTTGCAGATTCCTTTCTCTATTGATTTTCTCCAACTCAACTATCCAATCTTCATCCAGCATCTCAACAGAAATCCCGATCTCCCTCTTAGAAGAAACTTTTCTATCACTGTTGAATTCCTCAGTTTCATCCACTACATCCCCAACCAGGTGACACATTTTAAAGCTCATATTTTCCACAATGTCCTGAATGTCTTACATAAGAACTTGGTAGGGGTCAGAAAGGATCTGTTTAAAATCTTGGTGGAAGTCAGAGAGAATCTGTTTAAAATCTTCCATGTCTCATGCAGTAGATTATGGCACCCCCTAGGAGCTTAACCAGCAAAAGTCGAAGACATGAAAAGGTTCCAAAGTATGTTTACACAAAGTGAAAATGAGATAGAAGGTTCCCAAGAGAAAGTAGAAACAGAAAGCTGAAGGTTTAAATCAGCTGATTCAACGTGTAGGAAAATGCTAATATCCTCAAATTTAATACCAAAATAATAACAGGAAGACAATTATTTACTCTCAATCCTCCTTTATATCTGGAAGGGAAATGAATACCAAAACTTAAAAAAGAATTTTTTAAAAAAGTAATCCCCAAAATAATGATAAGCACCAAGAGAACCCGCTTCTCCTTGCTGTAGAAAGCCTCTCTTAGGGTACACATACTTTAAATATATATATTTGGTGATTTAGAAATGGGGTGGCCAGTCTTAGTGTCCCTTTAAGGCTACAGTGTGGCTTGGAAAGTGGTGACGTCCCAGCCTCCCAGCTAGCTCTTACCAGTTGAATGTGAAACACTGTTTGCAAACTTCTGGCTGCAAGCAGCTATCTGGAGGCAGATGGGGTGATTCCTGGTGTTTTCCTTTATCTGGAGGATTCTCCTAGATTTCAGGAAAACCTGTGTGAGCCCGAAAAAAATTGCCACAGTGTCAGTTCCATCTGCGGAGCCCGCAGGCACAGCTGCTCAGTCCGCCATGTCCCCACCGGAAGCCTTGTTTGATCATCTCTTAGATGTGTGTGTGTGTGTGTGGAGGGAAGAATTAGTTCTCAGACATTCAAACAAGTATCCAAGTTTTCTGTCAGCCCTTTGAGATTGTCCAGAATAGGAAACAAACTCCTCAGGAAGACTAGAAGTAAGCTTTTTGGAGATAGGCTATATTAACAGAATCTTGCAAGTCTAATTGTATTTTTCCTCCCCTCCCTCTTATACCCCCAGTGAATCAGGGAGGAGCCAGCCTGAACTTCTTCCTAATACCATTTCCTTTCCCAGAGCTCAAGGAATGCTTCTGCTTTTTTTGTTTTTGTAACGGCTTCTGAATATTTCTCTCCATGGTTCTATGTTTTCCTAGAATGGGCCTGACACTGGAACTGAATACAAAGGTGTAATATAACCTATACCCTACCCTTCTCCAACTGGTTGGCAATGATGGGACTTACAGTCCATCATTTCTGGAGGGCATCAATTGGGAGACAGCTAGTCTAGATATGGAACCCAGTCAGTGGTGAAAGAAAGTAATAACATAAATAAAATATGCGCTTGGCTGAATCACATCAAGAAAAAGGAGACCAGGTATTTACACATTTGGTAACCTTAACCCAGGGCTGCAACTAGGGTCTGTGTCACTCAGGGCGAACATGGATTCCACACCCATTTTGGCACACACCCCACAGCACGGTGCCCAGGGCACATGTCCCGGTTGCGGCCCTGCCTTAACCCCCTAATAAGATGAAGCTGGCATGTTGAATATAGCCCAGTTCAGCTGAACACAGCAATCATGGCAATAGGCCAATCTTCCTGATGTGAGGAGAGGAAAGCCCTGCTGTGTGTGGCATGCAGGAAGGATAGCGGAATGTTTATCTCCAGCAGCTCTTTGTGTCTGGCTTGGTCTCAAAGGCCTAACAACAAGGGAGCAGTTTATTTATACCGGGCAATTTGTTCCATGTTATCATACATTGGGAACTATAAGCTCTTTTTAGACAAAGAGACAGCAAGTATGGAATGATTTCTTTGCCAGCATTCATCTACCTATACAGGAGGGATTTGTAATAATGAAAACCTGGATAGGCCAGAAAGAATACTTCCAGAGCACAGCCTTCCTATCTCCCAACTGTTTCCAAATCTGCTTTCAAAAACTCCTAAGACTGAGCTGAGTTGCTTTGATTATGATCAGATCTATTCAGACATCAGGATGTAATGAACACTGGCAAGTTTACATTTTTGCATATCTGCAGAGAACTGTCAACCAATCAGGGCTCCCTTTTCTGGCCAAAAAATGAGTTTGTCCTGTCCACTCCTGTGTGTGTGTTTTTAAATCAGGTTGTTAACTAGGAATCCCAATTAGACATATAGATTAATGCTCCCTGGGGTCAGCACAAATCTTTGGCATAGAATTGAGGAAATGCCAGTTTCTGTGGTTCATAACTAGCTAACAGAGCTACATCATAACTGGCAAGAGTTGATCTAGGAAAGTATGCTATTCATAATTCCACCTCTTCCTCCATTAATGAATTACAGCATTCATTACAGGGTAATCAAACTTTGGAATCCGCTACCATGAGAAGTAGTGCAGGCTACCAGCCGGGCTGGCTTTAAAATAGTTTGGGCCAGTTTGTGGAAATCATAGGGATCAATGACTATTAGCCCTGATGGCGGTGTGACTGCCTCTGAAGGCCATCTGCTGGAAATCTTAGATTCTTACATACATAGCTTCACTCAGTTATTATTGAAATTATATAAAGCCTGTTATTTTGGCACAACAATACTTGGGTAACTCTAGAAGATGCACTAAGTCTCTAGAGGGAAAATGATCTTAGCCATTTTGTTGCCTATTAATCTTTCAAGGCCCAGCTCACAGCAGCAAGATAGGATGAACCAACAAATCTTAGACCCATCTCTCACCATTCCCCCTCTTTGGTGGGTTTCCACAGTTACTACAATTTGGACTAGAAGTCTTTCAGCACAAGAATGGAATATCCCTCCCTTCATTCTGATGCTCTGTAGAATGTTATGTACCATGTATCTGTAGTCTAGTGGCAAATTCTCACTAACAGCCATGGTAGCAGTGGACTGGGGCTGGCGTAGGTCATATTTCTGCTAGTTTTCTTCGCTCCTACCCTGTCATCTCTACCACTCTCCAATGCATTTGTCAGACTACACCATCTGTCTTCTCTGCTAAGGAGAAGAAGAGAAAAGAAGAGGAAGCGAATAAGCAATGTGCTTTCCCCCATACAAAGCTTCTAGGAGAACTAATTTGTTCAGGTTTATGAAATATTTCAAGGTGGGAAAGTGCTCTTGCACTGGTGTCCTCCAATTTCAGCAAAGGAGGACAGAATATCTCATCCAGGGGAAGAGAAAACAACTGGTAGACCTGAAGGCTGTTTTTCCTCTTCCACACAGATATACAAAACATGACATAGTGTGCCCTTTTTCACCTGAGTAAAAAGCCCAGATGTTTGCTCCAAGAAGAATGGCTGAAGTAGGAAAAATCTGAAGTGGTGTGATTGCAAAGGAGAAGAGTGTCTTTCATGCCCTGACTGGAAGAACCTTTCTTAGCAAAATCACAAAAGGCAGGCAGGCAGGCAGGAAGAAAGGAAAGAGTTGAGGAATTGTCAACTCACCATACTTTCACCCTGGGACATCACTAGGTGTGATGACATCATTTGCACACTCCACCAGTGTTATGGACAGGGATGCAGGGGAACAGCTGTAACTGAAAGTCCTTTACAGGGTTGGCACCCCAGTTGTGGAATATCTTCTGCATCTACATTACCTTCTTTGATATCAGCATGGATACATGGGTATTTTTTTCTAAAAATTTAAGAACAGTCTCAAAATTACCTTATACCGCTAAGAATATTTTCCATGCTTAAGATGATCCTTCACTATTCAGTCCCTATAATGACTTCAGGATTTTGTTTTGACGGCTTTGGCTTGTGATATTTTATTACCAAACTCTTCTAAGCCATCCCAAGAACTTTGGTGTTAGGTGACATATATATTCTATTGATTAATAATTGAGTAATGGAACAGGGGAAGGACTTTTCTCTAGCTAAGATGTCAGAGAGCCATTGCTAACCAAAGTAGTATATACTGTGGGAAGTGGCTTGACAAGTTAAACAAAGTGCATGTTTCTATTTCATCCTCCTTTTGTTTATTTAATAAAATGCCATTCTGACTTCCTGGGAGGGAGAAGGACAATGCATGGTATATGGACCAGGGATGTCCATGAAAGTAGGGAGAAGGTAAAAAAAGTTGAGATGGTGGCAGCAACTGCATGATTAAAGTCCAGCCCCTTTTTATGTGCACTGGCAATGCATGTAGAAGGGGTTGGGCTTTGAATACATGGTACTGGCTGCCACCTTAATCCCCCAACATTGCAGATGCCCCTTATATTGACCCATCTGAGTAGTATATGATTATCTGCACCAGTTGAATACACCAGGTTTGCCCAGCTCATGTCCTTCATATCTGTTGGACTTCATCTCCAGCCAGAATTATAGGAGTTCAAATCCAATACAACTGGACGAGTCCAGGGCTTGAGATACGCACACACAGCATGTCCCTCCACAACGGGCTGCCCTTGTTTTCCTGTATAGGCCTGGACTCACTGATGACCTGTTCTTTCTCTAGAAGTGGGGAAATGATCGCAATTTTTTTTGGAGTAACTGTACAACTCCCATGCATGTGTGAGTCCCGCTGGGGCCCCGTGATTTGCTTGTTTGCAATCTCTGGCAAAGGAGGGAAAGCAGCTTGTGCAATATGCAGACTTAAAAGGGTGATATTTTCATCTTGGAAGCAAGGGTTGTTTTTCCCTCCTCATCAGGGAAAGCACAGAGAGGCAGCATTTAATTAATCTGGGGTTAATTAAAACTCTGCAAAAACAATCACCTTCATGAAAGCCAAGGTTTGACACTTAAGGCTACTCAGGACACAACGCAACATGTTGCAGTCTCTAAGGTACTCATAGGCAGCCCTCTGAATAAAGACTCGTGGTGAAACCTCTGCTCTTGGGAACCAATTACCAAGAAATCTGCAAACAGCTAAGATTGCTCTTGAGGAAAGGAAGCCGTTGCCAGCCAGTGTCCAGTGTCCAGTGTCCAGTGTCCAAGGACAGGGCCAGCTCTACTGTTAGGCAGAATGATGTCAATGCCTTGGACAGATGATGAGATGTGGCCTCTTCAAGCCTCTTTCTCATGCACCCTCCAGTTTCTGCTATGTTGGACCTGTCCCAGCCTGCCGTATTGGATTTGAAAGCCACTATCTGCCATCAATGTTAAAGTGAGATTTTACTGTCAGTCTAATCAGCTTGTGTACATTAACTGAGGAGGGGTGCCATGTTTTCCTTCATTTTACATGGCAAACTATCTGGATCTGGATCTGAATAAGCTCTTACTGTTCACCTAAAAGCTGCATGTGAGTGGGGGACTGATTTGATCCTCCATACTGTTCTCTGCTAGGAAACAGAGGGTTAGAACCTCAATAGGATCATATGCATGATCTTCTAAGGCATTTGTTTCCATGTAAATAAACATGAGGCAGTTCCACCAGTTCTATTGGATCCTCACCAGCCGTGAAACAGGTCGTGTCATCTAGTAAGTCCATAGAACAGTCTGGTTATTGTGAGATGTGGTCCCCCAGTTTTGCTCAGGAGCCCCTCAAACCCTGGAATTACTCCTGGGCAGCAGGCATTCCTCTTTCAACCAATGGCTTGTAAAGGGGGAGAGGATTGTCTGATTTTTGGAATACAAAGGAATTCTCCCCCTGCCCCTTCCCATGAATTATTTTCCTGTACTATACTCTCAAACTATTTTCATATCAGCTGAGAAAAAAATGTGCTTGGAAGAAGATGGAAGAAAGTAAGTTGCAGGTGAATTGGGCAGGGGGGCTTTTACTGCTCACTCTTCTTTTAACATGGGACCTTATTTCCCCCACTCTCCCTGTTTTTAATGATTATAGCAGTCCTGCACTGAAACAGGAGATATGGCTAATGTTGTAAGTCGGGATAGGTGAACCGTCAATTTCAATTTCTGTCCATTTTGCAAATACATCAAGTGTGATTTGTTGCTTTGAGTGAAATGTGCCTGTATTACGGGGCACATTTTTCCAAAGATGGAGAGGATTATTGGTTTGTGTATAGGTTCAAAACCACAAAATTAGATTGATTGTATTTGAATGCAAATCTAAAGAAATTTCTCTCTCATCCCATCCCTAGTCATAACTCGTTTGGCCCTTTCCATACCACTGCTTGATCAACCCATTGCAGCAATTCCTTCGACATGCAGCTAAATGAGTGTATTCCCAGATATTCTTTTGAAAGCCAAATATTTCTCACTGCAAAAGACTTTGTAATATTTCCTTTGTCCTAACAGCAGCCAAGCCATCTCTTCCTTTCAGGGCAAAAAAAGATTGTTTTGATGGTATCCCAGTACACTGGCAATATTTTCTCACTTTCTATTGTGTTTTGGGGGGGGAAAAACAGGGGGATTTAACCGATTGCTGTACTTACTGGAGCTGATAACAGTCACAAAAGTGCATCTCTCAAGCTTGATGTATTAAATACTTCAAAAGATATTTGGATGGTATAAAACCTTAGTGCAAGACACTAAAAGATCAGGGCCTCCCTCTTGCTATCCAGAATCTACCCCAAACTTCTGGCTGCAGAAAGCATGCACGATGTTTTTATTCCCACAAGTGTATCTTTGTAAGGTCTGACAGTATAAAAATGTAATTGTTTGTTTGAAGAACATTTTGTTGTTCTTCCATAATACTCAGAATCAATAGCTTCAGGCAGAAGCTTGACTTGCCTGAGGCTAAGGCTGGTCCTGCACTGTAGACAAATATTACTGTGTCAGTTTTTATAGCTCGGTTCCTTTGTTATATGAGGCTGTACAGAGATAATCTAGAATGCACCAAGAACTATGGTTGCTCACACGAAACCCAGTAGCAGTAGCTTTCCCAGTTCAAGAAGAAGAATTAACAGTACATGGCAGGCATATGGGACTGACTTAGTTTTCTTTTGGTTACGTAACAATCAAGGAGAAAAGGAAGGGCAAAGTCTATCAAGAGAGTCACCCAAGGTAGCCAGAAATTTCAAAGGATCCAAGAGAAGAACAAAGACAGGGTTTACAGCCTAAGGTACAGGGTAAGGTATCAAACCATTGGTCATAAAAGCACATGTAGGATTCATCCTCATGTCCTTCTAGTCCAGTGTTTTTCAACCTCAGCAACTTTAAGACGTGTGGACTTCAACTCCCAGAATTCCCCCAGCCAGCATGCTAGCTGGGAGATTTCTGGAAGTTGAAGTCCACACATCTTAAAGTTGCTGAGGTTGAGAAACACTGCTCTAGCCACAGCAGAAACATGTCCTGGAAACCATTTTTAAATGACATATCCTCATGATGCTCAGCGGGGGTCACTTAAAATTGATTTTAGCTGTTCCTTCTTCTCCCAGTGCAATTTTTGCTGTGGGCATGATCTAATATGCCTAATTGACAATCAGTTTATGACACACTCAGGGGCTGGGATGTGCACAACTCCTATTGACACCTCTTCAATCACTGGGCACTGCCTTCTATGGCCAGTTTTGAGTGGGGAACAGAGGGGGAGCAGGAAATGCAGTGAATGTGAAGTTGAAGATAGGGGTGAGCACTGATGGGCAGAAACAAAAACAAAGATGGCAAGGACCTAACAGAAGAAGAAGAGATCAAGAAAAGGTGGCAAGAATATACAGAAGACCTGTATAGGAAGGATAACAATATCGGGGATAGCTTTGACAGTGTGGTCAGTGAGCTAGAGCCAGACATCCTGAAGAGTGAGGTTGAGTGGGCCTTAAGAAGCATTGCTAATAACAAGGCAGCAGAAGATGAACTGTTCAAAATCTTGCGAGATGATGCTG
Organism: Candoia aspera; assembly: GCF_035149785.1. Taxonomy (NCBI): domain Eukaryota; kingdom Metazoa; phylum Chordata; class Lepidosauria; order Squamata; family Candoiidae; genus Candoia; species Candoia aspera. The sequence continues at coordinate 327,474,197 of NC_086153.1, forward strand.
TCAAGGTAATGCATGCTATATGCCAGCAAATTTGGAAAACACAAGAACGGCCATCAGACTGGAAAAAATCAACTTATATCCCCATACCAAAAAAGGGAGACACTAAAGAATGTTCAAACTGTCGAACAGTGGCACTCATTTCACAGGCCAGTAAGGTAATGCTCAAGATCCTGCAAGGTAGACTTCAGCAATTCATGGAGCGAGAATTGCCAGATGCACAAGCTGGGTTTAGAAAAGGCAGAGGAACTAGGGACCAAATTGCCAATATCTGCTGGATAATGGAAAAAGCCAGGGAGTTTCAGAAAAAGATTTATTTCTGTTTTATTGACTATTCTAAAGCCTTTGACTGTGTGGACCATAACAAATTGTGGCAAGTTCTTAGCGGTATGGGGATACCAAGTCATCTTTTATGCCTCCTGAAGAATCTGTATAACGACCAAGTAGCAACAGTAAGAACAGACCATGGAACAACAGACTGATTTAAGATTGGGAAAGGAGTATGGCAGGGCTGTATACTCTCACCCTACCTATTCAACTTGTATGCAGAACACATCATGCGACATGCTGGGCTTGAGGAATCCAAGGCTGGAGTTAAAATCGCTGGAAGAAACATTAACAATCTCAGATATGCAGATGATACCACTTGGATGGCTGAATGCGAAGAGGAACTGAGGAGCCTTATGATGAAGGTGAAAGAAGAAAGTGCAAAAGCTGGCTTGAAGCTAAATCTCCAAAAAACCAAGATTATGGCAACCAGCTTGATTGATAACTGGCAAATAGAGGGAGAAAGTGTAGAAGCAATGAAAGACTTTGTATTTCTATGTGCAAAGATTACTGCGCATACTGCCTGCAGTCAGGAAATCAGAAGACGCTTAATCCTTGGGAGAAGAGCAATGACAAATCTCAGTAAAATAGTTAAGAGCAGAGACATCACACTGACAACAAAGGCCCGCATAGTTAAAGCAATGGTGTTCCCCGTAGTAAGATATGGCTGCGAGAGCTGGACCATAAGGAAAGCTGAGAGAAGGAAGATAGATGCTTTGGTACTGTGGTGTTGGAGGAAAATTCTGAGAGTGCCTTGGACTGCAAGAAGATCCAACCAGTCCATCCTCCAGGAAATAAAGCCAGACTGCTCACTTGAGGGAATGATATTCAAGGCAAAACTGAAATACTTTGGCCACACAATGAGAAGACAGGACACCCTGGAGAAGATGCTGATGCTAGGGAGAGCGGAAGGCAAAAGGAAGAGGGGCTGACCAAGGGCAAGGTGGATGGATGATATTCTAGAGGTGACGGACTCGTCCCTGGGGGAGCTGGGGATGTTGACGACCGACAGGAAGCTCTGGCGTGGGCTGGTCCATGAAGTCACGAAGAGTCGGAAGCGACTAAACGAATAAACAACAACAACAACTGATGGGCAGATGTTCTCTGTGCTCAGCTGTTGGCTTATCCAGGCAGAGCAGTCATTGGATGCAGCAGCATCCAAAAGAGTGGAATAAGGGGAGGGTTCAGACTGATGGAAGTGTTGTGGCATTGCAAGGCAAGCCTTGTCCCTTTATCTATGTCGCTACACCACATGCACCCCCAAAGAGGCAAAGCCTTCATCATTCTGACAAAAGCAGGGAGATCCATTGAACGCTGCTTGGATGAAGGCGCTGTCTGTGAACTGTAGACTCCCCATCATATGGATGAAACCAGGGTAAAAGCATCAGTGATTTGCAGGGCAACCGATATGAAATGCAAATAGGATGCAAAGCACTTTGGGAACTCTTTGCAGATCAAATGTGCTGCGTATAGCACACTTCCTAGTAGCAGCTCCACAGGGTCTCATTAGAAAGAGGACTTTCCTATTAATTGCTTCCAGATGTGACATATCTAAACAATCAGGCAAGATGTGGAGGAAAAACTTGTACTGCAATAAAACAGAAGGCACCTTCAAGGAACTGAATTAACCCGAGGAAACAATCAGTTTTCTCTGTTGCTCAGGAAAGTGCTTAGAATAAAATAAATAAAACTGCCTAAGAAAGGGGCTTTTCTGGCTTTTCTAAGAAGGTGGTTCTAAAATCAGGGGACCTCTCAGAAAAGGCCCTGCTTTGAATAGCCACATAGCCTAATCTTTCTAAGCAGTGGGCCATACAACATGTCTCTGTAAACCAGGGTTTCTCAACCTTGGTAACTTGAAGATGTGTGGTCTTCAACCCCCAGAACTCCCCAGCCAGCCGTTAGAATTTTTTTTATTTCCTTACCAGGTTCGTTTCTGAGCCAGGACCAAAGAAACAGGCAGTTGCATGAAATTAAGCTCTCTATTTTCACCCAAGAGCAAAAGTGAAGACAGCGAGCTGTTAGGTGGTCGATCGTGCAGGACCCACTTCTTCCAGCACATTATATACATTCCATTCAACTCCTCCTTTAGAATACCACCCCTTACTCAGTTACTCATACTCCACCTTAACCTCGTTCCATATTAGGAGCTTCCTTCCTTCACTCCACCTTAACATCATTCCATACAGTATATGAAACTTCCTTCCATCCTTGCTAGGGCTCCCTGACCATTATTAAACAATGCCTTTCCTCTGGAGAAGCTATCCTTGGAATGTACACCTTATCTTGTTTTTGTGGGCACAGCTATCTAGCAAGGCCTGTTAGAAAGGGAGAGTAAGAAAGCCAACACAACTCTTCAAGTTAACATGGTTTCAGAGTCATCATAACAGAGCAAATGTTTCTAATATATGAATGCTAAATATACTGTAAAATATATGAATATGAAATATATTTGTATTTAAGTTCTATATATGTAAAACCTACCACAGCCATGCTGGCTGGGGAATTCTGGGAGTTGAAGTCCACACATCTTCAGGTTTGCTAAGCTCGAGAAACTGTGCTCTAAACAGTAACACTTACTGACAGCATCATACCATGAGAGTTTCAGATTTCATGTCCATAAACCATTTACAGCTTTGTAGGGAAGAAACATCATCTTGTATTCTGCTTGAAAACAGAATTGGGTACAGCTGATCCAAACCTGTCTTACATTGTCCATAAAATGCTTGCCTCTGCTTCTTGTACTACAGTAACTAGTTTTTAAGCCCTTTCAAGATGGACTGGGAGGGCTGCTCTGGATCATTTGATACCCATTCCAGCAGGTTATAATTCCTCAGGAGTTCTTAGGCTGTTGAAAGATTCCAGTCTGAGATTTGATTTGATGACAATTTGATCAAATCTCTCAATCAAAATGAGCTTCCGATCATGATTGTCAATCTGGGTGGAATCATCCAGTTTATCTGACTTGATCTGCAAACAGTTCTTTGTTCAAGCTCATGGACTTTCCTAAAAGTAAGCACCAAATTCAGTCCTGCTGACTGTATGCTTGATAATGTAAAACACATTGAGGTTTATTAAGAGCTCTACAGCTAGTGGAAAAGCAAGCTTTTGATTAAATTGCTAGTGTGAAATGGCAACTCCATAAATAAAGGGGAGAATGATATCCATCCACCAGTGGATTCTTTTCATTCCCTCTGACTTCCTCCATGTTACTCTGTCCCAAACCATTACCAAGTTTGCAAGCCTCATTATCACCTCATTCACTTGCAGAACAAAGGCAGTCCCCAGGGAGTGCAACAAAATAGGACGTGTTATGGCAAGCTCTGCCCCACGATGATGTCACTGCCCAAGCTCCTTCTTGACCTGCATCATTATGATCCTGCTGCGGGGCAAGACTTGCACAGTGACATCACCACCCATGTTCGGACATTGTGAAAGTCCATCTGATTCCTTTTGCTGTGCTGGTAAGAACTAGGCTGACCAGCCCAGCCAGCTTGTTTTCTGCCATAATTGTTAATTCCAGCTAGGAGCCGACTGGTGCTGTTGGCCTGTATTTTTGTTGCAAGAAAAATTAAACAATCTTCTTTTTTGGGGGGGGCACTCCCTGCTTGGATTTTTTATTTTTTCCTGGGAATTACATATGTCAGTTGACTTCACTAGCAGTGGTGTGGAGGAACAGAGAAGAAACTAGAAGGGAATTCAGAGGCAAGTGCAGTGCTGTATGAGGAACGAGCAAGGGAAAATACAAATTTATTTATTTATTTATTTATCTAATTTGTCACTGCCCATCTCCTCTGAACAAAGGGACTCTGGGCGGTTTACCGCATAAAACAATAACTATACAATAAAATTCCAATATAAAATATAAACTAAAACAATTAAAAAAACTACCAAATATAATAAAATCCCGATGGCTATCATCTCATTCAATTCTTGCATAGGAGGGGCACTTCAAGGCACTAGCCAACCCCAAGTATGATTATTCTCCTCCCTGCCCCAAGCCAGAAGGCAGAGCCAGGTCTTCAATTCCCTCTGGAAGGCTAGGAACAAATACTGCTGTAGCATGGGGTGGATGACTGGGACTGTGCAGATGGGTTCCACTTTGTATGCACATTTGTACACATTTCAAGCCAGATTATTCATAGAGGTCATGCTGGCAGAAGCTTGAGTGATTCCTACTTGCCTCTTTTTCTCTGGACACTTTCACAGATGTCCCTGGGAATTTGGGAAGTCAGTGGCAAATGCTGCCTTTTCATAGTACAGAAGGCAGACTTATCTGCGTCAAGCTGAGCACAACTACCACCATACAGGAAAGGACTGGAAATCATTGCCCAGATTAGGGGCTGATTCGGCAGCTTTGGAGGTAACGTGAGCCTCCAATTGGAATGGAGCTCGGCTGTCAAAGCGCAGTGTGCTAATTTCCATTTAACATGCAGAATTGTTCGGATAAACTCTGACCCACTTTCAGCCCATCCATTATTCATTGGGTGCCCTTTGAAACAAACCGCTTTCAACATGATCTGCTGCATCTCTTCCCTGTAAAGGCAGAGCAAAAAATGTCAGAGAAGCCTCCTAGGCAACTCTGCAAGCATGACTGTTGCTTGCTGCATCAGTAGCTCAACAGGGCTTAGCTGGAGGGCGATTGGACAGATGCGGCTGGGGTCCGATGCCACTCTCAGGAGGTTGCAAATGCTTCCATCTTCTGTGGTTTGACCTCATTTCATATACGTTGGCAATACTTCTGTCATCCTTATTTTGCAATCAATTCAGATTCAGAGTAGTTGCAAGGCAACACATATTCTGAGTCTTGACAAGCTGGCCAGGAGGGCAGTCATAGCCATTGGTTAGCTCAGTGTTTCTCAACCTTAGAAATTTAAAGATGTGTGGACTTCAACTCCCAGAATTCCCCCAGCCAGTGACTTAAAATTGCCTATGTTGAGAAACACTGGGTTAACCTAATACGGTAGAGTACATTCAATCACTGAATCCTGCTCATGGAGAAGGAAGGGATTGGATGGACATGATATTGGATCAAAACAGCCAAGCTGTATCTGGAGAAGAGGGTAGAGTTTTGCTCAAAGAAGCTATGTGAGAAAAAAACGGTTTGTCAGAGTGGTGAGAACTTTACCAGAAATGCATTAGTAATTTGCCATCCTTCTTCACTTGGTGTTGGTGGGAGTAGTGCAGAAACGATTAGCAATGATACTGGTCTTCTTGCTTGGAAGCATTTTTTTAGAACAGGGTATTAAAACAAAATAAGAGCAGACCACAACCCTCTTTGGCCTGCCTCCAAAGAACGTGATAATTTTGAATCAGTGTCAGGTTCCCCACCTTGAACTTGCAGCAGCTACCCAGAAACTCAATGGTTGTTAGAGCTAGATAAAACTCTTTATATTGCATGCTAGCATGAAGCCACTCTAAGCAGTTCTCTGTCTTCTGTCAATGTAAGAATGTCTCTCCATATACTGTACCTCCTGCAGGTTAAATCTGGGGCCTCTTTTTTGAGCCATTCCCACAGCAGCTTACCAGCCTTATATCGGTATAGGCTTCTATTCCTGAATCACTGCAAGACAACCTGCCCTCCACTGGAATCTGCATGGATTGCTTTTATGAAGGGTCCAGATGCAAGGATCGGTTCAGCAAATAAAATTTGCTGGGAGAAAAGGTTCTGCCTTTGAAGCTTCCTGGCTTCCTCTCTCTCATCCCAACCTACCTCACAGGGTTCCTGGTGTGTGTGTGTTGGGTGGGGGGGATGCTGCATACTAAATCTCCTGGGCATCCTGGACAGCTTGCAATGAGTCAGGCTTGCATACACCCCAACTGAACAGGACAAGCTGATCAAAGGACAGAAGCTTTGCTCTCCTTTAAAGAGCTGAGAATGTGAACCATTACCATGATCACAAACCACTCTGCAATGGGGTGGCATCACTGGGGTTTTTGCTGGCTTCTTCCACAGTTGAGCAAACAGAAAGAAACAGATCAGTGGGTGCACAATGGCATGGAAGCCAGCTCTACCTGCCAATGTTTGAAAAATCCAACAGTGGGAGATGTCAGTTTGTTTTTCTTTTCCTCCTAGTTTCAAATTCCCGTGCTCTTTCTATGCTGCTTGAGCAGCGATGAAAAGAAACAAGAAAACAGGAGAGACATTTTAATCATTATATATATTCAGATTGCACGACTAAGGGCATTTACAGGCAAAACCTTTAAGAGGAATCTTCCTGCCATACTGTAAGCTGGAAAAGTAAATGAATTTATTACTAAATATAAAAACCATTCATTTGCTGCAAATCCTGGAGGCCAGGAGACAGACAGACAGACAGAGATATCTTCCCCACCTGCTGAGTCCTGCTGTGCTGCCTCATCATGGCAGGGGGGTATTCCTAGGAGGATGAGTGAAGAACAGTGGAAGTGTATGCCAAGCGTATATAATCCCAGTGGGGTCACCCAAGACATGAAGGCCATCCCAGCTGCCCAGCTAAAGCAAGCAGGGACCTACTGTATATTGGGTTGCAGCGATATAGGAAGATGTTGGAGGTGGATGATCAAAAGACAGAAAAATACATTCTAATAGTCAGCCCATTGGTTCATCTAGACCAGCATTGTTGACACAAAATGATCAGATCTTTAAGGTTTCTGGGGAAAATAAATTGGGGGTGGGGTGGGGTGGGGTGGGGAAGGAAAAGCTCCAGATGTTTCTTTTACCAAGCTGCTAGGATATCCTGTTTCCACATACTTCCTTCCAAATGACACCAAGATCTTTATCTATAAGCCCAATATTAATATATTTAGCAGATCTTAATATCTGCTAAAGAATGTCCATGTTTTCATCTTTGGTTTTCTAAGATGTATTTCTGCAGGGAGTATTTCCTCAGCCCTTTCCTCCTCACCCCTTTCCTTCTCTCTGTTTCTTCATGCTTCCACAGGTCGGTATGATATATTTCCACCTGGAATGGAGTAAATGCACTCATTTTTCATTCTATTCTACTTCCCTTCTTTCTCCATTGAAGGCCATTTCACTGAAAGAGTTCATACTGGTTCCATCCTAAACCTGTCAGTGAGCAGATAAGAAAACGTGAACCTGGGAAACATTCTACACAGCTGGTTTCCTGTTTGGACTAGGCTTTTGGCACCACTCTCTGCGTAGAGGTGGGTTATGTAGAGCTTTGGAAAGGATTCAGAAACAGTGGTTCACCGCATGTGTAGATGCAAATGTAGCAGTTGCCTTTGATTCTTTACAGTAGCCATGTCTTTTCTGGGGATCATAGGAAAAGACATAACTGCTTTGAAGAATGGTAGTCTGGACCACTTTTGAAAAATGAATGAGCATGATGGATTTCATGTTTAAATAAATTTTTAATCTCAGATGCATCACTTAAAGATACTGATTATTGATTATAAATCCTGTTTCAAAAGGAAATAAAATGCATGGAAATAATGTGGTAGTCAATGCATATCTCCCTGGCTACCCTGCTTATTTGCCTGCTTATTATTTTTATAATATTACTTTGCTTATGGTAATATGATAGTGTTTACAGATTTTTAAAAATTAACTCTGTATCTGCCACTCTTTTCTTCTCTCCCTCCTCCTAAATCTACTGAAGAACCGAAACCTATATTCTTGAAACTTTTTCTCTGTAGCTATCTTAAAAAAATTTGTAACCTAGATTAACTGGAAGCAACTAGATTATTTTTTTTAAACAAACAGAACCTTAAAGCAATGTTTGAAAAAAGGCTTTGCTTTGAATCTTCCCCAGGAAAATCAATATGGGTAGGATTATTATCTACATCTTGAGCTGTTAAAGAGAGACAGGGTTTTTCTCTGGAAAATGTTGGGAAAATGTGCAGGCAGCCATTTTCTGTCCAGTGGAATAAGGGAGGATCGGGTGGCGTTGGATTGGAATAGAGCTTCTCTAGTTTCTATGGTAACCAATCTAAATGACTGCATCATTGCAAAAATGGATGTTCAAATTCAGAAAGATAAATGCAAACATTAAAGAAACTATACAGACATTCTCTCTCTTCCCCATAAGTGCATTTTAAAAGAAGTTAGGAAATAGAAGCATACAGTATAAAAATGAAGAAGCAGGATGCCTGATGAGTAAACTAACCTGTATTATTGGAGATACCAGGGGCAACTGCATGGGGGGATGTCAAAAGTCAAGTTGGTGGTCCCAGTGCACATGCTATGTATGTAAAAAAGGGCCAGAGTTTTAATCCTATGGTTGTCATCTTTACTCTTTTGACATTCCCCCACCAAGTGATACCAAAAATCAGAATTATTGGAATAACATATATTCTCTGCCTTGCTAAAACACAGGCTTTGTTTAATATTCCAAGCAGGGATGGGGGGAAAGTTCATTTCTTTTGCATTTTCAAACCAAAATAAGATGTGAAACCTAGTTTTCATTTGAAATTCACAGCTCTCTAAATTTTGCAATGCTATTAGACACTGATTTCTAAAAAATTGATTAGGGAAATATCTGTACAATAATGCATTTATTCATGAAAATAATCATGCATTACATGAGGGAAAGTTACAGGCAAAAATTGTATATTGTCCATCTCTGGAAGAAAAGTTCATGAAAACGCATACATATTTTACAACTAACTTTTTAAAAAATCAGATTTCACAAATCAAAACCAGCTAGATTTACCAAAGTGGGAAACTGTGGAAAACAAAAACGGACAAATTTGCAGGAGTAGGAAACTGAATGAAACCAGAATTGGCAGATTTGCCTATCCCTGGTTCTAAGTGCTTTCCTGGAATAAATCTGTTTTTCTTCTTAGTGCTGTGGTAATATGCTCAGATCCATCTCATTCTTGCTACCACTTGCCTTAATTGTAAGTGGTTTTAATGTTTTATAAGAGGCTTTTCAGCCATCCAGAAAGTTTATTAATTTTTCCAAAATCTAAGGCTCTTTGTTCAAAGCCTCAGACTGATTTCTTTCTTGATCTCCCTATTTATTGTAATTGACTTCCTTTCTCATTTGACCTCTTCTTTCTTCTTGCCACCCACCCACATCCCAGGCTGTTCCTCTCACCTTACACACTCTACTTTACATTCTAGGAGTGCTATTCCAGTCTCCACTGTGTGTGTCCCCTTGAGCTGTTAATTTGCAACATCCCTGTCTGAAAATTTTCTAACTGTATTAGAAAGAAACTCATCTAATCCTGTCCTGCAATTCTCCCTTTCCTTTCCTGTTACAAAACTTCTTCAGTGTTTTCTACCTTCTCAGGACCATTACTTATATTACAGTTACATGTATGGATACTCAAATCCAAGATTTAAATCAGGAAAGGGAACATATTCAGCCTTCAGGCCACAAACAGGCTATATATCAGAAATGGAAACTGGCATCCCATCAAAGGACCCTTACAGCATTTTTGGAATAAACTGGATTCAAAGAATTGACCTGTTTGAGGGGTTAAGAGTGGGCAATTTTAGCCTTTGCTTGGATGTTGAAGGCCCAATCACCTTAGCTGGGAAAAATGGTTCTTCTCCCACCCATCGAACAATATTGTAGATGGGGACGTAATCATTAGCAGATGAGTTAGTCCCCTTGGATCTTAGATATCTCCAGATTACTCATGGAATGTTAGTAATCCCAGATGTTACATCAGTTTCTGCCTGGCTTCAGCTGGCTTAGGAATGCTCAGGTGGCTGCTAACTGTGGCAGATTTCAGAAACATTGTTCTGGCCCTGAGAGGTTGGGGCAATTGTCTGCCTCCCTAGTTCTCCAACCATCAAAATATCTATTGGTAGGATGCCTACTAGAAGATGTTCCTATGGATTCAGAGGTGGATCATATTCCACTCTGTATCTTTCTGGAACATGTTCACAACATGTCTGTTTTGTGAGCAAAGCTCAAATTGTGAGGAATGAATGTTGACCACCAGGGCACAGACAAATGTTTTTGAGCAAGCTTTTGTTCCAAGAGAATGAGAAAATACCTTTTAGAAAGGGAAGTGGGGGAAAGGAACATGGCACTTAAAAGTCGAAGTCCCTTGGTGAGAATATCACAGGGTTGAGAAGTACCTTGAAACTGGAGTAGACTTTTGCCTCTTTCAGAATGGCTCTGTATCAAGTTATTATTTTTTCTTCCAAAGAACATTCAAAAGAAAAGATTAAATTGCTGTACATTCTCTTTTCAAAAACACTGCCCATTGTAAAAGTAGCATTGTCTTCCCACCCACTCCTTCAAATTAAGAATAGTCTGTATTAATGTGACTTCTGCATAACTATATCATTGATATGTATATACTTATCTTTAATTGGTGCCAAAGTATAAATTGTACAGGGCACAGCATTGAACAAAGTGATCCAACTTTAGCTGAAACTTTTGTTTTACTGCTTCCTTTCTTACTGCATTGTTCCTTAGTAAGAAAATTTGGCTAGTACTGTGCTTCACTGATAGTCACCACTAACAGCTGCCTCCATATCTCCCAGTTGCTTTCCAGATGGAATCCACAGAAAAAAGGAACATTTCCCAGAGGATAGTGCTATGGGCCCTATAGCTAAGTTCCAGTAGTAACACTATTTTTTAAAAAAAAATCATTTTCAAAGTCCTTTTGCATATCAGTTTAAGTCTGTTCATTTTATTTTTATCTTTGCAAAGCAGATTTCTTCTCTGACAGATTTATGTCTGAGATTTTAATAAAATACTTGAACATAAATTAACTGAGAATTTTAGGGGCAAAGAGGGGATTTACTTACTTTTCAAGGTGATTGGGACTATTGGATTTTTTTTCCCTCCTCCCTCCTTAGCAAAGTCAGCCGACACAGTCACAGCAATGGGGCCTTTCCACAAAGACTACACCCACTTCACAATGCTTTCTGGAGTACCCTGTGAGCACATCGTATTTCTTTTCCTAGGGAAGGATTAATGCTAGCCAAGCTTCGTTCCTCCTAGTATTTATCCCACCATGAGTCCACTGGAAATCATCATCATCATCATAATTTGCTCCTGCCAAATCCATGGTAATTTTTAAAACTCCGTTACAGAGACAGCCAGTCCAGTGTAAAGGTTAAGATTTCAGATGAGGACTGGGGAGACCCAGATTCAGGTTCCCCTTCAGCCAATGAAACTGATTGGATGACTTTGGACCAGTCCCTCTCTCTCAGTTCAACTCAAAAATTGTTGTTATGCAAAGACTGAATGAACACCACTTTAAACTCCTGGAAGCAGGGTGGGATACAAATCTATTAAGTCTATAATATACACACAGAAGCTGACACTGTAGACTGGCCATATCAAGGCACTTGGCCACTTTGAAGGTACAGTGTTCTAATCAGTGGACCTCTCTTTCCTGTTATCTTTCTAGGGAAACGAAAGGTGAAAACTAAGAGGGCCAAAATAAAATTAATGTTTCAAGGGATCTATAAGGCTCAGTCATCTGTATTTGGATTGTGTACCAGGACTGGCTTGGATAGATGATAATGTTCAGAGATGGTTGTTTCATATAATTTCAAATAGCCACACAACCTTGTTGGCTGAGTCTATTTGCACAGTCAGCCTCTGGCAATCGAGTGTAAAGACAATGAAGTGTTAGGAAATCAAATGAAGAGCAAGCTATGTGAATTAGCTCTGGATTGCATAGTACCTAAATCATAAAATCTGTCATAGCTACAATGTAGTTCAGTCTTCCTAAATCTGTTATTCTCCAGATGTGTTGGTCTCCTGAAAATTGACTGGTGGTGGATGTGGTCACAAGACTTGCAGTCCAACATGCCTGAAGGGCATCAAGTTGGGGAGGGCTGAATTAAGTGACTCGCCTTGCTATGTAAAGATCAAATTGTTTCCAACTCATCTGTCTCCCATCTACATCTCTGGGAAAGTTAGAAACTGAAAGTGATTATTTTCAAAGTATGATTCTCACTAAGTTCTATATAGCAAGTTTTATTGAGATCAAAGGGATAGAGTTATAAGAATCCCAACAGCTGAACTACTGTATGTCCAATTTTTGAAAATATTTGAACCAATATATCCCTAAGTACAACAGAGCATAGATTTTTCTTATTCTTTCTAAAGTCTTCCTGTGATGCACTGAGCAGGTAGACCTTTCACTGATAACAGAGAAGCTTGTAGCTCCCTGGTTTCATAATGGTCTCCTGACTGTTCATCAGTATAGGAACTCACTATTATACAAGCAGGTTATAAAAACTATCCTTTTAGTTTGTAGTCCTCTGTATTATTCAGTGATGTCTTGCTTCTGTATTGGGAACCAATTAGAATTATGGATTGAAAGAGGCAATCTGAAATAAAATACAAGTATTGGATGCAGAGATTCTAGATCTCTGCAGTTGAGTAAGTTGCAGTTGTCCATTGTTAGAGCCAAAATTTATCCCCTGGGTCCCCTGCCTGTGCCTTTAATCAGAAAGATTAATCAAAGACCTCAGGGATACACGTGGTCTCCCGAAGCCCCAGGCATTGCTCCTGGAGACTTTCCAAAGGTTGCCACAGAGTTCTAATTTCTAAGGAAATGGAAGGAGGGGGAAAAAAAAAACTAAATTCACGAGGAATAATCATATAAATTCTGCTTTATTTGATTTAAATGGAAATAAATCAAATATAATATGTTCAAAGGCTGTTTGGGGGGAGTGCAGCCCTTAGCAACTATTCAAATGCCAACTATTCAAGACAGCTGTTAAATCACCCAAATTGTATACACTTGCAATAACTAATGCAGAATAGGTGAAGCAATAGTTTGATCAAGACAAGACAACTTTTGAGGTACCTATTGTTCAGAGTGCTGGAAAGCGTTTGTCCTGAGAGATCAGAAAAAAACACCAGGCATTTCTATAAAAATAAGTGCATGTATCAAAACATAAAACATAAACAGTTTCCATATCCAGAGCCCTGGATAGGCACAAAAGCTTTTTACATAGACATATTTTACAAGCTCATACACTCACATGCACAGAGCTAGAAGAGGCTGCTGGAACGAGAGGCTGCAAAAACAAAACTGAAACCTTCTGGTGGCAAGTTCCTCCAGGTAATCAGCAGTTTTTTCTTATATGGTCATCCTTTTCACACCCCAACCTGAGGACAATTAAGTCTGACCTTCTCACCCTGCCAAAGTGATTTGTTACCATAGTAACTTCTCTACAGCTAAAATTTCTGGCAGAAAACACCATTTACCAACACCTATAACTTAGGCTCACTCAACTCCTAGTGAGTATGTGGCCATGTTGTTTTTCATGAGTATGACAGTTGTTTTCTATGTCTTCTTCTTTTGATACTCTAGGCCAACCTTCAGTTCTGAATGTTTGGCTGTCTTCCATCCAGTACTAACCTACTGTTTCTTCCACCTGAAATTAGGTTAGCTCCATCCTTGTTAATGTTCAGGAAGTCCCTCAAGACCTGGTTATGACACCAGGCTTGCGGGTCCCAGATTCACTTGTTGAGATGGATGGCTATAGAAAACAAACAAACAAACAAACAAATTTTCAGCTGGCTCCCCTATTATGGGTGATATGTGATTGCTATACTTCTCTCTCCATTTATTTTTAAAAAATTTAATATGATTGTCTATATTTTTATAATGATTGTTTTAATAACAATTGTTTTTATACTGTGGTTTTACTTGATTGTTGTATGCTGCCCAGATCCTTGGGAGAAGAGCAATGACAAATCTCAGTAAAATAGTTAAGAGCAGAGACATCACACTGACAGCAAAGGTCCGCATAGTTAAAGCCATGGTGTTCCTGGTACTAACATATGGCTGCGAGAGCTGGACCATAAGGAAGGCTGAGAGAAGGAAGATAGATGCTTTGGAACTGTGGTGTTGGAGGAAAATTCTGAGAGTGCCTTGGACTGCAAGAAGATCAAACCAGTCCATCCTCCAGGAAATAAAGCCAGACTGCTCACTTGAGGGAATGATATTAAGAGCAAAACTGAAGTCCTTTGGCCACATAATGAGAAGACAGGACACCCTGGAGAAGATGCTGATGCTAGGGAGAGTGGAGGGCAAAAGGAAGAGAGGCCGACCAAGGGCAAGGTGGATGGATGATATTCTAGAGGTGATGGATTTGTCCCTGGGGGAGCTGGGGGTGTTGACGACTGACAGGAAGCTCTGGCGTGGGCTGATCCATGAAATCATGAAGAGTCGGAAGCGACTGAACGAATAAACAACAACAACAACATGCTGCCCAGAGTCACTTCTGGTGAGATGGGCAGCTACATAAATTTGATATATCAAGAAATAAAATAAAAACCAATCAGCTAAGGTTGGCTGGATGCTGCCACCAGCTGTCACAAGAAATGTATATAGAAGAGTACAGCTTAAAAAAAAAAAAGACTCTGGAAATTTCTCTCCTGGTCCTTTTGCTTTCCCAATCAGCACAGTCATTCATGGGACAGCCCAGATCAGTTGGACTACAATTCCCATCTTCTCCTACCAGCATAGCCAATGGAGATAATGAGAACCATTACCTGACACAGTTAGAAGGTGTGATGTTTCAGGAATTGAGCTTGGACTGGATCTCCAGGGCTCCAGATAAAGCATGACATGTTGGCAATCATGCTGTTAGCCAAGATAAAAGAAACCCAACCCATCCTGTTTAGAGGAACTCATTTTTATGCCTTGCATATCCCTTCTAACCTTGCTTTCCAAAATCAAGGTTGATGCGTCCCATGCCAAATTAAATCAAAGAAGTATGCAATAATGAAAAGGGTAGCATTCCATGAAAATTACCACTTTCAGTTAAAGGAGCGATGGTTTGTTAAATATGCAGAAATTACAATGTCAACATAACTTTGCCAATGAGTTTCCCTTCCCCTTCCCTTTCTTCTCCTGAGTGCCTCAAAATTGCCTTGGAAGGAAAGTACAGTTTGGAGGGGTTTCCTTCACAGTGTGTTACCTCCTCTCATATTCTGCTGGATGAAATTAACCCTGTTAAGTACTAAGTTGGACAAAGCATGGCTTCTGAGATAATGGAATAGCAAGAATATAAGTCCATTCCAGAATATAAGAATATAAGTACATTTTTGGAGTAGGTTTGAATAAACTTGTTTCCTTAATCCCTTTTTCCCCCCGCAGTTCTAGCCATGAAAAAAAAAAAGCTGATTAGTTGAAAGGCTGTAAATGGGAGAGGCCTGATGGGAAATAAGGTTTATTTCATGGAAATAAGGAAACTTTGGTTTAGAAATAAATGTTGGAACTCAAAAATACTCACCAAACTTGGTCTGAAGCACAAGTGGGCCTCATTTTGAGCTGTGTGTACCTGCCAGCCCTATGTTTGTTTTACCCTAGAAAGATGGATAGCACAAACATCATTGATTTTTTTAAAAGAAAAATCTTAAAATGGGTGTATTAGGCTTCCATTGCTGTTAGCCCAGCTAGTTTGCTTAATCCTCTTCAATGGATAAAACATTTCAAGGCCCTCCCTTTGGTATTACCACTACATCACCAATGGCCTCTGTGGCCTTGGAGGAAAGCTAGAGCATAAAAATGGCAACATCTGCTCACAAAAAGGTTCCATTCCTTCTTCTGGAGAAGTGTTTCTCAATCTCAGCAACTTTTAGATGTGGGAACTTCAATTCCCAGAACTTCCTAGCCAGCATGCTCACTGGGGAATTCTGGGAGTTGAAGTCCCCACATCTTAAAGTTGCCAAGGTTGAGAAACACTGTTTTAGATCTAGGTATAAACTGAAGTCTAAAATATAATATTCAGCTAGGATGAATTTTTACTTCCTGTAAAGTTCAGTTTGGGGAACTGAATTTGGAACATAAATAAAGCCTTGCTGGATCTCAGTCTAGTTATCTATACAGCCATCTAGGCCCACCAAGCCTATCAATTCCCAGAGATGTCCTCCCACAGTGAAGGGAGAATCTGCCAAGTTTGGTTTCTCTGATACTGCCCCCCCACCCCCTGCTTGATTTTGGTTTCTCTTCTTCTTGAAAAGTTTGTACTAAAACATCTATGATTTTTGTGCCTTTTAAAATCTAAGATACTTATTTCAGTTATAGCTTTTGCAAGCATGTTTTCCTAAAGCAATGCATTCTGAAGAGTACCATTTGGTCATACACGTGCTGTTCCTTTTTGGGGTAAGTAATATAATGCAAAGGAATAGTGAGCCAAAGAAGTTAAGGCAGGAGGGAAGAAAAAAGGAAAGGAGAGTTAGGTAATTCTTTTTTATACCAACACCATTCACTATATCTGTCATGAGTACTGATGGTGAGCAGGAGGGGGCCCCTATCCAGGGGGGAAAACGCATGCGTAGTACTGAAGAATTAAGCAGCCATTCAAAGAGACACAGATCAGACCCGCCTTAACTTTTGGGGTTTATCTGTCTGGGTTTTTCCCACGC
Organism: Candoia aspera; assembly: GCF_035149785.1. Lineage (NCBI taxonomy): Eukaryota > Metazoa > Chordata > Lepidosauria > Squamata > Candoiidae > Candoia > Candoia aspera. Next base: position 327,490,828 of record NC_086153.1, read on the forward strand.
TTCTTCAGTTTGTTAGCATTTTCTGTCTAATGTAGCAGCAATAAAACACTAGAGACCTACTCCTTGTCTCAGCGTGGTTCCTGGCTGTTAGGACAATGTCTCTCCATTGCTTTGTATCCTTGCAAACCATCCTAGATTCCATTATGTCTGAATACCATTTCATATATTGTCTTTTGTCTTTCAAAAGACAAGTTCTCTTTATTGCTCCATCCAACCACAACTTTAGTCTTCTCCTTCCTCTCAATAAGTGCATTATCCTTCATGCATTTGTTTTGCAATTTTACCTTTATTCATTTTTCTATATGACCAAACCACCTCAATATTCTTCTTTCATACTGATTGCTCATTTTCAGTCTACTTTCTTTGATAATCAATTCATTCCTATCTCTTCCTGTTTTACCACACATACAATTTCCACTGCATTCAACTTCCTGTTAGGTTTCTCTTGACATATCCAACTTTCACTTCCATAAAATGAAAGTCTAAGTTGGTATATTGTTTTCTGAAATTCTTGTGTTACCGGCTAATTTAGAATTTGAAGGATGGATACCGAAGCAGGAGAACATTAAAAGAGGTGCCAGGACTGAAACAAACACCCTCATGTTTATTTAAATTGTCCTCATTAATTACATGCAGCACCAGGGGCACCTCCTCCATCTGCCACGATGAACCCAAGTGGCAGGGATGGTCTCCGGAATTCAGCTCACAAAGGGGTTGCTCTCGTTGGGCAAGTTTTATAGCCCTGCAACCTCTCTTTCCCCCTCCACCCATAGAGTTGCTTAGTTTAGCAACAGCAAAGGAGGGTTACATATTAATGAAGATTAAGTGTCCTGTAGGCATTGGGTGCCTGCTAAGACAAAAGAGGGAAATAAGTATCTGATTGGGGTTAGGGCTGGAGGTTTGTTATCTCACAACTTGACCGAGTAAATGGGAAGAGCTCATTTGTCTGAGCAGCCTCTCTGCCAGGTGTTAATTAAAAAATGTGGGTGAATCACAGGATGTACATCCTCATATACTGCCATGTTAGATTAGATGTTTAAATTTTTTTATCCCACCTTTATTATTTTTTTATAAGTAACTCAAGGTGGCGAAAATGTTCATTCCTTGGAACAGGTCATTCGTAACTTTCTACCAGCATTTGCAGTAAGTTCACCAGTCATTTCATTTCCCCACACTCTGGCCCTGCTTCCTACTCTAGGGTAGTGGCTTGGTGGTTTCCATGGCTAGCACATCTTCCAAGGGGACACCTCACCTTGTCTTGACTCCACTAACCAGTGTGTGAGAAAAGTGGGGCTCCCACACCCTTCTGCTTTTCTGGCAAGTAAATAGATAAACATGAAATAATGACATTATTGTTATATTGCTGTCTCCTGGCCATACAGCATTTAGGGAGGAAAGTGGAGGATTCAGCTCTTCATTGTGAATATGCAAGGCTGCAGGATCTAGAGCTGCCCAATTTACAATATACAGCAGCTGACAAATGGATTAAATTAAACAAATCCCCAAAGACCACAAGATGGCACTGATTTGCTACCATTCCACCAGGTTCTGAGTTTTACTGGAGTCAAATAATTTCTCAGGGAAATATATATAAAATCTGAAGAGATTTTAATGAAAGGAAATATCCTCATGCACAACCTGGTATATGCATAAAAGACTGAAGTATATACAATCACTGAGCTTGTGCAGAGGTATAAAGGAAAGAAGTGCACACAGTCGAAAGAAATTAAAATCAAAACATAGCTTCTGTCTATAACACTTATCTATTTCTTAAAGGGAATCTGAATCCCAAAGCAAAGTCCCCTTACTTCCCTGGAACTTCCTTGGCATCTAGGGATAATTCCAGCAATTTATTGGAGGTGTTGGGACATGGTACAGCAGGCACATTAACTTTCTTCTCCATTTCCCCAAAGTTCTGCCTTTGCCTTTTAAAAGGATGGGCCCTTTTCTCTATCTAGGAGGGGAAGGGAATCACCTGGATGTGTGTACTAAAGCCCATGCCAGAGAGAAAATGTATATTCAAATTAAATGCTGTACAGCTTTTAGACTGGCAAGGAAGCTGAAATATTGTGAATGCTGTCTAGCAATTAACAACAATTCCATATTCTGTAAAGAGAAACAACTCTGGTTTCTGATACCTTAATTTTCAGATACATATTCCTTGTTCCATCATACAACCTATTTAACATGAGAGCCAGTTTGGTCTACTGGTTAAGGTGCTGGGCTAGAAACCAGGTGTGTGTGAGTTCTAGTCCTGCCTTAGGCATGAAAGCCGATTGGGTGACCTTGGGCCAGTCACTCCCTCTCAGCCCAACTCACCTCACAGGGTGGTTGTTGTGGGGAAAATAGGAGGAGGAAGGAGTATGTCCTGACTCCCAGGAAACACTCTGAGACAGGGAACTGGTCTCTAATGTTTATTGCTAATACATAACAGTAATCCTAACAAACTGAAGAAACGTGGGAAAAACCCAGCCATATAAACCCCAAAGGTTAAGGCGGTCCCAATCTGTGTCTCTTTGAATGGCTGCCCAATTCCTCAGTGCTACGCATGCGCTTAACAGTCTGGATGGGAGCCCCCTGCTCGCCATCCTTGCTCATGACTCCTTGCTAGAGTATTAGGTATGTTCGCTGCCTTGAATTATTTATAAAAATAATAAAGGCAGGGTAAAAATTAAATAAATAAACAAATGTACAGTAAATCATTCATTTCCTCAGCCAACATGGCATCATTTGCATGCAAAACTACATTTACATTCATGTCTTCAACCAAGACATCTCTAATACCATCATAAGCATCCTTATACATTTATCGATACATGCATTAAATAGCCAAATGGACATTATGTATCCTTGTCATTGACTGATTATGTGCCATCAAGTGGTTTTTGACTCCGAGCGACCACATAGATAGATTTTCTTCGTGACAATCTATCCCTAACCTGTTCTTTCAATCTCATCAACTCAGAGGTATACATGGCATGATGGCACACACTTGGAAAAATAGCAGCACTAGACCAATTCCCATAAAAATGCCTTCACCGAATGAATTTCATTCAATGAGTCTCCCCATCCCACTTCTGTATTGGACCGCATCTTCTAGAATTCCTAGTGGGGAAGTTTCAGTCCAACACATCTGGAGGGGACTAAGCTGGAAAAGGCTGAACTAGTACAACATGGTATTCTGCACTAGGAATCCCAGAAACAGCAGAACACATAACCAGCACCTGTTGCCATGTACAGTTTTATCTGCCATGCATACGTTTCTGATTTAGACTTTGCAACAGTTCCCTGTTGTGTATACACCCAATGATTTGTGGTTTGCTCCAACTATAGATATTAAATCATGATCTAATCATTGCAATCACCAATCACTGCAAAAATAAAGCACAGATTCCAAATATGAACATGATAAAAATCCATCAGGGAGTTAATATTAAATTCACAGTAGTTATTACTTTCTATCGCTCCCTCCTGAAATAGGCAAGAAATAATGCTCTCAGGACTTCCTACCAAATGAGCTCCACAAAAGGGGTCTGGAGGCTGCATGTAGTCCGTGAGCTGCAGTGTATCGATGTTGTTTTAGCCCAGTCTTTAAATGAAAATGTAATATGGAACAAGATCACTGTGATCTTTAACACAATCGAGGTGCAGGGCTAATTTAAGGAAACTCTCTTTGTTGACACTTCTACTTGGAGCCCTCCACAAGATTTGAGACTACAGCTCCTAAAATTCCCTTCAGGGATTTTGGGAGCTATCATTCCCATATACCAGCCTAAAATTTTTTTTTTTTTTAAATTGTATGGCATAGCAGTTCGGTGTTCATGCTGCTTTTCTTGCTGGGAAATCCTTGTGAGGTCCAGCAGCCAGATGTGTAGACTATTTAGCTGCGACAAGTCATGTTGCCCGGGGTGCACCACGAGGGGGCTAGTCTACATTGCACCGAGTTGGACTGAGAGAGAGGGACTGGCCCAAGGTCCCCCAGCCGGCTCTCATGCCTGAGGTGGGACTAGAACTCACAGACTCCTGGTTTCTAGCCCAGCACCTTAACCACTAGACCAAACTGGCTCTCCAGCCTAAAGGTGATTGGGAAGTATGAAAACAGGATTTAGGTGCTGCACAAACTGCAAGTGAATTTCATGTGGAATTTTCTTCTTGAAAGGAGGACAATATCACAGTCAGAAATGGTAGACCTGAAGCTGGAGCATGCCGGACTGCAGTGCTTGCTTCTCTTAGCATCTCTCTCATTTTTCCTGCAGCCTCCTCCCCCATAACCACTTTTCTTCCAGGAGTCATTTAAAAACTCAGCACATCACGACAGTCATAACAAATATACTTATGTCCATTAACAATTGCCTAGAGCATAGCAGAGGAATAGTGCAGATCTATCAATTACCCCGGTGGAAAGCAAACCTGCTTTCTGTGATAACAGCCTTCTCCTTTAGTCTGTCACCAGGGACAGGAAAAACATCTCTTCTCCTGAAAAGGTTTAATCTGCTTTCCCCCACTGGTGGCAAGCTGCCTGCAGGCCTCCAGGGATGCTGCTGCTGCTATTGTGAGAGCTGTTGCAGAGAGCTTGCTGGAGGTGGAAGAAAAGGGTTTTTTGACAGGTGTTGGCTTCTTTGTGCATCCACTACTGATGTGGCCCTCATTGTCAACACAATTTGGGGATTTGTGTCCACATATCTGGTGTTCTCCACAAACCCTGTTGAAGTGATCCAGATGGGTGTATAACTGAAAATGTGAGGCAAAGTGAGCAGTGACTTCCCTCTCTAGATCATGCTGGTGATGTCACCGAAGACCTGGTCTCCATTGGTACAGCATGATTGTCTGCCGCAGAGATAATCCACTCTCTGCAGAGGACAATCCACTATCAGAGTTCCAGCTCACGTACAGCTTTGCAGGTTTGCAAAGGCTTCCCAATGCAGATAACTGTGCTGTACCTGTGGAGGCCACCTCTTCAGAGGTACCTCCAGCATGAACTGAAGAGACAAGGGACTGTTGACAGCTTCTCACGGGTACCATTTTATGTACCCATAGATCATCTGAAGAGGGCTTAGCCTTTCACACAAAGTTAGATGTTTTTTCACCATACCCACTTTCTGGATTGTAGCACAGTATGCCCTTCAAGAGCCAAGTGCAGCCCTCAACCTGAACCAAAGAAAAAAGAGAAGGAAATAATATATGCATTTCTATATTTTAAAATATTGCAACATATACTTTACAAGTGGAACACACCTAATGCCAAAAATCTATGGGGTGAACTCTGGGTTAAATGATCAGGGAGCCCAGCAATGACTAGCATGTCAAATGACCCTGACCAATTGGATTGTTCAGCAATGTATGGCAATAGCCCTAATCCACTAAGGACTAGAGAAGCTCCCTGTTCAGGATGAAAACCTTGGTGATTGTCAAAATATCTAGACCCCCCCCCCAATACATTCACATCTTATGAGGACCTCTGGTCATCATTGCTCCCTTTTAAAAAATAAAAGTGCCTCTGTTCATTCCCAATTTCTCTGTTATCCTATAATCATAATTTGATTTCTTATGTGGGACAGATCAGTCATCCCAGACATGTTTACTGAGCTGAAGTCATCAGGATTACACATTTACTTGGCATTATCTGCACAGCAAGAGATGTGGAATAAAGATGGAAGTGTTGAGTCTTCTCAACTGTGCCAAATATGGAGAACGAAAGCAGGATGGCCAGTCATTGGCTGCATTCAGGCAATATGCCAAACATAACACACTAACCCACAAAACAAAACAAGATTCAAAATAACCAGGCTTTGTAGCTACTATGTATAATTATCATGGTTGGGCTTGTTATAATATGAATACAACCATTCAATATGACACAATTGAACATATTTTTTTCCTATATGGTTTCTGCTTTTATTACTACTCTTACCACGATTATCCTCTGAGCATGTAGAGAATGAGTATGGTGACACAGAGACATCACTGGAGACCAGGCCCATCACTTTCAGGCTGAAAAAATGCCTGTCAGTTACCCATGCCTGTTATCTCTGGTTGCAAAGTAATAGCCAAAAGCCATTTAGTGAAAAGTTTAAAACAAGGAAAGAGGAAAAACAGCAAAACCAAAGAGATTCTTCTTTGCATAATGGTTTACACTGGGAACCATTAGGATGGTGTAGTGAACTCTGCTCAGTGAAGGTGGCATCCCTGGTAGGAATCATCAGAATGAAGAGCTGAAGGCCATGGTGTTCCCTTCATCCTCAAGACAACTGCGCAGAAATCCAGACATGTGAAAAAAAGTTTGGAGAACTTGAAGGTGGCGAATAACCCTCTCCTAATAAAAATCATAGGCACCATTCTGATTTGGAGCATGAACAATGTTTTGAAACTCGAAGTAGGCTCTTTCCACCATTTAAAAAAAAAATCAAAGTTTAAAACTGGTGTTTTGAGCTAAAAAATTGGACTAGTGTGTTGCCTTAAATACATTGGATAAAATTCCAATGTCTTTGAGGAACTGGAAGTAGCCCATTTTGTATAAGAGTTATTTACGGGACCATCTCTCCCCAGTTGTTTCTATCCATCCTATCCGATCTGACAGGAAGGGAATCCATCAGCTAGGGAGTTTCAGATGGTGGGGCCCAGAAGGAGGGCCTTTTCTGCTGTGGCACCTGTCCTTTGGAACATCATTCCCGTTCCCTGGGAAAACAGCCAGGTTTTTATTGTCTTTTGGAACATCAACGGGATGGGAACCATATGGATCTCTGGAAGGATGCTGTCCCAGAGGGCAGGTGCCATGACAGAGAAGACATGCTTCTGGAGTCCCACTAGATGGCATTGTTTAATCGAAATGAGAATGTATGCAACATCCTCTGAAAATTCTAAATGTGAATGCCAGTGCAAACTGTTTGGGAGCCCCTGATCTTATAGAAAGAAATAATGAATGATTAAATTTGAATAAAACCAGATCACTTAAAAGAAAGGGGATGACTTTTGATAAGAAAGAGGAAGAATGTAGAGGTGCTTGTCTGGACCAATGATATTGAAGAGACAGTTTTCTCTGATATGAAAGTAACTTGAAGCAGGTTGCAGGGAATCACAAGACTTGCCCACCCCACATTTTCCTCTTAAGATGAAGACAGCTAACTAGGGGAAAATCAGTAGGCTAGATTGATTGATTTCCTTGTATGGTTAGTAAGAGGTGAGTGAGATAGCAGTCAGAGTGAACATTTTATTGGCATGAGAATGCCAGGGTTTAACGCCCCTATCAACCATGAAGTTCCCAGCATAGTCATCAGCCCGTAACAGAGCTACTGTGCAGCTAAGAACAGAGCCATTTCTAAGGCGCAGCTAAGAGTGGAGTAATCTCGAGGTAGACGATTTAAGCTCCTAGGAGAGAAAAACTAGGAGTTCATTTGAGACACAAAACTTCCTTTTTCCTTTAAAACCCTAAACCTTGGAACTACAATAAGCTTTGCTAGGATAAAGGGCAAAGTTGGGAGGATCCTCTGTAAGAGCAAATCATAGGCTGGGTTTACACATTGTGGTTTATAACCCACATGGGTTAGTGTGATAAACTCAGTATGCTTTATTCTACAAGCCATGGTTAAGTGTAATGTGAAAACAAAATCAATGTGTGTGTGTGTGTGTGTGTGTGTATAGAGAGAGAGAGAGAGGGAGACACTGTTAACTATAAAAAGAGAATTCTGAGACCAGGACAGATGATTTCTCCCTTTTCTATTGAAAACCAGTGTTTTGTTTGCACATGCAGTCCAAGAAAATGTAATGCTTGCTTTGGATGAAGCCAAACCAAGAATATATGAACGTCGCTCATAGAGAGTGTGACCCAGACAAACACTAACAGCTGAGAGGTCACATCTTGCTCTTGGCTGGAGATCTTTACATTACATTATCTGTTTTCTTACCAAAACCTTTGTCATTCTACCTCAAACAACCATTCTTGTGTGAGATAATTACCTAATGCATAGGAGGGGAGAATGGCTCTCTATTTTAATTTTGAAAAATGTTTCTTGCCTTTTCCCTAGCCAACTTAACTCTAGCTCAAGATAACAAAACAATGAACCTACTGCTTTTTCTTCATTTCATGCATTTCTGAGCATTGTCAAGAAATCCAATCATTTCCCTTTCACACCCTGCTATTCCCACATCGCTAAGGAAAGAGCCGTGTGCCTGGCAGAGCAAAACCTCTGGAGGTTTTTCAGGAAAGGCAACAACTGGCAGAGATTTCTGAAGACACTGCAGCAGAAGTCTGATTGTGTTGGGCTAAGTGGCAAAAGCTAAAGACTGTGGAGGTTTACCTTCAGGCAGGAGAGATCTGTAACATTTTGAAAAGGGAAGAGAGTAGATTACTATTTGTCATTTTTCAGAATTCCATAGCTAAAAATTGATTGCAAGTTCAGGGAACATGAAAGGGAAGCCAGTGGGATGTTTCCATCTTCAAATCATGTTTCATCTGCTCCAAAATAAAGATGTCTATGTGTCATGGCCACAATTACCTGTGACAAGCCCATGATTAACACTGGGACCATAAACTCACAAGCTACACAGGACTCTCCCCTAGGGCATGGACATTAAAACTTCCCAGGACCTGCAGCCTTGGCAATACCACCATCTCTGAGACATGGTCCAGGAGCTCCTGAAGGACACTTCTAGGCAGCTAGGTAGATGGTACACCAGCAGCAGCCTAAGCTTGTCAGTGCAGCCCAATTCCACACAAAGACACTCACTCCATCATCTCTGGAGCAGTAATCCTCACCACTGAATGTCTTGGACAACCATAGCTACATCCCTTCCCCATTCATGCAGGAACTGATAGTCAGCTGGGAATATATCTGATAGGGCTTCAATACGTCCTCATCACTACCTGGCTAGGTCTCAATAATACACATCAGGTCATTATGTTTGTCCATCAACATGTGGTGGATGGATGTTGTCTTATTGTGTACTGACCTGCCATTAACTGGCAGCAGTCTGAGACCAAGGCTTTTAATAATCTGACCATCTGTACCCAGGACAAGGGCCTCTAGTTCAGAAGAGGGAATCTTCACTAAAGTGAGGGTCATCTTTCTCCCAGAATGGCCTACCCAGCCCCCCTGCTATACCTTCCTCTGCCTGACACTATGTGGCATATGGGCTTTAGTGACCTTGCATGACTGCTGTTCTGCTGGTGTGAGCCAGCCACTGTGGAGTGAGTAAAAGGGAAGAGGTTGGTCAAATATGGCCTCGAAGGGCAGCTGCACTGTCACCAGGGCTGATGAGCTGACCTGGCTGCTAGCTAAGGCTGTTGTGGTGAGATTTTGAGACAGCAGTCCCATTGGTCCAGCCTAGTATATTAGTGTTGAGGACTAGAGCCCTGGGTCTAGCCCTCCTCAGTTGCTAGGGGAGATGTTGCCAGTCTTAGTAAAAATTGGAGAGGGAAAGAGAAGAGAAGAGAAAAAGTCTCTGTGCAGAATGAACTTAGTGGATGGAGAGAAAAGTGGGACAGTGAAGTTACGAGTGTCAAGCAGTTGTCAGTTTCTGGTCAGGAAGGGAGAAGATAGGTCCATGGATAGCTTCCCTGGAAGAAGGGAAGTGAAGACCCAGAGCTCCACCCAATATGGGAAGGAGGAATCCAGCATACTGCAGGTAGTGGCTTCACCCAAGACCCAAGAAGGGAAGGAGGGAATTGGCTGTCAGTGGTGAAGCCCTGGTCCATGGGGAAGGATTGGGCAGAAGACCCTGAGAAAGTTCTTCTCCCAATGGAGAAGCAGTGTTTGGCTGAGCAGACCTTGGAGAAAATCAAGGTGTGCTGAGCATACAACAGTAAAATTCCAATTCATTCTTCTCTTTTCACACTCTCTCTTTTTAAGTCCAGAAACCAGGGAGGGAGTTGGAGTGAAAGAGGGAAGAAAACAAAGCTGGTAGCGGGAGAGGGAGAGATAGTCTCTGGGAGGAAGATTTAGGAGGAAACCTGACACTGGGTGAATACTAGGACTGTGTTGTAAATATTTGTGGTAAAGTGCCTCACAGTAAATAGGAAAAAAAAGCATAAAAGCCTTACTGTCTTGTTTTCTGTGTCAGGTGCCACCCTTGCAGAACAAAATACACTTCCAGTTCAAAAAGAACTCCATCACATTGTGACTTACTATCATGACAGTGACCCCTACCATAGAACCTCCAGAACAGCTGAATGCAAATTCTGTATCTGGAATAAATAGTGCTTTCTGAATATGTATGGTTGGGAAGCATCCAAAAGGGTAAAGACTTTGCCTCCAGACTGTTTTAAATTAATGAAATGTACACAACTGACATAATTTCATAACTCTTTATATGGGGTGAGGTAAAGAGGGAAAAGGAAAGAGACTGATGAATAATGTGTTATGCTCTTCAGAAGGTAGTTGAGATATGCATGCATTCCTGGTGAATGCTCTTTTCTGATTGTGTAACTGGCAATATGTATCATGATTATGATGAAATAATTCTTATGGAAACTATGTACTTACTGTACATGCACATGTGGTGACTAAGGCTAATTGGCTGAAGAGATAAGGCCTTATTAAAAAAGGTTCTTGAATAAACACTGAAATCCTAGAATCCAGTTTCTACCACTGTTCAAACCAGTTTCATGTGTATCTAAAGTCAGATTATATTTATTGGTTTGTTCATTAACAAAAAAATGAATCTTATTGGCTTCCTTCTTTGGATGTTGTTACCACTAGATATGAGTCTCTTTTGGAGATCAATGGGAGTTGAGTTGTGCCACTTCATATTGCAGGAGGAGATGCTTTCATGATGGAATACTCCCCAATTCTCTTGAAATTACCTCTGAGATACTACTTTTCCATATGTAGCTTACTATAACCTAGAAATGAATGGAAAACACCTCAGTGATACCTAGGCTGTCTTTTGCATCCTCCTTCTAGAAAGACCTTTACTGCCAATGAAACATGGAACTCCTCAGCTTTCAGACCTTCTCCCACCCAGCATGATGGTGACTGAGCTGATTCTGGATTCTGTCATTAGAACTTTCCAGAACATTGCTATAGATATATCAGCTATCATATTCTCTCCTATTTGAAATGACTGATGAAGTTGGTGGAAAGTCACAAGGCATTAGCAATGTCCTAACAGTCAGGAATCACGCTGAGATGAGGAATAGGTCTCTAGTGTTTATTACTGCTACATAAGACAGAAAATCCTAACAAACTGAAGAAGCGTGGGAAAAACCCAGACAGATAAACCCCAAAAGTTAAGGCAGTGTCTCTTTGAATGGCTGCTTAATTCCTCAGTACAACGCATGCGTTTTCCCCCCTGGATAGAGGCCCCCTCCTGCTCGCCATCAGTACTCATGACAAGCAACCATAGTTCTCACATGGCTTTTGTTGGCAGAGTGCTAGAAAGCATTTGGCCCAGGAGAGATCAGAAAAGTCACACACCAGGCATTTCTATAAAAATAATTTTATTTATAGAAAACAAACATATTTAAAGGCTGTTTGCTGAGAGGAGAGATTTCTCTCAGCTGCATACTCTCTGCAAGCCTACACAGAAGGGAAACTGAAACTAAAACAAGTCCAGGCAAGTTCTTCTCCCTAGGCAATGCAACCATTAACACGTGAAAAGGGGACAATTAAATTCAACCTCTTCACCTGGCCTAAATGATTAGTTACCATAGTAACCTTAATCTGTAGTAGAAAACAATATTAACACTCCCCTTTTTATACTACAGAATAAGATGCAAAACAATTTGCTTTGTTAACTCTTTGTGTCTTGGTACAGCAAGAGGTTTGGTTAAAATATCAGCAATCATGTCTTTTGATTCACAATATTTCAACATTATTTCTCCTTTGCTTATCATATCTTTGATATGTTGATATCTAATATTGATATGTTTTGTCCTATTTTTGCAGGCTTCAGATTTTGCCATAGCAATGCAAGCTTGATTATCCTCATAAACAGTTATAGGCTGGTTCACTTCCCTGCCTATGTCTTTTAACAAATGTTTAAACCATATAACCTTCAGCAAAGGATCGTTACCTTGTCGTGGTGCTGGAGCTTGAGCACCTCAATGATGCCATGAGCTAAACCATGAAGGGTCACCCAAGACAGGAAGGTCATGACAGAGAGGTCAGACTAAATGCGATCCCTGGGGAAGGTAATGGCAACCCACCCCAGTATTCTTGCCGTGAAAACTAAATGGATCAGTACAACCAGAGATATGTTGGTATACCATCGGAAGATGAGACCCCCAGGTCAGAAGATGGTCAAAATGCTACTGGGGAGGAACAGAGGATGAGTTCAACTAGCCCCAGACATGATGACGCAGCTAGCTCAAAGCTGAAAGGACGGCTAGCAGCCGACGGTGCTAGTGGTGAACAGCGAATCCGATGTTCTAAGGATCAACACACCATTGGAACCTGGAATGTAAGATCTATGAGCCAGGGCAAATTGGATGTGGTTATTGGTGAGATGTCAAGATTAAAGATAGACATTCTGGGCGTCAGTGAACTGAAATGGACTGGAATGGGCCACTTCACATCAAATGACCACCAGATCTACTACTGTGGACAAGAGGACCACAGAAGAAATGGAGTAGCCTTCATAATTAATAGTAAAGTGGTGAAAGCAGTGCTTGGATACAATCCAAAAAATGACAGAATGATCTCAATTCGAATTCAGGGCAAGCCATCTAACATCACAGTGATCCAAATATACGCCCCAACCACAAATGCTGAAGAAGCTGAAGTAGAGCATTTCTATGAGGATCTGCAGCACCTACTGGACAACACGCCTAAAAGAGATGTTATTTTCATCACAGGAGACTGGAATGCTAAGGTGGGCAGTCAAATGACACCTGGAATTACAGGTAAGTATGGCCTGGGAGAACAAAACAAAGCAGGACATAGGCTGATAGAATTTTGCCAAGGCAATTCACTCTGCATAACAAACACTCTCTTCCAACAACCGAAGAGACAGCTTTATACATGGACTTCCCCAGATGGACAACACCGAAATCAGATTGACTACATCCTTTGCAGCCAAAGGTGGCGGACATCTGTACAGTCGGTAAAAACAAGACCTGGAGCTGTCTGTAGTTCCGATCACGAACTTCTTCTTGCACAATTTAGGATCAGGCTAAAGAGATTAGGGAAGACCCACAGAGCAGCTAGATATGAGCTCACTAATATTCCTAAGGAATATGCAGTGGAGGTGAAGAATAGATTTAAGGGACTGTAGATAGGGTCCCAGAAGAACTCTGGACAGAAGTTGGCAGCATTGTTCAGGAGGCGGCAACAAAATACATCCCAAAGAAAGAGAAAACCAAGAAGGCAAAATGGCTGTCTGCTGAGACCCTAGAAGTAGCCCAAGAAAGAAGGAAAGCAAAAGGCAACAGTGATAGGGGGAGATATGCCCAATTAAATGCAAAATTCCAGAGGTTAGCCAGAAGAGATAAGGAATTATTTTTAAACAAACAATGCACGGAAGTGGAAGAAGACAATAGAATAGGAAGGACAAGAGACCTCTTCCAGAAAATTAGAAACATCAGAGCTAAATTCCAGGCCAAAATGCGTATGATCAAAAACAAAGATGGCAAGGACCTAACAGAAGAAGAAGAGATCAAGAAAAGGTGGCAAGAATATACAGAAGTCCTGTATAGGAAGGATAACAATATCGGGGATAGCTTTGATGGTGTGGTCAGTGAGCTAGAGCCAGACATCCTGAAGAGTGAGGTTGAATGGGCCTTAAGAAGCATTGCTAATAACAAGGCAGCAGAAGACGAAGGGATCCCAGCTGAACTGTTCAAAATCTTGCGAGATGATGCTGTCAAGGTAATGCATGCTATATGCCAGCAAATGTGGAAAATACAAGAATGGCCATCAGATTGGAAAAAATCAACTTATATCCCCATACCAAAAAAGGGGAACACTAAAGAATGTTCAAACTGTCGAACAGTGGCACTCATTTCACATGCCAGTAAGGTAATGCTCAAGATCCTTCAAGGTAGACTTCAGCAGTTCATGGAGCAAGAATTGCCAGATGTACAAGCTGGGTTTAGAAAAGGGAGAGGAACTAGGGACCAAATTGCCAATATCCGCTGGATATTGGAAAAAGCCAGGGAGTTTCAGAAAAACATCTATTTCTGTTTAATTGACTATTCTAAAGCCTTTGACTGTGTGGACCATAACAAATTGTGGCAAGTTCTTAGTGGTATGGGGATACTAAGTCATCTTGTATGCCTCCTGAAGAATCTGTATAACGACCAGGTAGCGACAGTAAGAGCAGACCACGGAACAACGGACTGGTTTAAGATTGGGAAAGGAGTACGGCAGGGCTGTATACTCTCACCCTACCTATTCAACTTGTATGCAGAACACATCATGCAACATGCTGGGCTTGAGGAATCCAAGGCTGGAGTTAAAATCGCTGGAAGAAACATTAACAATCTCAGATATGCAGATGATACCACTTTGATGGCTGAAAGTGAAGAGGAACTGAGGAGCCTTATGATGAAGGTGAAAGAAGAAAGTGCAAAAGCTGGCTTGCTGCTAAACCTCCAAAAAACCAAGATTATGGCAACCAGCTTGATTGATAACTGGCAAATAGAGGGAGAAAATGTAGAAGCAGTGAAAGACTTTGTATTCCTAGGTGCAAAGATTACTGTAGATGCTGACTGCAGTCAGGAAATCAGAAGACGCTTAATCCTTGGGAGAAGAGCAATGACAAATCTCGATAAAATAGTTAAGAGCAGAGACATCACACTGACAACAAAGGCCCACATAGTTAAAGCAATGGTGTTCCCCGTAGTAACATATGGCTGCGAGAGCTGGACCATAAGGAAGGCTGAGAGAAGGAAGATCGATGCTTTTGAACTGTGGTGTTGGAGGAAACTTCTGAGAGTGCCTTGGACTGCAAGAAGATCAAACCAGTCCATCCTCCAGGAAATAAAGCCAGACTGCTCACTTGAGGGAACGATATTAAAGGCAAAACTGAAATACTTTGGCCACATAATGAGAAGACAGGACACCCTGGAGAAGATGTTGATGCTAGGCAGAGTGGAAGACAAAAGGAAGAGGGGCCGACCAAGGGCAAGGTGGATGGATGATATTCTAGAGGTGACGGACTTGTCCCTGGGGGAGCTGGGGGTGTTGACGACCGACAGGAAGCTCTGGCGTGGGCTGGTCCATGTAGTCACGAAGAGTCGGAAGCGACTAAACAAATAAACAACAAACAAACCATATAACCTCATTACAGGTTTGTGTTAGAGAATAAAACTCTGCTTCTGCAGTGGAAAGAGCAACAAGTGTTTGCTTTCTAGAATGCCAGCCTAAGCTTGACCCAGCAAATTGAATTAAAATCCTAGAAGTGGATTTCCTGTCACTAACATCTGCTCCCCAATCAGAATCGGCAAAAGCCTGCAATTTCTCTGTTCCAGAGGCATTTAGCTTCAGGCAATAATTCTTTGTTCCTTGCAAATACCTCATTAACCTCTTCAGTGCTGCTTTTCCAGTAGATGTAGGCTTCTCTACCTGTCTACTTAAAATGGCCACAGAATTTGAGATGTCTGGGCGAGAGTGATTTGCAATGTATAGTAAACTTCCAATTGCAGATCTATATTTCTCTGCCTCAGTTAATTGAGTTTCTCCTATATCTTTCTGAAAATCTATTATCATTGGAGTAGAGACTGGTTTACAGTCTTGCCTATTAAAATCCTCTAGGAGCTTTTGAATTTTACTACGTTGGTTTAACAGAAAGCTACCATCCTTCTCCCTGTGTATTTCCAAACCTAGGTAATTTGTTACAGTTCCAAGGCTTTTTAATGTGAAATGGCTTTTCATGCAGGCTTCCAAATCAAGCCTTTCTTTTTCTGTTGATGTGAACAGCAGCAAATCATCAACATAAATGCACAGATACATACAGCCTTGTTTGTCTTTCTTCATATATACACATGGATCTGCTTTTCGTTTTTCAAAACCAAAATTCTGCGGTTTTTCATCTAATTTTTGGTTCCAGGATCTAGCAGCTTGTTTTAATTCATAGATTGACTTCTGCAGTTCACAGACCAGATTCTCCACTTTTTCATAGCCAGGGTGTAATGAACACAGATATAGAGCATGGTACAAGGTTTCACAGCAGCTCCCTCCCAAATAGAAACATGTGTCAGTGCCATGGCATGTGAAACATTACAATGTACAGTGTACACTGAAACAGTGAACATGACATACTGCCCCCCCAAAGAAAGAAAACACTAAGCAGCAGGCTTCAAAGGGTAAGCCAAGTGGAAACAGCGAACTAAATCAGGAGCATTAACGTGGTGAGCAGACACCCATTCAGGATGAGGAAAGTGTTTCCATTGGACCAGATACTGGAAGGTGCCTTGAAGCTTGCAAGAATCAACGACCTCCTTGACCTCAAAGTGCTGTTGGCCATCAATCATGATCGGAGCAGGAGGAGGAGGTTGGGGATGCCAGCGGGAGGAGTGGTGGACAGGCTTGAGCAAGCCGCAATGGAAAACAGGGTGCAAGTATTTCAAATTGTGAGGCAGGTCCAATTTAACAGTAACTGGATTGATAAGACCAACAATAGGGAAAGGACCAATGAACTTGGGAGCAAGTTTTTTAGAGGGTTGTGGTGACTTGATAAATTTGGTAGATAGATACACCTGATCCCCAATCTTGAAGTCGTGTTGCAAGGAACGATGCTTATCGGCTTGAAACTTGTAAGCAGCCTGGGCATCAGCCAAAGCCTGTTGAATCACTGTAATGCCTCAAGCTCCTTCTGAGTCATTGGATAAATTTTTGGCTTGGGCAATTGAGCATTGGGAACCAACTCTATTGCACAGTCAGTTTTCCGGTGGGGGGGTAGCTGATCTGCTTCCATTTCCCCAAAAACATCTGCAAAGTCTTGGTATTGATCGGGTAAGCCTTCTAGATGTACCAAGTTAGGGCGTGGAGTGGCGATTGCAGCCCTTTCAACCCATGCACATGAAGGTCTCTCCGCTGTAGGAGCTTGGTAAAACCCATCTTTAAAAGTCACAGTTCTGTGTTCCCAGTTTATATATAGGCTTCGATAGGTCAACCAGGGGATCCCCAGAATTACCAAGGGATTGCCAACAGGTGCTACTACAAATTTCAAAGTCTCACGGTGGCTACCCATTTGCATTGCGACAGTTCCAGTGAAATGGGTTGCCGCCCCCCCCCCCACCGTTGAACCATCCAACTGTGTGAAGATCAAAGGCTGCTGGAGGGGGAAGCTAGGCAGGTCCAAAGCAGCAACCAGATCAGGGTGAATTAGACACCTGGATCACCCAGAGTCAACTAAAGCCCAGACCTCTGCAGTTTTTGTGCGGGAGCCCAATTTCACTTTTACTGCTAAAGTGGGACAGTCAGCACTCACCATAGCATCCTCGTGCCCATCCTCCTCCACCTGCCTGCAGGCGCTCTTCATGGCAGGTGGCTGGCGTTTCCTGCTGGCTCCTTAGAGTCATCTTCAGCCTCTCCCGAGAAGTAGAATACTTCCTCAGCGTCGGCTGTGCCCTTGGCTGCTGTCATCCGCTGCAAGGGGGGGGGGCGATTTGGCCGGCAGCTTGCCCGCTCGATCTCCAGCCTTGGCTTTTGGGCAATCAGCTGCTTGATGCCCTTCCTTTCCGCATCTGAGACACTGACCCCTTGCATAGCGCCAATATCTCTCCTCTTCCCAGGCTCTATAGCCTGGCCAGGCAGCAGTTGCAGCACTTTGGGGTCCCCTCATGGTGGCGGGTGGTTTTTCAGGTCTTCTGGTTTGCATGAAGGTATGCTGGGTGTGCTCAGCATTGTTGGCCAGACAGATCCATTCGTACATTGACTCTGGGTCGTCCCTACACAACGCCCACTGTAGGACGTCCTGGTTGAGTCCCTCTTTAAACCGTTCTATTAAGGTTGACTGAGACCAGTTGGGGATTTTCCCAGCCAAAGCCTTAAACTCCAGGGCATAATCAGCTACTGACATTTGGCCCTGGGTAAGATCCTTCAGCGCCTTCTTAGCTCTTGTCTTGGCCAGAGGATCCTCAAAATGCAGCTTTAACACCCACATGAAGTCCTTGAAATACTCAAGTTCAGGGGAGTCAGCCTCACTTAAGTGAACATACCAGTCAGCCACTCAACCCTTCAACTTGGTGGCAATGGCAGTTATCTCAGCCTCTTCAGAAGGGAAGTATGCTCCAAACTGCTTCATGTAACTTTTAGCATTGGTTAGAAAGGAAGATAACTTGGTTGAATCCCCATCAAACTTGACAGAAAAGTCTCTCACCCCCACTCCTGTTGGAGCAGAATCGGCGGCTGCTTGAGTGGTTGGGCCCCAGGTTATAGTAGTTCTCCCTCTTCGGGGTGGGGACACTGGTGGTCAAGCTCTGCAGGGTGGAGATTCATCCCGGAGCCGTCTCCGACCCCGCTCCACTGGCGGTCTGGGTGGGAGGATGGGGGATGGTTGTGTGAAGCTGGGATCTCCTCCGTGCCTCCCCTGCCCCCACAATGACAGAGACAGGTTTCTTAACATGTACTTCATCGATTCTATTTTGGCCTCCACCACTCTTAGCCTTTCAGGGGTTTGAGATTCCTCCCTCCCTCGCATGTTAGGCTGTCTCTCTGTTGATACCGTGGTAGATTCTACATCTGGGGTCAGTGGGAACCGATACTTCCAGGATGCCTGGGACATCCCTGACTGGGGTTCTCCCATTTCATCTGAGGTGATCAACTGTGTGGGTGATTCGCTGGGTGCTGGTTGCTCTGGTTGTCCCCCATCATCAGATTCCTCCACCTCAGGGCTGGAACTCAATTCCTCCTGGAAATCTGAAGGTTCTGGAGTGAGGCTCAGTTCTCTGCTCTTGACCGTCGACTCAGGCATCAAGCTAGCCATCTCCTCAAGTCCCCCGATCGTGAGCTTGGACTCGGCCATCGTTAACTATTTTCCCTCACCAGAAACTAATCTTGGTAGGAGCTAACGGTACAACTTTGGTGATTCTCAGCTTTATGTAATGAATGCCTATTCTAAAACACTATCAGACTCATGAGCCGGGATTCAAAGATATCTGATTTATTAAAGAATAGTATGCAGGATCACAAAGAAAGCTGAGAATGACAAAAGCGCGCCAAATGAAAACTAAAATCCCTCGGTGCAAATGAGATCCCTCCCCCCATAGAATCTTCCCAAGTTCACAATCCCAGGTGCTCCTAACAGCTTCTGATGGTCCGCGGGAAAAGTCCTTGAACAGAGAACATAACCCAAACACATTCCATTGTAATGAACACAGATACAGAGCATGGTACAAGGATTCACAGCAGCTCCCTCCCAAACAGAAATGCGTGTCAGTGCCATGGCATGTGAAACGTTACGATGTACAGTGTACATTGAAACAGTGAACATGACACAGGGGGTTGCTGCATGTATAATTTGTGATCTAAATCACCATAGAGAAATGCAGTTTGAATGTCATAGTGGTGAACTGACATTCCTTTGAGTGCAGCAATTTTTAACAGTAATCTAATTGATTCACCTTTAGTAACTGGTGCAAAAGTCTTGTCAAAGTCTAAATCTTTCCTTTGAGTGAACCCTTTTGCAACTAACCTTGCTTTATATTTTTGGATTTTGCCATCAGCATCCCTTTTCAGTTTGAAAACCCACCTGCAACCTAGACAGCGTTCATTGGGAGGTAGATTTACCAGTTTCCATGTTTTATTTTCTTTCAAGGATGCTAACTCCTGTTGCATGGCAGAATGCCAATTTTGTGCAATCTCAGGTGGTAAAGCAGTCACTTGTTCTAAAGACTCAGGTTCTATGAATATGTGAAAAGCCTTTACTGTCTCAGCCTGAAAAATGTGATGGAGGAATGCCTTTATTACTCCTCTGAGATCTGCGAGGTAATACAGGGCTTAAAGTTTGACTCCTATCACTTTCCTGAGAAGCATCTGTCTCATCAGACAGATCTTCAGTTTGCTTTTCTGGTTTAATGTCCTCATCAGGCAAAAGATCGCTATCAGCAAGTCCTTGCTGTTCTCTTGTGGTGGTCAGATCAACTGGAGAGCTAGAATTTAATCTCCCCCAGTTTTGTTCAGCAAAAGAACCTGTAGCTCCTCTGGCTTTGTTCATAGCCAACAAAGATGGCTTTCTTTGTTGTGGGGCCTCCTTTCCTTCTCTGTTGTTTTGGAATATGAACCCAAGCAGTGCTACCAAACACTCTAAGATGGTTTACCTTTGGTTTCACACCATAAAACAAATGGAATGGAGTGTCCTGAATCACAGAGTTATACAATCTGTTCTGTACATAAGTGGCAGTAGATATTGCCTCTCCCCAGTACTTAAAACATAATCGTGAATCTTTAAGCATGCATTCCATCGCATTTTGCAAGGTTCTGCCCTTTCTTTCAGCAACACCATTTTGCTGAGTGGTGTAAGGGTTAGAAAGAATTTGTTCTATCCCCTTTTCCACTAGGAACCTTTTGAATTTGTGAGAAAGGTACTTTCCTCCTCTATCACATTGGAGTGCAGATACAGGCCTAAGGAATTTTCTATCTGCCCATGTCACAAAACTTTTAAATTTCTCAAATGCCTCATCTTTGTGTTTTAAGATGTAGATAAATGTGTATCTTGAGAAATGATCAGTGATGGTCATTGCATACCTTGCTTGTCCAAGACTTGGAGCAAAAGGACCAATAATGTCAGAGTGTACAATTTCCAAAGGTCTAGTTGTAACTCTGTCACTGTGCTTACTCACAGGAGCTTTTAGTGTTTTGCATTCTTTGCAAACTACACAATCTAAGTATTTGTCACAGGGTTTTATCTTTAGGTCAGCACACAGCTGTGGCATTTGTGCTATATACTTGAAATTAGCATGACCAGATCTCCTGTGCATCAGGTGTACACATTGGTCATGATATGGCGTGTTGCCAACTGCAGCCTTGCAGCTTGGCTTCCTTGCATTTTGCACAATGTACAAGGAGTCTTTTAATATACCAGTAGCACACAATTTCCCATTTTTACGTATCTCACAACCATTTTTCTTAAATGTTATGATATACCCTGTTGCAGCCAATTGTGCCACAGATAAAAGGTTTGATTGTAAATTTGGCACATACAACACACCTTTTACAGTTTCTCCTAAGCAGGATAAATACAAGTCACCTTGTCCCATAATTTTGGTCACAGACCCATCAGCCAAAGTTACACTTTGTCTTTCAGTTTTAGACAGTGACACAAAAGAGCTTTTACAATTACAAAAATGACAATTGGCCCCAGAATCTAACACCCATGCATCAGAATTACCCTTCTCAGCAACCTGTGCAATTTGGGTTGTCTGAACAGCCTTCTTCTGTGTTGCCCTTGTGTTCTTCTTCTCTGTCTTTCTACTCTTGGGTCTCAAGGCACAGTCTTTCTGCAAATGTCCAGCTGAACCACAAGTGAAGCATTGCTGGCTTGCTAGTGCTGTGGCCTCAGCTTCCTTTCCCTTGTTTTCCCTTGTT
Organism: Candoia aspera; assembly: GCF_035149785.1. NCBI lineage: Eukaryota > Metazoa > Chordata > Lepidosauria > Squamata > Candoiidae > Candoia > Candoia aspera. Next base: position 327,512,292 of record NC_086153.1, read on the forward strand.
TTCTGGTACTGCAGCTTTCCAGAAGAGATGGGGGGGATCTTTCCTCTCTCTTCTCCCATTCAGTGAGTAAGCACTGTGTAACATACGATGGGGTGATGTCTGCTTCAGGCATAGCCTCCAGGGTACAAATCAGTATGTCCCACGTTTCATTCAGTGAGGACAGGAGGATATAGGATTTTGTGAGAGGTGTAAATTCCATTCCTCTCTCCTGCAACTCAACAAACAGCTGCCGAATATAATGCAGGTGCTCAGGAAGGCTATCTCCTTCTGCAAGGTAGGCTTTGTACAGCTTTTTTGTCAGGGTAACTTTACTCCCTGCTGTTGCCTTTACATATAAGTGTAATGATTACCTTAATCCAAATAAAACTCTCAGACTCAAAATCACAATTCAGGTTCTGGGTTTATTTAGAATAGGGTGCAAACAGGTAAAAAGCTGAGAATAAGAAAAGCGCGCCTAAACTCAAACTAAATAGCATCGTTTCAAACATCAGCCCACCCTCTCCTTCGCATCCAGTACAACCCCACATTCCCAAGTGCTCCTAACAAGCTCTGCTGATCAACGGGTAAAAAGACCTTGACATTTAAGAGATAGCCGAAACACATTCCTCCCGTACAAGGTCTCTCAGCAGCACCCTCCCAGCCAGCGACATGTATCAGCACTTTGGCAAGTGAACCGTTACGATGCAGAAACACCGCAACGGTGAACATGACAATAAGTCTCTCAAAGCGTCCCAAAGTTGCTTTGCAGACTGCATACCTCGCACGTGGACTAGCTGATTGTCCTCAACTCCCAGGATAATGGTGGCTCTAGCCTGCTCATCCTGTCTCAGCCATTCAGCACTGGGATTTTGGGGGGGTTGCTCACCAATTGGCAGCCAAAGATTCTCTCTGCGAAGATACATCTTCAGGGCCCAATTCAAATAGTTGGTCTCTGATAGGTGCTCCAGAGGCATTGCTGAGGGCTGGGAGGGCTTCTTCCTTCTTTTGCAAGTCACCTCAGCTGGCTTCTTTGTCCTGTAGACCAGCAGTTGCTGGAAAATCTCCAGGTGGCTTCAAAGAAAATCTTCACAGGTCTTCGCTACCTGCCTTTAAATTGTCCATGAGGTGTGGAGCTAATCTTTCTATTCTCTCTGGGGTTTTACTGGGTTTCTTACTGGGTTTACTGGGCTGCTTACTGGGCCCATAACCTGTTGGCAGAGTGCTAGAAAGCATTTGGCCCAGGAGAGATCAGAAAAGTCACACACCAGGCATTTCTATAAAAATAATTTTATTTACAGAAAATAAACATATCTAAAGGCTGTTTGCTGAGAGGAGAGATTTCTCTCAGCTGCATACTCTCTGCAAGCCTACACAGAAGGGAAACTGAAACTAAAACAAGTCCAGGCAAGTTCTTCTCCTTAGGCAATGCAACCATTAACACGTGAAAAGGGGACAATTAAATTCAACCTCTTCACCTGGCCTAAATGATTAGTTACCATAGTAACCTTAATCTATAGTAGGAAACATATTAACAGTTTTTAGATGTGGAAAACATGAACCCTGCCATTCCAGATCTTACAACATAGGAAAGAGACACTATTCTCTTTATGTTGAGAGACACATTCCTTTTGTTTCAGGAATCCATGCCAGAGAATAGAACCTTTCTGTCCTATCTTTTTTGTTTCAAAGAATCTCCCAGGATCTGATTTAATCAAGGTGACTCAGAAGATCAAAAAATCTACCACACAGTGCCCTGATACAATCAGCAAGTTTCCTCAAAGAAATACAGGGAACATTGTTTATAGGTTTAATTAAAATGCTGCATATGAAAGTTTTATTTTATTTATTTAAGATATTTATATCCTGCCTTTCCTCCAAAAGTTCAAGGCAGTTGCCATAGGGATCTCCATTCATTTTATCCACACAATACCATCTTTATGAGATAGGTTAGGCTAAGACAATGACTGGCTCAAATTCATCTAGTCAATTTTCTTGATAGAGAGTAGACTTCAGCCTGGGTCTGTCCAGCCATTGTCCAATACTTTAACCATTACACCATGCTGGCTCTCAGAACTTGCTAATCTGATTTGTGCTGAGGACCCTGCTAAAGTGTTCACATAAATATATCTAGTTTTAAATATTTTATCATGCTGAGGCATCAAATATTAATGAGGCAATCCAAAATGGGAATCAACACAGAGGAGCCTTTTCTGTCAGAACTTTGCAGGCAATTAGAGCAAAGAGGAGAAGCAAGAAAATGTCATGCGCTGCCTACCTCTGAATAACGTTCAGACGCTGATTTGCAAAGCAGGTTCTGGTTTATTTCAGGGTAGGTACAACGTTGGTAGAAAAAAGCTGAGAGTGACAGGAGCGCGCCGGTGCGGGGTTTAAATACCCCGCGCCGGTCAGCGCCCCCTCGCTCTCGGTCACGTCACCCCCCTTTGTCCCATGCGTTGCCCTGCCATTGGTTGAGGGTTTCCGGGATCGCCCATCCTCAGGTTTCCATTCTTCTGCTGATTGCTTTCAGCTGGGCGATCCCCGTTGTATTGCCGCTGATGGCTTGGGTGGCTCCGTGATTCGTTTAGCTATTGTTTGTTAGCCGTTAGTCGTTGTGGGTTGATGGCTACTTAACTTGTGCCCCTTCACTTATTTCCTTGTCATTGTCATGAGTGCCATTGCGCTGATGACTTTAGCTCAACGGCACTCATGACATACTGCCCCCTTTTCGAATAGTGTTCTCCCCCGGTTTTCTTGGTTTTCCCCGTGGAGCTGTCAAAACGCTACATTTTTTTTTTTTTTTTTTTTTCAAAGTTCCCGCCGGAGTAGTTGTCGCCCCTCCCTTTGCTCCTCCCTCTACCACGTGCCTTCCCCGGGTGTGTCCATGGTGCGCATGCTCGGGTTCTGACCTGGCGTGCGCATGCTCCAACCACACCCTGTTTGTTTGGCTCAGTTCGGCGAGGCGAGAGGCGTGGCTGGTCGGGTGCTGCTCAGCTCCAGGTAGGGCCCTTCTTTTCTTATTTAGAGTGCGTCGCCTTTGTTGTGTCTCCTGGGCGTTGCCCCCAGGTTGCCCTGTTGCCTTGCTTGCCACTCCCCCGCGGCCGGGGGGCGGGGGGAGGGTGCTGGCGATCGTTTGTCACCACCCCGTGGGCCCGGGGCGGGGGGAGTGAGTCCCGGGGGGGGGAAGGTCCACCCAAGTCGCGGGCTTGGGGGGGGCCCTTTCCCTTGGGGCACGGGAGGCGGGGGGGGGGCCTGCGGGGGGGGGGTTGGTTTTGCTGACCTTGATTGCGGTTTGTCGGGGTATGCCCGGTGAAATGCTCTGGTCAGGTCAGGCGCGTTAACGTTGTGCGCCGCCACCCATTCCGGGTGGGGGAAGTGTTTCCACCTGACCAGATAGTGTAGAGTTCCTCGTTGCTTGCGGGAGTCGAGGATGTCCCTGATCTCGAAGTGGTGTTGCCCGTCGATCATTAGCGGTGCGGGCTGTGGCGTGCTTGGGTGCCATCGGGAGGTGGTTGCCGGTTTTAGGAGGCTGGTATGGAACACCGGGTGGAGTCTCCGGAGGTTGTGTGGCAGGTCCAGGCGTATTGCTACCGGGTTCACTATTTGCGTGACTCGGAACGGCCCGATGTACTTAGGCCCCAGTTTTTTCGAGGGTTGGGTTGACTTTAGGAACTTGGTGGAGAGATAGGCCATATCCCCCGCCTGGAACGTCGGTTGTTGGCGCCGGTGCTTGTCGGCCTGCTCTTTGTAAGCAGCCTGTGCCTCCTTCAGCGCCGCCGTGATTACTGGCCATGCTTCCGCGATCTTCCGTCCCCAGTCGCTGGCGTCCACCTGGGGTTCCGGGGGTTGAGGTAGCTCCGGTATGGGGACGAAGTCGCGCCCCGAGACTACTTCGAACGGGGTTTTCCCCGTGCTCGTGTGGACGGCGTTGTTGTATGCGACTTCGGCGAACGGGAGCAGTTCAGCCCAGTCGTCTTGGTGGTAGTTCGTATATGATCGTATAAATTGCTCTAAGGTGGCATTAAGAACCTCAGTGGCTCCGTCCGTCTGCGGATGCCAAGCCGTAGATAGGGCCTGTTGGGTCCCCGTCAGCTTCAGGAAGGCCCGCCAGAATTTGGAGGTGAACTGTGTGCCCCTGTCGGTCACCACACGTGCGGGACATCCGTGTAGCCTGTACACGTGGATGAGGAAGAGTTTGGCTAGTTGTTGTGAGGATGGGACCGACGTGCAGGGGATGAAGTGGGCCTGCTTTGAGAAGTAGTCCTTCACCACCCAAATGGCCGTTTTCTTCTGGCTGGGTGGGAGGTCCACTATAAAATCCATAGAGATTTCCTCCCATGGGCGGGAGGGTTCTGCCACCCGTTGCAATAGCCCCGCGGGTTTGCCTGGTGCCCGTTTGGCCCTAGCGCACGTTGGGCAGGACGCCACGTAGGTTTTTACGTCTCGCCTGAGCGCGGGCCACCAGAATTGGCGCCGTGTTAGGTGTAGGGTCTTGAGGAACCCAAAGTGTCCCGCTTGCTTGGCGTCGTGTGACCTATGCAAGATCGCCTGGCGTTGCGAGTCCGGGACGTAGATTCTGCCTTCCCCCCATGCCAGGTCTTGCGCCATCGTTACCTTGTCGGGGTTTGCCAGGAACCAGGGGTCGGTTTTGAGGGCGGCGGCGAGGTCCGTGCGCATTCCCCCTGGTAGTTGCGGTTGGCTTCTTTCCGTCGCCGGTTGTCCCGCCGTCGGCTGCGCCGTAGCGTCGAGCTGCCTCCGTGCGCCGCTTCGGGTGGTCACGGCCATCCCCAGTTGCGAGGCGGATAGGACCGTCCCAATGGTGTCTGGGGCGGGCTCTTCGTCTTGGGGCAGCCGGGAGAGGGCGTCGGCCAGGAAGTTCTTCTTGCCCGGCATGAACTTCAGCTGGAACTCAAAGCGGCTGAAGAATTGGGCCCATCGGACCTGTTTTGGGCTAAGGCGTCTAGGCGTTCGTAGGGCCTCGAGGTTCCGGTGGTCCGTCCAGACCTCGAATGGTTGGGTGGCTCCCTCGAGTAGGTGACGCCATGTCTCTAGTGCCGATTTCACCGCGAAGGCTTCTTTCTCCCAGACGTGCCATCGCCTCTCTGTCTCGGAGAACTTCCTTGACAGGTAGGCGCATGGTTTCAGGAGCCCTGTGGAGTCTTTTTGTAGCAGGATGGCTCCCAGGGAGAAGTCTGAGGCGTCGGCTTGGACCACGAACGGCCGTTCTGGGTCCGGGTGTGCGAGGATTGGCTCCGTCGTGAACAGCGCTTTCAGCTTGTCGAATGCGGTCTGGCACGCGGGAGTCCAATTCAGCACTGTGCCTGGGTTCTTGGCGCGTCGGGTGTCCCCCACCCCTTTGGTTTTGAGGAGGTCCGTTAAGGGGAGGGCTATCTCAGCGAACCCCCGGGCGAAGGACCTGTAGAAATTCGCGAATCCCAGGAAGCTCTGTAGTTGCCGTCTGTTGCGGGGCCGCTCCCAGTTTAGCACCGCTTCGACTTTTGCGGGGTCCATTTCGATGCCGTCCCCGGAGATTCGATACCCCAAATAGTCTAGGCGCTCTTTGTGAAACTCGCACTTTGTAGGCTTTGCATAGAGCTGCGCCCTTCTGAGCTTGTCGAGGACTTGCCTGACTAAGGTTACGTGTTCCTCGTGTGTTTTTGTGTAAATGAGGACGTCGTCGATGTAGACCAGGACCCCTTTAAACAGATGTTCATGCAGTACCTCATTGATGAGCTGCATGAACACCCCAGGGGCCCCCGCGAGTCCGAAGGGCAGTACCTTGTACTGGAAGGCGCCTAGGGGGCAGTTAAACGCCGTCTTCCATTCGTCCCCCTCCCTGATTCGGATGCGATAGTACGCCTCGCGAAGGTCCAATTTGGAAAAGACTTTGCCCGTGGAGAGGTGGGCGAGCATGTCCTTTACCAGGGGTAAGGGGTATTTGTTGGACAGGGAAGCCGCGTTTAGGCCCCGGTAGTCGGTGCAGAGCCGTAGGGTCCCGTCTTTCTTCTCCCGGAATAAGATGGGGGCTCCGACCGGTGAGCATGCTGGCTCTATGAATCCCCTGTCTAGGTTTTTATCGATGAACTCCCGGAGGGTTGCCATCTCCTTCGGGGTCATCGAATAGATCTTTGGTCTAGGTAGGGGGACGTCGGGCAGTAGGTCGATCCGGCAATCCGTCTTGCGGTGGGGGGGTAGTTGGTCTGCCTCTGCCTCTCCGAAGACCTCGGAGAAGTCGGCGTATTGTTCTGGTAGGTCTGCTGTGGTAGCGGCGTTGTCTTGTGTGGTCGCCTCCGCTCGTCCTACCGTGGGGTTGCTTTTGCCAGCTGGTGCTGGTGCTCGATACTCGCCGTCGCCGAATGTGAAGGTGCGGGTCGCCCAGTTGATCCGCGGGTTGTTTTTCGCGAGCCATGGCATCCCCAGGACTGCAATGGGCCGTCCGATGGGCGTGACTACGAACGATGTGCGCTCGGTGTGAGTGCCCATTTGCAGGGTGACCGGCTCGGTTTGTAGCGTGGCTGGTTTCCCTCCCGCTGTAGAGCCGTCCAGCTGGTGGAATGCCAGCGGCGTGGGGAGGGGGAAGCAGCGGAGGTCGAGTTTGGCGACTAGGTCGGGGTGGATGAGGTTTTTTGAGCACCCCGAGTCCACTAGTGCCGCGGCCGTGGTGGCTCCGTTGCCGGCAGAGAGTTGGATTGCTGCCATTATTACGGAGCTTTTGTCGTTTCGTTGAGGTGGTCCGCGTTGCTGTCCCACCGCCTGCCTCGCCACGCGTCTCAGAGCAGGCGGGGAGCATTTCCCGCCGGCTGGTCGGGGTCGGTATTGTCCTCTTCCCCCCAGTACGCGTCCCAGCCCTCTTCCGGTGTCGCTGTGGCCACGGTCATTCGGCGGTGAGGGGGCGGCCCCGGGTTGGGTGGTTTGGGGCTAATTTTCGGGGCGGGCTTGGGCGCGCTGGTCGGCGGTCGGTTGGCGAAGCAATCCGCCGTCTTGTGCCCTAATTTGCCACACTTCCCGCAGGGCTCCCGGTTGAACCTCTTTTTTGGGTATATGGGGCCGGCCATCCCCCCGTGTGGTGCGGGTACCTTTTTCCCGACATAGTTTGTGTCTTCCGTGGTTGTCATAAGGAAGGTGCGGTGCGCGTGTTCGGCTCTCCCCGCGAGGTGGATCCACCCGTGTAACGTTTCTGGGTCGTCGCGGTAGAGGGCCCATTGGAGAACGTCGCGGTTGAGCCCCCTTTTGAAGATTTCCAGCAGGGTGGTCTCAGACCAGTCGCAGACCTTTCCCGCGAGGGCTTTGAACTCCAGGGCGTAGTCAGGGACCGTGCGTGTGCCCTGTTTAAGTCTCTGGAGTGCGCTTTTCGCCCGTACTTTAGCTAGGGGGTCTTCGAAGTAGTCTTTCATCTCTTTGATGAAAGCAGGGAAGGTGGCGAGGGCGGGGGAGCTGGACTCGTACAGTTGGACGTACCAGTCCGCCGCCCTGTCTTGGAGTTTGATCGCCACGGCGGCGATCTTGTCGGCCTCGGAGTCATAGGAGTGTCCGTGCCTCCCCATGAACTCCCTAGCGTTGGTAATGAAAAACGAGAGTTTTGAGGGGGTCCCATCGAAGAAGATGGGGAAGTCCTTTGGGGCCCGGGCGTTTTGTGCGGCCCCGCCTCTCGCTTCCCGGGGTGTGGTGTCGGCCGCCTGTGCCGTCTGCTGGCTCTCCGCTGGCCCGTGTGGGTTCGGTGCTTCGCTCGGGGTGTGGGCTTGTGCGGGGACGTCGTTGGGTGGCGTGGGGGGCATAAGCGCCTGGAGCATGGTCCGGAGTTCTGTCAGCTGAGCCCACATGGCCGCGAGTTCAGCTCGTGCCTCCTCGTCCACAGCCCGCGCCGCCGCTGGGGCCGGTTCCGTTGGCGCGTCCTCGGGGGTGGGTTGCCGGTGGGGTTCATCGTCCCTCCGCCGCGGGTCCGCTTCCTCCTCCGTCTGATGGGTGTCTCCGTCGTCCTCCTCCGTGTTGAGCACCGTGGGGCTGTCGCTCCACGCCCGTTGCTGGGGTGCGATGTGGGGCGCGGGGTCCTCCGCTGGTTTCGGAAGTCGTGCTGCTCCCTCCCGCGGTCGGGTTGCCTCCGTCGCCATCTCCCCTTGGGGTTGGAGCTGAGGCTCGGGTCGGGTGGGGTGGGCGTCCATGGCTCCGGGAGTCCGCGGTGCCTCTGGCCTCGGTCGGTCCTCCTCTGTCTCTTGCCGCGCGGCTCGCCCTCCTTGCCCGCGCCGTTCCGGCCTCATCTTGCTGGTCTTCTCGCCGTCTACTCCTCCCGCGGCTCGTTGTCGTCCGGTGGGGCTCGGCGAGGCTGAGTTTATGACTCTCAGCTTTATGTCATGCGCTGCCTACCTCTGAATAACGTTCAGACGCTGATTTGCAAAGCAGGTTCTGGTTTATTTCAGGGTAGGTACAACGTTGGTAGAAAAAAGCTGAGAGTGACAGGAGCGCGCCGGTGCGGGGTTTAAATACCCCGCGCCGGTCAGCGCCCCCTCGCTCTCGGTCACGTCACCCCCCTTTGTCCCATGCGTTGCCCTGCCATTGGTTGAGGGTTTCCGGGATCGCCCATCCTCAGGTTTCCATTCTTCTGCTGATTGCTTTCAGCTGGGCGATCCCCGTTGTATTGCCGCTGATGGCTTGGGTGGCTCCGTGATTCGTTTAGCTATTGTTTGTTAGCCGTTAGTCGTTGTGGGTTGATGGCTACTTAACTTGTGCCCCTTCACTTATTTCCTTGTCATTGTCATGAGTGCCATTGCGCTGATGACTTTAGCTCAACGGCACTCATGACAGAAAAGGGCAATCATTTCAATCTTTATCCCCAGCCAGTTGGTAGGACTCCATCTTCACAAACAAACAACATTTGTCCCTGATCACAAATTAAATGAAACGATTCCCAACAAATGTTTCTTTATTGCTATTCTCTGCTATGTGGCATGTTTAAGGACAATTTCATTTATTGAACAATTACATGGATGTACTAAATAGCAGGACTCATCCTGTGGGTACCAAACCACCAGTCCTCCAAGAGACAAGTAGAATCTTAAAGATGATGAACATTCAACATGATTCCAAAGTCAGAGCTGTAAGCTTTGGACCTCAGCTGGAAGACATCGTTGTCATTCCAAGATTCACTGTAAATTGGCTAAACAGGATCCTGTTATTCATTCCAAGTTATTGGTCCCTTTCACAAATGTGTTGGGACTACAGCTCCCTAACCCTGCAGTTACAGCCTTTTGGGAACATTACAGTCCTAACACATCTGGAAAACATCAGAGCGAGGAAGACAAGTGTCCCAGATATTAGTTATGACACCCTTAGGGCCGCAGATTGTATTCTTTACTTCAGATGTCATCCTTCCTTTCCCCATTCTCAGGATACAAAGCTAGGAGATATTTTGATCAGTGGGGTAGAGGTAGAGAAAAATAGTTTGTATTTGCAACATTCTCTTCTGTATATCCAGGGTGTTGTAGGGGTTTTGCCTAATATAACCAATGTGTGAGCTACTGTGGCCTAGTGGTTAAGGTATTGATTTGGGACTGGGAATGCCCCAGTTCAAGTCCACAACAAGCCATGAAAACTTATATAAAACTCAAATAACAATTATTTATTAAGGTGTTGTGCAAAATGCATAACATCACAGATAAAATACATCTGTAAATCACAGTTGCATAGAGTACAAATGTATGTGTGTTTGGAGCAGGTGCACAACAATAGAGCAAATTTTAGTGTGAATCTTTTAAAAATCCCAAGAGCAAAACTGAAAATTGACGGAGTCACAAAACAAAAAAATGGAGATGGTCTGAAAGGGGCTCATTTTTTAAAAATGAGAAACTTGAAGAAACTGAAATGTCCATACTGACCATCCCTTTTAGAGGGGGGAGGTGCTAATGAACCCTGCTCCCCATCATTTGTCCCCCCCAGTAATTCCTCCATCCCTCATGATTCTATTCCTAACAGGCTTATTCCTGCTTGGGATGTCCAGTTGCAGTAAAACAGAAGCAGAGGAACTGTGAATGGAAAGAAGTAGTTGGGGCAGCATTAAGTCCTATGTCACCACTCTTTGGCTAAGGAAGAATTTTCGTAATTATTTCATCACAAGATCTCCATTTATGTGTTAATGGTTCACAGTGGTAGTAGTAGAAGTTGCCCCCTAGGGATAGACAACCTATGGACCTCCACATTTTGCTGAATTTGAACTCTCAGCAGACCTAGTCACAATGGCCACTGGTGAGGAATGCTAGAACTATTGTGGGGTGAGGTATGAGCAATATATGGATGTACTGGAAGTAAGGATAGTTTGCAAGGATAGAAAGGTAGGGAGAGGTATAGTGAATGGTATTGGTGTAAATTAGATTTAGCTAGATTTCCCTTCTTCTTCTACTAGCTTATGTCTTTAAACTATTTAGCTTACTAGTTCCAAGCCCTTTTCCAGAGGCATCCCTTTCTCTCTCTCTCTCTCTGTGTAAAATGATTAAAGCAGCAATGCACAGATGTGACAGATGTGCATCCTTTTGTATATGAGTTGTGACATGCCTAAAATGGCAGAACTTGTGTTGCAGTGGCACAACACTGCTTTTGTCATTTTAAAGTGATGGCTACTGTGGATATCTCTGTCCTTTTCTAAGCTTTGCAGAATTGTGTTTATTATCCAAGAGAATAGCATGAGGGGGACAAATACCCACACCCACACCACCTTTTCTCCAAGACCTCAGAGTGACTTACAAGGAGAACTCTGTCCTTTGAGGAGGTTAGGCTAAGAGTGACTGGCCCAAAGTCACCCAGTCAATTCCAGAGCTGAGGGTGGATGTGAATCCATGTCTTTCCAGGCCCAGGCCAATAACTTAGCCAATAGAGCACACTGGCTCTTCATTTTCACACATCAATTTTGTCAGGCAAAACCACTACTGAATAACTATTTCCATTAATTCAGACAGTGAAACCTGCTAACATTGTGACATATCCTAGTGAATTTCATTCCTCTGCCTTTTGAATGAAAAAGCAAGGCATGGATTAACCATAATTTGTTCTTTCAATCCCAAGATATCCCTTCTTTTTTTAATTCAAAACCTTTCAGCCTGATGAAGAACTAAACATGTTACAAATGATGGAGGGATGTGGGAAAAACCCATATTGCCCTAAAGCAGCAGTTCTCAAACATTTTGGTCTCAAGACCCCTTTACATTTTTAAAAATTATTGAGGACCCCAGACAGCTTTGGTTATATGGGTTATATCTATTGATATGTACTATATTAAAAATTAAAACTGAGAAATGTTAAAATATTTGCTTATTTGACTTTGAGGACCCCTTAAAAGAGTCTTGGGACCCCCAGAGGTCCCCAGACCACATTTTGAGAACTGCTGTTATAAAGCAACTTGTCCCTGGGACACTAGGATTGCCCCTTAAACTGTCCCTGCTTACTTATGTCAGGGAGAATTTTGTTGGAAGTTGTCATGAGTAAGGATGGTGAGCAGGGGGCTCCCATCCAGGCTGTAAAGCGCATGCGTAGCACTGAGGAATTAGGTAGCCATTCCAAGAGACACAGATCGGGCCCGCCTTAACCTTTGGGGTTTATATGTCTGGGTTTTTCCCACGCTTCTTCAGTTTGTTAGGATTTTCCTGTTATGTAGCAGCAATAAAACACCAGAGACCTGTTCCTTGTCTCAGCGTGGTTCCTGGCTGTTAGGACAGAAGTCCTGGCAAATCCAGCATGCCTCATTTGCATGTGAATTAACATGTAAATTAAGTCATCCCACAATGCAACTCTGAGCAAGCTGTTTGTTGCCACTCCCACTTCCTCTTTCTTCTCCACCAGAAGCAAGCACATGGATATGTGCTGCTCTCCTCCATTCTGGGCACCATGTGGTGGGCCTGGAATTCCCCTTTCTTCCACACAGCTCTTGGCAGCTGTAGGACTGAGAATTTAGGGCAAAACTAAGTATTTAGAAAGGAAAGAAGAACAAAGGAACCTCATCTTTTCCACCAAGATGGATGTAACAAAAGCAACAATAACATCAGTAAGATTCGTTTTACTTCATAACCTAATATGTCTGAGCTTGTGATTCTTTATGCTTGGGAGGGCTGAGTGTGTAAGATCAATAACCTGCATTTCTCTGGCATGCTCACTGAAGCTATCTAAGATAATTTTCTTTTTCTGTGCCAGCTTCTCAGCTGTGTTATAAGCTGTGCTCCATTTCAGTGGTTCTAGCAGGCCACTGAATTGGCTTCAAACTTCACTTGTTAAATTTCTGTGTCCATCAGGCTCTTTCTGTAGATATAAAATCAGGGTCTAAAAAAAGCCCTTTGTGGCAAACACAGTTTTTCAACACCATTAGGCAGGGGATGATGCAACTTCTTATTTATTATGATTGAAAGGACACACTACTCCCCCCCCCCCAAAAGTAAGAATGATTACAACAAAGAGAAAGAAATAGATCATAATTGCTCAGAAGGCAAACTCTGTATAATAATAAAACATCCTACAGATGTGCAACCACCACCCTGCCCCAAGGCCAGGGAGAATAGCAAGTTTTCAATGACTTTCCCAACAACCTCATGGTGGGAGCTCTGTAGATCTCTTTCTAGAGCATACAGGCATTAAAATGGTAGTCATAATAGAGTCACTTTCTCTCAGTCCAGTCTACCTCCCAGGGTTGCTATTGTGGGGTCCATCAAATCAAACATCCTGCTCAGTGCAGGAATTCCAAATTAAAGCTTTTCAGACAGATGGCAGTCCAGTTCTGCTTAAGACCATCCATGATGAAGCCAATTTAGTGGCCTGCTAGGATGAACTGAATTGGAGCTGAGCTTATAACACAGCTGAGAAGCTGGCCAGAAAAAGATTATCTTTAAAATAGTTTCAATGAGCATGCCAGAGAAATACAGGTTATGGATCTTACACACTCAGCCCTCCCAAGCATAAAGAATCACACGCTTAGACACATTAGGTTAAGAAGAAAAATAATTTCTTACTGAGTTTATTGTTGCTTCTGTTACATCCACCTTGGTGGAAAAGATGAGGTTCTTCTTTTCTTTCTAAATACTTAGTTTTGCCCTAAACTCTCGGCCCTACAGCTGCCAAGAGCTGTGTGGAAGAAAGGGGAATTCCAGGCCCACCACATGGTGCCCAGAATGGAGGAGAGCAGCACATAAGTGTGCTGGCTTCTGGTGGAGAAGAAGGAAGAGAGAAACAGGAAGTGGCAACAAACAGCTTGCTCAGAGTTGCATTGTGGGACAACTTAATTTACATGTTAATTCACATGCAAATGAGGCATGCTGGATTTGCCAGGACTTCCAACACACTCAAGGGGAGCCCACCATGGCAACTGCTCTTAACTTTGGGGATTTTTTTTTTCTAATGTTCAATCAGAATCAAGGAAAGATTATAGCTGTGGAAGTCCATCTTAAGTGTTTTACATCTTTCATGCAGTTTGACACTCCAATGGAAAACTACATATCCATACAATTGTTATTTTCTTAATATATACTGTATATTCCCCCCAACTAATTAAAGAGTAAAATGCATTCCTCTGCTCTGTCTTCTGTACAGCTCAGTGTGCTTTTACTTCCCAACTCCAGCAAAGCCCAGGATCACTGCACTGTAATTATGGCATTGATATTCTCTCTCTCTGAAGCCCTTGAGCAAAACAAAACAAACAAAACAAGCAAAAAAGAAAAAAAAACCTCCCAAAACCCAGGGACACAGTAATGTGCAAGGCCATTGCTATCCTTTCTTCCATTTCTTCTTCTTTGCAGCCCTTCAGAGTTGTCATTAGCAAAAATAGCCAGCTCTTGTTTATGTTGGTGCATTGCAGTTGCTCTGGAGAATGAATTTTTCTGACCTTAAGCAATTTTTGCTGGCTAGTGGACAGAAATCTAAGATAAAGGAGGCCTCTTCTGTGGAGCTCCACATCACTTTGATGGAGCAGGTACCAGAAGTACTTCTGCTGGATTGGATCTGGTAGAGTAAAGGCAGTTATCAATTGTGACCAATCCTTGTTAGTTTTAATCTGCACTGACTGGCTCACCGTACAGCTACAGTATTCTTCACTTTAGATTGGGGCAGTGATGTGATCTTTCTTCTGGTTCATTTTTATCCTGAAAAAAAGATTCATGAGAATTTACTTGGAATCCTCCCATTCTCCATTTTTAAAAAAATCAGTGTTCCTGCCTCTGCTTGGGACTTCTATCTTATCCTGCTATGGAAAATAGGAGAACAAATGGGCAGTCCCTGCTGTTATTGTGTTATTGTGTGCAGAATATCTGACCCTCACTCCCAGCCTCCTCAGCACTGAAGTTCCTTCTTGTTCTATAACTTACAGCACCGAGAAAAAAAATCATGGAGGGAAAAGCGCTTATGGATTGCAAACTGTACTTAAGTCTCCCTACTGAAGCTGCCGCCTCTCTCTGATGGGTTCACACGCTGCAGGAAATCATAATGTTTGGTTGATGGCTAAACCTGTGTGAACCCAATTAACTGTGGCATAATCCACAAACTGAGGTTAAACAAGCCAGAGTGCTATGAATCCAGCCAATGTTGGAAGTTTTTTTTTAAGCAAGCAAACAAAAGGAGCAAGTGATGGGGTTATATGCCTAAAACTACCCATTCTGTGAGTAAAGGTAGGATGAGATTCTTTCTTTTATCTATTGTTGGGCTTTGTCTTTCAAGATCAGATGGGCTAAAAATAAATTACTGCAGAGCTGAAAAAATGCAGCAAAGGACACCCAACAATCAAGAGCAAGAAGAATTTTTCATAGAAAGAAAAGTTATTATGGCCGAGCTCATTGATGATCACATTAAGCTATGTTTCCCCCTGCCCCCATGATTACCCAACTAAATCACAGTTATCTGGGATAATCTGATAAACTATAAATCATGATTTACAAACCAAAGGCTGGATTCAAACAACATGCAAAGCCATGATCAATCCAGCCTCATTGTGGTTTATTGTGGATGAATAAACCAGCCAATGTTGGAAGTTTTTTTTTAAGCAAGCAAACAAAAGGAGCAAGTGATGGGGTTATATGCCTAAAACTACCCATTCTGTGAGTAAAGGTAGGATGAGATTCTTTCTTTTATCTATTGTTGGGCTTTGTCTTTCAAGATCAGATGGGCTAAAAATAAATTACTGCAGAGCTGAAAAAATGCAGCAAAGGACACCCAACAATCAAGAGCAAGAAGAATTTTTCATAGAAAGAAAAGTTATTATGGCCGAGCTCATTGATGATCACATTAAGCTATGTTTCCCCCTGCCCCCATGATTACCCAACTAAATCACAGTTATCTGGGATAATCTGATAAACTATAAATCATGATTTACAAACCAAAGGCTGGATTCAAACAACATGCAAAGCCATGATCAATCCAGCCTCATTGTGGTTTATTGTGGATGAATAAACCAGCCAATGTTGGAAGTTTTTTTTTAAGCAAGCAAACAAAAGGAGCAAGTGATGGGGTTATATGCCTAAAATTACCCATTCTGTGAGTAAAGGTAGGATGAGATTCTTTCTCTTGTAATACTAGAATCTGTGATCATGTAATTAAACTGAATGGCAAAAGACACAGGATAGATACAAGGAAATATTTTAGCCAAAATTTATAGAGTTCAATCTATGAATGGGACGCGGTGGCGCTGTGGGTTAAACCACTGAGCTGTCGATTGGAAGGTCGGCGGTTCGAAACCGCACGGCGGGGTGAGCTCCCGTTGCTCGTCCCAGCTCCTGCTCACCTAGCAGTTCGAAAACATGCCAATGTGAGTAGATCAATAGGTACCGCTTCGGCGGGAAGGTAACGGCGTTCCGTGTCGTCATGCTGACCGCATGACCCGGAAGTGTCTATGACAACGCCGGCTCCAAGGCTTTGAAACGGAGATGAGCATCGCCCCCTAGAGTTGGATTCGACTGGACTTTACGTCAAGGGAAACCTTTACCTTTACCTAATCTATGGAGGCCAGGTTTCATGTGTATGGAAATACTGTTTTATCTTCTTGTACTGTTTAATCTGATTATAACATACATACATATCATTATAAGGGACGCGGTGGCGCTGCGGGTTAAACCGCTGAGCTGCCGATCGGAAGGTCGGCGGTTCGAAACCGCGCGGCGGGGTGAGCTCCCGTTGCTCGTCCCAGCTCCTGCTCACCTAGCAGTTCGAAAACATGCAAATGTGAGTAGATCAATAGGTACCGCTTCGGCGGGAAGGTAACGGCGTTCCGAGTCGTCATGCTGGCCACATGACCCGGAAGTGTCTATGACAACGCCGGCTCCAAGGCTTAGAAACGGAGATGAGCACCGCCCCCTAGAGTCGGATTCGACTGGACTTTACGTCAAGGGAAACCTTTACCTTTACTTACTGTTTAATCTGATTATAACATACATACATATCATTATTGCTTATCTTCAGTCATATACGTGCACAACATGGAAGTGTACACACAAAATAATCGACTAGAAACTCTTAACATTTGATAGGCTGCTAATCAGAAAGCTTTTCTATTTCCCTTGGATTGGAAATGGGAAGATCCAAGGGACAAAGAGTCCTGGAAAAGAGGAATTAAGGCCTTACTGAGGAGCTGAATGGGGAATCTTCATGGGCTGGATAAAGCCTATGGCTTGGTGACTGCCCATATTAAATCCATGATTTGTCAGTGTTTCACATATCACCTCTTTTCATTGTTCTCAAGGTGAGAATTTTGTATGCACTGGAATTCGGCTTGGTTTGCCATCTGGCTCCTATTGTAACAAAGCTAAGTGAGTTATAAAAGCACAGCATCTATTTGTCATGCTTACAGGCAACAGGAAATGAGAATTTATTCAGGTCAGGTCGGCTAGTACAAGCAAGCTTACCTTGTAAGAAGCAAGGATGGACTACAGAAGTGATGTACGCTCTACAGTGTCAGAGCCCCTGTATTTACAGATCCCAAAGTTCCCTCTGCCCATATTTGCTGAAATTGGTATGCTGTTTTC
Organism: Candoia aspera; assembly: GCF_035149785.1. Lineage (NCBI taxonomy): Eukaryota > Metazoa > Chordata > Lepidosauria > Squamata > Candoiidae > Candoia > Candoia aspera. The sequence continues at coordinate 327,529,241 of NC_086153.1, forward strand.
TGCCATTTTGAGGCAAGATGCACATGAGAATTGTAGCATAAACCCTAATTTCAGTTTGAAGTAGCTTGGCAAATAGCTCAGATCTCAAAACTCAGGAAAACACCCCACCTATTGCAGTCTTCAGCTAATTCCCAAATGTTAAATGAGGCCTCCAGCCATGAAAAGTTGCTTCTCCCCACTTACCCCAAGAGAGATCATTGCAATATTATATGGCAGTGCAAAAAGGCAGATTGACAATCATTCTGGATTTACTATGAATCACAAATTGAGCAAAAATCAGCTACAACAATGCAAAACAAATGCAAACCATTCAAGGTTGAAATCATGGGTCAGATGCACAACCCAAGGTTTTTGTCCATTCCCAGCCATTTTTTCAGCTGCTTGTTCATTTGGTGTTCCCCTTCTCACCTGATCCTACAGAATCCACCTCTAGCAAATTTTCCTACAGCCAAGAAGATGAGCAATGGAAGCCACCCATATTAATAGAAAAGAGAAGATGTTAGTTCCTTTTTACTGCTGTTTAAATATAATTACCTCTACCAGCATTGGTTCTTAGTACCCTGTAATTGGCAAATTCATTAGTGAACTCTTCATATTGCATCTGCTCCTAGTACTTTACAATACCTGTCAAATAATTTTAAATTAAATTTAGCAGCTTTAAGATTAGATATGATAGGACTAAGTGGATGGCAAATTAACTTTCTTTAAAAAGTTCATGGAGTTTAATAAAGGAGGTAGTTGAGGAGGATCTGCAGTGTTCTTTCTTGCTTTACTTTGAATTCCATAACGTTGAGGAAAAGGAGGAGGAACCACCATCAAGACAATGGTCGGATAAAATAAATCTGAGTCCAGACCGGAACTGTAACCTGAGAAAGCATCTCAGACAAGATCCTCCTTAGTTCTCATGAAGATAAAGTGGGTGGGGGGAATGTATTCAGACTTACAAGATTCTGTTACTATAACCTTATAATAAAAGTAGTATTAGCATACATAACTTTGGTTTCCTAGTCTGGTCTACCTTGAAGGGCTGACACATTATTTCTATGTTTCTTCAGTCCTTCCCTCCAAGTTCCACAAGGACCAAAAAGATGTGCATGTGTGCTAGGCAGTTGCTTTGTGTGGCTTCATACCATATATCTTTTTTAAAATAACTTTACTCCCCCCTGCCCCCCCCCGAAAGGAAACAAGACAGCAGGGCAGTGATGTCATCAAAGGTGCCAGGATCAAAATAATTGCTCCTCTGTATACATTGCAGGTGCTTTCATTCACACAGGCACTCAATGTGCTGTACTGCTAAAATGCTTCACCTCTTTGATACATAAATGCATCAGCCCAGAACTTGATAGGTTTTTTTTTTTCTATGTAGAAATCTACAGAGGCATTTTACAGAATAAAAATATGTCCAAATGCAGTGCAGTAGTTTGGGAACAGTAATGAAATAAAATCTAGGTATGTTCAGTAGCCTTTTGCATTCCATCAGGCTCAGCTTCCTTCAGCTGCTGCACAGACTCTACTGCCCTCTGTTCATTTATATGCATCTCAGCATTCCTTTATGCTTGGCTTGCTATTGAACTAATAAGCCAGACTCCATCTCCACTAAGAAATTAGCTTTGCTGACGAGTGAAATATATCAATCTCTTATAGGCAATTCCAGCCGCAGCTGGTCTACAAATAACATTCAGCTCTTCTGACTGGACTGAAGTTTATAACATAAAAAGTTGAGGGTCTGGATTGCTTCTTGCTTATTTGTTTTGTAGAAATCCTCTGTTCTGTGACAAGAAAATCCAAGCTGCATGATTAAAAGAGACAATCCAGATTGGTTTAAACTAACCCCGTGGCTGTCTGTGTGCTTTGCACGCGTGCATATGTACGCACACACACCATCTGATATTTTAACTTCACCAGTGTTTCCCTCTTTCTAAAGCTTTCTCACATCTTGGTCATTTACTTCATCACACTTTTATTGACCACTTTTCTGAAAAGGGGTTTGATGTAACTTGGTATACAGATGACTAACCCTTGGTCATCCAAATACTGCTGAACCACAATGCACAGCCAGCATGGGCAAAAATGACAGATGGTGTAAATTGTCAGTTTTCTTACCCTAACCTCACATAAAATACATAGACTTTACTTTTGTGCCAATAGCTGTCACTGGCAAAATGCAACAGCTCCAGAAAGTGGCAGATATACTGTACATAGGAAGGAGCTGTCTAGTTCTTCTCCCTCAGTATCATAATGACAGGAACCAGATTACTATAGGTATCTGTCTGTCTGTCTGTCTGTCTGTCTGTCTGTCTATCAAATTTATTCCCTACCCATCTCAGAGAGTGACTCTGGGCGGTTTACATAAAATAGGAACAAAACATTAACTAAAATATAGTAAAACAGTACAGTAAAAACAGTCTTCTTAATACGTAATATGTTCCAAAAGATGGCTGGTAAAATGTTCTTGATTTAATTTCCAGGGAGCAACTTTAGGGTGCCAGCCACCTCCAGGGTTGGCCACCCCTCTTCATCCAGGGGGGTGGGGCAAGTGGAGCATGTGCCCCGGGCGCTGTGCTGGGGCGGTGCCAAAATGAGTGCTGGGGGGGGTGCCAAAATGGGCACAGAATCCATGTTTGCCCAGGGTGACACAGAGCCTAGCTGCAGCCCTGTCTTCATCCCCCTTGTGAGATGGCAAAGTCAGGTCTTTAATCCTTTCTGGAAGGCTGGGAGAGTGAGGGCTCACCTCATCTCTGGGGGAAGAGTATTCCATAGGGCGGGGGCAACAGTAGAGAAGGCCCTCTTCCTGGGACTCACCAGATGACATTCTTTCGGTGAAGGGACCCTCTGCCTGACCAGGTGGGACAGGTCAATGTAATGGGGATGAGACGGTCCCTCAGGTGACCTGGGCCCATGCCATGTAGGGCTTTAAAGGTGATAACCAACACCTTGAATTGGACCTGGAAGCAGACTGGGACCCAATGCAGCTCCTGCAGCAAAGGTGTTACATGTGCCACCCTTGGGGCACCCAAGATTGCTCATGCAGCTGCATTTTGAACCAGTTGTAGTTTCTAGATACTCTCCAAAGGTAGTCCCATGTACAGTGCATTGCAATAGTCTATACGGGAGATGGGAGGTTGCTTCAAATAATCTGTAGACTTCTGTAGGTATGGCTTAGATCAGTGTTTCTCAGTTTTGGCAGCTTGTAGATGTGTGGACTTCAACTCCCAGAATTCCCCAGCCAGCAATCTTAAAGTTGCACAGGTTGAAAAACACTGGCTTAGATGAAGTCCAGGTAGAGGACAGCTCCCTCTGCCTTTGTGTAGCAGAAAGAAAATGCTAACTCTTCCCCTAGCCTTTTTCATTCTACAGGGAACCCAGAAATAACATCAGCAATACATGGAAGGAAATTCCTGAACAGAACTAGAGAAGAAATAGGAAGCTAGTGTTAGAAGGTCAAAGAGAGATCGGGAAGGGTTACTATTTTGCATGAAACTATCCTAATAAAGTAAATTACTTCTATACAATTGGAAATTGGACTTTTGATTACACCACCAATGTTATATCACCCATCATCAGCCTATCTTGCTTCCTTGCATTAAAGGGTACTACTTGACCCTGACATTGATAGAAGTTGTCAGGGAGTATCTCTCTATTTAGAATTTAAATCTCCAGTGCCAGATGAAGTGCGTTCCAGGATACTGAAAGAACCTGAAGATGGCCTAGCTAGATCTTTATGTTCTCTGTTTGACAAATGCTGGAACATGAGTAAAATACCAGATAACTGATGAAAGGCAAATGCAGTCCCTGTTTCCAGAAAAAGGAAAAAGGAAGATCCAGGCAGCAGTAGAATCATCAGCTTGATTTTGATATCTGGAAGATTCCAAAACAGATCATAAGAGACTGCTCTGTGACCATTTGGAAACAATGTGATGTTACCAGAAATCAGTACTGATTTGTGAGAACAAAGCTTTCCAGAATATCTTATCTCATTCTTTTGAGCAGGTAATTTCTTTAGTAGTTTGTGTAATGCTGAAAATAATAGAAACCCAGGAAACAACCAAATGCAAAGGGTGAGGATGGGGAACACACAGTTTAGCAAAAGTTTGGAATGGTAGCTAGTTGCAACCTGAAAATAAATTAGCACTTTGATGTGACTGCAAAAAGGCAAATGGAATTTTAGGATGCATCAACAGAAATATAGTTTCTAAATCATAGAAGGTCATTGTTTCACTTTAAACTCTGACCTTAGGTGCTGTATCTGGGCCTGGGCGCCATACTTTAAGAAGGATTCAGGCAAACTGGAAAGATTTAGAGCTTTCCTTAAGCTTCTTGACTGCCATATGTAAACCTGCTGAAAATGAAACCAACTTAAAAAAACAGAAACCTTCCCCGATTTCAGTCCATCTTTCAGTGGTCCACCAGAGAATTTGTTTTTTTAAAAATGGTAAGAATTTCATATTGTTTAAAAAGAGAGAGCGAGAGAGGTCCAAAGTTTTAGCATTCTGTTAATGAAGTGGCTATAAAAACTTCCTGTGTTTCACCAGTCCATAAATGAAACAAAGAAAAAATAAAAACAGAGGCTCACCAGTTGAGGTCCAGAAAGGGGCAGGTAGCCTAGCAGCCCAGGACAAAACACCTGAGGAAGGAAGCAACCAGTGACCAGAGGAGTGGGGGTGTTGTTCCCATCACAGCACACATCGCTAACTGGTATGTATGGAGGTGTTTGCCTTCAAAGAAATGAAGTATAACAGGAAAACTGGACAGTAATGCTAGATGTTTAGTAGGAAAAGGTAAGTGAAAGTTGCCTTTTTGGTGGGCTGGGAATGAACAGAGGACAATGTCATGCCCTTGAGAAACATACTTGGGCTGGAGAACCTGGCCATTCAGATCACCCTTAAGGAAGAGAATGAAGTTGCTCAGGGATCTGGGAATGTCTATCTTGAGAAGAGCAGACTGACTGAGGGTGTGGCAGCTCTCTTCAAATACCTGAAAAGATGTCTCACAGAAAAATGTCAAGACCTGTTCTTTATTATTCCAGAGTACAAGGTGTGCAATAATGGATTTAAGTTAAGAAGATCCACTTGAATGTAAGCTAACAGGAAAAGCTGTTTGACAGTGGAAGCATATCTTCAGAGATATGGTAGTCTCCTTTTCCCTGGATTTGAAATATTGAGGTGGCTCCACCATTTTTAATACCTGCTGTTCACCAAACATTTATTTTTCTCTCTTAGCTTTAAGCTTTTTATAATTTTAGAGCTTATAATAATAATAATAATAATAATAATAATAATAATAATATCAATTGTTTTGTAAATATTCATTATTTTTTAGCTTTGTTGTATGCTGCCCAGGGTCACTTGTTTGTGAGATGGGCAGCTATATAAACATGAATAAACAAATAAACAAACAAATAAATAAATGTGTTCATGGAGGCTAGCAGACCTCTGTCAAGAATATTGTAATTTCAATTCCTATATGAAACTGGAAATTGGATTTGATGGCCTAAAATGTCCCTTTCCAATTCTAAAATTTTATGATTCTTATCATATATTTGACTATTTTGATACTCAGCCTCCTTCATCCTTATGAAAAGAGTAAGTTATTTCCATTTTCTATTTGCGAAGGAAGTTCCTTCAAGAACTTCATATGGCCTTTTTCTTCAAAAGCAAATCTCAGTACTGAGACTAAGCTGGAAAAGTTACCCCAACTAGATGGTCTTCTATTATTACTCAAGTATTTATCTCCTTTCAAAGCTGAATACATGCACTCATGTAACTGTTACATTTAAGGCCTTTCTGGGGATTTGGCAAATGGAATTGTAGAGGGAAGATGGGGACTCGCACACTGTCCCTTCCTTCAGCCATCAGCTGTGGTTGAATGAAAAGATCTGAAAACAGGCTGTAACTAACTTTAGGTAAAAGCCACAGCAGTTCTCTAGCAACTGAAAATCCTGACTGAACTGATTCCTTCCTGATCACATGGAGCATGGTAGTAACACAGTTATAGCCTATCTCAATGCATTCTCTATCAACACAGGAAGAATTGAAATAGAGGGGCAGGGTGATCATCAAAAGAAGACCCTAGGAAACATGACAGAATTAAAGTTTATTGCCAGTAATCGGGAGGATACAGCAACTACTTGATCTACCTGAGACCGCATAATTGCTACCGAATGGCAGCAACATTTGCTGTTCTTGTTACATCTGCTACTGACACCCTTGTTCTAGAACTACTGGATTTGGGCTACAAAGATCTGCAGAAATTTGGGTGATCACAAGCTGGTAGCAAAGAATTAATTAGAGTTTTGGGTAACTCATTGCTACCACCTAGCAGTTGTCAGGTTTTTTTTTTTTGCAGCCCAGAACTGCTAATCTTATCCTATCTTCTTCCAAAGGGCTTGGGGTCTTCTGACTGTGCAGGTAATGGTGAGGATGAGGAGAAAGAACCATCACAACTTCCAGTGATAAACAGACTAGGTAAATAAAGAGAGCACTGATACCTTTGTGCTGCTCAAAGGGACCCAGAAAAGTGCATCCAGCCTCCAGTAGCTAGCAGTCACTTTTACAAGCTAAACATGATGTAGGATAAATGCAGGATTATGCTGCTCCATGTACTGCAACCTTCTCCAACTTAAAGCCCTTCAAATATTTTGGGACTATAATTCCCTAAATGTCTATCCATGCTGGATGGGAATTCTGAGGGTTGTAGGGCACCATCTTAGATGCAATGCATCTCAATTACTTTTTCTAGAGTTCTTGGAGTTAGGGTGATTTGACCACAGATACAAAGATTGTGTTCATATAAAACACTTAACTCAGTTGCTGAATTAACCAATTTCTGGGTTGGTACAGCATTAAGTCATAAATTAACAAAACAGTCTGGCTTTGGCCAATATGCTAATCCATAACACACCTAATCAAGGGTAATGGTAACCAAGTTTCTATAAATGCATCTGCTAGGTCTTTAAGTGACCTGATTAAGTGTTCTGTATTTACACACAGGCAAACAGACATACCTACATGGACTGAAGATTCCAGAAGTTGTTGTTGTTATTCAATTTATATACCACCCAACTTCCTATGACTCTGGAAGAATTTAAGATAAATTCTTCCCTTAACTCTGTCAATGTAGAAAGATCAGGAAATGTGCGGTAACTTTAAAGGACAGAAAACCAATTTCTATGCTTAGTTCATCTCAGGTCTGTTCCAGATGACTGTACTACCCACCACTCCTTAAGCCAATGAAAAAGTATGCCAGTAGAAATTTGCTGTCCTCATTGCTGATCCTCATTGGGCAACAGTAATAATAGCGGTGAAGGATGCTGTCCTTATGTGCCTATTGTGGTCCACATTAAGGAACGGGATTGTCTGATTCTTCTAGCTTTGTTTCTACATCCTGAAGATATTGCTTATTGTCAGGAAAGCAACCACCAACCACTCTTCAAAAAAGCTGGAATGACTTGCCAGAGCATGCATTGCATGCATAAGCTATGTGAACTATGGTCTGGGGATGAGACAAAGGCAAAGTCATGACAACATGGCACCAAAAAAAAAAAAAAAAGATTCCTGGGGTGTGTTCATATCATGGTCAGGGAGATATAAGTAAGAGCCATTAATAATTATGCTGACTTGAAGGAGTAATGTTTTCCTTAAAGTTTATCTATTGGAAAGACAGCCCAAGGTAACTAAAGAGCAATGAGGCACAGAGCAATAAAGCAAATTAAAATAACAGACAAAATGCAGGAGGAGTTGCAAGTGGAAAGGGCTGGGATGGTTTCTGTCTGAAAGGGCTCCCCTTGTTCAGTGTCGTTGGTCTGGGGCATCTGGAATCAGCTGTGCTTCTGACTCAGACAAGGTATCTGTTTGGCAGCTGCCATTTCAGGCAGTGATGGGGATCTTTTAAGTTGTTCTGGCATCAACCTTCTGTCCAAGCTGCTTGCCATGAACCTGAATATCTAAGGTGTAGCCAGAGCATGCATTGCCCTTTTGGGAGTCCTTGTGTAACATTTGGCTTAATTATCTTCCATGGTGTTTCACTCTTTAATCCAATGTAACACTGTAAATGCTAGATTTGTTCAATATGTTACGGCCTAAATCTGGGTTAAGAAAACACAGTTCCTGGGTTCCCATAAGGTGCTACTTCCAGACATAAGAATTAATCTATGGTTTAACAAGGAGAGTTGGCTTACACAACCTGCTAAAGCCAACAGCTGGGTTCACACAACATCCAACTCCCTGTCTAGTGAGTTGTGCAAGCCCAGACATACTATTTTAAAAGTCTTCCTTCTTTAGCAGCAATAAGTTTGTGGAACACAGGAAAACATTTTATTTTATTGTGCCAAATTTGCAGTCAGGCAAACTAGTGCCTTCTTGAAGGAAGTAAAGGCACCCTTGAATCAAACTTGATTCCTGCTAATACATGCATGATTTGTGGCAATATTATACAAGTGGTTAGCTCTTGTATTCCCTAGGAAAGTTTTTGAATTTCCCAGTTTAGCCTACAGCCTTGGAATTCCAGGAAATCCCCCATCCAAATGCTAATCATGGCCCAACCTGCTTAACTTCTGAGATAGTTAGGATATGCCCCTTCTCCATTCTAAATTATTTCAACTGCTTTTCACTTTTACTTTTTTTTCATGAATCCTAAAATTAATCTGCCTTGTTCCAGTTACAGGCCAGAGTGATCTTGTTTGCATATCCTACTAACACATAGTTTGCTTAATCAAACTTTATTTCTTATTTGCTAGGTATGCACAACACGTTAAGTCAGCAGAGGCCTATTACCACAATGTCACACACTTCTACTGTAACAGGCATGTGAGACAAGGTGGCAGGGTGCTGGAGACTATCTGTAGCCTGTGGGTTGCTAAATCCTGCACTACAATATAAACCACACTTTACAAAATACAGCGGTAGGGTTAAGATGTATAAGCTTGGCTAATGTGAGCATTGTCATATGTTGCTGAGCTTTTTGTTCCTATTCATCTCAGTACCTTGGCTAGGTTAAAAGATAACTGTGGAACACAGAAGGAGCCCCATTTCCTAGGTCCTCTCCATCCTAGGAACTCCTTATTCCAGTTCAGTTCTGTGCTGCATTAATATTCTAAGTTCATGGTGCAGATGAGTGTTTCTCAGCCTTGGCAACTTTAACTTGTGTGGACTTCACCTCCCAAAATTCTCTAGCCAGTATACTGGCTGGGGAATTCTGGGAGCTGAAGTCCACACACCTTAAAGTTGCAAAGGTTGAGGAACACCAGTGTAGACTAATCTTCCCCAAAATGACACTGTGTCAGCTGAAAACTCCTACAATTCTCAGCCAACTGAGGATTGTGGGAACTGGAATCTAACAGTATCAAAAGACCCCAGCGTTAGAGAAGATTGCTTTCAAAGGGTTTGATAAACAACCCCACTGAATCTTTCCTGTTTTTCACCAAAGCCACTTGGAAGTGGTTCTTCCCTTTTAGCTACAGAACATGCTTCAGTATTTGCCTCAGGCTCAACACAGCACCATTCCCATTATTGACTGCCCCAGAGAGCTGGGCTTCATTTCTTCTGACAGCTTCTTGTCAGGCAGTGACTTTTAGATGTCACTTGATGTGGATGATTAATATGAAAATAACCTCCATTCTTAGCTTTCCACATTCTATGACTGCAGGCACCAGATCAAGTAGCAAGTTCATTTGGGAGATTAAATGCACACACAAACCAAAGAAAAGATAATGAACTATTTCCAATCCCAATTATTTCTGCATTCCTTGGCAGTCAGGAAGTGGCTTTTACAGGAATTCAGGGAATTTTGCAGCCACTTTCCTTTTCTGATGGGCTTGTGAAGTTGTTTTGGGCTATATCAGAAGTAATGACAAAAGTAATGTGCAAATTTTGTTGTGTATGTTGAACATAATTGGCTTAGTGTACTTAGAAGCCTGGCAGATACCAGCAGAGAAAGATGTTACCTTTGCTCCAAATCCTGCATGTTCATAGTTTGTCGCGTCACGCGACCAGCCCTTCGCCCTTCGGTCTATGGGATTCCCTGGGGGGGAATGAGCCAACGATTCCCTCGCAAGGGTGAGGTCGAAAAAACAACGGTAGGCACAGGATTCTTTTGTGGCGAGTCACGCTACATCTCAGGAGGTTGCTGGTACTGCCTCCTGGGCCACGCCCCCACCTCCTTTTATTCAGCAGTTCTATCAGGGCGGGGGAGTGAGTACAAAGAGAATAGGGAAATACAACTCATGCCCTTATAAGGGAATATACAGCATTCTGAGGCTACGTGAGAGACGTGCAATCCAGCTGTGCAGTAATGGAGTCAGGTACGTCACAATTCCACCTTTTTTATTTAATTTTGTCCTCCCCCAGAGGGTCTGAGTCGGGGAGCCAGGGACTCTTCAGTCCAAGGAGACCCATCCCAGCGTCCTCTCTCGGGGGGTAGTGTGACTGGGGGTCCTTGTCCATTTCCGATTCACTATCAGAGGACCATCCCAAGAGTGGTGATTTCTCCATACCTACAGCAGTGACCAGGTGTTGAACAGCAAGCTTTGTCTCGGATACCTCTGAGTCCAATATATGAAGTCTCTGCTTTAAGAAGCGGAGAACACGACCCAGCACACAGGGGCCTATGGTGCATGCGAGAATTAATAACAGGAGGGGCCCCAACAAGGCGGACAACAGTGTGGTTAGCCATGGAGAAATGCTAAACATATTTTGATACCATGACATGGATTGTTGGCGCTCCAATTCCCTTGTTTTTAAACGGGAATTGAGCTCTTTCATAGAGTCCAATACTACTCCTGAGTTGTCGGCATAAAAACAGCAGTCTTCCTTTAGAGCAACACACATCTTGGAGAAGAGTGTTGTTGCGAAACCAGCGCCAGAAGGTGCCTTTTCTTTTGATGGGAGAGCGTTGAAGACATTCCATGGCGTTGGATGCTGAGCTGCGGCCAATGGTGGCAGGGTAGCGTAAACGATGGGTTCGAATGAGAGAGGTTGTTTTAGGGTTCGTTGTGAGGGGAGCAGAGATGGAAAAGAGATAACAGAGAAGGAGGGTCAAGAAGGTGCTTGTCAGGAGGCTGCCCATGATATGGCCGGATGCAGCGAGCAGGAACCCAGAGCACTCGATCAGGTAGTTGCACAGCAGCGTAGCCTTTTCCCCAGGTGACGAGTTGCGCAGGGCCTTTCCACTCAGGGCTGGGCAGTTGCCTAAAATAAACAAGGGGACGGGAAGAGGGAACTACTGGCTTAGAAAAGTGTCGAGATGCAGCCGTAGCAGGGGGGGTACCGGTAAGATTAAGGAAATTCAAGGTAAACAAGGTGAGATTAAGGATATTTTGTAACATCGGGAGGCTTGGGGGGCCTAAGGCCTTTTTCCCCGTTTGCCGATCAAGGGCATTCTTTAGGGTCTGGTTAGCCCTTTCCACAATAGCCTGACCTTGGCTGTTGAATGGTATACCGAATCTGTGAGTAATGGACCACTTACGGCAAAACTCAGCAAAGGGAGTGCTGACGTAAGCGGGGCCATTGTCAGTTTTCAAAGTTTTGGGACATCCCGATGTGACGAAAGTGCGAATACAATGATTGATTACGTTTTTCGTGGCTTCTCCTCTTTGCAAAGTTGCCAGAATGAATCCCGAATAAGTATCCACAGATACATGGATATACTTCCAAGGTGCAAAAGAGGGATAATGAGTGACATCCATCTGCCATGTGTCACAAGCTTGGATACCCCTGGGATTAACTCCCTCAGGGATGCACTTTGCCTGCAAACTGCAGGTTGGACATTGTTGAAGAATGGCGGTAGCTTCTTGATATGTAATGCCAAATTGGCGCACCAAGGCCTTTCTATTTTGGTGGAAATAAGCATGGCTGTCCCCTGCTGAAAGCGGCGGAGGAAGAGGGGAAGAGGCCATAATTTTGCAAGCCTCATCTGCCATGTGGTTGCCTTCGGACAGGAAACCGGGTAGCTGTTGGTGGCTTCTAATATGCGCTACAAACAAAGGGGATGTCCTGTCCTTCAGGAAAGTTTGAAGCTGCAAAAAAAGCGTCATGAGAGAGGGGGGGGTAACAGGGGAAATATATGCATCAAACATGGCCACAGCCATTTGAGTGACATACATACTATCAGATATAACATTCAAAGGCTGTTCTGGGAAAAGAGACAAGGCTAACAGAAAAGCGGCTAACTCAGCCTGTTGGGCGGATGCTTGTGGGTCTGTTAGGCGTTTATGCCATTTGCAATTATTTTGCCATGTACAAGCCCCTATGGTTTTGGAGCCGTCTGTAAAAACAGTGAGGGCTTCCTTGAGTGGCTGCTGAACGAACGGCGAGGTTAGTGTGAAGGGTACTGTTCGCAGCAGTTGCAATCGAGGATCAGGGGGAAGATGGCATGACACCTGGCCACACCAGTCCTCCAAGGCATCCTGCAGTGCAGTGGAGTTTTGTAGGAGGGGTTCCCATTGAGTAACCTTAAGGGGAATGTACAGGGTGGAAACATCCAGTCCCATTAGGGCTCTAATCCTCTTCCGGCCTTTCTCAACAAGAGAGGCCATTTGTGCTGCTCTGGTGATGATGGATGTCTTAGGTGTGTGTGGCAAGTGTAGCCATTCTAAAATATGTAGATGTTTGTTATCAGACGTTTGGACAATGATGGCAGTTAATAATTGATGTGTCGAAAGAATGGCAAGAGAGGGTAGTTTGTCAGTGAGCGCACGGTCCACCCATTGGGTCGTAAGGACGGCATTGACCTGTTGTAGGGCGTGCAATTGTTGTTCTGTAAGGTATACCTTGTCAGCTGGGTTTGTCAAACCCACTAACGCTTGGAATAAAGGTGATAACATGGGTGTAGTTAAAGCAAGGTATGCGCGGGCCCAGTTAATGACTCCCAGACATTGTTGTAATTGGACCAAAGTGGTCGGCTGGGGAAGCGTGAGCATAGGTAGGAGCGGGGCAGCCGTGGAGGCTAAAACTTTGTGGCCTAGGTATTGCATTGGGTAACGAGACTGGACCTTTTCTGGTGCAACGTGCAACCCTGCCGTTGCTAGGGTGGCTAAAAGAATAGGAAAAGTTTTTTGAACTGTCCCTTTCGGGCCCTCAGCAGCGACTAAAATGTCATCCATATAATGGTACACAAGAAAATGCAGAAATTGGGATCTATAGGGTTGCAATGCTTTATCGACAAAAAATTGGCACATTGTGGGTGAGTTCAACATGCCTTGTGGGAGGACCTTCCACTGGTACCGAGCAGTAGGCTTTGAATTGTTAAGTTCCGGTACCGTAAATGCGAAAATAATTCTGTCCTTTTGTGCCAAAGGTATGGAAAAAAAACAATCCTTGAGGTCTATTACAATAAGGTCGTGTCCTTCCGGAATCAAGTTGGGGTTGGGAAGTCCACACTGCAAAGGTCCCATGGGCTGAAGGATGGTGTTGATAGCCCTAAGATCCTGTAGGAGGCGCCATTTGCCAGACTTCTTTTTGATGACAAATACCGGAGTATTGTATGGGCTGGTGGAGGTTTCGATATGGCCTTCAATTAACTGCTGTTGGACCAAGATATGTAAGGCGTCCAGTTTCTCTTTGGTGAGTGGCCATTGATCAACCCATACCGGCACAGAGGTTTTGAGAGAGAGAGAGAGAGACCCTAAAGGGTCCTGTAAAGCCATTAGGGAAGTTGAATAAAAGCGTGGAACTGTGAAAGCAAGTCACGGCCCCATAGGTTACAGTGCAAAGGCAAGATATAAGGCTTTAGATACGCTGTAATATGAGAATGAGCAGTCACAGCAGAAAGCCAATGAGAGCTGACCTTGGCGGCCTGTGCTCCGCCTACTCCTTGCACCGAGGAGGCTTCGGCGATAGGCCAGGAGGAGGGCCATTCAGCGGAACGAATGACAGAGACGTCGGCGCCAGTGTCAATCAAGCCTTCGAAAGAGCGACCATTTAGCGTGACAAGGAGGGTGGGTTTAGAGGTTTGGACTGGTTGCTGCAAGGCAAACAATGATGGCATATCAGGAGAAGGGAGAAGTATGAGCGTGGCGACAATTGTTCCTTTATTTAAGGAAAAGCACCTATCTCCCACTCCTGCCAGAGCAATCTGTGTCAAATCTGACGAATCATACAAATAGGGAGCAGCAACCATTCCCTCAAGCGTAAGCGAGGAGTTGGGAATAAGCAAAGCAGGGGTAAGAGGAGGGAGGGGTTTATGCAGCGTGACAACAAGAGGAAGGGAAAGGACAGCCCCCGGATCGTCATAGAAAAGATCCTCTGCCAACTCCACAGGGAAGCTGGTGATGGGTAATTCAGCCTTTGGGGCGGGGTTAGCTGACAACCCCCGATCTAGTTTTCCGAAGGCTGGTGAGGGGAGGAGTTATTGTGACATTGCGAGGCCCAATGATAGCCTTTGCGGCACCTGGGACAAGGAGTTTTAGGTTTGGAGGGGGGGGCGGCCCCCTTTGAGTGGAAGGGGGCGCCCCACCTCCCCCGGGTGCACGGCATTGATTCTTAAAGTGGCCCGGCTTCCCACAATTGAAGCAATTTCCATGACGAGTGACTGCGAGGGCTTCCGGGGAATGGAGCTGAGAGGAGGGGTTAGTAGAAGGCAGCGAGGTGGTAATGGCGGCAGCGAGAGCGCTCACTTTGTGAGAGGTGGTACCAACGATTCTGCAGAGTTGCAGGAAGTCTGCAAGCTTTACACCCGGTTGATTGACTGCGGGTTGCAGAATGGTCTGGCAGTCATGATTAGCGTTAGAGAAAGCAAGTTTCATTAGCAGCTCATGTTTAGCCGTGGCATTATCAATTTGTCGGTCTAAAGCAATCTGAAGGCGACTTATGAAGGAAGCGTATGGTTCATTTGGTTCTTGCATAATTTTCAGAAACGTTTGGGTGGATTGAGAGTCGGAATCATCCACTCTTTTGAGAGCATTCATGGCGCACATGTGAATAATAGCAAAACAACGACGGGGGGAGTTCTGTTGCTGGACTAAGGTTGCGAATTGTCCCTTTCCTAATAATTGATTTGCGGTCACCCCTGCGGGAAGACCTCTTCTAATTTCTACTTCCACCCCTTTGTCGTATTCAGATTGCCACACAACGTATTGCGCCGGGGTCATAAGCATAGAAAAAAGCATTTTCCAATCATACAATAACATAACAGTGTTAGCAGTAACTAAAGAGTCTAAAACTCCCCTAGTAAAAGGAGAGTGCAAGCCGTAGGTGGTTACAGCATCTTTGATTTGTTTCAAAACCTTAAGTTCAATATTGTTATACAAATTTCCTCCCGCCGCCCCTAGGCCGATGGTCATGGGAAAGGCAGAGGGACTCTCCATTTCCAATGAGAGGGGGGAGGAGAGGAGTTCAGTGATGGCGCCTCCTAGGGGGTGGTGTTGAGGGGAGTCGGGGGTTGGAGCTGAAGGGGGAGGAGGAACGGCTGGGTATGGAGGGGGTGGTGGTGAGGCAGCATCGAGATGGGCGGCAAGAGGGGGTGGGGTTTTTGGGCCGGGAGGAGAAGGGCAAGTTTCCGGGGAAGACGGGGGAGGGTAAAGAGTGTTGATGGCCGCCATAACAGCCTTCCAGGCAGTCAGAATAGGCACGGGTGCTCGTGGGGTATCATGAAAATATTTTCCTATCCTTTCCCAAGTGGATGCTTTGAGCGACCCCTCTGAAGGATAGACAGGGCAGTGTCTGTCCATGTACAGTAGGAGTTGAGTCACCGATTTTTTTGAAATGGGAAAGATGGTCGTACCGTTAGCCTTTTGACAAGAGTTAGCCTTCTTCACTAAATCATAAAGTTCGTCCCTATGAACTGACGAAACTTTGGAGAGTGGGGAGCCCATTACTTACGATTGCAGAGCCTTTGCCAGGTGCGTAGTAACGAGAGTGAAGGCAGTGCACCTCTAGACAGAGATCACACCGTGAGACCGAAGGGATCCCGGACGAGCCCCCAGTTGTCGCGTCACGCGACCAGCCCTTCGCCCTTCGGTCTATGGGATTCCCTGGGGGGGAATGAGCCAACGATTCCCTCGCAAGGGTGAGGTCGAAAAAACAACGGTAGGCACAGGATTCTTTTGTGGCGAGTCACGCTACATCTCAGGAGGTTGCTGGTACTGCCTCCTGGGCCACGCCCCCACCTCCTTTTATTCAGCAGTTCTATCAGGGCGGGGGAGTGAGTACAAAGAGAATAGGGAAATACAACTCATGCCCTTATAAGGGAATATACAGCATTCTGAGGCTACGTGAGAGACGTGCAATCCAGCTGTGCAGTAATGGAGTCAGGTACGTCACAATAGTTGGTTTTTCTCAGGACCCTTTAGTATATCTACCAGGAATTTCCACAGGAATGGCTGTTTTCCTTGCTCAATCTTTACTCTAAACTTTTGCCATCAAGAACTTAAAAATAGGTTTACTGCTGGGTCAAGCCAACAAACCCTTTAGAACAATAAGCTATTTGTCTCAGTAAGTGACCAAGGTGGCCTCCACTGAGCCCCTCCTATTTCCATTTCCCAACAACTGGCATTCAGAAGCTAATCATTTGTCTGATTCTCTTTACAGCCAGCTACATCAATGGACATAGGTTACACACAGTTTAAAGAGTACTTCTTGTTCTTATCTCTGAATCTTACTATTAATTTCACAGCTGGTCATAAATGGATGTTTGAAGCCATCCACCAAACTTGAGAGCAGAGAAACTGTGTAAATGAGTTTTCTCTGTTTCAAGTACCCTCCTGTTCCTTTCTCTGGGACTGAATGAAAGTGTGGGAAGCCAGGGAGGCTGCAAATCACAGTAGAGATAAGAAGCTCACTTCACTGGAGAGAAGATTGTGTAAGAAAAAGGAGGATGTTTACATGCACCTGCACATAGCCTTGGCCAACCTATTTTTTATTTATTTATAAAATGTGTAGATCGTTTCAACCTGAAAAAAAAACTAATCAGTGTACAGTATACAGAAGCAACAGTAGCACTATGTCAATGCAGTAACAGCCACCATAAATATGTTATAAAGGGAAAAATTGTGAGAGCCAGTTTGAGCTAGTGGTTAAGGTGCTGGGCTAGAAATCAGGAGTCTGAGAGTTCTAGTCCCGCCTTAGGCATGAGAGCTGGCTGGGTGACCTTGGGCCAGTCACTTTCTCTCAGCCCAACTTGGTGCAATGTAGACTAGCCTCCTCGTGGTGCACCCCGGGCAATGTGACGTCACGGCTAAATAGTCTACACATCTGGTTGCTGGACCTCACAAGGATTTCCCAGCAAGAAAAGCAGCATGAACACCGATCTGCTATGCCATATGATTAAAAAAAAAAGGGGGGGGGGGACATGAAACATAACAATCATCATCAGTAACTAAATGCAAGAACACCACATTCCACTCATGAGAGTGTCCCTGAATTCTCTTCTTTGAAAGACATTCAAAAGCAAACCTCTTTCATCATATGTAATGAGAAGCAGCAAGAAAAAACAAAACAAAACAAAACAAAACCCAGAACAACATCCCTACCCTATACTGATTATTTATTTGGTATCTCACTCTTCCATCTATTGAAGGCTCAAGGCAACATTCAGTTCAGGGTAAAACACAACAAACATAAAAGTCATGCAGTCATAATTTTAAGATATAAACAAAGCTCCGATCATTTATTGCATTAAAATTAGAAAACTTTGTTCAAATCGTGAAAAGAATATCAGAATGATACTGTGTTTTTCAAGGCCTGTCTAAGGCAGAATAAACAAGAGGCTACTCTGATCCTGCCTTGGAATGGCAGCTTCATAATGATGGGGCTGACATATGAAAGAGTCTGCTTGAATGTCCAGAGACCTAATGTCTTTATACGGTAGGCCAAATGATAGTGCCTTGATGATGATTTCAGATTACAGTTAGGATAATTTGGGAAGAGGCAGTCTTTCAGATGTCCTATGCAATATGCTATGCCATGCCTATGCCAGGGCAAAGGATGGCAGCTGTATGATTCTGATTCTGCTTGATGACCTACTGTATGAACAACACACACACACACACCTTACCAGAGATCTGGCTTGGTTGCTGAAAACTCACAATACCTAGCAGTTCACCCCTGAGATCTTGCAAGGGTTCAGTTTAATTAGAGAGGAATAACTGGGACTTCTAGTGACTGGAGGTTATGGATACACTGGAGCCCATGAATTTCAAATTGCTGCCCCCTGGTTTAAGGCTTTAGAGAACCCGCACTTAGATCTGGACTATCAGGAAGCTGATGCAGCTGTTTCAAAAGCAACACTCCATGGTCTATGAAATGTATATCAGACTACGGCATCAGATCTCTTTCCTTACAGTCTTATGGGCAATCTTGACTTTGAAAAGAGGTTACTCCCTGAGCTGGTACCTGCTGGGTTCAATTAATCATTCCAGCTATTCCAGCTTGACAGTCAAAGTCTAACACATCAGCAGGACACTCTCTTGCCCCAAGTTCTCTTCTTGCATGAGTCACACCAATCTATGAAATAATTAAGCCTAAGCATCTCCCAGTTTTCGTATTCCTTGTTGTTTAAGCTCAAGTGCTGTTGATGGGAAAAATAGGTTTCCAGAAAAGTCCTCCCACTGCTGCCTTCCCTTCTCTCTTTGCAGCAAACTTTAAATTGTCTGTCTCCAGTCATTTGCAGCATCTTTCAGCTGAGATAAAGAAGAAGAAAGAAGAGGCCATTGGTTGATTGTACTAGACGTTGTTCACACTGGGCTGATGATGAGAGCTTTTTCCCCTTCTTAGAATAAGTTACCATTTTGTGGCAGGTTATCTGTTAGAGGTCTTGAACTTTCTTTCAGCTGTGATTGGGAAACTTAACAATTGAGCTTCAGCTGATTTCCCATTATAGTAGTCTGTCAGAAACTCCTGTCCAGGATCAAGAGTCCAGTAATCCCTGAAGAGAGTTTAATGAACTGCAGGTCACCCTGGTTCAACAGAAGCCTTCAATATTGCCATTTGTGCTTGGCCATGTACCCCTCCTATTATCTGAGAATTCAGACTTAGCAGATCTTGTCACAGCCTCTGTTGTTTTTCAGCCATGCAGAAGTCTGAAGCTTTAGAAAGGGCCAAAAACTCTAGAAGTCTAGAATCAGCAGCAAGCAGGGGCTGAGCTAAGGTAACACCTGGATCTGTCAGTCTTCTCTAACATGGAGTTGGCCACAAAAGAATTTGAAACAATAGCTTTCTTGCCCATAATGAACCCAGCCTATAACCTTTGGCAGTGAACTCTGGAATCCAGAAAGTGCCCTGTTCTACTAGAGCCGAGAACTGTTTGTGTTTCTTCCACTTTTTATGATTAGCTAATATTTAGCTGTTTGAGCCAGTTTGATGCAGTGGTTAAAGCTCTGGGCTAGAAACCGGGAGTCTGTGAGTTCTAGTCCTGCCTTATGTACAAAGCCAGCTGGGTGACCTTGGGCCAGTCACTCTCTCTCAGCCCTAAGAATAAGAAGGCAAACCATTTCCCAAAAACCTTGTCAAGAAAACTGCAGGGACTTGTCCAGGCAGTCTCTGAGAATTGGACATTATTGAACAGAATTTTAAAAAAAAATAGCTGGTGTCCTTGGCATCTATGGTCAGGCCAAGGCACATTCCAAGGGAGGACTGGGTCATCTAATCTGGGATGAAAAGGCAAGGAGTGTTCCCTTGGGGCTCATTCTCATGTCCCATTTACCATAGCATGTAGATGTCTCAGTTGTTCCACCCTTTAAATGGTCTTTTTCCTCTTCCAACACAAATCTTGCTGTATGGGTAATCTACAATGCCTCATTGACAATTTGGTTGATAACATGGTCAGGCCTCAGGCCCAGTGACTATTTAAGTTTGCTGCAGGTGCACCCTTCTTATCTCAACTCTGGGCATTGCCCTCTATACAGTATCCATTTCAGTTTGGGCTGCAACCAGGCCATACACCTGGTTTGCTCATAGTAGACCTGTTAGCAGCCAGGAGATAGAAAGAGAAGTGTGTGTGTAAGTGTGTATACTGACTGATGGGATGTAGGAGCATGAGATGAAGGGGGTGGTTCTTCTGCCTACCCATTTGCATGCAACCCCATCTAGTTGGGTTTTTTCTTTTTAAACATGGTAATATCACTTTCCCAAGACATCATACTTTTTGTATCAACCCCACCCTAAAACCCTGCCAAGTGGTTGGGTGCCATACTTCTTTCCCATTGCAAGTGGGATGGGAAAAGAGACAGTGTGTGTAAGAGAAAGGGGGAGGGGGGAGAGAGAAAAACCTTGGGAGAAGAGGATTCACTCAACTTCAAGGTGTGATCCTAACCTTTCAATCCTTAGTACTTTTCCTTCAGAAAGCTATAAGACCAGGTGACTTGCACCTGAGGAGTTCTCACTCCAACTGGGCTCAGCATCTCTACACAGTTGCACTGGGATACAAACAAGAAGAAGCAGAAGTAATTCTGAATGTTAACAAAAAGGAGGAGGTATGGAGATTGTCCTGTGTCAAACAAACACCAGTGTGCATTTATCTATGAGTAGGCTTATTGTATGATATTTACTTCTAAGTAAACATGCCTCATGTGGCGCAGAGTGGTAGGCAGCAGTACTGCAACCGAAACTCTTCCCACGACCCGAGTTCGATCCCAGCGGAAGCTGGATTCTCGGGTAGCCAGCTCAGGTCGACTCAGCCTTCCATCCTTCTGAGGTTGGTAAAATCAGTATCCAGCTTGCTGGGGAAGGTGACAGCTGGGGAAGGCAATGGCAAAGCACCCCACTATAGTCTGCCAAGAAAACATCGTGAAAGCAGCGTCCCCCCAAAGGGTCAGACATGACTCGGTACTTGCACAGGGGACCTTTCACCTTCACAAACATGCCTAGGATGAGGGTAATCATGGACTGGGAAAAATGCTAAGTGTGCTTAGTTTGTTTAACTGTGGAAATATATAGTGAGATTATACCATCACCCTGGAGAAGATGCTGATGCTAGGGAGAGTGGAAGGTAAAAGGAAGAGGGGCCGACCAAGGGCGAGATGGATGGATGATATTCTAGAGGTGACGGACTCGTCCCTGGGGGAGCTGGGGGTGTTGATGACCGACAGGCAGCTCTGGCGTGGGCTGGTCCATGAAGTCACGAAGAGTCGGAAGCGACTAAACGAATAAACAACAACACCATCTTTTAATCTTAACAGTAAAACTCCCTGAAACTGTCAGTATCTTGCACAAAGGAAGAAGCAGAAGTGGTTTTGAATATTAAGAAAGAGGAGGAAGAGCCAGGATAGAAATATAAAAAATGCAATGCAATAAAAAATACATCTGATTAGATGGTGAGATAGAAGAAAGGGTTGAAGCAGGAGGGGATGCCCCAAATCCCCCCCTCCACCCTGCCACACATTCTGGAAAGTGATTGGTGGCTGTTTTTCCTGCCAGCAGAGGATGCTGGGTGGGAAGGGAAAGGAAACTGGGGAATCCACCAATTGCTAGCTGGAGACTGATCTGCATTAAATACATGAGGACAACTCAATGCCCTGGCCTTGTTGTTGAAGCACAGCAAAGTTTGGCTTGGGGGAGATGGAATTCATGTCAACATACTTCTCTGCAGATTGAAAGATGGAATACACACTGTAGAAACCGTGAGGAAGTACCCCAAATCATTTACTAGCCATTGTTAATAGCCGTTGTTACCCAAGGCACTGACTGACTGAAAGCTGTAGAAGATTCCTCTTCTGTGCACAGCAGAAATAGATTTTTCTAGATGTGATTTACTTGCTGGAGCCAAATGTACTTTTGTGATTTATGATTTTTTCCCCCAAATAACATTTCCATTGATGTCAGTTCTTGGCTGATGAACGAAAACTGGCCAGAGGCATTGCTTTGAATGCATTTCTTTTAAGTCCCAGAGCCAAAGGAGGTTGCCACAGTAATTGAGTAGAAAGCTTCCTTTAGATTTCTAGAAGGTGGTTGAAGAACTACAGTATGTATCCTGAGAAGCCATCAGTAGAATATGAGCTGGTGGTTTCATCTATAATATCCTTGCACTAGTCGCTTTGCACTTACTTTATCCAGGATGTGGAATAAGCAATCCTAGAGACATAGGCTTTCTCAGATAAACCAGGCTGAGAATGTGAGATGCTTCATATCTTAGAACTCCAGTAGGTTCTTGTTCCTCATAAATATCCATAGGATCTTCTTTTTTAAAATAAAAATAGCTCTCTGCCTTCTTTTTGGATCCACTTCCAGCACAGAAAGAGGTGGGCAATCTACTGTATGTCATGTTAGCTCTTGCTCTGTGGCCTCCAAAGTATTCCATGGCCTTCAGAGCACGAAGAAAATGAGTGGGGCCAATGTTTTCATCCTATTCTGGGGGGAAGGGATGGGGGGATTATGGAGAAAATAGATGCCTTGAGCTTAAGGTGTCCCAGATCTGTTGGGATGTCCAAAATTCTCACTGTTGCAGTCCTTGCATATCTGGAGACCACCAGCTTCGGGAAGATTAACCTATACCTTCTTGCATACTCATGTTGTTGATGATGACCAAAGAGATATTTTTTTAAAAAAGCATTTTATCTGCTTTTCCCCAGCCATGTTAAATGGTCATCACCCACATTTGCCAAAGTATTTTTAATCAATCTTTAATTACTGTTCTCTGAGGCTGACTCTTCCCTAAGAAGAGCACAAGGCATCCATTATTTGTCTTTATCCAATACAGTAGAATTTAATCTCATGGGCATTGACACCTGCCCTTCTATAAGGAAACTCTGCTGAATTTGGCTGCTAGTCATTTATTGGAGGATGCTGCTACTTTTTGAGTCCTGAAGTTTAATGCTTTCTGGGCAGGGTCATGCAAAAAACAAACAAAAGAGTTTTTTTTAAAAAAGATTTTTCTTCATTGCCAGCTTCCTTTTCTGAGCTTTTCTTCATTAGTTATTTACAACATTACTAGAATGGCTACTCCAGTTTTATCCCGTATCCCTACAAGGCTGGCTTTATCTTGTCACATAAATGCTGGTTTATGTGGACTGATCTTGCTGACTTCTCTATTGCAGAACATCACAACTAAGAAAGTCTGGGTAATGCATTGATTTGTCAGTAGCAATTTTTATTTCTATCTCAGGGCTAGCTGTATTTATGCAGAAAGGCTTTCTACCTCCTCCTTTCACTTTCAACTATTGTTATGCTAAGTTCGTCTTTCTATCCTGTAGTTTATTTTATTTACTTATAAATCAAATTTAGCCACCGCCCATCTCCCCCCAAAGCGGGACTTATTATTAAATAAGTTATTAAGTTTAATAATTATACATTATTAGTTGTTTAACTGGGGAAATATATAGTGAGATTATACCATTTTTTAATCTTTGAGAGACACAGTAAAACTCCCTGAAACTGTCAGCATCTTGCACAAAGGAAGAAACAGAAGTGGTTTTGAATATTAAGAAAGAGGAGGAAGAGCCAGTATTGTATCAATAACTAGTAACTTATTAAACACAGTTATTATCACTGTGTTTCTTCTTGGGAATCCTTGTTTCCTTTCCATGCCAGGCTTTGTATCAGCTTCAGGATTCTAGTTCTCATTTTTAGAAATTGCTCTCTCTTTGGCCCTGATTGGACTCCTTCCTTTTCACTCTTTCAAGAGATGGGCTCAGTCAACCTAGAGATTTATGAGAGACAACATAGTGCCTTTCAAATAGCTGAAGGGCTGTCACAGAAAAGACAAAGCCGTGTTTTCATCTGTTGCTCAGTATTAGAATTAGCACTAGGAACATGGATGGAAATTACAGAGAAGCCAAGTTTGGCAGCTATCAGAAGATACCGTCTAATAGAGAGAGCCATTCAACACTAGACTAGCTGCCACTGGAGGTGGTGAATTCTTTTTCACTGGAAAAGAATGATGAGGGACAGAACTGTCTCTTCAATGAAATACATAAGCCATCAAATTTCTCAAGGTAGTTCCATACATCCCCAATTTTGCCTGAATCCGAATTGGAAGCATATTTGGGAGTTTTCCCTTGGGTACAATATCTGAGGGATTTCAAGAGAAGTCGAATACAATTCAGTTACACCCAAAGAATGTTTGAGGGGGGTTCTGCACATTCTTAAGATGCCCTCACATTTTAAGGTGAGCAATCTTTGACAGGTCTACCTGAGGTAATGTGAAACATCTAAGTTACTTTGAGGGAAAGGTTTGAAGATCTTCTCGCATCACCACGGACGTATACCTTCTGTTACTCTCACAATTCCAGTAAGCATGGCCAAAAGTGAGGGATGCTGGGAGCTGAAATGTTTTTCCAGAAATGCTAATCACATGCTAAATAACTGCAGTGGTGATACTAGAGTTGAGAGTGTAGAGTCTGGAGTCCTCCTTGGAACCTTTGCCAAATATTAAGTTGCATCATATTGTTGTCTGGAAGCAGTGATCGGAAGGGCTTTTTTCTTCCTAAAATGTATCTTCTGGCTTCTAGTACCAAAGGAGGTAATCATGACCATACATAGCCAAACAGTTTTATCGGGATATCATTGTCTAATGCATGAAAGAGCCACCTATGGTGTGAGGGACTGGCGCATGTTCTGGCTGAGAAGCCCTCTCATGAAGACATTAAAGCTCTTGTCAGATACCAGATGTCACAGACAAAAGTCAAATCCTTCGGCTTGATTATGAAGCTTCTTATTTTACTGATAATGGATGCAAACCAATGAAGTAAATTAAAATAAGCAGGTGGGGAAAAAGAGAGAGAGAGAAAGAGAGAGAACCTGCTGCATCTGACTGCCGCCTTCCAGACAGGCATTAGACAAATAGGAGAGAGTGTCCTATTGTGCAACAGATGTGTCAGATGTGCGGCTTTATCAATAATGCACAATAAATACCTAGGAGGAGAGAGATTTATCAGGGGACACTTGCTCTGTGCAAAAACAAGAGATGCTCACAAAAGGATTGCCCAGGATTAGAGAGACCTTATGTTAGGAGCACCTAGTGGATCTGGGAGCTTTTTCTAAAGCCTGCTTCAAATTAACTCAGTGATACTCTGGATTTTCTGAAAATGGCCCAGACTTACCCAATCATTTTCATTGGCCTTCTTACCACCCAACCCTTATCCCATTTCTTCTAGAAAGAGAGATGTGAAAACAGATTG
Source organism: Candoia aspera (assembly GCF_035149785.1). NCBI lineage: Eukaryota > Metazoa > Chordata > Lepidosauria > Squamata > Candoiidae > Candoia > Candoia aspera. The sequence goes on from NC_086153.1 coordinate 327,554,283, forward strand.
CTGAAACTCTCCTGCTCCAATCGTCCATACATTCTGGCCAACTTCTTGCTAACCTTTGGAGAATCAGGGAAGATGTTGCTCTCCTTGGGTCTCCATTTTTTTCAGCATATCTTCCATTCTGCCATTATTCAGTTGACTGTAGTGCTGCTCTTTTACTAGACTGAATGGAAGTTCCGTGGGCTGTGGGAATTGGTGCCAGGTAAAGTCCAAGAGTGGGGGAATGATTTATCATAATTCCTTTAAAACAGCCTATAGACTATAGGTGATATGCAGCTTCCAGATCCTTTGTTATGGCTTCTCAAACTGTACCCATAAAATGACAGCATGATTTTCTATTCATCTCTCTTGCAAAATAATAAAAAAAATACTGAAAACTCTCAGTAAGTTTAATGCATGAAAGAAAGAAAGAAAGAAAGAAAGGAAGAAAGAAAGAAGGAACATTCTGGTCCAGTCTTCTCTAATTATATTATCACATCAACATTACGGTCCCTGTGGTTCTCAAGATGCGAACTGCAGTTCCCAGAAGTCTCAGCCAATATGTCTAATAGTGAGGGGTGCTCAGAGATGTAGTTCAGCAATATCTGGAGCACCACAAGTCCTCCCCATCTTACAGTAAAAGGTGGAGAATACATTTAAACAGGTGGGATAAAGTGTTAAACATGTTCTATTTTAAGCAGTTCTCCTACTGATTGCCCATTAGTCATGGTCTTGGTCAAAATCATCGTGGCTTTAGGAAATAGGTATAAGTACTATATAAGTTTGCTGAACATTGATTTACTTAACAAAACACACACAAGCACAAATAAGTACTAGAGGTCACTTTATTACAACTACAGTAATTAAAAATATGAAAAATGTATGTTAAGATCTTACCTCATGTGCAGGATGATACTAATATTCCCTTGTTACAAATTGAGCCAAAAGACATACAACTGCGCCAGAAAACAAACTCCAATGGTGTCTCAAAGGGGTCCTTATATAACAATAATTCTCCCAAAATACAACTACCCATAGCACATGTTCATAAAACAGTACTGATTGTAAGCATATTGAATTCCCTCCTGCCCCAAATTGTACTTGAGATGACATTGTGTGTAATCAGATCAAGTTGTTGCAAGAGCAATGGAAGGGCAGTGGAAAACAAAACTCTTAGAGATCCTTCAATCAAAATCAAAGTATACCCCCTCTAAATGAGGTAACAGACATATTCAAGGCCTTGTAGAACAAAGGGTTATGATTAGATTTAGGAGATTTATATATTTAGCAAGAACAAGGAACAGATAGCCAAGAGGAACCAAGGCACCCAGATAGGTAGGTTGGCACCCAGACAGTTGCCCAAGGCACACAGTGCAAAGCTAAAAACAACATAGCAGAGTTATAGCTGTTGCATCTGTACTAGGGTTAACTGAAGCTTGACCAGTTGCTGTTTCATAAGTAGAGGTTAGGTTTGAAGCAAAGGAACAAAAACATTCAAGTTCATCAGTAAATGGATCATGTTGTTGTTTATTCGTTTAGTCGCTTCCGACTCTTCGTGACTTCATGGACCAGCCCACGCCAGAGCTTCCTGTCGGTCGTCAACACCCCCAGCTCCCCCAGGGACGAGTCCGTCACCTCTAGAATATCATCCATCCATCTTGCCCTTGGTCGGCCCCTCTTCCTTTTGCCTCCCACTCTCCCTAGCATCAGCATCTTCTCCAGGGTGTCCTGTCTTCTCATTATGTGGCCAAAGTATTTCAGTTTTGCCTTTAATATCATTCCCTCAAGTGAGCAGTCTGGCTTTATTTCCTGGAGGATGGACTGGTTGGATCTTCTTGCTGTCCAAGGCACTCTCAGAATTTTCCTCCAACACCACAGTTCAAAAGCATCGATCTTCCTTCTCTCAGCCTTCCTTATGGTCCAGCTCTCGCAGCCATATGTTACTACAGGGAACACCATTGCTTTAACTATGCGGACCTTTGTTGTCAGTGTGATGTCTCTGCTCTTAACTATTTTATCGAGATTTGTCATTGCTCTTCTCCCAAGGATTAAGCGTCTTCTGATTTCCTGACAGCAGTCAGCATCTGCAGTAATCTTTGCACCTAGGAATACAAAGTCTTTCACTGCTTCTACATTTTCTCCCTCTATTTGTCAGTTATCAATCAAGCTGGTTGCCATAAAATGGATCATAACCGAGGTTTATGTGGTCAGGGGTTTCCGAAGTGCCCACATGAAGGAGGATGGAGGGGAGAAACCCAAGCTCTTTCCCTCTTTTTCTAGGACCTTCAAGGCCTGGTGGAGTTTTTGGCTCCTTTAAATTTGCTGCAGTCACTCAGTTGCTGGTGGGGTGTGATGGAGACTGGACCGGAAAACCTTTCAGGGCTTGTTAAGCCAAACTAACTGCCTGCAGGAATGAGCTTGTTGTTTTGACTGTGTATTGATTCTTTCACATTAAAGAACAAATTCACAAACATGATTTTGCCAGTGAGCAATAAGCAATTTTCACACTTGCCTCTGAGAACTGAAGGGGAGGGAAAGCCCGATGTTTCATTTTCTACCACTTGTGTGTATGTATATGAACATTTTCCCCCCTCACTAACAAAGAATTCCCACACAAATATCTAGTTTCCTCAAGTGGAGGTTTTTAAAATTTTATTTTAAGATAGCTGACCAATATGAAATGTAAGGAAGTCAAGAGAAATGTCATTTCATGAAACAAAAATGTTGCTTACTAGAACAGATAAACGCAGATGCTGACATGGCTCCTTCCAAAATATTCAGCATGATTTCTTTTCTGGGACGGTTCTCATCCATATTGTCTGTCCACCATATACCACTTGTATGAGAGTATGGTTTTTGCAATCCACATAAATTCTCTTATACAATGAACCCACAGAATGTTCTTCCACAACATCCTCTTGCTTTCTCAAAAGATGGACAATAGATATCTTCATTTCTCTTGCCTAATGTAATCTGTGGTGACATTTAGGAAATCACTTGGTATTGTTAGCCTGAATGGCTCCCTGAAAATATTGTGAAAGCTTTCAGAGACCTCATAAAAATCAACTGGAAGACAAGCCACATTGAGAGAGAAGGAGGGAAAAGAGAGAGAGCAAAACAACAAAGCTACTTGGGCTTTATTAAGGGATAAACACAGGCTGTTAAGTATGTCAAAATCTTTGCCTGGTGATGGATGGGGTGTCCTAAATGGAGAGCTGTCTAGCAGGAAGTAATGAAAATGGATAGCCATGGTTCCCTCACTAATTGGGAAAGATTGTTTTGTGACAGCCAAGGTTAGTTGCCACATTGCAAGCTCAGAGCTAGAAAAACATGGGCAGAGCATTGTTGCTTATCAAAGGGAAGGTTCAGATCACAAAAGCCAGTTATGGATACATGGGTTTGATGGATTCTCAAAGTAGTGGACCAAGATCCCTCTAGCCCCAAGAAATATATTGATTGATAAAAAAAAAGTCATCGCATGGGAGAACATTATTTACAAAGCTGTGTACATTTGGTAACATTGTCAAGAAAAATGCATATATTTGGAGAAATATATCCATACCAAACATACCAAAGATGTGCAACCTCACAGTGCACTCGGCATGCCACCCAGAAAGTGGCAATAAGTGTTCTCTATCCTTGAGCACAGTTCAAGGAATACTGGTCCTAAATTACAAGAAGGCAGATGTTGCTTGAAAATGAGGAAAAACGTCCTAATGACAAAAGTAATTAGGCAGGGAAACCAATAACCGAGGGAAGGGTGGGGTCCCTGTTGCTGGATGGGTTCAACCAAAAGCTGGATAGACAAGTGTCATAGATACTTTAACTTGGATTCCTGCATTGAGCTGAAGATTGAACATGATGACTTTATATATATTTTGTTAGGTTTGCATTCCATCTTTTCTTCAGGAGATCAGGGCAGTAAATGTAGCACTCCCTCATCTATTTTTTTCCAGAACAGTCCTTCTCAATAGATTGGGCTGAACAATAGTGACTAGCCCAAAGTCAGGCAGTGACATTCCATGGCTGAGAGTAGATTGCAACTGAGATCTCCCACATCCTAGTCTAACACCTTAATCACTACCCCACACTGCCTGTCATAAAACGTAATCAGCAGAGGATGGTTTGGATTCATCAGTCCCTGGATTATGAGCCCAGCAAATTGTACCCTTCTGCTTCTAAACAGTCTCTTCCATCTATGTTTCTATGTTAAGGAGATAAATAGCATAATGGGGCTCATTATGAATGTATACACATTAAAACTTCCATCCATCCACCCATCCATCCTCTATCAACTTTTTAAAATCAGCAGTACAACACTTTTTAAAACTAAAAAAATCCTGGTAAAAATGTAAGTTTTAAGCCTGGAGTGTAATTAATAAAGAGGAGACTTGCCTCAACTCCCACAGTAGTTCTTCATCATGGAATTTTAGGTCCTTCATTAACCTTTATGTCAAGCCCAGGGAGGTGTGGCATTAATTTTTAACTAAAATTTTCCCTTGATCTTCTGTTCCTGAGTGACCAGATGTCAGGGTCTGTTTGTTAAGCTGGATCATAGGGTGAGTTCAGGGTCCTGCTGATGTACCCCCAATCCTGTTGCTTAGCAGGATCCCTTCCTGAGCTCCTGGATCTAATCTTTGGACCGGGACTGGAGTCTTCTTGCTTGCTGGTGTTGAGTATTTTCAAACTCCCTTCCTCAGTAATTGCGTCTGGGACAGCTCAGGAATTCATGACTTCTACTGATTTGTTTCAGGTAGCTTTGGCTCCAACACATTCAGGCAGCCATATATTTGACCTTGTGTCCAGCTTGGAGCAATTGTTTATTGATTTGGATGCAGAGAGCATGGCAGCTAGCCCCTTGCCATGATCAGACCACTTCCTGGGTTTGATGAGTTAGCTGCAACTGGTGACCTGTGTGAGGCAAATGGACCTACTAAAATGGCCTGCCTCAGACATCTTTTGAATCCTGAAAGATTCTGGGAGGTGTTTGGGGAATTTTCTGATAATCTGGTAAACAGTTCCGTTGATTGCCTGGTTAATCCTTGAAAACAGCAGGTGACCCAAGTTTTTGATGTAATTGCTTCCAGCTGGCCTCTTTCTGCTTGCTGATCCTTTGTACACTTCTGAGCCATAACCATTGTGGCGCTATAAAAATTTAATAACATAACTAAATGAGCAGAATTTACTATTGATGTTAGAAATATTTGTGGAAGTGCCTGCTGAAGACAGGACAGACTGTATACAGGTAGGCAGTCCTGAAGATCACTTTGGCCTAAGCGGTGTCAGGCTTTGTACAGCATTGTGAGGACCTTGAACTGGGATTGGAAAACAGCTGGCACTCAGTGTAGCTGTTTCAACATAGAAGTGAAACAATACCATAGTCAGTGGTGGGGAAAGCGGCTGTGAGGTCCAGGAGCATTACTAACAGGATTGCACTTTACCATCCCTGGTAATGATAATCTCTGGTACAGATTATCTATCAGGGTGAGTGTTCAGATATATCCCTGTGTGAAATCCAAGTCTGAAATTGGTTGATAAAGCATTAAAGAAAGCATTAAAATTAGTCTACTTCCACATGTATTTCTCTGGTCATAATATGTAAAGACTGCATCTGGGGGGGGGGGAGCTTGACAATAAGTTTTTACATTTCTGGTAATTTCTGGCCAGAAGAACCTGTCTTTAAGCCTTGTTAATGTTTTTTTTCTTGCCCCGTATGACATGGTAAAGGGAAAAAGCTAGATGTTTAGAAGGAGAAGGCATTGAAATATCAGTCTATACCTGGGAGAGCCACTTCCCACAGGAAGATTTAGCATTTTTTTTACAACACCTGAAAGTGATGAAGCACAAGGGAGCTGCATTTCCTGTTTCCTGAAAAGGACTTACTTGTGTATGAAGGTAGATGCATAAGTTAGATACATTCTCTTCTATTGGGTAGATGCATAAGCTTCAAGCCTAGTTGCTTCTGGCTGTTATCAGCAACTGGCACATAACAATACTGAAGAAGAACAATGTTTCAAAAAGCTTCATTTTATTTATTTATTTATTTATTTATTTATTTATTTATCAAAGTTCTTCACTGCCATCTCACATGAAGCAACTCTGGGTGGTTTACAATAAAACTAAAAATAAATACATATTAAAATACACTAGAAAACCACACTTCTTAAATACAAATATAGATATAAATATAAATATATAAAATATAAAATCCAAGGTGGCAGTATTAAAACTTCTTAATTTAAATTTGTAAATTCATAAATTCATGGAGTCTCTTTAGGGTGTTAACCATCCCCAGGACTGGCTCCCCCACTTCCTGCCTGTCATGAGTATGGATGGTGAGCAGGAGAAGGCCCCTATTCAAGGGGGAAAATGCATGCGTAGTTTAGAGACTTTGAGCTGTCATTCAAAGAGACACAGAACAGACCCGCCTTGAGTTTTGCAGTTTATCTGTCTGGGTTTTCCCATGATTCTTCAGTTTGGTAGGATTTTCTGTCTATAATAGCAGTAAATAAAACACTAGAGACTTTCTCCTTGTCTCAGCGTGGTCTTTGCTTAGTCAGGACATCAATCCTACCAAACTGAAGAAGCATGGGAAAACCCAGACAGATAAACCTCAAAACTCAAGGTGGGCCTGTTCTGGGTTTCTTTGAATGACAACTCAAAGTCTCTAAACTACGCATGCGTTTTCCCCCCTGGATAGGGGCCTCCTCCTGCTCACCATACTCATGACACTGCCCCAAGCGAGATGGCAAAGCCAGGTTTTTACCCTTTTCCAGAAGTCCAGGAGAGAGGGGGCCTGTCTCACTTCTGGAGGAAGAGTATTCCATAGGGTGGGCACCATGGCAGAGAAAGCCCTCTTCCTGGTCCCTGCCAATTGAAAATCTCTCATGAACGAGGTCTGTGACATGCCCTCTCTGCCTGACTGGGTGGGATGGGTCGATGGAGTGGGGGTGAGATGGTTCCTCAGGTAGCCTGGACCCATGCCATGTAGGGCTTTAAAGGTGATAACCAACACCTTGAATTGGACCCTGAAGCAAACTGGCACCCAATGCAGCTCCCACAGCAAAAGTGTTACGTGTGCCATCCTTGGGGTTCCCAAGACTGCTCATGCGGCTGCATTCTGGACCAGCTGTAGCTTCCAGATTGTCAGACCCCTCTGATCAAAAGGTCCACAGAACCCCTTATCAGGTCATCTGCCAATACATTCTTATCAGTGCTTACAGACTCTGTGTCACCAGGTGAGAGGGGGTGCTGGGTTGGAGTGTGAACTGCATTATTATGACTAGGAATTTATGGCATTAACACATCAAGGCCAGGGAAAGGAGATACATCAGAGACAAGGGGGACAACATACGCTAGTGGGAAGAGGGGTAAAAGGTAATTAAGTGAATGTAGTTTTAAATGTAGGCTTGAGCGGGAATTCTCCTTTTGCAGCTTTTCTTTTGTGCTGGACATTTCGCTTCATTAAAACAGTAACCAGAGCTTGGCCTCTTGACTATCATTGTGTGAATGCTTGAATGTGCCAGTGCTTACACAGATACTCTTCAAGGGTAGCCCAATGTAGAGCACATTGCAGTAGTCTATACGGGAGATGACTAGGGCATGAGAGACTGATCGGGGGGCTTCTTGATCCAGGAAGGGGCGTAACTGGCGCACAACACAAAGTTGAGCAGAGGCCCTCCTGGCCACAACTGCCACCTGCAAAATGAGCAGACGCTTCCCACTTGAAAAGCTTCACCTTCATAGTAAAGAAACAGAAAGGCAGTCCCCATCTTATGTTGCCATTCTGTTCCCAGGCCCCTTGCCCAAGTCAACTTTTGTATAGGTTGGTCACCATGTTTGCATAGGCAGAAACATGGCAGCCAGCTTTTTGCACATGATGGCCATTTGGGGCAAGTATGGACAGACCACAGCTTTGTTTGCCCATGCTCAAAAAGCCAGCTGCCTTGGAAGAATGGATGATGAAATTGATGGAACTGGCCCAAATGGCAAAGTTAACAGAGTTGATAAGAGAAGACACCGTATCTGGATTTGTTGCTATCTGGCAACCACTTTTACACTACTTGCTTGTGTCAGAAAAAAATGAAGTTTTGATTTTGGGTTTTAATGATTAAATGGTTTGATTTGATAGGAATAATGTTACTAAGGTTTAACTAATGGGAAGAGATTATATTTGTAAATGCATTCATATCTGTATTGCAGAAGGTCGGAAGTCACTTTCTGTTTCTGTTTTCTGTCTGTTTTGCACTTTTATAGTTTTTCTCTTTTCTTTAGTCCTGTACTCTATCTTTTCTATATTCTATCTTTTGTACTTTAACTATACTCTGAAAATTAATAAAGATATATTAAAAAAAAAGCCAGCTGCCTTATCCTAGGTTCCTTGGGTAAAGTTGAAGTCACATAAGCTGTGCCTTGCATTACACTGGGACTGCCTGTTTAAGTAAAGTCACCTCCCATGATCTTTCCACACAAAGGCCCTTGGAAAAGTCTGGAGAATTGGCAAGTATTTTTTTCATATTATACAACTTTGAAATGTTGAGAGATTAGGGGGTGGGGGGGAAATGAGTGTTAGATCATGATAGGAAGCTGCCAAGAAGGACTGCTGTGTAACTGAAATCCAGAACAAAGCAGAGGGAAAAAAGCATTCCTCTGTAGCATCTTTATATTTCTTTTCACCAAGTGGGCTTTCTTCCCTCCTGTTATCTGGACTTTTAGATGTATTTCTTCATGTACAGAAGACAGAACTTTTGCTAAGATTTATTCCCCTGTATTTATAAGGCAAGGCAGCCAAAGACGCAACCAGCAAAGAAATAAAGCTGCTGTGCATCCAGTCGGTCCATTGATCCACGTAGGCCAGTCCTGTTGATTCTGATTTGCAACAACTCTCCAGGGCTTTGTGCTGGAGTTTCTTTTCAACTTTTGCTGGAAAAGCTTAGATGGAAACAGTGACCTTCTTCCTACAAAGCCAATGGTCTCTCTCTCAGCTAAGGCTCTGTCATACTGAGAGGCCTCTAGGACTGACACCCCCTTCCAGCACCCTAATTGATTGCACATCTGAAAACTGCTTTTGAACATCTCAAAAATGCCAGCAACCTAAACAAATCTCCTTCCCCTCTCCAAACACATTCCTCTAACAAATCAATTCCTCAATTAAAGAACCGTGTGCTAACATGGTTACAGAAGCCATCTCTAGTTTTGCAGTTGGGGTATGTTGGCCGCACATAAAGTAGCTGGCTGAGGATGCCACCTTTAAATTCCTTGCTATTTAACTATGCAAATGTTGGGTTGGATTGCATTCATGCCAATCATAAAGCAAAACAGATTGTTTGCTAGGCTTTTAATTGTGGGGTCCTTGGTGCTCTCTGACCTTGGCTGTTTGCTTGCAGACGTTTCTTTACCTGACTAGGTAACATCATCAGTGCTAGTGAGTGTGGGGTTTGCTCCCTGTTTATATGCAATAGCTTGCCCTGCCAGTGTTGGTGGGGGTGCAGTTTTCTCCTTGGTAGTTCTTTGATTAGGGTATTGTTTTCTGCTTGATTGTTTGCCTGGTGATAACCCCAAGCACCTGTGCTTAACACCAGACAAACCATCAAGCTACAAAACAATACCCTGACCAAGGAACTACCAAGGAGATAAACAATCAAGCAGACAAAATCATAAATAGAAGTTCATTTTTTTCTGTTTCATGCAAAAAGTCTATAAGGGGTTTCCAGTCAGCAATAAATATAGGCATTGTCTTTTCTCTGATCAAAGAAATCAACTTAGTCATCTCAGCAAGTTCCATCATCTTCACCAACCATTCCTCCATTGTGGGCAATGCTGAATCTTTCCATCTTTGTGCATAAAATAATCTTGCTGCAATTATCATGTACAAAAACAAAGTTCCATAACTTTTTTCCAACTGTTCATCCATCAATCCCCAAAGAAAAACCTCTGGTCTCAATTGTATATTAATCTTTAAAATCCTCTGAATCAGTGTATGTATTTGAATCCAGAAATTTAAAGCTTTTTTACACGTCCACCAAACATGATAAAATGTCCCTTCTTGTTATTCACATCCACCCTAAATTTGAAGACCTTTTATACATTCTAGACCCATGAGAGCCTTGTGTGGTGCAGAGTGATAGGCGGCAATATTGCAACCTAAACTCCCACATAACCCGAGTTCGATCCCAGCGGAAGTTGGTTCCCCAGGTAGCCAGCTCAGGTCAACTCAGCCTTCCATCCTTCTGAGGTTGGTAAAATGAGTACCCAGCTTGCTGGGGGAAAGGTAATTATGACTGGGGAAGGCAATGGCAAACAACCCTGCTCTATAGTCTGCCAAGAAAACGTTCACAAAAGCGGTGTCCCCCAAAGAGTCAGAAAATGACTCAGAGACCTTTCTTTCTATACATTCTAGGCAATTTCTCTGGTGACATAAACCAACGGTACATCATTTTATAAAAATTCTGTTTAAGACTATAACTGTAAATTTCAATCCTTTCAGCCACACATTGTCCCATTGTTCCATCTGTATATTATAACCAATTTTTTAAGCCCACTTTATCATTCATTTTTTCAATTGTTCTTCTTCTGTTTCAAATTTCAATAAATGTTTATACATTTTAGCAATTATATGTTCATCATTTGTACACAATTCTATTTCAAACTCAGCCTTGTTGTTGTTTATTCATTTAGTCGCTTCCGACTCTTCGTGATTTCGTGGACCAGCCCACGCCAGAGCTTCCTGTCGGTCGTCAACACCCCCAGCTCCCCCAGGGACGAGTCCGTCACCTCTAGAACGTCATTCATCCATCTTGCCCTTGGTCGGCCCCTCTAACCATAAATTATTTTGTCTACTTTAAATCTTTCTAATAAATGTAAATAAGAGAACCATTGACAACTATAGCCCTCTGCCACCAGTTCTTCTCTTGATTTTATTTTACATTCCCCTTGACAAAATTCTAGTATGTCATGATAAGTTAGCCATTTGATTTTGTCTACTGTTTCTTGTCTATAAAATGCTTCTTGTGCTGAGATCCACAAAAGTGTTTTTGGGCACAACCTGAATTTGTATCTGTTCCATATTCTCAATTTGGCATGTTTAACATAATGATTTTTAAAATCCTCATTGATCTTAACTTTATCGTACCACAAATATCCATGCCACCCAAATCTTAGGTCATGTCCTTCTAACTCCAAAAGCCTTCTATTTCTCAGCAATACACACTCTTTCATCCAAACCAAACAACAAGCTGCAAAATACAGTTTCAGATCAGGTAGACTCAATCCTCCTCTTTCCTTTGCATTTTGTAACACCTTATATTTAACTCATGGTTTTTTCCCCCTGCCACACAAATTTAGGTATATCCTTCAGCCAGTTTAAATGTTGCATCAGTTGTCAAAAGAGGTGTGGTCTGAAACAAAAATAACATTCTAGGCAAAACATTCACCTTGATCACAGAAATTCTCTCTGGCAATGACAGTTGTAATTTCTCCCAGCTTAACACATTTTTTAAACTTCATTCCATGTCTTAATATAGTTATTTTGAAATAATATACACTTCATATTTGTCGTAGTGATACCCAGATATTTTACTTTCTTCTCAATCTTAAAACCCGTTTTATTCATCACTTCTGTTTGATGTTCTATTTTCACATTTTTTGTTAACATCTTCACCTTTTGTTTATTAATCCTGAAACTGCTAATGTACCAAATTCTTTTAATTTGCCCATTAATATTTCAATTTCCAACACCAAGTCATCTGCAAAAGCCCTTAACTTAAAAGTTTCTTTTTTAATCTTTACTCCCACAATCCTCTCATCTTATCTTAGATCTCTATTCAGTATTTCAAGAACCAAAATAAACAAGAGAGGAGATGGTGGGCATCCCTGTCTACTCCTTTTTGTATCTCACTGGGTTTTGTTAATGTTAATGAGAGCAGCAATTGAGGCCCTAATTTATCAGTTGATTCTGTGGATACAACCAACTGCTTAAGAGCCTCTTCAAAGGAGTTAAATCTCCCCTGGTCCATGTTCAGCCCAATTCCACACTCAACATCACTGATAGTTTGATGGCTCATATTTGGAAGGTAAGGAAAGGGCCATGGCCAATTGTCACTATGCTTGCTCACTATTCTCTGTCTATTCTCATTACACATTAGGTACTTAGGGAAGGAACAAATGTGTCAGCAATTCTGTGAGAATGTCCCATTTTTAGAAAGCCATTCAAATGCATGCAAGGAGAAGATCAGTGCTCACAGATATGCACAGCTTTATTATCTTTGTTCTTTACCTAAGAACCTGTTTGTAGGGGATAAAATATTGTTTCAGTCAAGCTAGGATGCCCTCTGGACATTCTGGACTTTGATGCCCCTAATTCCCAGAAAACATGGTCCCTGGTTGAGATTATGGGATTTGTAGCCCAACACATCTAGAGGGAGCATCAGGCTGGGGAAAAATATTCCTTAAATGCTGTTGGGGAGTAATAGTGGAAGAGGCTATCACTCTTTTGTCCTGCAGGTGAGCTTCCTGGATGTAAGCCCCGCTGTCATCTATCTCTGCTATGGAAGATGATGGTGGAATGATGCTTCACTGAATTCAGTTTTTGCAAAGGTTCAGCAAAGTTCTGAAATGTGTTTTCATTATTGTTTGCTTAGTTCTTGAAATGAGGCTGGTAACAAAGATCACCACACCTCTGGACATGTGTAAAATATTTCCCATTAATTGCTCATTCTCAAGGATGAATTCAGATGACTTCATGAAGCACCTCCTTAATAATAATCTCCCCAAAGGTGGGTCTCATTTCCCAGTACTGGCTCACTGCAAAAGGACCATCTTGCAATCAACCACAGGGATGAAATGCTCAGGGTATGGTTTGCATTGGAGGCACCTCATGGTTGCTACCAGAATTTTACTGATTCCGCTTGGTCAAAAATGGAGGTTCTCCTCCACAGCTCATGTTCTTCAGTATCTTTAAGGAGGCTTGGTATGGGCAGGTTTTGTATACCCATTGATTGAAAGATTTTGCATCTCCTGACATCTGCCCATATGCAAGTATTAACCCCCTTTTTGTGAGCTTTAGAGTCTCCTCAGATCACACAACCAAAATTCAAGGACAAACCACTGAAATTCAGCAGTGTAATAATGGAGATTGGTTTCCAGGGGACCATTGTTCTAACCAAGTTTTCTTGGAAGGAGGTTTATTTATATTTATTTAATTTATTTATGAAATTGATTTCTATGGCTACCCATTTTGCAAATGTGATTGGGCTGCTAACAGCACATTAAAAATAGCACAACAACAACAACAACAAAACTTGCAATGGCCACCATAAACAACCCAATGAGCACTCAACAATCACAACATTTTTTAGGTCATCAAACCTCTTGATCTCCATGCCAAGAGCAGTGTTTCTCAACCATGGCAACTTTAAGACATGTGGACTTCAACTCCCAGAATTGAAGTCCACACATCTTAAAGTTGCCAAGGTTGAGAAACACTGCCCTAGAGTCTTCAGTGCTTTGTGAAAGGCCAGCAGGATCAGAGTCTATCTGATCTTGGGGAATATGGTATTCCAGGTTACTGGAGACTCTTATCCTCTCTTGCTTGCTTTGAGTGCAACAACCCTGTATCATTTCTTTAAATGTGTGCAGAACCTAGCACACTGTTGCTTTTGATTTTTGCTAAGCTAGTTCTATCTGAATTGTTGACTGTTGGGCATCACTAGTTGTTTTCTCTATTTTTTTTTCCTTTTTAAAAAATCTAAAAATGAAATAATTTTGACAACCTCTGGAGAGTAATATTTTAGTCAGTGCCAATAGAAAGCTAAATCTCAGCTCCTTGATTACCATGGTAACAGAAGTGGGCTGGAGTGATTCCCCCCCACACCTCCTGCACTTCTTTGCATGAACAAATGTGTGTCTCTGTGCAATTTAAATGCACGGTTGCTAAGGCATGTTTTTTGCAGGGAGATATGAACACCAAAGTCCAAAGACCTCCTTTAGAACAGAATGATCACTGAGTTGACACTCCGGCTCATTAGATGTCCAGGTTTCATTGTGAAGAGGGAAAACTATCTGAAGTGGTAGTTTTCAAGTGACGCTTTTGATATCTTCTGAATTATTAATTTATATCTCCCATATTACTAATTTATTTTCACATGTTTTCTTGTTGCAGATCTCTCCATACGCATGATGATGATGATGTTGATTTGCACTTGTGTTTGCACCTGGGCCTTGCCCTCTGAGTCAGGCAGTTTGTTTGCATGGAGCAACCTGGAAGTTCATATGATATAATGATGCTTCACCTAGATACGTTAGATTTCCAAATTCATATTCCTGCTCATTTGGGGTTTGTGGCCCAGAATAGATCCATTTTGCTTAACTGTCCACCTTGGGGAAGAGTTTCCAGACAAGCAAATTGTTGTTCTGGTTTTTAATTAAAAATCCCTCAAACGATTCTCTAGAACAAGCTGGGGGTGGATGGGGATTGCTCTCGTAAGTCAGAAGGCCTCTTTCATCCTTTTATGAGAGTTCTAAAAACATCAACATGCTTACAGCAACGTTGTACTTTTGGAAGTAGGGAGTCTTGACTCCCAGTGCTTCTTGGTATGGTCTTACAACACTGTAGGGTTTCATGGCCAGTCCTAGAAGTACCAGGAAAAGAGACTCTCAGTTGCGTAGTAAAGATTACAGAATAAGTGCAACTTCTGGTTACTCTCACCATGTTTTTTTTTTTCTGGGAGAAGATATAGGTCAGGCAGATCTCATTTTAGCTACTGTCCATGTCACTTTGTTTCTGTGGAATTCTGAAATTGGTTCCCAGAAGGATCTTTAGAGGAATTTTTACCTGCAAGTCAATAAAGATTATACTATTTACCGTATCACTTTAGGATTTTAATATAAGGGGAAATAATTTATGACATTTGCCTTATTTTAGAAAAGTGCTTTTCAGACAAATAGTTCAATATGTCATGCTACCTACATACATCCAGTAGATAGCTATATATGTAGAAGCTAGACATACTTAAGGCACAGAGCTTACAAGCTTTAGGGAACAGGACTGATGTTGGGGCTATTAGAAAAACAAGCATTGAAGACATTTTTGGGACTATCCCAGGGGCACTCAAGAGAATATGCATCATAGAGCAGGAACAGAGGACAGGAAACTTTCAATTAAAAGGCACCAAGAACTGTTAACATTCAAAAGCTGGTTGTTTGGATTCATACTTCACCTAACATGTCATGTAGGTGAAGTTTGGCTAGTCTGGCTTAACAGGTTGTATGAAGATGTTGTAAACCATGGGGTTTGCTTAATGTGCTCCGTGATCCCATCCAATAGTGATTTATTCAACAAACAATGATTAAACAAACAGTTTAATGATTTGTAAACCTAGACAACCTCTGTCCATGCTGGATATGTTGATGCTACAATTTCATGTTCCTTCAAAATACCAGGAGAAATCAGGTCTGGGGAAAAAATGGGATGCAAGAAAGATTATGTAGGAATGCAATAGGCTGACAGTGATATGAAATGAATGAGTGAACAAAGGGCAGAAATTCTAGAACAGAGTGTAGACGCAAGCTGTTTTAGGCTGCCTCGTTTTAATATTAATCAAGACCAGTTGTTCTGGATGTTTCCTGGATAAAAAGAGATGACTTCTTTGTATGGCCATTGTTTGATTATTTTGGAGGTCCAGGGAAAACTTCCTCAATGTATTTTCTTAAAAGAAAGAGAGAGAAAGAAAAGAAAAGAAAAGAAGGGATGGGGAGAGGCATGACAGGATACATGTCATCATCGGAGTGATATGTTTTGGGAGGGGGGAGTCTGGCCAGAAGGATGTTTTGGGAAAGGAAGGTGTCATGAGTGCTGATGATGAGCAGGAGGGGTCCCCTATCCAGGGGGGAAAATGCATGCATAGTAGCGAGGAATTGAGCAGCCATTCAAAGAGACACAGATCAGACCCGCCTTAACCTTTGGGGTTTATCTGTCTGGGTTTTTCCCATGCTTCTTCAGTTTGTTAGGATTTTCTGTCTTATGTAGCAGTAATAAACACTAGAGACATATTCCTTGTCTCAGTGTGGTTCCTGGCTGTTAGGACAGAAGGGGAACAATGCTAATCAGAAGAAATCATTTTGTAAATTGATAATTCTGCACTGCATGCCAAGTAGAAGCAGTGGAAGAAGGAGAAAAGAATTTCAAACCACAAAGAGCTCCATTTGAGTTGGGAACCCGGGAAAAGGACAGTTGTTAGCTGACTATTGTCTCAGATGCTGGCGCTGTGAGATAGATAAGAACCAACACAAATTCAGCCTGCAAAAGAAGTTTCCTGCTGTGCAGAGCTGTGGCTTACTGAATTTTAGCAAAGGCAGGCAGAAGTGGCATTGCTCATCTGCTGAAGGCCGAGCTTTTAGCTCTCCAAGTGCCATAAATTAACAATATTAACAAGAACAATAATAATAATAATAGAATTGGGTCAATAGATTTACATAAGTAATCTGGGGTGTGTTAATTTGTATACCTTTACATTTTTATTAAGATGAATCCATAATCTCAAATTCTTGTGCAGATGCAATCTGGATGACCATATCTGGGCTGCAAAAAACTACACAATTGGTACCTGACAGCAAAGGGATAAAAAAAAACCCTCCCAGGAACTATCTCTTTGCTGCCATCTAGTGTTTACCTTGAATGTCACATCTCAGATATGGTAGCTTTAGGTGAAATGAGCAATGAGGGTGGAAATAGTTTTTGGCACTGTGACTTGTGTGAGCCTATTGCTGTTCTCCGGACTCCCTACTGATCCTGCTATTGTGCAGGCTGGTAGAGACAGGATACTGTTAACTAGGACATTCTGGTGATCTTGGGAGGTTTGCCTGGCAAAATTGAGATGTCTGTGATGGTTGGGTGTTAGAAGTATCACTCAAAGTATAATAATGCAGGATACCTCCTCCCAATTTATATTCCAGAACAGGGTTTCTCAACCAGGGTTCTGCGAGAGGTCACCACCAAATCAGGTTACCTCAGATCTCTCTCTCTCCTTCCCATAGATAGATATAGATACAGGTCTATGATAAAGAAATAGAGAGGAAAAAAGCCTAAAATAATTTCCAAATTAGGAAAGGATTTGGTGATGGCAGCAAAACCAAGAGATCCTTTAGAGATATCCCTTGGTTAGTAGGATTAAGCATTTTTGAAAGCACAGGGGGAGGAAAATGGGAAAATGAGTTCAGTGACAGTGAGAATATGTAACACTGGCCACCCCAAATATCAACAGGTACCATAGGCAATGTTTTGGTGCATAAATATTTAGATTCTCTGCCAGATATATTTATTGCTAACTTTTCCTTTATATAATTTAGCTTCTATTCAGTCAGTGAAGAAAAGAACCACACAAACTCCTTGCAAATTTACAACTTCAACTAAAAAAAAAAAGATACCATTATCAGACAAGCAATATTCCTTAGGATTAGCAGTGAAGGTAAAGAACAGAAATTTATGACATCATTAAAGATAGAGCAAAATACAATATCACAAAATGCAAAAAGCAAAATAAGGCAAAATACAGGATTGGAAGAAATAGAAATTGGAATTAAACTTGCTAGGAAAAAGATCAAGAAGTCATACACTCATACCTCATACCTTAGATTTAAAGAATCTAAGCTGAAGCAGGAAGAAGACAATGCAAAGATTAGTTTGTTACTTTTTTTTCAAAAAACAAAAACCAAGATTATGTCCCTAGGCAATGCCAACCCAAAAAAGACAGGTGGAGAAGAAGTTGAAGTAATAATAGACTATGCCATCCTCAACTAAAATATTCACAGGAATGATGGCCATCACTATGAGATGAAGAGACTTCTGCTGCTTGGGAGAAAAATGGTGGCATATGGATACAAAGTACTAAAGTGCAGCGTCATCACACTTGACAACTCAAGTACTATGGTTTTCCCATTTGTAACATATGGTTGTGAAAGGGACTGCTTGATGCAACGTATCCTGACTGTCTTGGGAGGACATCTAGAGAGGACCTGCTCAAGATCCTGTCTTGGTGGCAAGTGAGACCAGAAAGCCCCCACATTATGGAATACACTGCCCCCAGAGATGTGTCTGCCCCCCCACCTTTTAAGAAGTGGCTGAAAACCTTCTGTTTTACAGAGACATTTTGTATTGGGAAGCCATCCTGCAATGTGCTGCTGGGTTTTATTGCTTATATTATTGCACACTGCTTAGAATCTTGGGACTGGGTGATATATAAAATTTTTCAATCAATCAGTCAGTCAATATAGTTGAACCTTCAGAAAGGCTGAATGAAGAAAAATTGATGCCTCTGAATTATGATGCTGGAGAAGATTGTTGAGAATACTTCAGACTGAAGAAGAACAAATAATTCAGTACTAGAGGAAGTAAAACCAGGCTGCTCACTGGATCTGTTAATAATGAAGCTAAAAAGTAAATATTTTGGACACATCACAAGAAGGCAAGAGTCACTGAAGAAGACCTTGATGCTTAGATTTTGAAGACAATAAAAAGGGATCCAACAGAACACAGGGGGGTTAGATACTATCACTGATGGCAGCAGCATAAGCTTATAAGAATTTTAAAAAGCAGTCACTAACAGGCAATCTTGCTGAAAGAATGTCCATCAAGTGAGTCACAAGTGGGAAGCAACTGGACAAAACAAGAATCTGGTGGCTTCTATAGTGGGAAGTCAATCAGCCATGCTGGCTGGAGATTTTAGAAGTTGCATTCCCACAAGTCTGGAAGATAGCAGATGAAGAACACTAGTAGAATCCCAAAGAGACTATACAGCCTCATTGGAAAGGGTCAACTTTGTTAAAATAAGTCAAATAAGAAAGAAAGTAAGTAAGAAGAATGAGAAGTTGTGCCTCTATAAAAAAATTGTCTCCCCAATGTCTAATATGTCCTGGATCCAACAATAGATATAGATTCTTGGAATAATATGAGTGGGTCCCAGCTTCTCGTCAAATACAATACTTCTTCTGGAGTTGGGATTTGAACACAAGATAACTTTACCTTTATTATTTGTCCCCACCCCACCCCACTGCATGCTTATTCAGTTTAGTTCTACTGAGTTCACTAAGGCTTTCCCCAAATTTTACATGTTCTGTTGTAAAAAGAGGGGTGGTAATATTTTTACAGAAGGGATTGTCTGTTTAATTTTTATTTTTCATTTCAGACGTTAATGGCTAAAGAGAACATGATATTGTTGGAGGTGATCTGGACTGGAATTTGAGGAATGTTTCCCACATTTTGGAATAGCTGAGGGCTTCTAAAGCTTCTATGGAAATTTTAACACACCTGTTTTTCTTTTCTGGAGTTGCTTGTTTCACAACACTGGAAAATTGTGCTGTAGTTTGCTGTTGAATTTCAACAGCAGGATTGTGTTGGGAAGCCTGGGAGGTTGAAAACAACCACAGAAGGAAAACAAAGATTTGGTGGGGGGATGCCCAGAGTGTGAAGATTACTTACTTCTACTGTCAAGGTATCATGCAATGATATCTTAGTTCTATGCTTGATGTATAATGAAGATGGTCCAAACTACAGTATGTATACAATGAAAGGAGGATAAATAGCCCAAACACTTCTTTTTGGTCACCAAATTCATGATACTAACCTTCTCAACTTTTTCTTCAGATAAGCAGTTCTTTGCCAATCAACCATGTTCTCTAGCTGATGAAAACACATTTTAATTATAGCCTTTCATGGCAGTGCATATGAGGAAGCCAGCTGGAAATATTTAAGTATTATTAGCATCAATAGTGAGAGCTGTGATTAAAATAATAGTAAGACCCCTTCCCCCCACTCAGAATCTGATGAGCAGGAATCACTGAAGAACACAAAATTAAATTCTTGGAAGAAAATGATGGAAATAATAATACTGTTTGGATGCAAATGTTTAATGGGTTTTGAAGGAAGGTATGTGTTTTGCTGATATGACAATATCAATCAATCTAATTAAATCTGGATTGCATAATTACGTTCAATTTGCATGAACTATACAGTTGCCAGAGAAAGCCAAGTTGGAAATAAAAGCTAGAAACTGTTCTTTTGTTTTAAAAAAACACACAAAAAGAATTGGAGGATATGTTTAGTGATGGGAACCTATTTATGAACTGCATCTTGCTGAATGGCAAAAGATGTGACATCCCACTTTACCCTTCAGCCAACTGCCAATAGACATCACATTAGAGTATCTTTTAGAGCAAGCAGATGCTGTGGCTGCCACACAACGTAGTCCTCTGAGGACTCCTTCAGAAGCATGACTATACAGGGTCCAGCCAAGGCGGCAAACTTCTCTGGACTACTGCATAACTGAGATGCAAAGAAGTGACTGCTCCAGGTGGTAATATATCCATGTGATACTCTCCTAACTTACCACCTGGACCAGTCACTTCATTGGTCTATTCTGATCCTGGTGCATCACCCCAAAAGAGCTTCTTTTCTTCTACCTAGTCGTAGGGCACCCTTGCTTGGATGCCCAACTAGCTCTAACCTACATTATCTCTTAAAGCAAAGCAAATCCATTTGGATGGATGGATGGATGGATGGATGGATGGATGGATGGATGGATGGATTCATTCATTCATTCATTCATTCATTCATTCATTCATTCATTCATGTGTTTATATACTGCTCTACTTCCAAGGGCTCAAAACAGTTTAAATACAGTAATAGTACACATTAAACAATAAATGGCAAAACATCAATATGAAAAAGTTTTAATGGCAACTGAAGCCCAACATCTGCACCTGACTAGCTTGAAGCTCACTGCACACAGCTACAGTTTGACGTCCAAGTACATACCTCTCTTCATGCTCTATAGGAAAGTTTCTCTAGGATCTAAATATTGAACGTCTACTGTCTTTCTTAATTGCCCTAAAGAAATCAGGGTAGAGTTATACCAAATGCCAATAAGCAATACAGATAAATGAGATTCTGCCTTTCTCCCTACCTAAGCATTCAAGGCTGCCTATTTGGCTTTTTTGTTACTTGGCAAAGCACTGGCAATCTCAGCTCAATGCGTTAACCCTGCTAAGGAAAACACAGCTCTTAGGGAGGGTGTTTTGGGATAGGCAGGCATGTTGCCATCTGTGTTTTGTTGGCTGTTGCTTTCTTCATTTCCTTTCCTTTTTTTTGTTATGGGCATTTTACTTATGGTTTTGATTTGGGTTTTTTTGCATTGATATCTACCCGAGGTCCTGGGAGAACAGGCAGCATGTTAAACAAACACACAAACAAACAAAACAAAACCACCAGAAACAGAACCCTTTTCTCCTGGGCTTGAACAAAACAGATGGAGGACTTTACCGGGGGATTATTCTAGCCGTGTACAGGGCAGGAGGAAGGAAAGTCACTTAACTAAGGAGCAGAAGACATTGCTTAGACTAGTTGAGCATGGGAAAGATAGAGGAAACTGGTGGTGATAAATGCATCATATCGGAGCAACCTGCCAACAAAATCTAGAATAGTTTTCCCTTACCTGGTGTCCTCCTGATATATTGCTCTACAATCATAGGCCTGGCGAAAAAATAGGCATCACACCGCTACTCAGCCCTTTATACACTTGCATGCAACGTTGTGATGCAAATACAAAAGGGTTGAATGTATGTCATAATGCGATGCACACTTTCTCACTGTGGCATCATTGGCATTAGGAACACACATATTTGACTACAATTCCATCATCTGTAGTCAGTATGGGCATAAAGTTAAGGACAGTTGCTCTTGTTCAGGAATGTACAGCTTTTTTCAAGCTGAGGGCCACAGAGTAGGTGAGGCCAGAATAAAGACATGCACAGAGAAAGTATAATATTGATTTAATTGAAATAATTAAATTGAATTTAAATTATTGCTGTTCTGTTACATTAAAAATTACAACTTAATAGCAACCTAGGGGCCTGCCTCCAAGCTTTGTGAGGGCCACAAACAGCTCAGAAGTTTCAGAGTGGGTATCCTGTGCAATTAAATAGTTAAATCTTATCCCATGACAGTGAAATACAGATAGTTCATGAGGTGAAAGTGGGTGAGCAGTGGGAAGGTGATATTCAAACAGGAGAGGGCTCTGTTCAGTTCCTTGGTTTATCTTGAATCAGGTTCAAATCCATCCCCAGCCATAGAAACTCACTGGATAACTTTTTCAGCTTGACCTACCATGAAGGTTGCTATTATGGGAATAAAGCAAACAGAGAACCCCAGCCAAGTCACCTTGTGCTCTTGGAAGCAAGATAGAATATAAACCTAACAGACCATCATCATCATCATCATCATCATCATCATCATCATCATCATCTATGTTGTTGCGCATCTGAACTGGATCAGTGATTGCTGGAGTTTTTCTTGCCTCTGAGATTTTTTTCTCTCTTTCCTTTTTCAAAGGGAGTAAAATTATTCCAGTTAGAACTGGGGTGTGCCTGCCCTCTTTCCTCCCATTGCTAGCTCTTGTTTTTTTCTTTTTGCAATAATCACCAGACTACCCAATGCTGCGGTATCCTGATTCTTCTGTGAGAGGTGATCAATATAAAACAGCAGAACAGAAGAGTGAAGGTGATGATGATGCAAGTCTTGGGAGCTGCTTTGAAGTCTAAAAGTCACCATGAACATCAGATGACCTCAGGCTGAACTCCAAAGGGAAGCTGCACACTATCCATTCTTTACTGGCTGCATTTGAAGTGTGCCCCCTTCCTTTTGAACTGGGGCAAACTTGGTGTGCAGCAAAATTCTATACAAGTCTCTTTTCTTCTATGCTTAGTTGGGCAGTACAAGAAAAGTGAGGAAGATAGTGTTGTTGTGGTAGCAAAGATGCCTTGTGTGATGGACCGAGATGATTGGCTGAGTGTTCTTTTGGGCCAGAGGAAGACCAAATTGCCCCTAGTTACTTTTCATTCAGACAGCAAGAAAATTAATAAATGAATGAACGAATAAAGCAAGTTCTTTAATAATGCCTGCTCTTTGATGAGTGACTTAGATTTTGATTAATGAACTGAATTATCCATTCTTCACTATCTGGGAGCTACAGAATTTGGAGACATTTGCATTTGCTGTTTAATCCCCCAAATAGGTTAGTCTTTGTGTGGCTGCACAGATATATATTCTTCAAAACAACAAATTGAGGCTGTTTACTGGAAGATGTCATACATTTGTATATCTGAATATATACAAATAGGTTTTCTGAAGAAGGTTTATCCATGGCCAGAGAATAAGAAGAAAAAGAGCAACAGAATAAGGACAATTCCATTTCTTGATTTTGAGGGGAAGAGGGTTTATACCCAGGAAAGTCAATGAATTCCAGTGTCCTTCCAGGTTCTAGAAACACATTATGACAAGCCCTCCTGATAAAAATGGTCAATTTAGGATACACACACTGAGCAAAAACCTCTATGGGTGGGTTTTCATTTTCTGAAGATGAAGATTGTCATTTTTCAGGTAATCACTGACACTGTTTCCACATCATACTATGCAATGGTTTATTTAACCATGGTTGTTGAATAAGACACGGTAATTAGGTTCATACAACATTTTAAACCATAAACAGTGGCTTACACACAAACCAGAACCTAAACCTGAGAGACCACATAACTATTTAGTGCAGAGGTTCTCAGTGTGATGCTATGATCTCCTTACACAAACACAACCAAGGTACAAAGCTACTTTCCTAAGCAAGCTAGGACTTCTAGTCTAGAGATTACCCTGCAAGCCAATATACTTTGCTCACATCTCACCAACTTGGAGGTACGTGCAGGTATTGACACTCAAGATGCACTTTTGTGTGCTTTTTTTCTTGAGGGTAGATTGACCAATCAATCCAAAAGTGGTCACTATCTCAACCAAGAATCCCAAAGCACCTGACAGATGGACACTTATTTATTTATTTATCGTACGGCAACACATCATGTTGTTGTTTATTCGTTTAGTCGCTTCCGACTCTTCGTGACTTCATGGACCAGCCCACGCCAGAGCTTCCTGTCGGTCGTCAACACCCCCAGCTCCCCCAGGGACGAGTCCGTCACCTCTAGAATATCATCCATCCATCTTGCCCTTGGTCGGCCCCTCTTCCTTTTGCCTTCCACTCTCCCTAGCATCAGCATCTTCTCCAGGGTGTCCTGTCTTCTCATGATGTGGCCAAAGTATTTCAGTTTTGCCTTTAATATCATTCCCTCAAGTGAGCAGTCTGGCTTTATTTCCTGGAGGATGGACTGGTTGGATCTTCTTGCAGTCCAAGGCACTCTCAGAATTTTCCTCCAACACCACAGTTCAAAAGCATCGATCTTCCTTCGCTCAGCCTTCCTTATGGTCCAGCTCTCACAGCCATATGTTACTACAGGGAACACCATTGCTTTAACTATGTGGGCCTTTGTTGTCAGTGTGATGTCTCTGCTCTTAACTATTTTATCGAGATTTGTCATTGCTCTTCTTCCAAGGATTAAGCGTCTTCTGATTTCCTGACTGCAGTCAGCATCTGCAGTAATCTTTGCGCCTAGGAATACAAAGTCTTTCACTGCTTCTACATTTTCTCCCTCTATGTGCCAGTTATCAATCAAGCTGGTTGCCATAATCTTGGTTTTTTTGAGGTTTAGCTGCAAACCAGCTTTTGCACTTTCTTCTTTCACCTTCATCATAAGGCTCCTCAGTTCCTCTTCACTTTCAGCCATCAAAGTGGTATCATCTGCATATCTGAGATTGTTAATGTTTCTTCCAGAGATTTTAACTCCAGCCTTGGATTCCTCAAGGCCAGCTTGTCGCATGATGTGTTCTGCATACAAGTTGAATAGGTAGGGTGAGAGTATACAGCCCTGCCGTACTCCTTTCCCAATCTTAAACCAGTCTGTTGTTCCGTGGTCTATTCTTACTGTTGCTACTTGGTCGTTATACAGATTCTTCAGGAGGCATACAAGATGACTTGGTATCCCCATACCACTAAGAACTTGCCACAATTTGTTATGGTCCACACAGTCAAAGGCTTTAGAATAGTCAATAAAACAGAAATAGATGTTTTTATGAAACTCCCTGGCTTTTTCCATTATCCAGCGGATATTGGCAATTTGGTCTCTAGTTCCTCTGCCTTTTCTAAACCCAGCTTGTACATCTGGCAATTCTTGCTCCATGAACTGCTGAAGTCTACCTTGCAGGATCTTGAGCATTACCTTACTGGCATGTGAAATGAGTGCCACTGTTCGATAGTTTGAACATTCTTTAGTGTTTCCCTTTTTTGGTATGGGGATATAAGTTGATTTTTTCCAGTCTGATGGCCATTCTTGTGTTTTCCAAATTTGCTGGCATATAGCATGCATTACCTTGACAGCATCATCTTGCAAGATTTTGAACAGTTCAGCTGGAATGCCGTCGTCTCCTGTTGCCTTGTTATTAGCAATGCTTCTTAAGGCCCACTCAACCTCACTCTTCAGGATGTCTGGCTCTAGCTCACCGACCACACTGTCAAAGCTATCCCCGATATTGTTATCCTTCCTATACAGGTTTTCTGTATATTCTTGCCACCTTTTCTTGATCTCTTCTTCTTCTGTTAGGTCCTTGCCATCTTTGTTTTTGATCATACCCATTTTTGCCTGGAATTTACCTCCAATGTTTCTAATTTTCTGGAAGAGGTCTCTTGTCCTTCCTATTCTATTGTCTTCCTCCACTTCCGCGCATTGCTTGTTTAAAAATAATTCCTTATCTCTTCTGGCTAACCTCTGGAATTTTGCATTTAATTGGGCATATCTCCCCCTATCACTGTTGCCTTTTGCTTTCCTTCTTTCTTGGGCTACTTCTAGTGTCTCAGCAGACAGCCATTTTGCCTTCTTGGTTTTCTCTTTCTTTGGGATGTATTTTGTTGCCGCCTCCTGAACAATGCTGCCAACTTCTGTCCAGAGTTCTTCCGGGACCCTATCTACTAAGTCCAGTCCCTTAAATCTATTCTTCACCTCCACTGCATATTCCTTAGGAATATTAGTGAGCTCATATCTAGCTGATCTGTGGGTCTTCCCTAATCTCTTTAGTCTGATCCTAAATTGTGCAAGAAGAAGTTCGTGATCTGAACTACAGTCAGCTCCAGGCCTTGTTTTTACCGACTGTACAGATGTCCGCCACCTTTGGCTGCAAAGGATGTAATCAATCTGATTTCGGTGTTGTCCATCTGGTGAAGTCCATGTATAAAGCCGTCTCTTAGGTTGTTGGAAGAGAGTGTTTGTTATGCAGAGTGAATTGTCTTGGCAAAATTCTATCAGCCTGTGCCCTGCTTCGTTTTGTTCTCCCAGGCCATACTTACCTGTAATTCGAGGTGTCATTTGACTGCCCACCTTAGCATTCCAGTCTCCTGTGATGAAAATAACATCTCTTTTAGGCGTGTTGTCCAGTAGGTGCTGCAGATCCTCATAGAACTGCTCTACTTCAGCTTCTTCAGCATTTGTGGTTGGGGCGTATATTTGGATCACTGTGATGTTAGATGGCTTGCCCTGAATTCGAATTGAGATCATTCTGTCGTTTTTTGGGTTGTATCCAAGCACTGCTTTAGCCACTTTACTATTAATTATGAAGGCTACTCCATTTCTTCTGTGGTCCTCTTGTCCGCAGTAGTAGATCTGGTGGTCATTTGATGTGAAGTGGCCCATTCCAGTCCATTTCAGTTCACTGACGCCCAAAATGTCTATCTTTAATCTTGACATCTCACCAATAACCACATCCAATTTGCCCTGGCTCATAGATCTTACATTCCAGGTTCCGATGGTGTGTTGATCCTTAGAACATTGGATTCGCCGTTCACCACCAGCACCGTCGGCCGCTAGCCGTCCTTTCGGCTTTGAGCTAGCTGCGTCATCATGTCTGGGGCTAGTTGAGCTCATCCTCTGTTCCTCCCCAGTAGCATTTTGACCATCTTCCGACCTGGGGGTCTCATCTTCCGATGGTATACCGACATATCTCTGGTTGTACTGATCCATTTAGTTTTCACGGCAAGAATACTGAGGTGGGTTGCCATTACCTTCCCCAGGGATCGCATTTAGTCTGACCTCTCTGTCATGACCTTCCCGTCTTGGGTGGCCCTTCACGGTTTAGCTCATGGCATCATTGAGGTGCTCAAGCTCCAGCACCACGACAAGGTAACGATCCTTTGCTAAAGAACACATCATACATATTACAAATATATTATATTAAAAAATTGGGAATATAAAATGATATATAGAAAATATACATCGGTCATAGGGCAACTGTAACTACAAAAACAAATATTAAGATTACAAATATAGTCTTTTGCAGCATCAGTTGCCATCAGGAAATCAGCAAAGTTTCTGTCGTAGGCTCTAGTCTTACATTCTTGTATTATGTGTTCAACAGTTTGCCTGTCAGCCCCGCAGTCACACCTTGGAGATGGTATCTTACCCCATTTATATAGGGAATCTGCACACCTGCCATGACTAGTGCACACTCTATTGATAGCTGACCATATTCTGCATGGCTGATCAAAAGCAGGAGGCTTTGTTGCAATACAGTGTAGGCTTTGACAATGCTAGGGGCAGGCTTTTTGCTAAGACTGCCTCCAGGTATCGAGGAAATGAAAATTTTTGGACACTGCCTACACACCATTCCTACACCATTCTCATCATACCAGTTCCATTCATGCTTTGCTGTGCAGTAGATGATCTGGGAGTTTTCAGTATGTGTTGGGAGTGGAGGGTGGATAAGGAGCCTTCCCCTGTGTTTACCATTGTTCTGGCTGTGAGAGAGACTGCAACCCAGTTCCCACAGCTGCTTTATTCTCTATATTTTGAAGTGTAGGTGTCATGAGTACTGATGGTGAGCAGGAGGGAGCCCCTATCCAGGGGGAAAAATGCATGCATAGTACTGAGGAGTTAAGCAGCCATTCAAAGAGACACAGATCAGACCTGCCTTAACTTTAGGGTTTATCTGTCTGGGTTTTTCCCATGCTTCTTCAGTTGTTAGGATTTTCTGTCTAATGTAGCAGTAATAAAACACTAGAGACCTATTCTTTGTCTCAGCATGGTTCCTGACTGTTAGGACAGTAGGCCCACTTATCTATGCATAGAAAATCCCTTTCCCAAACTTCAGCTTTTCAGCATCACTTATCCAACAGCTGCATCTTGGCTACAAAAATCTGGATGACAACTAGATGGCAGCCAAGAGACACAAAGCCCCTCTTTGCTGTTACCTAGTGGTCAATAGGTTAATAAGCATTTTGGAAAAAATGTGGATGTACATGAGAGCTGAACACTTCTCTCTCGCAAGCCCAAACTCCGAGAATACATATACAGTGGCTACATCTGGGCAGCACAAATCCAAGCAACCACTGGAAGTAGAGGGAGAGAGATGAACTCTTCATTGCCATTTAGTGGTGATTAGGTAGATTGATTCTGTAGAGCGATGGTAGAGATTTTTCCAGCCATTGAAGACTTTCGAATTTCAGTCAGCCACCAATTCCTGCCCCTATAGTGTCACATAATACAGCTAGATGGCAGCAGCACAACATGCTCCATGACTCTTAGTAATGGTTTCCATAATTTGAAGACATCTATCTTCTCTCTCTTGCTCTTTCAGCTTTTGCAGGCATACATGAGCAGAGTAATCATTGCTTTTCCTCATTTATTCTGAACCACTTTTAGTCACAGCAAGTCAGAGCACTTAGTTGACCTTGGGTCATCTGGAAAGATCAGCAGAGTTGGACTTGGTTAACACATGGATGGGAAACCTCCAAGAAATCCCATGATGGTGAACCAGAGTGGAAAACTGAAAAAAACAAAAATCCCAGGAAGGCAATGGTAAATATTTTTTGTATAATTAATGAGAAAACAACACAAACATTTTTGTGTTATCATCAGGAGTTGAGCTTGGCTTAAGGGAGAGTTTACTTTTATTACTAAAACAACTTTGCAGATTTTTTTTTCTCCAAGGCCATCCAATCTAGGAACTCCCAGGGAGAGAACAACACCTCCACCAACACAAGCAGGGCAAGCCACGGTATATAAACTGAGAGCAAGACCCACTCCCTCTTTGCACCGAAGATGTTGCCTAGTTGGGCAATGAAATGTCTGCAAGAAAACAACAAGGCTCAGAGGGCACCAAGGACTCCACAGTTCAGCCCTGAGCTACAAATATTCTCTTCCTTTAGTACCATCCAAATATGACAAAAAACTATGACTATCAAATTGCCTCTTCCACCCTTAGAATGTTACATCTATTTTCACTTTCATTTCAGTGTAAGTTTTACATTTGAAGTGAGTGACATAGTAGAAGTCTCAATTTCTGTAAAGATTCCTGCTTTATTATTATAAATTTGATGGTTGATCAAGAGGACTCTTGGAAAGTCTTCCCAGTTCTGTAGTGAAAAGGTGCTTCAGGATGGATAGCTCCTTCTTCTAGTATTCCAAAGACATTGCTTAGCTATTTCAACTTTTCCAAATAATCTTGGATGTCCCCTTGCCACCCCACCCATCATTTTTTTTTTAATCTGTTCAATCATGTCCAATTCTCGGAGCCTGCCTGGACAAGTCCCTGCAGTTTTCTTGGCAAGATTTGTCAGAAGTGGTTGGCCATTGCCTCCTTCCTAGGGCTGAGAGAAAGTGACTGGCCCAAGGTCACCCAGCTAGCTTTGTGCCTAAGGCAGGACTCAAACTCATGGTCTCCCAGTTTCTAGCCTGATGCCTTAACCACTACACCAAACAGTCTAGATGGAAGATGGTAAACCAGACTGGCTTCAGGTTGGCAAAGGAGTTGGGTGTGGTTTTAGAACTTGAAGAAACATCAATAACCTGCACTGTTCTGATGACTCTACTCTGATAGCTGAAAATGCAAATGATCTGCAAACTCTAGTAATGAAAGTCAAGGAACACAGTGAAAAAATGGGATTACAATTAAATGTAAAGAAAACCAAAGTAATGACAACTGGTACAGCAACCAGCCTTAGAACTGAGAATGAAGACATTGGTGGATATCTTCTGCCTGTTAGAATCAACTGTCAACAGTAAAGGAATCATATTTGCAACCCAAATACGATAACCCTGAAGCTGCAACAATAAGGTTTCTCCTGGAAATCTGATGGAGAACTGGAATCTGTTAATGCTGTGGAACTATGTCTTATTCTTAGCATATACATATGTGTAAATAAACCATAAGTCACAGAAAGAGCACAAACCATCTGCAATCTCTTTCTGCAGAAATCACGGGGTAAGGTTTACACCATGGAAACTTCCCAGTGCTCAGATGTGGGGTTCTTGCACTTTACATTACATTTCCAGTCTGCTTCTACACAGCTGGAGATATTTATCTTCTTTTCCAAGCCCCAGATGGTTCCCCGGTCAAAGGGCGTTTTTAAAATCCCTCTGGCTGCCCGGTGGTTGAATATCTTTTATTTGCATTACATTTGTAATCCATCCATGACTTTCTTGAACAACTGTCATGGGTAATTCATCTCTTTCGTATGACAAAATTGGACATCAGGACTGGTAACACTGTATTCATTCATGCCGTGTGAAATATATATTCTATCTGAATGAAGCATTGATAGTGCTATGATGAATGGATTCTAAATGTTGTCCTTGGGGATGTTTAAACTCAGCACCTTGTCATCGTAGTCACCTGCCTTCCTATCAGGCCCTGTTTGCTGCATCCTGTAATTGTGGAGGACATATATACAAACCTTCTGATAGCCAATCACATTTTTTAAATATTTATTTTTTGTCCCTTAAAAAATAAAACAAAATTTTAGTATCCTTTCACTAGGTGTCACTGTTCGCTTTGAATCCAGAAGAGTAAATGTTTTCTCATAGAAGGACTAATATATTCTTACTCAGAAGCTAGAGGAAAAATGCTGCCTTTTGCATCTTTCCATCCAGAGAGAATATTTATTCAAAACCAAAACCAGGACCTTCTGCCAAGCACAGGTAACCTAGCCCAATCCAGATAAGATCATTGGATAGCCATTGAATGTCTCTTTCTGTCTATCTCTGTCTATTACTTGCCAGAGATCTGAAATGGTCAGATTACTGAGATGTTCCTATTAATCAGGATAACCTTTGCGCTTGCCTTCTCTAAGATGGCTTCCTGCAGATATGCTTGGCCAAGTTGGCTGGGAATGTTGGGATTTATACTGCCAACATATCTCAAAGGTGTAAAAATGGGGAAGGTTGAACTACCCATGCAGCATTGTTTTCAGAAAAGATGCACGTACCTGCTTCTGCCTTTCTGAGTCTACTGTTCATGAATCAACATATTTTAATAGTTCAGCTAGATCATCCATAGTATGCATAATATACTATAGTTAGTATATATGTATAATTATATATGTTATACTATATACATAATAATATATGTATATAGTATAATACATTCTGTTCTGTGCATACACCCTGCTTTTGAGTCATGAAAAGCATCCTTATCCATAATTCCATTTATTTAAAATAAAGGATGCTTTTCATGACTCAGAAGCAGGTAGGGTCAGATGTTCTACTCTATCTTGAGAATGGGGAAATTTCCTTGTTTTTCCAGCAATTAAGCCTATGATAGAGTTAAGGCAACTGATTTTATGGTTTTGAAAATAGTGGCACACTTTGCCACCATTTTGAAGTGGGCAATCCATAAAATCAGTTGCCTTAACTATTTTTATTAACTAAATTTCATTTAGCAATATTTATAAACAGAACATGGATGATGTATGATAGTTTAACCCACCCTGCAATTTAAAAGAAATAATGATGACACCCAACAAACTATGATGGTCTTCTAAACAGAGTTAAGGCCAAAAGCTTGTTGGAATAGGACTAGTTTACTTTGCTTCCTAAAAGCAAGGAAGATTGGGGCGGCTCATACTTCCAGGGGTCAGGAGCTGCATAAATTGGGGGCCACCAAAGGCTTGTCTTGTAGTCCACATCCCATGAACTTTATAAAGGGGTCTCTCAGCAGGCTGTCCCTAAATGTCTGAAACAGATAGGCAGGTTCTATCCTAATACAGTTCTGCTTGCTATAAGCCAGTGCTGTGCTGCAAAGGGTTTTAAAGACAATGATCAGCACTTTGAATTGAATTCTACTTTATTGTAAGGCTACATTAACAGATTCCTGCAAGTCTGAAAGTACAAATCTTCCATCCTCCCTATTTTTTGCTTGAGTGGTCGGGGGCGGGGGGGTCTTTCCTAAATTTCTTCTTTATACTGTTACTCTCTTGTGAATTTCTTTTCCTTTTATCTGATCATTCCTTAGGCAGCACCTCTTCCTTCTGTTCTCCAAGGTCACCTTTACATTCCATCACAATCATTTTCCCTGCTGAAAAGCCCCAAAATTCATCCAGTGTGCTTGTAAAAGCCTTGTCCCATCAATCCTTCCCTAAAGAGCCCAGGTTACTCTAAGCAGTGTTGCCAGGTGGGAATCTTCAGATGCAATAAGATCAGAAAAGAATTGACTGTGTAAGCTTGGTAGGCTCAACAGTTTCTGTTTCTGCTTTTCCACCACCATTGCTCTTGACATCTTTTCAGTCATTTAATTTCCCTCAGCTTCTCAGTAAACCAAGGAATTGCTCAGAATTAGCAACTGGACAGAGGCTATACTGCAGCAATTTCATCCAGTGTTCTGGCTGCCTCCGTATTCCACAGGTCAACAATGAGATGAAACTGAGATAGATTGTTGGGGAACTCCCAAAGTGTTCTCTGGAAACCCACTGGATTCCTTAAGACCATCTGAAGGGTCCACCACACTTGCAGGGGCAGACCATCTGAAGGGTCCACTGCGCTTGCAGAGTCCAAGGCCTCTGTGATATGCAATTTTGTGAGGAAATGATCTGGCTATGGTAAAGAACAGATGTTAATGTCTTCTACTATCAGACCATGTCTTACCTCCTATCATGTAAAGACCAAGTTCAGGTATGCTCTGTCTTATGTGTTGGGGCTGCAATTGCTTTTGACAAGCATATGGCCACCATGGAAGCCATGAACTCACAAGCTGCACCAGATCTTTCCCCCAGGGCATCACTATCTCCAGCATCTTCCTCCCAGATCACCGACCACATTCATTTTCTCACTTTCTTTTCAGATTACAATTCTTTTTTCACATTCTCTAACACCCTCTTTAGATTTGCTAACACTCCAATTAACACTTTCCCTTTTCCAACTAAAACAACCAGCTAACTTGCAAAGTAAAAACCTGCCTTAACATCCCAAAAACTAATCCTGGAAATAACTACTTACAAGAACAGTTGCTATCTTTACTAACTTCTATATGAAGGTTGAGGATAAGTTGAACATTCGTAACTTTGACTTTTTCACCATGGGACCTCGATAACAGGTCTTCTTCCATATGAATCTTTCCAGTCATTAAATTCTTCTGAAGAAGTTCTCTATTGTGCCTTCTTCAGGGTTGGGTGAGTTGGGTTGGGTTTGGGTAGGAAACAGAAAATAGCATTTCCATGAATGGGTGAACAGTAGGTACGCATATCATGTTATCTCTTGAATGAGCATAATCTTCCTAGCAACAATATGGAAGTGGTGTGCAGTAATCTTCTAGGATGTTATTTTTTTTAACTTCCCAGTTTAATCTACAGCTAGAGGATTTCCTGATGGTCTCCCATGCAAGTATGAACCATCTCTGACTCTGCTTAGCTTCCATGACTAAATAATTTATTTTTCCTGTGGCCAGTTGATCTGGAGATCTCTAAAGTTTTAAAGCCTTCCTGAGTCTCAACTTAATTCATCTGCTGTTCTTTTGTTTTAGTATGAATTGTATTTTATTGTATCTTACAATCTGCTTGAACACTTTAAGTGGAAAGATAGGATACAAATATTGTCATAAACAAGTAAATACATTTAGCCCCAGTATGAAAAATATTTTCCCTTATCTGTTTTCTGTCAGGCATGGGGTCTGCAGGAAAAATGGAAGTAGCAAAGCAAAAATGCTTCCTCATTTCATTAGTGCATTCCCTTAGAAATGTGATTATTTTTACTCATGTTTCTGTCTCTGAAGGACCATGTGATTTTCATCTAAGAATTAATGGACTATGGTAAGGCCTTTCCATTTAATTGTCTGCTTTGGGGGATAGACTTCTGAAAATGCAAAGTTTCCTTCTTATTTTTAATTAAAAATCTGTAGATCACATCTTGGGGCAGACAGAGGTTCCATTTACTTAATAAATTTTGCAAGATGGCTGAGATGTTTTCCATCTTTATTATTTAAAACATTTAAAAAGCTGGCATATTTGCACCAGTGCTTTTTTTTTTTTTTTAAAGAATACTGGTACATTCCTGATACTTCCTGGATTGCCCATGTGATGACGTGGCTATAGGGATTTGTAGTATTAACAAACAGTCCAAAATCCAATAGCTAACAGATATCCAAACTCTCCAACTGAATATTAAATGCGAAAACAAATATATTATTCAGCAGGCATTTCCTTTGTAGGGCCCCATGCCACAACAGTGCCAGCAGGTATAATGTCTGTACAATTTTCCAGTGTTCCAGTGCCACAGAACTTTCTTAGAAGTACAGTTGAAGAAGGCCCTCAAGCATGTTGGTTCTGTGGTAAGTGCTTGGTTTTTTTCAAAGAAAAGAAAAGGAAAGATTATTGTCAACCTTGTAGAGCTTAGAAAATACAACCCAGATTTGCCTTCACTGTAGAGTTTTCTGGGGAAAGACAATTTCTAGTCGGATTCCATTTTTTTCTGCCTTTTGCCCTACCATGAATCCATTGTGGTTCTTTTGCTGTGAAGTTCCTGTTGGCTTTTCTTTGTTTTTGCATGGACCAAGCCACTAAGTTACCATGGTAATTGAGTACTTTCTTAAGTATCAGCAGAGTGAAGTGGTTGAACTTAATTGTCCTCAATTTGGGTGTTAAAGCTGCATTGCCTGGGGGAGGAACTTGCCTGGACTTGTTTTAGTTTCCTTTTGTAGCCTTCCAGCACAGCCTCTCTTCCCCATCCTCTCTGAGTGTGTGTGAATGCACAGCTTGTAAATATGTTTTCGTACTTTCTGTAAATAAATTTATTTTTATAGAAATGCCTGGTGTGTGATTTTTCTGATCTCTCAGGCCAAACGCTTTCTAGCATTCTGACAGGTTATGGGCCCAGTCCAGAGAGAGCAGAGAGATCAGCTCCACACCTCATGCACATTTTTAAAGGCAGGTAGCAAAGACCTGTGAAGATTTACTTTGGAGCTGCCTGGAGATTTTCTAGCTACTGCTGGTCTGCAGGACAAAGAAGCCAGCTGAGGTGACTTGCAAAAGAAGGCTGCCTCCCAGCCCTCAGTGATTCCTCTGGAGCACCTATCAGAGACCAACTACTTGAATTGGGCCCTGAAGATGGAGATGTATCTTTGCAGAGAGAATCTTTGGCTGCCAATTGGTGAGCAAGCCCCCCCCAAAATCCCAGTGCTGAATGGCTTAGACAAGATGAGCGGGCTAGAGCCACCATTATCCTGGGAGTTGAGGACAATCAGCTAGTCCACGTGTGAGGTATGCAGTCTGCAAAGCAGCTGTGGGATGCTTTGAGAGACTTGTATGTAAAGGCAACAGCAGGGAGTAAAGTTACCCTGACAAAAAAGCTGTACAAAGCCTACCTTGCAGAAGGAGATAGCCTTCCTGAGCACCTGCATCATATTCAGCAGCTGTTTGTTGAGTTGCAGGAGAGAGGTATGGGATTTACACCTCTCACAAAATCCTATATCCTGCTGTCCTCATTGAATGAAACGTGGGACCCGATGATTTGTACCCTGGAGGCTATGCCTGAAGCAGACATCACCCCATCGTATGTAACACAGTGCCTACTTGCTGAATGGGAGAAGAGAGAGGAAAGATCCCCTCCCCATCTCTTCTGGAAAGCTACAGCACCAGAAAACAAGGGAAAAGAAGGGAAAAGAAGCTGAGGCCACAGCACTAGCCAGCCAGCAATGCTTCAGTTGTGGTTCAGCTGGACATTTGCAGAAAGACTGTGCCTTGAGACCCAAGAGTAGAAAGACAGAGAAAAAGAACACAAGGGTAACACAGAAAAAGGCTCTTCAGACAATCCAAATTGCACAGCTTTCTGAGAAGGGTAATTCTGATGTATGGGTGTTAGATTCTGGGGCCAATTGTCATTTATGTAATTGTAAAAGCTCTTTTGTATCACTGTCTAAAACTGAAAGATAAAATGTATCTTTGGCTGATGGGTCTGTGACCCAAATTATGGGACAAGGTGATATGTATTTATACTGCTTGGGAGAAACTGTGAAAGGTGTGTTGTATGTGCCAAATCTACAGTCAAACCTTTTATCTGTGGCACAATTAGCTGCAACAGGGTATCTCATAACATTTAAGAAAAATGGTTGTGAGATGCGTAAACATGGAAAATTGTATGCTACCGGTATGTTAAAAGACTCCTTGTACATTGTGCGAAATGCAAGGAAGCCAAGCTGCAAGGCTGCAGTTGGCAACACGCCATATCATGACCAATGTGTACACCTGATGCACAGGAGATTTGGTCATGCTAATTTCAAGTATATAGCACAAATGCCACAGCTGTGTGCTGACCTAAAGATAAAACCCTGTGACAAATACTTAGACTGTGTAGTTTGCAAAGAATGCAAAACACTAAAAGCTCCTGTGAGTAAGCACAGTGACAGAGTTACAACTAGACCTTTGGAAATTGTACACTCTGACATTATTGGTCCTTTTGCTCCAAGTCTTGGACAAGCAAGGTATGCAATGACCATCATTGATGATTTCTCAAGATACACATTTATCTACATCTTAAAACATAAAGATGAAGTGTTTGAGAAATTTAAAAGTTTTGTGACATGCGCAAATGGAAAATTCCCTAGGCCTGTATCTGCACTCCAATGTGATAGAGGAGGAGAGTACCTTTCTCACAAATTCAAAAGGTTCCTAGCAGAAAAGGGGATAGAACAAATACTTTCTAACCCTTACATCCCTCAGCAAAATGGTGTTGCTGAAAGAAAGGGCAGAACCTTGCAAAATGGGATGGAATGTATGCTTAAAGATTCACATTTATCTTTTAAGTATTGGGGAGAGGCAATATCTACTGCCTGTTATGTACAAAACAGATTGTATAACTCTGTGATTCAGGACACTCCATTCCATTTGTTTTATGGTGTGAAACCAAAGGTAAACCATCTTAGAGTGTTTGGTAGCACTGCTTGGGTTCATATTCCAAAACAACAGAGAAGGAAAGGAGGCCCCACAACAAAGAAAGCCATTTTTGTTGGCTATGAACAAAGCCAGAGGAGCTACAGGTTCTTTTGCTGAACAAAACTGGGGGAGATTAAATTCTAGCTCTCCAGTTGATCTGACCACCACAAGAGAACAGCAAGGACTTGCTGATAGCGATCTTTTGCCTGATGAGGACATTAAACCAGAAAAGCAAACTGAAGATCTGTCTGATGAGACAGATGCTTCTCAGGAAAGTGATAGGAGTCAAACTTTAAGCCCTGTATTACCTCGCAGATCTCAGAGGAGTAATAAAGGCGTTCCTCCATCACGTTTTCAGGCTGAAACAGTAAAGGCTTTTCACATATTCACAGAACCTGAGTCTTTAGAACAAGTGACTGCTTTACCACCTGAGATTGCACAAAATTGGCATTCTGCCATGCAACAGGAGTTAGCATCCTTGAAGGAAAATAAAACATGGAAACTGGTAAATCTACCTCCCAATGAACTCTGTCTAGGTTGTAGGTGGGTTTTCAAACTGAAAAGGGATGCTGATGGCAAAATCCAAAAATATAAAGCAAGATTGGTTGCAAAAGAGTTCACTAAAAGGAAAGATTTAGACTTTGAGAAGACATTTGCACCAGTTATTAAGGTGAATCAATTAGATTACAGTTATAAATTGCTGCACTCAAAGGAATGTCAGTTCACCACTATGACATTCAAACTGCATTTCTCTATGGTGATTTAGACCACAAATTGTATATGCAGCAACCCCCTGGCTACAAAAAGGGGGAGAATCTGGTCTGTGAACTGCAGAAGTCAATCTATGGATTAAAACAGGCTGCTAGATCCTGCAACCACAAATTAGATGAAAAACTGCAGAATTTTGGTTTTGAAAAACAAAAAGCAGATCCATGTGTATATGTGAAGAAAGACAAACAAGGCTGTATGTAACTGTGCATTTATGTTGATGATTTGCTGTTGTTCAGATCAACAGAAAAACAAAGGCTTGATTTGGAAGCCTGCATGAAAAGCCATTTCACATTAAAAAGCCTTGGAACAGTAACAAATTACCTAGGCTTGGAAATACACAGGGAGAAGGATGGTAGCTTTCTGTTAAGCCAACATAGTAAAATTCAAAAGTTCCTAGAGGATTTTAATGTGCAAGACTGTAAACCAGTCTCTACTCCTATGATACCAGATTTTCAGAAAGAAATAGGAGAAACTCAATTAACTGAGGCAGAGAAATATAGATCTGCAATTGGAAGTTTACTGTACATTGCAAATCACTCTCGCCCAGATATCTCAAATTCTGTGGCCATTTTAAGTAGACTGGCAGAGAAGCCTACATCTACTGGAAAAGCAGCATTGAAGAGGTTAATAAGGTATTTGCAAGGAACAAAGAATTATTGCCTGAAGCTAAATGCCTATGGAATAGAAAAATTGCAGGCTTTTGCCAATTCTGACTGGGGAGCAGATGTCAGTGACAGGAAATCTACTTCTGGGATTTTAATTCAATTTGCTGGGTCAAGCTTAGGCTGGCATTCTAGAAAGCAAACACTTGTTGCTCTTTCCACTGCAGAAGCAGAGTTTTATTCTCTAACACAAACCTGTAATGAGGTTGTATGGTTTAAACATTTGTTAAAAGACAGGCATGGAAGTGAACCGGCCTATAACTGTTTATGAGGATAATCAAGCTTGCATTGCAATGGCAAAATTTGAAGCCTGCAAGAATAGGACAAAACATATTGATATTAGATATCAATATATCAAAGACATGATAGCCAAAAGGGAAATAATGTTAAAATATTGTGAATGAAAAGGTATGATTGCTGATATTTTAACCAAACCTCTTGCTCTACCAAGACATGCAGAGTTGACAAAGAAAATTGGTTTGTGTCTTACTCCTTAGCAAAACAAAGGGGAGTGTTGGCTTTTATTTGTTTTTGCACGGACCAAGTCACTAGGTTACCTGGTAATTGAGTACTTTCTTAAGTATTGGCAGGGTGAAGAGGTCAAACTTAATTGTCCTCAGTTTGGGTGTTAAAGCTGCATTGCCTAGGGGAGGAACGTGCCTGGACTTGTCTTAGTTTGGCTTTTGTAGCTTCCAGCACAGCCTCTCTTCCCCGTCCTCTCTGAGCATGTGTGAATGCACAGCTTTTAAATATGTTTTTGTACTTTCTGTAAATAATTTTATTTTTATAGAAATGCCCGGTGTGTGATTTTTCTGATCTCTCAGCCCATATGCTTTCTAGCACTCTGACAGTTCCAGCTTCTCTCCCAAAAGGAACCCCAGGGAATTCCTTTTGATCCATACTCATTTCTCAGCAACCTCATTTCTCTGTTGGAAATGTTGATA
Source organism: Candoia aspera (assembly GCF_035149785.1). Lineage (NCBI taxonomy): Eukaryota > Metazoa > Chordata > Lepidosauria > Squamata > Candoiidae > Candoia > Candoia aspera. Next base: position 327,593,742 of record NC_086153.1, read on the forward strand.
GAATAATTTGGGGAACCATACTTTAGGGGATGGGGCTGTATATGGGCCTTAGGTGATATACTCATTCTAAGAAAACAACTCTAATTTAGCTTTAGAAAGTCTCAATCTCTCTCTCTCTCTACACACACACATACACACACACACACACACACACACACATACACAGTATATTCTCATCTCAACTCAGGGAGGCACAAATGACCAAGCTCAAATTATCCTGCTTTGGACACATTATGCAAAGATCTAGTTCTCTAAAGAAGGCTCTAATGTTGGAAAAGGTGTAAGGAAAGACAAGAAGAGGTTGACCAGCAGCATGGTGGATGGACTCAGTTACAATGGCAATGAGTGCACTGTTGGAAGACCTGAAAGACCAGGTTAGGGACAGATCATCATAGAGAAAATCTATGTGGTTGCTAGGAGTCGAAAATGACTTGATGGCACATAATCAATCAATCAGTCAATCAATCAACCAAATATTCTCACCTCTCAAAGGAGGATACATGGGGAGAGAGCCAACTAAGAAGTGCATGTTAAGACAGGAGATAATTTGCAATGGAAATGGGTGGGTGGAATAACAGTGTAAGAACAATTAAGAGGAATTGGAACAAGTGCAGAGAAGGGCAACAAAGATGATCAGGGGACTAGAAAATGTTCTACGAAGAGAGATTGAAAGAACTCTTTGAGAAGACTGGAGGAGGAGGGAAATTTTAACAGTAAAAAGATATCACACCCAAAAAAGACCACACCTATGCCATTATCCCAGAGTGCACAATACAAAAGAATGGAGTTAAGTTACAGGAAGGGAAATCCTATCTGAAATCCTAACAGTAAGAACAGTTTGTCGGTGGCATCCGTTGCCCAGAATGGATGTGGGATTCTCTTCATTGGGTGAGTTCAACCTGAGACCAAATAAATATCTACTGGAGATGCTTTAACTGAGACACTGAGTAGGTGATTGGTGATCAGTGGAGTAAACAGTGTCTTCCGACTCCATAGTTCTATGTTTCCAGAGAAAACCCTGGATCAATTTTCCCAACCAATGTATTGGATTCAAAGCAGGCAACGTTTTTGCAGCTGGACCACACTGGCTGGCCACCAAGGCTGCAGAGGTGTGGTGGTAATGTAGTTATGTCTCCTGATGGATTGGCATGAACTCCAACTCTTTTTTGGGAGTTTGAAGAAGGGCTGTGCCAATCAAAGTCATGTTCCCTTCTGAAGTGCTAGACCAGAGTGGCTGTGTTGCTTCAATCTGGATGCTGAAAGGGAAACAGTAGGAGAGCTCCTTTCACGGAGAGAAGTGGCTGACTGAATCTAGTTAGGCTGCCTCATTGCTTAGATTTGAGATTTAAGGGAAGCTTGATTTTCAGAACTGAGGCCCCTCTTTGAAATGAGTTGCTGTATTTCACTCGGGGTTTTTTCATTTTTCTAACGTAGGCACATAAAAATCAATTTTTTTGTTTTACAAACCACAGACTGAATATTACACCACTACAAATCAGCAGTTTTCTCTTAAATGTTGGCAACATTATCTTGGTGAAGTTTTGAGGGCCAGAAGAAAGAGGCTGCAAGCCTCATGGACCATTGCCCACTCCTGTAGATGGCAATTTTCACTGATTCATGGATGATACCTCCTCCTCCTTTTTGTATCTGCAAATATTCTCAGGAATAATTGCAGGGCAGTGGAGAAATAGAGAAAAGGAAGGCATGGGAAGAGCATCCATGAATGGAAGGGCCTATCAATGAAGGACATGGAAGAGGAGAATGTTGGTAGACATATATTATAAAATTGCAGAATACACCAGGATGGGAGCAGAAAAGGTGACAAAAGAGGACCGGTGAGGAGCAGCTTATCACATGAAAAGTCACTTCCTATCCTTTAACAGAAACTTTGATACGTAGAGCACAGAATGTACTTTGTAAAGTCATTTTTTCCATTGGAAGGTGTGATGCCGGGTAACAGCTAACCCGAAGTGGCTAATGTGGTGCACTGATGCAGAAAGGCCTTGGCACAGAAGCACCAAACTGTTTCTTTTTAACTGCCTCAAATACGTTTTTTATTCCTGACATTTGCTACAAGACCATTGTATTTTACTCATTTGTTATTCATGGCAGGAAATAAAAAATGATCCCAGAGAGAGTTTTACAAGGAGCACAGTCAACATTCCAAAGAAATTGCTTTCTTGAGTGGGCTCAGGAGACTTAAAGAAATGATACTTCTCCTTCCCATGCAAGGTTTATAGGAATATATGGTTGCCTTACACCCAGGAAGCCCAGACTAGGACTGTTGATTTCATGTGAGCAGCAGGTCTCATGCCAGGCCAGGGATAGAGAAACGTCTTGCCTGTATAATTATGGGGAAAATAGGAGGAGTTTGGAAAGTCAGGTGCCTTTTAGAATTTGTGTTTATCATATGAATACATGACTCAAGCCACAGTAGAATGCTGTAATGGAAACATTCATGCTGTCATTTCTAGTTTTGGGCTGAGATAGCTCCTTTCTCACTTCTGAATTGGGAGAAAATCCTACGAGCGACAGAAGAAAATGGAAAGGCTTTATAGAATAGGGTCTAGTCCAGTGTTTCTGAATCTTGGCAGATATGTGGACTTCAACTCCCAGAATTCCCCAATCAGGTGCTTCCGAGGAAGACAATGGCCAGACTCAGACTAAAGAACTTCAGGAAGTGTTAAAAGAGAAACAGTAAGAAGTGAGGCAGCTGCAAAAAGATTGTATTAAAAGCCAGGAGAAGATCAGTGGCTTGGATCACCAGTCTAGTCATGGCATAAGCACTTGCGCAGATGAGCAAGAAAGCAGGTTTGAAACTAGGGATTTTTAAAAACTATTTATAGCTGGGCAAGCGTTGCCTGTAAAATAGCCTTTAAGAATAAAGCAGTGTCCTTTAAAGATGCCAGTTACAGCACTGTGATCCAACCCTTGCCCCTTTTGTGCAGGCACTGGCACTCCATGCATATATAACAGGGTGGGGCCTTGATTGCCATGCTGCGACTGCTATATTGCCTTTTTGGACCCCTTCCCTGTAGATTCCATGACTGAAATCTCTCCACCCCCACCCCTACATGGGACATATTGAAATATATACTATCCTGCTTTAAATCCACCTCTTCCTATTGCTCTGAATAATAGTGTTGCTGGATTAGATCAAACATAACTTGGTAGCATGTGGAAACCTCAACCTTCCCACCCCCTGCCCACATGAGGAGGAAATTGTTGGAATGTATGCATTTTGCAAAAATATACAATTATATTTTATAATACATATAATAAATTGAGCTTTATCTAGTTGGTGGTTGGGTTTCAATGCTGCTTTGAGTATAGTCAGGTATAAAGTAGTAGGATCAAGTAAAGACTTCCTTAATATAAAACTTGCCTGTTGATAACTTCATTGACATAGACAGGAGGTTTGCACTGCCTGCTGGGATTTTTTTCAACTTCCCAATCTAGTTTACAGCAGTGGGATTTCCTAGTGGTCTCCCATCCAAACACTAACTACGTTTGACCCTGCTGAGCTTTTTGAGATCAGCCAAAGTCATGGGAAATAAATACGAAACAAGTAAATAATCCTCAATCAATCAATCAATCAATCAATAATAGACATTTCCACATTTCCTTATTCCACAGTGGAGAACTAGATGTTAGGAACCATCTTTTTAAAAAAGCATTTAAACATGCAATAATCAACAAAACACTAAATAAAATACAAAAATGTAAGAACTCTCTGAAGGACAAATGGTCAGTTAATTAAATGCCATCAGTTTGGAAATGACTTCTGGTGATTTTATTGGGCAACCCACCATCTTGATCTAACTTTAGGAATAACTTCTAGTTCTTTCAAAGACAGCCCTATAATTTATTCCATATTGTTCATCCATCTTATCCATTGTCCTCCCCCTATTCTCTTTAATTGTTATAAGTGAACTCAGCCCTAGGTAAACCTTTAGGCTAGTTGTCTTGTTGGTAGTTTGCATAGCAATGAAGGTGTTGTTCCAATGCAGCATTCTGTTTCTCCATCTGATTGTAGGTGATAGCAGAGAACAGTTTCACCAGAGTTGAAATAGCACATTCCAAAAATGGACTGTGAATTGCAGATACCTGTCCAAGAAGAGGTAATTGGACAGGTCATGGTTCCAAAAGAAGTGGTGAACAAGCAGACATGCTGTTTCAGGAGTGGAGGGAAGGCTGCAGCAGGAGAATGAAATCACCATTTTGGAAAAAAAAAAATGGAATGGCATCCAGATCCTTGACATGTGGTAAGTCAGTTATGAAGCCCAAGGAAAATGTGTCAAATAATTCTTCAGAAAGAGGTGGAGTTGCAGCAACTTGGTTGATTTGATATGGAGATGTGTGGGGCAAGATGAAACATAGGCCTTGATATCTGCTATAACACATGGGCACCAAAAATCCCATTATGTCCAGCTGGCACTGTGTGAGAAGTCTGCAAGTATTCCAGTTTCTCATGATCAATTCAGACTGAGGGTGTTCAACTTCTGGGAAATGGCACTAGTATAGAAAGGCTTCCTTGATGGCTAAATTCTTCTTCTGAGAGATATCATTTCAGCTAGCAAAAATTATTTGGAAAAAAATTACCCAGGGGAGCAAACTGTCTTCAAACATGGGCAGAAAATTGTAAAAGCAGGACACCCAATGTGAAATCAAAGGTGTCCATCTGAAGAATAAAGAGGAAAGTGACATCTGAATGTCAGAAGATGGGTGAAGCATTCTTGCCTCTGTGGCGTTCTCATTCCATCCTGGCCACCAACATTATGGTACGTGGAAGCCATTCTTACTCCCATTTCTTTATCTTCATGACTTCAGGGAATAGAGCTTGTGGGTGGAGGATGAGATAATCTTGACTTTTTCTACTTTCACAGCAGTTTCAATTTGCAAACATTTCCCACAAATTACGTTTAAAATGTATGAAATGTCACTGCTTGTTCTGTTAACTAGCACCGAGTTGGCTCTGTGACTGACAGAGGCAGAAAGCTGGCCAGCCAAGGAAGATGTGACTTTTCTGCTAAAAAGAAGCAAAGGCTCTGTATGTGTAGGTGTTCAGCAACACATTCTTGGGCTCACTTCAGCATCAAAAGAGCTGTTCACTTTGCCACAATGGACTGCATCATCCTTTGGGTGTTATTTTCCCTGGGATCCAGTGACACAGTAGGCCATTAGACTTATTGTCCTTCTGCTTCCACACTCTTTGGCTCACCACATGTTTCCTTAATGCAGTCTTGTCCACTCCAGAACTGACAAGTTATGTTAAGCTATATGGTGTCAACAGATTTAATTCTTACTGTTAACCAGTGGCATTCTAGGCTGGCTGAGGAATTCTGGGAGGTGAAGTCCACACATCTTAAAGTCGCCAAGGTTGAGAAACACTGCTTTAATAGAAGAGAATATACGTAGCTTAGGGTTGAACTGCCGGGTTCTTGTTTTTCTCTGAGCTTGGTTGTTTTCTTGTAGATGATTCATTACCAGGCTAGGTAACATCATCAGTGCATGCAGAGTGGGATTTGCTGGTTGCTTATATATAATAGCTTGCCCTGCCAGTCCTGGTGGGGGTGTGGCTTCCACCTTGATGGTTCCTTTATTAGGTTATTGTTTCTTTCTTGATTGTTTATCCGGTGCTGTTTCTTGCTTATTTTGGTGTTGGCTGTTGGAGAGAATGTGTTCTTGGCTGTTTGTTTCCTTCTTAGGCTTTTGATTCTATCTTTTAAATAGTAGGTAAATGGGGGTTATCTCTGTGCCAGTCTTCTACCTGTCTATCCTCAATTGTACTCAATTGTACATCTCCATCCCGGGTGAGGTAAGTGATGCTGTGACTGCCCTCTCACAGTGTCTGGGGGCTGTAGGGGTCTGGATGGGGAACAACAGGCTTCACTGAACCCTGGTAAGATGGAGTGGCTGTGGGTTAAAGGTTCCTCCGTATCCGGGAATTTACCATCTTTGGTTCTGGATGGGGTCACACTGCCCCAGACAGACCCAGTGTGGAATCTGGGGGTCCTCCTGGACTCATGACTCCTGCTCAAAGAGCAGATGGCAGTCGTGGCTAGGAGGGCCTTTGCTCAACGTCATGTTGTGTATGAGTTACTGCCTTCCTGAATCGAGAGGCCCTTCAAATGGTCATTCATGCCCTAGTCATCTCCTGTATAGACTATTGCAATGTGCTCCACATGGGGCTACCCTTGAAGAGTACCCAGAAGCTACAGCTGGTTCAGAATGTGGCCGTGTGGATGATTTTAGGTGCTTCAAGATCAGCACATATAATTCCTTTGCTCTGCAAGCTGCATTGAGTGCCAGTTTGCTTCTGGGTCCAATTCAAGGTGTTGGTTATCACCTTTAAAGCCCTACACAGCATGGGTCCAGGCTACTGAGGGACTGTCTCACCCCCATTATATCGACCCATCCCACCCAGTCAGGCAGAGAAGGCATGTTACGGACCCTGTCCATGAGCGATTGTCGATTGGCGGGCCCAGGAAGTGAGCCTTCTCTGCTGTGGACCCCACCTTGTGGAACACTCTTCCCCCAGAGGTGAGGCAGGCTGCCACTCTCCTGGCCTTCTGGAAAGGGGTAAAGACCTGGCTCTGCCATCTCACGTGGGGCGGGAAGGGAGGTAGTCAATCCTGGGGATGGCTAGTTCCTTAAAGTGGTTCCCGCATACTTATGAATTTAAATCAGAACTTTTAATATTGCCATCCTGGATGCTATTTTATATTTATATTTATGATACCTTGTTTTTATTGTATTTTAATCTCTTTTAGCTTTATTGTGAAGCCCTGCCCCCCCTTTTACATGGGTTGCATGCATAATGCTTGTAAAAAGGGGGCAGGGCTTTGATTGCACAGATACAGCTGCCATATTGATTTTTTTGACACCCTCTTCCCCCAGTGGACAACCCTCTAGAGATAGATTCTCCCTCTTCTTCCTGCTTGCAAAGACCTGGGACCAACCCCAATTGCAATATATCCTCAATTTTTTTTGCAAGGGGGCTGTTAATTGAATTCCTATCAAAGCCATTATCAGGTTGTTCACTGCAATTGAAGAAACTCTTCTTTCTGGTCAGGATCCTGTTTCACTGCTTTGGTAATTAAGGGTACTTGCTGAAATACATTTTACTCCCTAGGGAACAAAGAACCTGAAGGTCTAAATAAAGCTGATACATTTTTTAAAAAAATCCATTTTCAACTTCCCGCAGGAGTTGGTTTTCCAAGATTCTTCCATCTGATTGACAACCTAAGTAGGCCAGGATTTCTTCTTCAAACCTGGCTGAAACCCCACAAGGGAGAAGCTGCTCTTTCAGATTGAGAACAGCTGTCAAAGGGAGCAAAGATGTGACAAGTGAAACCTCCTTGCCATGTAAGCACCGGTTAGACAGCCATGGGGGTAGCTCACCCATTATACTTGGATTCATGTCGCTGAAGGTGATTTGAAATGCAAACAGAGACTAAAATGTCACTGCGACTTATGATGGGATAAAAAAAAAAATATGCTTGGCAGTTTTTGTGACTGATCACTTCAGTAGCACCATTAATGTTCCAAAGATTCAAGGCACCGTTGTCCAACCTAATACTCTTCAAGTGTGTTTGGGTTATGTATGCACCCATCATGCTATTCCCTTGTGGGGTAAGTAACCTTGTGCAAAGTGCAGAAGAGGGGTAAGAAAGAATAAGGCAAAGAAATTAAAGGCATGGGATGAGAACAAGGAGCAAGAAACATAGTTAAATCTAGTTCATATCAGTGCATTCATAACACTATTCCATGCATTTCTATCTTTCCAAACTGTCCTTGTTTCTACCATGTCCATCCACAGGTTCCTATATTGTCTTTTGTTATTTAAACATCTCACTTCTTTCTTTTTAGGACCTCCTCAACTACCATTTTCTTGTTCTTCCCCTTTCTCTCAACCCATTCATATTATATTTGTTTTGCAATTCAGTCCTTATTCATTCTCACCCTATGACCAAACCACTTCAATGTTTTTTTTTTTGTTTTTTTTCATATTTGTCACTTACTTTTGTCTTCAGTCCACATTCATTCATTCTTGAATCCAATCTTGTCTTGGTTTACCACAAACACAAACACTTTTTAAATAACCCATTCCCTATGCATTCAAATACCATTTTTTGTTTCCCCTGATGTACCAAGCCCTCAATTTCAGAGAACAAAGTGAGTAGAATAGTGTTTCTCAACCTTGGCAATTTGATGTGTGGACTTCCAGAATTTCCCAGCCAGCAAAGAATTCTGGGAGTTGAAGTCCACACATCTTCAAGTTGCCAAGGTTGAGAAACACTGGAGTAGAAGCATCCTGTTATGCACAGTCATTTTTGCTTCATTCAACATACATTCATTCCTCACAACAGACCATAGACTGCCTCCATCCATTCTCTGCCCTGTAAATATTCTAACAAATTCATTTACCTGATCTAGTTTTTTACCATTTGTGTATAACTTGCAGTCATTCATTCCCTTTTCTCTTTCATACAGAACTGCCTTAATCTTTGATACATTAATAATGCATTTTAGTGATACAGAAAAAGTACAGACCCTTGATCTTCGATACATTGATTTTCAGAGCCATACTTCTTGTTGCATCACAGTCTGTCTATCAATCACCTGGAAGCATTAGGGTTCTCAGGCAACAAGGTATCATCTGCATACAAAAGTAAATATGCATCCATGTCCCCTCATCAGTGATCATTGTAATCACTCTGTATACATTTATTGAATAAATACATCAAACAAGCAAGGATACATCATACATCCTTCACTTACTCCATTTTCAGTTCACTAACCATTTGGTTTATTCTTGTACATGATTTCTTTCCATTCTTACTACCTTCAGCAACTGAATTTCAACTCCATATTTTTGCAAAACCTTCCATAGTCCATCCCTATTCACATTATCACAAATGCTTTCTCTTAATAAATACAAGTGCAATAATATTTCTCTCATTCATTCATTTCTCAATTACCTGCTGAAAAGCAAAACATTGCATACCACCTACCCAGCATAAAGCCAGACTACCCTTCCCAAATTCTGTTCATTGTCTCCTCTTGTTCCTTTTCAATCATAATTCTGCCAAATAAATTCCTAGGAATACTCAACAATTTAATTCCCTGCTACCCATTCTTGCTGCCTTTCCCTTTGTACAGGAGAACAATAGCAACATTTCTCCAATCATCAAGCACAGATGCAGTCTTCATAAATCATGTTGTCACTGTGTAAACAAACTACATCCATATTTTAACATTTCTGCAATTATCTATGTACAACTACAGCATTACCATTTTTCAATATTTCACAGCATTTATTTTCATCATTTTTGTTTCAATTCTACTCTTTAATATATCAGTATCCCTCTCATACAGATCTCTAAAATACTCCTTCCAGCATTCCCTCACTTTGTTTTTAGCCCAAATAATTCCATCAATTCTTTTTCATTCTGTTTACTCTGCTGGCATCTTCTTATTTAGCCCTCTTTGCCAACTTCCAAAACAGATTGTTATTTCCATCCAAATTACTTTGCATTTCTCTGCCTCTTTTATTTTTAACCATTCCTTGTTCTCTTTGACTGTATTCTTTGCAACTATTACACATATATAATACCTTTCTCTTATTCTCATTTTTATGCAGCAGTGATTCTTAATACTCATTTTTTTCTCATCATCCACAGCCTCTTTCACTTCATCATTCCTCCAAGCAACCATTTTTATGGTTCTGTGACATGCTATAGCTTAATTATTTTCACTGTGTTCCAAGCAGCTTCTATATCCTCTTCTCTTACATCTGCTTTCTATTCTTTCTGTTGGGACATTAATCTATCTTTTAATGGTGTTCTGAAAGTCCTTTAAAAAACTGGCTGTATAAAGTAGGATGGTGTTGTTGAATCGCTGTTGGATGTATTTTTTGAAGTGTTTGGAATTTGTGTCTGGACATATATACTCCTCCTGTTTACTATTGTTTTTTAATTCTTTACAGTATATTGTAAGCCACACATAATTGTTTTGGAGTCAGGTGGCCTTAAATATAATAAATAAACATACAAACAAAGTTTTTTCATACAGGGCCAATTCTTTGTCTACCTTCTACTTTCATTTCAGCCTGCTTCCTACAGAAATAATATTTCTTTCCTTTTTCTTTTCCTCAATATGAGGACAGAAAACTTGAGATGCATGCTTTTGGTTGGCATATGTAACTTTCTTAATAAACTTTGATTCTCCTTTAGGCATCTGTTTCTAGTTACCCTTGGCTGGCTTGGTTCCACCCTAAGACATATGGTCTGCTAACCATGCACTCAAGTGAATGATATGGGGATTTTTAATCAGGGTTTCCTTGAATTTTTCCTTAAACACTTTCACTCAGTGTAATGCACTTTTCTGCATATTTTCCCATAACAATACATCCCGGGGTGTATATTTGTAAGATACATTTTGCAAACTGCGTGTATTTCAGTTTGCTTATACATTTGGGAAGTACACATTTAGCAAGTCTTTTCTAGATGGGAGCTTCATCAATCTGAGGTGAGGGTTCCTCCTGTTTCCTCATTTGTCATGGGGCTTAGATGGGGTTTGGAAAGCTGAGCAAATGAACTATGAGCTGAACTCCTGCTCCAGAAGAAACAACTGCAAGATTTATGCTGGTCTATGACCATAATAAAGATTTGATTTGATTTGATTTGACAACTGCAAGAAGAGTTTGTTGCAATTCCTATGGAGTTGTGGGGCCAGCAGTTTCCCACTGGCAGCACCTCCTACCTTATTTTGTCTTCTGGGATTTCACCCTCCTATTGGATTGCAAGGCACCCCTGCTCCTTGTTGCCATTCCTCAGCCCTCACAGTTGCGTTGGAGATTACTTTTAATTTTTTCCTCAACAAAATTTGACCTATAGTGAGGAAAGAATGAGTGTAGGGATGAGCTGACTACCATGCTTTGCATTCTTCCTTTGGCTGTCAGGAGGGAACATTAGCTGGCAACATGGGATGATGGATGTTAAGAGAGGAGTATTTGCCCAACACTGCCAAGCTCTTACAGAGGGCAAGAGGGTCACAGCTAGAAGCTTTGTGGAAATGCTCTAAATTCAAACTGAAAAGTCTTTTCATCTATTCCTAGAGGATTCCCCTTGAGCAGAGGAAACTGCCTTATTTGAGTCATTTCCCATCACTTCCCTGCACTCTCTTATATATAGGCAGCCACAGGGAGGGGCAGAGCAAATGGCAACATGTGCATCATAATGCTGTCACACAAATGATCTCACCTACATACTTGTGTCAGATGTTACAAGAAAAAATACATAATCATATCATTTGAGTGATGAGGTCATGACACAGGTGTCAACATTTGGATACCACCGGGGCTTGCAACAGATCCCTATGCTCATACATCCTGATATAGCTTCCCCCATCAAGTGCATTTGCGTATGTGAGGGGGAGATAAATTGTTTCTGTCTGTCCTGGTTCTTGATCCACTCCATGCAGTATGCAGCAGGGAAGGTTAAAAAATTCACTGTGGACTCATTTTTAATGATAACCAATTTCTCTCTACCAAATCTGGGGTCACATTTAACATCTGCTTGCTTCAAATATTAATGAAACACCACATCCATTCCTCTTCCTCCTGTTATAGTCTTGGTAACATTATATACCATCTTGCCTAGCCTTCTCTGTTTCCTGACCATGTCTCCAAGAGAAACAGATGGCCTCCCTAAATGACCTCTGCTTCTCCTTAAAGTTGCACTAGGTATATGTGGTCAAAAATCTTGGGTTTCCAGAGCCTCCCTCAAAGTTGCAGGTGAATTGTAATTTTTAATAAGCCAGAAAGAAGACATGATTAAAAACATAGGAAATGATATTTATTGTATTCATTCCACTGAACATTAGATTACATTCAATCAAATTAATTTTTTGCTGTGGCTTTGTCCACTTTTTGGAGCGTGCGTAACAAAGAGGACAGTGTTTTAAAACTTTCTGTAAGTTAGTGTTTTCCAGATCTAAAGTGCTTACAGCTTCCTGAATCCTCAGTCTAAATGTCTAACATTCCTGCTGAATGGGAATTCTGGGTATTGTAGTCCAATCCATTTGGATAGCACCAGGATGAGAAATGCTGATTTATAATAACTCTTCTCCATTTTTTGCCAGTCTTATCATTCTCTCTTTCCTGCTTTTCAAATAACTGCTCTGATTTAGGTCTTGAATTACCCTGAAAGTACTATATATGCAACCAATTATGGGGCAAAATAATGTGATTCACCAGCCTCAGTGAGACCAAGAAATGGGAACTTGGAGCCTTGGGGGATAATGATTAGAATTGTGTCCAAGGCAGCTGATTGCTTTTGCCAAAAGGTGGGGAATTATCCACTTGTTATAAGCATACACGTGTTCTGCCACAATTACAGAAGCTGAAATATATCTGTAATCTACAGTCAGGAGAAGCGATTTCCATCTTTTATGTGACATGAAAAATGCACCAAGCGCAGGTTTGCCCTTATACCAAATTGCTTTTTTTCTTTGTTCCCCCTTTAATGCAAGAGATCAATCATCTTGTAGATTTTATTACTCAGAGTTTAGCTTTTTGTTTTGACAGATGGCCTGTGTGCTGTTTGGAGTACAACTCTATATCACTCCCATTAAGTGCACAATGGAATTCTCTGTCTCGGGTATCTTAAAGAGGGAAAAATAAATGGTGGGAAGATACCTGCCAAAGCTGCAGGCCTCACTAAAGAGAGCTGGGCTGAAAAACAGCAAGAGAGAGCTTGTTTACATGGAACAAATGGCCATGCATTCATCCTGCTATGCTTTTGCATGGTCTGCCCATAAGCATGATCGCAAACCCTGACACTTGCAGATGTGTTGCAAAGCAAATAACAAATTCAAAAGGGGCTGCAAGTTCTACATGTCTTCTAGGGGTAGGATAAGATCGAAGGATCCTCTGAGAATAGTATCTATCCTGTAGGGAGAGATGGTGCAGTTCTGAAAAAAATAACAAGAACAGTGAGATAAGGAATGTACAGAATGAAAACTGAACAGCTGTCCCACCATCCTGCATGTTTGAATCCAAACTTCTAAATGTATCACAACCAGAAGGCACATGCTGGGCAGAAGGACCTGCTCTGGGCAAGTGATGCTAGACTATTAAAGCAAACAATCTAAGCTGCATATGGTAAAACAGTCTTCCCCAACCTTGGTGCTGTTCAGAGGTGCTAACTTTCAAAATTCTCACACTAGCATAGACATTACTGAGAATTCTGGAGATTGATGTCTACCTAACTGGGTAGCATCAAAGTTGAGGGAAACTGCAATGGACAAAACCCCATTTTTCATCTTGTTTTCCAGGAGATACACTTGTTAATATGGGATTATAGCCAAGGCCTTTAGGAGAAGGCAGTGACTCCATGCTCTACACAATAAAAGGGATTCTCTTCAAGGTATTTGTAATGATTAGTAGCAACACTTTGGATTCAAGGTAGTAAAACTATTCAGTTATAATAGTTCCAATAATTATTTCAGTGTTTGAGGTTTACCTTCACACCCATATTTCCTGGAGTGTTGATTTCAGTACTAAAGAAAACTGGATGAAAAAGGGGAAAAGGCCATGAGCACATGATTTGATTTGATTTGATTTCATTTGACTTGACTTGACTCGACTTATTTATTTATTTGCTTGCTTGCTTGCTTGCTTACAGAATTTATGTAGCTACCCATCTCATATAATGATTCTAGGCAGCTCACAACAAGCAATAAAAGCAAGGCTAAAAACAAGACTGCCCTTACCCCCAAGTGCCAGACCAACAACCTCCCAGCTCAATCCCCATTTTAGCTGAATGCTTTGAAGAAGAGCCAGGTCTTCACAGCCTTCCAGGAGGCTAAAATGATGCAGGAAGAAGAAAAGAGCAGGGCCTAAATTATAATTTTGCCACCAAGCTTCTATGAGTATCAAAAAGGCCCTGACCATCAGGAAAAAGTTCTTATCCACCCCACGGGGGTGAATGTGGGTCAGTTCTCTGGAATACGGCTATGAAGGGGATGCTTTTCTTTGATGAAGGACCTTCTCAAAGCTGCTTCATGAGACAGGGTGGTCCTTATTTCTAATAGTGAAGCAACGTAATCATGTTGCTTTGCTTGGTTGTGCTCTGCTCTCCAATATTTGCAAAAAAAGAGAAGAAAGCAGACTTTAAAATACCTTAGAAAGACATTCACATCACATTGGTAGGACTATTATTTCAAGGTACATTTCCTCTCACAATTTAGTAACTCTACCCAATTTGGCTTTGATTGACTTGAATGGCCTCAAACAACCCAAATTATATCCAGGACTGTTAATATGAAGAGTAGGATTTTTAACACAAAGGCCAAAAAAGTTCTTTGACACACACAGGGATACATATGTAGCACCTCTCTGCAACTCCTTCAGTCAAATGTGTCTTGTTGCCATTGCAGCGGTCAGTCCCAAATGTTGGAGACTGAATAATCCCTTTGTGCTATGAACCTATTTTGACCAACATGTCAGAGGTTTTCAAAATTCTTCCAGCTACAGAAACTGCTAGTAAAAATAAAATAAAAATAAGAATTCCAGAATCTCTGATCAAGATACAAAAGTCTAGGGGTGGGAAACTGGCTGAGTTTTGAAATAAAATTTTCTGTTGTTGTTTGCCCTTAGCCTCTTATTGAACCCCATGAAACACTTTGAGAAACCCTGCATTAGGACAAATGATGAGTATAGATAATTTGCACACTATCCTTGTGTCTGTTTCTTACCTGGCCTATTGTTAGCAAAATGAGTGCATTTAAGAGACATAGGGAGCTTCCTGTCTCTGTCTTTCTTGTGTGCTTCTTCAAGAAGTGGATTTGACAGATGTGAGGCTTTCCTATTCTCATTTATTTCCCATTCAATCTACTTTTCATTTCAAACATAACAGAAGCCTGTTTGCATTGCCTGACAGCTGGATTAAGCCCACACTTTACTTTTAAGACAACTATATGAGCATTTTGCTTTTTCAATGAAAAAAAAAACCCTGCTGACATAGTTTCTCAGTATTTTTTTAGCACTCTGTTTATGTTCAGGAGCACATCTAACAAAGGCTCCTGTTGAATTAAATTTTTTGATGCCATAAAAGACAGTTGCTTTAAGAAACTGCAAAGAGGGATGAACACCTTTTTGCCTTTGAACTATTTACCAGGCTCTGAGAAAGGCTTATCGGAGCCTACTATTACTTGATACCTGATAGGAGAACCACTGTAATAAAATGATGAAGATGTTAGACTGGCACAGGAGCCCCAGGTTCAAATCCATCCTCAGCCAAGGAAGCTTACTGACTGTAAATCTAATCAACAAATAAACAACATCTACAGAGTATATTTTTATGGATTACCCCATATAACCATTAAATTGGGATAGAACAGGACCACATCTTTTCCTCTTCACTCAATCAATTTATTAACAGTCCAAGGACAAACACAATAAAAGACCAGCATACAACACAATAACTATAAAAATACAATTTAAAATTGTAGAAAATCTTAAAATTAGCAGCTAACAATTAATAGCAAGAAGGAAGAACCAGACAATAGCTATAGCCATTGCTAAGAATTTTGCAACTTTCTGAAGAGATTTCTGAAGAGTGGTCACCCAGAAGAAGGATAACAGCTTCCTGGTTTCAATGGCAGTTATCTATGTGGTCATGGCTAGTTGAGGAGTTGAGGAGATGCTTCTACAGTTTGCAGATGCCTGGGAGGGATGGTTAATACTTTAAATGAAAGAGAAAATTCAAAAAGTTCTAGATGGCCTTGGGCAGTGAGTTGAAATGAATAGGATGGGAATGCAATAGGGAGAAATGTAAAGTTCAGCAATAGATGAATGGATAGGAAAATATGAGGTACAAGTACACAGTAGTGGAGACCTGGCTTGGCAGTATGACATATAAGATGGATCTTGGTATCCTTGTCAACCATAGGTTAAACACAAACAGGCAGTGAGGTGCAGTTACAAAAAAAAGCAAATGTTATATTGGGATATATTAACAGGAATATCGGATCTAGATGATGGGAAGTATTTATTCCACTCTACTGTCTTGGTCAAATTCCATTTGGAATACTGTGTCCAGTTCTGGGCACCACAGTTTAGTAAGGACAGTGACAAATAGGAGCAAGTTCAAAATAAAGCTACTATGGTGAAAGATCTAGAATTCCAGCAGTCTGAAGAATAGTGGAAGTATTTGGAAGATATGACTGAGGGAAATTACAATAGTAGTCTTTAAACATCTGAAGGGTTGTCACAGAGAAGGGGAAATGAAGTTATGCTCTATAGCTCCAGAAGGAGGGTTTCAATGGGTTAAAACTACAAGGAAACATTTTATGGCTAGACATCTGGAGGAATTTCCTGATTGTACAAACTGTCAGTCAGTAGAACATGGAAAGCCTGGCTGCCGACTTCCAGTAGGGATATGGCGGACTGAACAGCTGTGCCTGCGGACTCAGTGGGCAGAACTGACAATGTGGCAGTTTTTTCAGGCTCAGGCAAGTTTTCCCGAAGCCCAGGAGTATTCTCTGGAAAAAAGAGTATTCTCTGGAATCACCCCATTTGCCCTCCAGACAGCTGCTTGCAGCCAGAAGATCGCAAACAGCATTCATGTTAGAGTGGTAAGAGCTAGCTGGGAGGCGGGAGCATCACCATTTTCCAAGCCGTGCTGTAGCCTTAAAGGGACACTAAGACTGGCCACCCCATTTCTAAATCACCTAATTTATATATATATATATATATATATATAAGAGAGGCTTTCTACAGCAAGGAGAAGCAGGTTATCTTGGTGCTTATCATTATTTTTGGAATTGTTTTTTAAAATTCTTTTTAAGTTTTGGACTTTTTTCCCCCTCCAAATAGTAAGGAGGATCAAGAGTAAATAACTGTCTCCCTGTTATTATTTTTGCACTAAATTTGAAGATATTAGCATTCTCCTAGACGTTGAATCTGCTGATTTGAACCTCCAGCTTTCTGTTTCTATTTTCCCATGAGAACTGTCTGCCTATCTCACTTTCGCTTATGTAAACATATTCCAGAACTTTTTCATATCTTCAACTTTTGCTGGTTAAGCTCCTAGGGGGCGCCATAATCTACTGTGTGAGATGTGGAAGATTTTAAACAGATTGTCTCTGACTTCCACCAAGATTTTAAACAGATTCTTTCTGACTCCTACCAAGTTTTTATGCAAGACATTCAGGACATTGTGGAAAATATGAGGTCTAAAATGTGTTATTTGGTTGGGGATGTTGTGGATGAAACTGAGGAATTCAACAGTGATAGAAAAGTTTCTAAAGAGTGAGACTGGGATTTCTATTGAGATGAGATGCTGGATGAAGATCGGATAGTGGAGTTGGAGAAATTTAAGGGAGAGAGTGATTTGCAAGCCACAAGTGAAATTGATCTTCTGGAGGAATGCTATGAAAAAGAAGGGGTTATTATGTATGGGAGGTCTCCTGAAGAGAAGTCAGAGTTCTTGAGTGGGGGAGTTGGGCTGTTTGATCTTTTTAAGAAAAAAGCTCTATGCACATTGTGGGGATATGTAAATGCTCTGGTTTATTTTGAAGTAGGATAAAGATTAAAGAATATTTATCTGGATTGCTTTTAAGGTTTGGCTGATTTCATTTATCTTTAATGATTTGAATTAAGATTAATAAGGTATTAAAAAAAGTCTACTTGGAGGGTTTGGGTTTATTAAGATTAAGATCATTAAAATTGTTGTATTAAGTATAATGGCAAACAATTTATGTGCTTTTTAGTCTGATTTTTATTATAGTAGACAGAAATGTATATAGTAGTAGGAAGGGAATAATTAAATAGACGTTATGTTTGGGGAGGGGGAAGTTGTTTAGGAGGTTTATAGGAGTTTTGCTTTTTTTTCTTTTAATATAAGGGGAGGGAATAACTGTACTTAGTGATTTTTATAATGTGCCAATCTGGAATGATTTATAGAAATGATGTGGTTTTGGTTTAATATAGAGTAAGGGATTGATTATGGAAAATTTTTGTCTATCCTTGCTGTCAAAAGTCAGAAGTCACACTTCTGTGTAACTTTGAAAAAAAAATTCTCTTGTGTTTTCACACCTTTTCAGCTTTCCCCCCCTCTTTGTAGTTTTTTGTTTTTTCGTAGCTTTTATATTTGCTTGAAATGTAATAAAATTCTTAATAAAAAAAAAGAAAGAAAGAAAGCCTGGCTGCCATAGTCATAGAATCATATGGTTAGAAGGGATCTGGGAGGTCTTTTAGTCTGCCAAGGGCAGTTATCCTCTGACCATCCCTGAGAAATTGCTGTCAACCTTGTTTGAAAACCTCTAGTTGTGGAGCACCCAGGATTCCAGGAGGCAGGCTGTTCCAATGCTGAATCGTCTCATGGTCAGGAAGTTCCTCCTTATTTCAAGTCTGGATTTCCCTCTGTTAAGCTTCCACCCACTGGTTCTTGTCCTACCCTCTGGCACTATGGAGAATAAATCCACTTCCTCTTTTCTGTGACAGCCTTTCAAGCATTGGGAAGCTTCTACCGTATCTCTCCTTAGCTTCTCTTTGGGTTAAACATACTTAATTCTTTTAGCTGTTCTTCAGAGGATTTGGTCTCCAAGCATCTCAACATCTCTGTCACTCTTCTCCAACTCTTTCTAATTTCTCAATATCCTTCTTGTATTGGGCAGCCAGAACTGGACACAACATTCCAGGTGCAATGTAACCACTGCATCATAAAACAGAACTACCATTCCTATGACCTTGACCCTATACCTCTGTAGATGCAACTTTGCATTGGTCTTTTTGGCAGCAGCAGCACATGGCTGGCTCATGCTTCATCTGTGGTCTGTTGGGACGCCCAGATGGTGGGCCTGGCAATGCACGCAGGGGCCAGGTTGTGCCTTACTTCCCCACCTCCAGCTTACCTTTATCATTTTTGTGGGGCACATGATGAACTGACCATAGCTCGCAAAGTTTATGCCTTCTAATAACATTTGTTATTCTGAAAAGGTGCTACTGGATTGTTTTTGGCTACCATAGCCTAACATGGCTCTTGTCTCATGACTGTGTTTATTTTGTTAGCTAATTTATATATCCACCTTCTCAAATACAACTCAGGGTGGTGTACAATTAGACAAAAAACCCTAATAGTTATAAAACTAATTTCATAAACATATAATAAAACTTATACAACAAATTCCACCAATGCAATTCAACAATCAGAACAGTCCTGTTGGATGGGACCTCAGATTGTTCCGACCCAACAACTGGAGGATAAAACAGCCAAAAGGCAGACAGGGCTGGGGCCATCCAGATCTTGGGAGGAATGCTATTCCACAGATCTGGCACAGCAACAAAGAAGGTGAGTTTCCTTGTCCTATAAGATGACACTGCTCAAGAGATGGGACCAAAGCATCCCAACTCCATTATTGGACAGGCAGAGATGATCAGAGACTGGCAATCTGCAGAGAACCAATCCTTTAACAATAAAAACTTTGTAAAACGTTTCCATGTGCTTTTCTGAGGTGCCAGGAATGGCATAAAAATAGCCACTGAATTGCCCTTTTGAGATGGTGTGTTTTGCTGCCTTTGATCAACAGGTTTCACGGGATGCTAGGAGGAATGGCATAGCTGGTTAGTAAGCTTGGTCCCTCCTCCCACATCATTGGCAGACTCTGGCATGTCAGGATTCTGGATTGCTGAGAATACTCTGCATTAATTAGTTAGCGGATGTAAGATGGCACAATGAAATACAAGGCCACAGAGATAAGCAAGCCACAGGGGAAAAAAAAAGGCTGGCAGAGATAAAAGAGTATTTGTAGCTTTATAGCTCTGCAGTAAATATTTGGGCCAGTTCCTGTACACATTAATTTGGTCCCCACTCATTCACTGTTGAGGGACTTAACCTAGCTTGATGATAGAAAAAATTAAAGGTACAATTTGACCCAAGAGTGAGAACTAGTCTGGTCAGCCTTGAGTTCATGTGTGAGTTCTGTATAAGCAGGATGAGCAGAGAAGTACCACATTTCATTAGAACAAGAGAGAACAAAGTTAAGCATCGTGGTTGGCCATATTCAACAAATGGAGAGCTGAGAAAGTGAATGAAGGCCAAAGTCTTGGTTCTCCATAACCTGGCAGAAGATTTAATAGAGTGATACATTTCATTGGCTAGCTACCCATGTCAGCCTTGAAGAACATATGATGCTACTCAACCTTCCCATTCTCCATACATGGAAATGAAATTGCAACCTTTTATATTGTCTGTAACAACCCTAAAAACAGCAGAAAAAGGAAAGCTATCAAATCTGTGAAGGACTTTGAAACTCCCTGATTCTCTTGCCTATTTTGAAGCAGGATCTCCCTTACTTAGATTCACAAACTGGTGGGGTGATTTGACTGAAGCTTTGTCCAACTGAAGCATCCCTTTGAAGTTTTGCCTAACCCTAGTTTCCTGTCTCCTGATCATTTTTATTGTCCTTCTTTGAATCTCTTCCAAGTGATCTGAATTTGTGGGCTACCCAGAATTGGACCCAGTACTAAAATTGAGGTCTGGCTGAATAAAATTGGAAATGTGGTCTGATGCGTAAGCACCTCGGTGTTCTTTCTAGGATAGTCCCTTAGCTGCAGATCTACTCTGTGCATTTGCTTTTTAGAGGATACAGTATCAACTTCTGAAAAAAAATATGGTGGTTTATACATGTGACTGAATGCTCAGTGCTATACATAGCTCTCTTCTACTTGACAAATAGAGTTATATACCCATTTGGAAGGCAAATGGTCATGTAATGTTGTTATGTCAGCATCCATGCCGGTGCCCCCAATGCTTAAAAATAAATGTGCCTGCACAATTGGTCCATTTAAAAAAAGAAAAATAAAAGAAAGAAAGCAAAGCAAATGGAGGTCATGATACAACTATCTTGGGACAGGCTAGGAGTTTTCTGCAAGCTATAATAAGCAACTTTCAATATTACTGCCAATGAAAATTCTGATGATGTACAAGAAGGGCAGGCAAATGAGAAAAACTTGCCTTTCCTGGCCTTTGTCTGCCAAGGGAACATTTGTCACTGCCATTTGGTTTATAAACTTGAGACAAGACTAAACAAGAATGTAAATTTGCTAAGTCTAGTCAATAAAGGCATTGATTGCAAGGCCTGGGAAAAGACTGGAGGGGCTTTTTCCTGATGAACCGTTATAGTTATGACATTCCTAGCCCAAGCTGTATTTCTAATCTTTGCAGAGGGGAAGGGAGTTGAAAGATTAACTTTTTGATATTTGGACTGTGCCAACCCTCCTGGCCAGCTCATGCATTTTTTAAAGTGGGCTGATTTTCTTTTTCCTGGGTAGGGTAAAAAGTTAGCTGGACTTCATTCCTGTCATTGTTCATTCTGCATTGGAACTGCTGAGAGCAAAAAATGCTTACATCATATTCCAGCAAGATCTGTGGCATAATTCTTTTCTATCCTAGCTGGGAATCCTCAGATTTGGATTGATCAGACATTAAAACATCCACTTGCAATTAAAACTTTCACACACACACACACACACACACGCATTCTGATAAATAAAAATGATCTTAAACAGTAACACTTCATTTTGCAACATGCATGCTTTGATTGGTTCTTTGATGAAAAGAATCTAAAACAAGCAAGTAGATAAATAATGGAGCTGAGCAGAATTTTGGATTTGATCTCCAAAAGGTGTCTTGGAACATGCCAAGATACAGCATAGCAACTGTCTGCTATGTTCATGATCCAAAACAACTTTTGGAGATCAAATCCAAAGTGCATTATGACTCTAATAAAAAAAAAGCATGGAGGACATTTGGAGGAAAGCCAAGAAGATATTAGGTTGCACAGTGGTGCCAGAAGGAATCATATTTCCTGCCCCAACCTAATAGGAAAATAAGAAGCTGCCCAATATTGAGTCAGGCCATTGGTCTATCTAGGGTAATAGTGCTGGCCCTGACTATAAGTGGTGCTCATGGTTTCACTCAGGAGCTTCGTCCTGTTGTATTTTGAGAGACCAAGAATTAAACCCGTTCATGCAAAGAATATGCTCTGTCACTGAGTTACACCCCCTCCTTATGGGCAGAATTAGTGGGATATTAAGAACCAAGGTTTTTCCCATTGAATATTCGGGTCCTGCTTGGAAGGTGTCAGAGCTGCACCAGAAATTTAGAGCAATAAACAAACCTGAGAATCTGTGATCAATTCAGGGACAACTTGTGAATGCAAACAGAGGAGCATCTGAGCCAATTCAAGGGCTCTTTTATTGGTTATAATTTCAGTGTTTTATTATTCAGTTTAATCAAGTTTTTCTCCTCTGGCATGAGATTGTTCTCAGTAGATGTAGCCATGGAATTAATTCAGTGGGATGCTTAAAGATTAGTAGATTGGAAACTGCAAACTGTCTCTTCTATCATCTTATCCTACACCTAACAACAATTTACAAACTGGAGAAATTCTGTATATTATCTGTGCTTATTTATTAGATTATGGATATCTGCAAACACTTAATTGGCCCATGAAGAAGGAATTAATCTTCTGACTGGAGAGCTGCAATATTCTAAATTGCAATATTCACCACAGAGCTGACTTCTCAAAAGGAAGAACAGAAAGTTGCTGAATACCTCCCCCCACCCCCACATACCCAGTTACATTCTTCCTAGGGGTGTATAAATTTGTTCCGGTCTGAGCACCCCTCCACCAATTTCATTACTAGCACAGCAATGGTGTGGGGTAGGGTATTTTTTTTATAGCTTAGGTTTTTTTTTATTTTAAGGCTTGATGTAGTAGGTTATAAATCTTTCCATTTTCTTAATCTCCAGGGAATAAGGAGGCTGAACAAATAATCAGAAGAAAGAATATATCAAGGTCTTTGAAAAGAACATTATCAGATGAAATGGGGAAAAGGAAGAAACAACATGGCAATAGCCCTGGTTCTAAAAACCAGAGATAGAGGAACGTATTACACACAAGGAATCTGTAAGTAGATCAACCCCCCCCCCTTCTATTTCTAATAAATCTGAAGCATCTGAAACACTAGTTATATATAAATATGCATATGATACATGGCCAACCTTACACTACAACAAGGATTCTCCAACTCTGAGATACCATGATCCCCTAAAATGATAACATGGATTTGTAAGACTGCTGTCCCATTAATAAAACTTATAATTGGGGTTCAGTTTGGGCAAGAAATAAATATATCACTTTTACTAATTAAATTTTAATCTATATATCAAAACAGAACTGTACAGCTTTATACAATAAAAATGTTTCATTAGAAATGAGCCAACCCCCCCCCCCCAATACATTTTAAATACAGTTTTAACAGGAAGTATGAGCTTGTTTACTTCTGCATAATTCTTGACATTTGGGTTTCATTCTGAAGACAGCCCTCTCAATCACCAAAATCAGGGAACAAGGAAAAGGTTTTTTCCTTGCCTTAAATCTGTTTCTCTTAAACTGCTCTTCAAATGCTGAAGCTTGCAAAACACTGGAGGCTTTCAGTTGCTTTCACATTCTCTCCCCATGCAGTTACCCTGAGATGATAATTATTTATTGTTTTATTTTCATAGACTACTTTTTTTTTAATAGACTACTGTAATGCACTCTATATGGGGCTACCCTTGAAGAATATCCGGAAGCTACAGCTGGTCCTAGGGACGCGGTGGCGCTGCGGGTTAAACCGCTGAGCTGTCGATCGGAAGGTCGGCGGTTCGAAACCGCGCGGCGGGGTGAGCTCCCGTTGCTCGTCCCAGCTTCTGCACACCAAGCAGTTCGAAAACATGCAAATGTGAGTAGATTAATTGGTACCGCTTCGGCGGGAAGGTAACGGCGTTCCGTGAGTCATGCTGGCCACATGACCCGGAAGTGTCCTATGGACAACGCCGGCTCCAAGGCTTTGAAACGGAGATGAGCACCGCCCCCTAGAGTCGGACACGACTGGACTTTACGTCAAGGGAAACCTTTACCTTTACCTTACAGCTGGTCCAGAATGCAGCCGCACGGGCAATCTTGGGTGCCCCAAGGTTTGCACAATGTAACACCTTTGTGGTGTGAGCTGCACTGGGTTCCAGTCTGCTTCTGGGTCCAATTCAAGGTGTTGGTTATCACCTTTAAAGCCCTACATGGCATGGGGCCAGGCTACCTGAGAGACTGTCTCATCCCTATTACATCGACCCGCCCCACACAGTCATTCAGGGAGGGCATGTTACCGACCCCATCCGTAAAAGAATTCCATCTAGTGGGTTCCTGGAAGCAGGCCTCCTTGCAATACATCCCACCCTTTGGAACGTCTGTCCCCCAGAGGTGAGACAGGCGCCCTCGCTCCTGGACTTTCGAAAAAGATTAAAGACCTGGTTTTGCCAGCAGGCTTGGAGCGGGAGGGGGAATAGCCACACCTGGGGATGGCTAGCCCCCTAGAGTGGTTTTCGATGGACCTATTACACTCATGAACTGATAAGAACTCTCAGCCATTTAGACTCCATCACATTTTATTTTTAGTGTATTTATTGTATTTGTAACTGCTTTTGATTTTAATTTCATTTTTATTGTAAACAGCCCAGAGTCCCTCCTTGGGAGGGAGATGGGCGGTGGTAAAGTTTGATAAAGAAAAATAAAAAATAAATAAATACTGTACTATAGGAAAGAAGCTCCTGGAAGGATATGGAAAGTAGTCAACATTGCTTTAAAGGAGAGAAGCTGGGGAGAAAGTTTGCCTATACCTGGCTTCTAGATTAGCTCACTTGCTAATTGTGGGCATCTGACTTTTGGCCCCAGCAAGCCAAACAGAATTCAGATACTGTATCATAGTAAGCCAAACTTTGGTTAACCATGTCTAACATAAGTCTTCCTAACCCACTCAGAGTCTCTGGAGCAAGCTGAGATTTGTTAAAATGAGGAAATGCAATGCAAATACAAAAGGGGTAGAGTTTGTATTGTGACATCACAACATTGTTTTGTCATTTGCCTCCTTATCCCCTGTTGATATGCATGGGGATATCCCATGCCCCCCCTGAAAAAGATAAAACCCAGCTGTAAAACAAGAGCACAAATGGAGACCCCCCCAGGGTCATATGTGACCCCTGAAAGTCTTAGGTATGACCCCAGGAATTTAAAAATGCTACTAGTAAAGGTAAAGGTTTCCCTTGACATTAAGTCCAGTCGTGTTCGACTCTAGGGGGTGGTGCTCATCTCCGTTTCAAAGCCGAAGAGCTGGTGTTTGTCCGTAGACACTTCCTCCATGGTCATGTGGCTGGCATGACTAAACGGAATGCCGTTATCTGCCCACCAAAGTGGTACCTATTAATCTACTCACATTTGCATGTTTTCAAACTGCTAGGTTGGCAGGAGCTGGGACTAGCAATGGGAACTCATGCCGTCACGTGGATTCGAACCACCGACCTTCCGATTGGCAAGCTCAGCAGAAAACTATTAAATGTATGACTGAGAAGTAATTGTATTAACTGTATTTAGTTTTAATTAAATTTAAACAGAATCAAAATAAATTATTGTCTTGGCGTAACACTGTATTTAAAAATGTGGCCTCTGGGAAAATGGTTGTGTAATTCTGCTCTAAAATAAGAAAGGACAAATTTAGAAAGAGACAATGGAGAGATTAAACATGGAGCAAGCCTTCCAGTTATGGACCCTTCCCCTTCAAACACACTTGAGACCTTCACCTTTCTAATTTCCTAGTAACACCTCGGCTTTTCTCTATGCTTCTTGTGTTGTTACCAGTACCAGCTTTGAATCTGGTGTCATTGAAGATCAGCTGTGAGAGGAACCATATTTGTCTTCATTTGGACAGTGGCTGTTAACCTTCTGGAGACCCTTGCTGAGCTGAGGGAATCCAATCTCATCTATTTCTCCTGTACGCATCTCTTCAACTTAGCATCCTTTCACATTTGTAATGACAGCAGCACTTTTAACAGAAACCCAGTTGCATTTTCATTTTGCTTAGTTTTGTACTTTGGCACAGGATGTGTGTGTACCAAAAACTTGTCTGCCAACAACTGAAGTGGGAAATAGGACTGTGTGCTTTTTGTTACGTTTTGTTGAGCAAAGAAGAGAACTACTCCAGAGGTCCACCCTGATTCTTGTGTACTGTGGAATCATTTTTCATCCTTTGCTTCCGGACTTCTAGGTTGTGGCCTTTACTTTCACTGCCTTGCAGGGGTGTCTGCAAGGAGGAGGTAAAAAACAAAACAAAACTCAAGATGGCAGCCAAAACAATGTGATTATAGCCCCACCCCTGTTTATGTGCATCGTGCGTATATGGTGGAATTGCTACGGATGAATATGATTCATAGTGCAAATATACCCTATCCAATTACTGCTTTTATTTGTAGATTTTTGGCGTTTTATTTATTTATTTAATTTTTATTCCACCTTTATTATTTTTATAAATTGATGAGTTGTTACTGTAATCATGGGCTGACCCTACTTTTCAATGACATAAGATATCTCTGTCTCAGGTGGCAGATGGGAGCATCGGCAGCAGTGATGAACTGAAGGGGACAGCCCTGAGTGGAGTTAACATATCTGAGTGTGTAGATGAGTTCAGAAAGGTCCTTACTTAGATGGATTTTTTCCCTTGCTTCAGACAGGACCCAAAGCAGCTCCTTTAGGGGTTCCAAATGGAGGGGGTAGGTGGGGGTGGGCATTTCTGATGTCAGCCTAGCAAGGTAGTCCAGACAGGAAGCACAACCAGATGGACCACTTCTACTTTATTGTAAGGTTACATTAGCAGAATCTTGCAAGTCTGAAAGTACATTTCTCCCCTTCCCATCCCCTTTACAGCCCAATAAACCAGGGAGGGTCCCTTCTGAGACATTTGCCATGCCCCCATGCCTTCTGCGGACTCAGCTGCCTCTTATCTGACCATTGCCCGGTCTGAGGTTATTCCCTTTGTCTCCCAAGGTCATTCCCACATACCATTACCTCTTACAACCCAGATTCTACATTTCCAGGCATTGTGTCTCCTTCTTCTACTAAGAAGACATGTAAAATAATAAACAAATAAATTCGTTTGAAAGGTATCCCTTTTGGCAATGCCATTATTTAACCTCTATTGATACTTATGAACAATAAATATTGGTGTATATGCTCAATACTGGTGGCCTTTATATATTTCTGGTCAGTACTGAACAATATTACAGTCTTTTTCCATCGTGTGAGAAGGTTTCTATTATTGTAAAGTGCTGGAATCTGCTTTGAGGTAAAGAGGAGCTAAGCTTCTTTGTATAATACATTTTGTGTAAAGTATCTTCTGGGTTTGAACAGTTTTTGCCAGTTTTGTGAACAGGATTCCAGAGGGGGCAACCATATTGATTGTGAAGTACTCACAAATCAATCTGTGTATTAGAGAATGAGCTTTTATGATCTACCAGTAGCTAATTATCCCTCTCTCTTTTACATATTTTATATACATGGACCAGAGGACCTACTAAAAGCCAGTGGTTGGCACCTTGATGAGAACCTGGAAAATTTTATTGAGACTGTTGTTTCACCATCTTGGATTTTATATTTTATATTTTTATTTTTATAATGAAACTTTTTAATGATATTTTAATCTTTTATTATCTTAATTTGATTGTAAGCCACTCAGAGTCGCTTGCCGAGATGGGTGGTGAAGAAATGTGATAGATTATTTATTTATTTATTTATTTATTTATTTATTTATTTATTTATCTATGCCATACTTTTCTGCAAAACCATACAAACCATTTTCCTTAAATCCATCCCACTTCCCTCCCAAATTTTCCTCCTTTGCAAATTTAATTTATTAGATTGTAAGCCATATATTTTTAATTAGTAATCGTGGGTGGCAAATTTTAGGAGGGCTGAGAAAGAAATCTGCCACAAAAATGGCACAATCTGCCAAAATGGACCCCAGCTGTCATGAGTACTGATGGCGAGCAGGAGGGGGCCCCTATCCAGGGGGGGAAACGCATGCGTAGTACTGAGGAATTAAGCAGCCATTCAAAGAGACACAGATCAGACCCGCCTTGACTTTGGGGTTTATCTGTCTGGGTTCTTCCCACGCTTCTTCAGTTTGTTAGGATTCTGTTTAATGTAGCAGTAATAAACACTAGAGACCTACTCCTCATCTCAGCATGATTTCTGACTGTTAGGACACCAGCTTAGCACAACCAGCAGGAAACAATATATTTCCGAATAAAAATTCACACAAAGCAATGTAAATTTGGGGAAAATATATACATGGAAAGCATATATGACTGCCTAGTGCTCCAGTGCAGTGCTTTGGGGGTGCCAATCCTCCTAATGCCTTCCATAGTGCCCACCAGATCCATGCCTTGCCCAATTTTACTTTTTAAAGCAATCTTTTAAATAAATAAATGAAGGGGAGGCAAGAAGGCTCCAAAGCCCCAGTCTTAAATTCAT
Source organism: Candoia aspera (assembly GCF_035149785.1). Classification (NCBI taxonomy): domain Eukaryota; kingdom Metazoa; phylum Chordata; class Lepidosauria; order Squamata; family Candoiidae; genus Candoia; species Candoia aspera. Next base: position 327,622,155 of record NC_086153.1, read on the forward strand.
GTATAATTCCAGTAATGTCACAGGCCAACATAGGGTCCATAAGCATTATTAAAAAATGCAGTGGATGTGTGTGTGGCTGCAGCCCATTATTTTGTCTGGAAATGTGCCCACTTGTCCAGAAAAAAAGAAGATTAAGATGATGGAGAACATTTTGGAAGTTAGATGATAAGAGGGATGGGAACCAGCGGCATTTGCAAGGGGGTGAAACTCAGCAAAATGGCTGATGGAGTGTTATGCCCCAAAGGGTGCCTCTTTTGATTGTGTATGTACATGTACAAAAGGGGTGGGGCTACATCACAATACTCCCATCTGTCATTTGCCAATTTTGACTGACCTGCAAGTATCGCTGGTGGTGAGGAAGTGCCCTCACCCGTTTTACCTTGTAGTAAATAGATGTTTTGTCATTGGCTATGCCCATCATGCAGCCATTTTGTGAGAGCTCTTTAATACAGTATGTGCTAACACACATTCAAAATGTGCACACCAGCTGAAAAAGTTTGGGTATATTTGTGTGTGTGTATGTACACACACACACACACACACGCAATTTCCTTCTCACCCCTATGGGTGGTATGTGTCTTCCTCAACCTCGGGTCCTCTACCAGAGGCCTGGGAGTCTGAGGGTTCTGTGCAGGATCTCAGCTGTTCCTAGCACTGCGCTCTTCTGGACAGAGAGCTCTGATGTTGCTCCTGGGATCTGCTTGGGAACCACAGCCCTGAGGGCTCCTATCACCACTGGGGCCACTTTGGCCTTCACTTTCCACATCCTCTTTTAGACCCTGGTACTTCTCCAGCTTTATACAGTATATAAAAGTACCTATCAAGGAAAGTAGCATATGAATGATACTCTCTCTCTTTTATCTATTACACACGCACACACACACACACACATGGATTCTATACATTATACTGTATATACTGAATAAATAGACATCAAGGAAATCAAGGAACCTAGGCAGGATGAAAAAAACTAATGTACAGTTAAGGCTAACTAAGATAGTTAACTCAGGACTCCACTTAATTTGTGTTTTCTAACTAGCAAAAATTTACTGCACTTGGAGGGAGAAAAGGCCACAGTGTTTATTTTCAGGCCCACATCCAGATCTGGGCTACAACAATCCAGACTATTAGATGGTCACACAGAGATCCAGAAATCGACCTCTAGTGCTCATCTGGTGTTTTGCAGCTCATATATGGCAGCCTTCTCTTAGACAGCAAGAGATGGAGGGATGTAGAAGGGATATGGAAGAACAGAAAGCTGGCTGGAAAGAGGCCAAAGAGAGGGATGCTGAAAACAGGACGCACAAGTGAAAATAGTTTTTTTGTTGTTGTTGCAGTTGCGTCACCTACAGCAGAGAATTTGTGCTATTGCCCCTCAGTCCATAATAGTTCGGAGGTTGGTTCATTATCTGTGCTTTCAAGTTTGATTGGGAAGAACTGCTTCAGAGCAAAGTGCTTGCCCAAAGACAAAATCCATTGGCAACCCATTAAAGAAACTGCATCTCAGAGATATTGGGAGTTTTGTCAAATTGCCTCTCAGACCAAAGACTGCTTGCCTGGCTGCTTTTCCTTTGCTCTAACTGAGGAAGGCCCATAAGCATTTCATAATGTTTTTTCAAGTCATATCCTACAGGGGCCAGCTTTTCCAGTGATGGTGGTAGGAAAAAAAAATGATGCCGGCCTTGCAGAAGCCCTGAGGCTTCCCTCCATCACGGACGGGCAACTATTTGGCATTACAAAATATGTACCACAAAGATAAATGTACAATAGATCAGCAGTGTTCTGTTTGTGGAATAATAGCACTCCAGTCATATGAAGCCCAAGAAATGGAGACAGGAACAACAGAGGAGGCTGTGAAACATTTAATGGGCTGTAAGTACATATGGAAAGGCAAGACCTGCCCTGCAGCATTTTTCATTCCAGTGCAATTGTTGTTCAATGGACCTAAATATAGCACAGTTTCTGCTGTGTTTTAAACACAGAGAAACACCACCCAACAGTACTTAGCATCATAATTGCAGAGAAGGTTGGAAAACTTTAAGAGACCACATGATTTGTATTGTTTGTGCTTGCAGAGCGAATATGTGCCTAAAAGCCACAACATAGCACTGCAATTTTGGCAGATGTGAGAGACCAGTTTCTTCTCCCTTCCTGATTCCATTTGATATTGCTTTTTCAATGGTATGTGTACCTGCATAGCAGGTGAAAAAAATAATTATTGTTATGTCACTATTCAAAGCTGTGCAGCTGTATAGTGTGTGGTGGAAAATAGCCTTTAAAAATCCTGGACTGCGTACACGTCAATCGTTTCCTCTCCCCTTCTGAGCTCAATGAAGGAAGTGAATGAAAAATTTTGGAGACAGCTCTTACAGGTGTAAAGCCACTCCCACTGGTGTGATTTATAAATAAACAGTTATTGTTATATATCACATATAGTTCTGCACTGCAGGGAAGCATGACTTATTAGTCAAGGGGTAGCTTGGCAAGTTTTTAGGAAAATGGATTGGGGAGCATGTCACGTGCTAAGAGACACGTTACTTTTTAGTCAAATGGCAAAATGGATTAGCCATGAGCTTCAAATCCTCACACACCTTCACTGCATATTGTACTGTATCTCATAGGATTGTTGTGATTATGAAATTCAGAAGAAGATGAGGACATTCATAACCAATTATCCTGCCCTGAGCCATTGGGAGGAAGGCTATGCTAAAAATGCAATAGAGATATTTGCCTGAGACATGGGGGAATTTAGGGAAAATATGTTTGCTTAGGAAACTTAAAACTTGATCTTACATTCACCTATTTGGAAATAACACCTACTCCATTCTGTGGAACACATCACAGAAGGATCTAAAGGATTACAACTTTAACTTCTTGCTAAGAAGCTGTTGGGTGTTGATAACAAAAGACTAATTCCTATTTCCTTTTTTTTAAAAAAAGGTTTAAGAGGAAAATTAGGAAGACACCTGAACTGCTTTGAGGGCTGGGAAGAGTTTTCCACTGGAAAAGTATTCTGTCAAGGAGAAGAGCTTAGCTAGTCCTTCTCCCTGATGTGTTTCTTAAAAATACATAGGGAGGTTTTCCCCATTTCCATCACATAACTACAGCTTTAAAGAGTTGCAACACCACAGAATTGCAACTCCATAGTGCAGTGTTAATAGCTTCTGCTTGAAATTATATAATATTACACATTAAATTAAATCTTAAATTAAATCTTAATTCTTTCCCCTTTCTATTTCCCGCATTTCTGACACAAAACGAGATGAGAAACAGCTTATGCTTTGCATGCAGACAACCCTAGATGCCATTAGCCACAATATAATGCTGCAACTGCAGTAGAATTTGGCTGTGAAGATTTATTTTCTTAGGCCAACATCTGCACAAGTATCTCTCATGTCCCTGTATCAGAACTATATACAGTATTGGCATATGTGCTATTCCAAATGATGCCACACCATATAGGGATTAAAGAATTCTGCCATGAATTCCATTAGTAGAAGACTTGGGGATTTTGCCCACTCCCAATCTGTGGTAGGATGAATGCCAGCCATCAATGAAATCCAACTAGCATTCATCTTCAAAAGATAATTTTTTAAAAACAAATCTGTAGAGGGTTTGGAGAATGGCATCTATTTTTTTTTTAAAAAGAGGCAACTATCTTAAAAAAACCAAAACCCTTGGTTTACAGTAGTCCTGAAATGTTTGCAGAGAAACTTGTTCTTTCTCTAGCATTTCCTGGAATGACCTCACAAACTCACATTGTTGGATGGTCACATCTTCATTTCAGAAAGTGCCAGAAATAGGATTAAGCCTCTTTGCAAAGAACCTTCTGTTATTTGTAGGTACACTGAGATTTTAAAAAGGTAAGTCAAAGTGGAGCAGTCCAGGGCTATGACTGGAATGCTCACAGCAGCACTCCAAATTCTGGTGGGTGGGATCAAAACTCAGTATGATTTGGTTTGATTTACATTTAAATTGAAATAGAATTAAACTGCTTTCCAGTCATATATTTATTAATTTTCTTTTTCTTTGACAAAGGCAATTTTGGAACAGCTGTGGGAACTCTCTGGAGGATGTATCCAAGGATTGTTTGTGGCCCTGGGGCTTCAGGTTGTACATCTCTGCTTTAACTGTTCACATATTAAAATTAATTAAGAACAATTCCTATTTGTGTCTGTATGGTCTGGCGTATTTTTCTACAGATTTTTTTTTAAAATCTCAATTAAAAATGCTCAACCAGAATGCAGCCCTGGCAACATGGGCGGCAGAACAAGACAGATCTCTGAGGATCTGATCATTTGTAACCTCATATGGGCTTGATTAAGTGTTATAATACTGAGTAGTTTAGTTTCTGTTCCCTTCCTAATAAAATTTATGATGGAAATTGTATTTTTTTTTCACCTTTAGAATTGCACACTGGGTTAAATACGGCCCTAAGATTGACTGATGGATGTTTCCAGGACAAAGGAAACCTTGAAGAGACAGAAGAAGGGTGTGCTAATGTAATGGCAGGCAAGAAATATTAATTTCATGAGTTTACGAACTGATGCAGCAGAAGCTACCATTTCTCACAGCAAAGTGTTGGTCTGCAGATTCTTAGGGCCATCCAAGTATGTTTTGTTAACAAGACAGGTGATTTTTTAAAAAGTTAACTTTACGGTTGGAGAAGTGCCACAAACATAATTCAGTGCCCCGCCTTATTGCCCCAGACAGATTCCATTGCAGGAGAAATGGATGCTCCGTGCTAGCTAAAACTGCTAATAGAATTCATTGTCATCCTATCTGAGAGAGAGAGAGAGGGAGAAAGAGAGAGAGGGAAAACCTATTAAGCAAGGAGTGTGAATAAACTGTCAAGATATGGAGAGCAGGGATGCCTTATTTTCCCTATCTAATATTATTTGAAACCGTTTTTTAAAAATTGTTTTCTTGTTATAGGTGCATTTCTCTTGTAAGCTGAATTTATGGTCCTTGATGGATGAGCTACCCCAGGACCATTTTTCTCTTCATTAACACGACAGAGTGGTAATTTTCTAGAAATCTACACAAGCAGAGAGAGCAATGCTCTAACTCAGTGTTTTTCAATCTTGGCAACTTTAAGATGTGTGGACTTCAAATCCCAGAATTCCCCAGCCAGCATTGCTGGCTGGGTAATTCTGGGATTTGAAGTCCACACATCTTAAAGTTGCTAAGGTTGGTAAACACTGCTCTAACTGGACAATTACTTGTCTGGACTGGCTTTCAGTGGGATATCCCTTCCCCTCACATCTATACAACCAAAGAGACGATATCCTTCTGTAATAACAGCAGCATTCAGTAGCTGAAGTGGTTATTACATAGAGGAGGGTCACTAGCATTTTTCAGCCAGAAAGCACAATTAGGTCATTTACTGACTAGTAACTTACAGTGACTTCCAAAGTCACCCAACAATTTTTGCCCCCAAATAATGACAGGCTTTCTATGGGGTGATCTACACTTCCTGTTTGCTCCAGCATGAGGATGGGCCACCTACCATTTTGGGAGGTCAGGAAAGGAAACTGTTGTCCGTAGTCCATCCTTAGGCTGCTGGGAAGCTGATCTCTGCCCACGTTTCCTTGCACCATACTAGAACTTGTGTTTTCCCCTTTTGCTGGTGCAAGCAGAGCAACCCTTATACAAATGCCTGTGCTCCAATTGGCTCATGGGTGCTCTGGAGTGCAACCACCCTCAGTGTCCACTCTCTGCCTTCAATGGTTATTTTGTATTGAGTTTCTGGATGCCTGCCATGAAAAGCTGGAGCTTCTTCCAGGTTCAAGTAGCAAAGCAGTGAAATGCTTTCTCTCCTCTCCTCTCCTCTCCTGGTTTAGGAGACAGAAAGGTTGACTGTTTACTGAAGAACTGTAAAACTCTTGTATTTTTTAAATTATCCTCCAAAAATCTGCCCGTAAAAGTGAAAGCAACGGGCACTTGCTTTCCTGGCATGGCTAGGAGAAGAAAGAAAGAGAAGAATCCATCAATCAGGGCAGTGTTAACCACAATCCAGACAGAACACCTGAGCATCACCATGGCCAAAGTGGAGGAAGATTGAATCCTGGATGCACCAAGGCTAAAGTTGCCTGCTATTGCCCCATTGGGTGCCTAGACTACTTTTCCATCAGTTAAGGGAAGGAGCACTGGAAAAACCACTGTGGTAGCCTCTGGCAACTCTCTAATAGTCCTGTCCTTCAGAATAGAGATTCAGAGGCATTCTGCCCCAGTCCTAGAGGTAAAATATAAGAATCATGACTTTTGTTAACATGTGCAAATTCATTGATAGAATGTTGAAGGGATTTACTCAGCATCTTCCCACCGATCCACCCACCTAGAGCTTCCTATCATCTTCCTGTTGGCCCAACCAGCATCTTCCCACTGCTACTTCAATATTCTCACTGGCCTGCCTCTGATCTTCCCACTGTCTCTCTGCTAGTGCTCCCATTCTTCCTGCTAGCTTCCTTACCCTCCCATTTCCTATTCTAAATTCTACAACCACTGTAAAATTTGTACATTTTATTCAGTCTAATGCACAGTAACAAAAGATGGCATGTACCTTTAAAAAAAGAGACTTGGCTTGGTGTACTGATTAAAGCATCAGGCTAGAAACTGGGAGTCTGGGAGATCTAGTCCTGCTTTAGGCATGAAGCCAGCTGGGTGACCTTGGGCCAGTCACCTTCTCTCAGCCCTAGGAAGCAGGGAATGGCAACTGTGAAAAACCTTGCCGAGAAAACTGCAGGGACTTGTCCAAGCAGACTCCGAGAATTGGACATGATTGAATGGATTTTTAAAAAAAACTTTTTAAAAAATTAACAACCCAAACTGGACTGAGCCAGGCAGATAACATCCCTGGGTCTCTGTGTAATATTAGCTGCCTTGCAATTATCAGCATATGGTCAGACAATTATCCATGATAATTATTAGCACATAAACAATTAATATATTAAGTCCTAATTATTATACACGACCCCACCAGGTGGTAGCCCATAGCTGCTGTTGGCTGACCTTGAAAAGCAAATAGAATAGGATCTAGTTTGTACTCAGATGGGAGATCACCTGAAAATCTTAGAGCAGTAGGCTAGACTGAGAAGTTGATAAAACCCAGTTGCAAACTACTTCAATACTGTTGCCAAGAAAATGACATAAATATGTTACACAGCCACTGGGAGTCAAGCTCAACTTGAGGGAGTCTTTATGTTTTTATTATATGTAAATTAGTAAGATCTGAGGGAAGTGATGAGCTACAAGCCCCAGTATTTGAGCAAAAACCAAGATTTTGTTGGTTCAATCACACACATTTCAAGGAGGAGGAGGAGGAGGAGGACACCTAGGTATGTTGGTCTGTCAGTTTTGTTCTAATGTGTAAAATATTCTTTCCCACTCTCTGATGAAGCTTTTTGGAGATCAGCTCATACATAGCAAGTAAGTGCCCTTTGGGCCTTTTGTGCCAGCCGGTCTCATAGCAGGAGGATGAATGGCATTTTGGAAGAGCTGCCTTGGCGCACGCATCCACCATTCCTCAGTAATAAAGAGCACATAAGGATTTTCAGTGCGGGCTGGAACATCTGCCGTAATCATATGATGGGCCATAAATGGCTCCTTTGGAGGCATTAGCATCTAACGTGTCAAAAATTCATCAGTTAAAAAGTTTCATAAACAGGCCTCATTATGATTGACTGTAGGGCGTGGAAGAGATGTCTCAGATGTGCTGAATTTTCAGACAGGCTAGGCCAGTGCGATTGCTGGCTCCACATATTTCGTCACCAGTGTCTCTAAATGCAGATTTACACTAAACATTGCAGGGATCCCACAGACCATAAAGCAAGCCATCAGATGCTTGGTATGCCCAGAGCTATATATCTGTCAGACAAGCCACAGTGCTTGTGAGGAAGACACTATGGTCCATCAAGCCAATCAACACTATAAATACTCCTGAAGATTGCTCTGTGTACCTTGTTTTTCAAAAGGAGATGTTCTGTTTCAAAGCTGAGAAAGAATAATGGGGGAAAGTGTTCACCCATCACTACATTGTTTTATCTTCAGAGATCTTGATAGGGCATAAAAATCCTTTTTCCTTCCTCACTCTCCTTTCTGAGCAATCAACCTTCTGCAAGATGTCAGCAAGCAGAAAATATGCATTTGGTCTTTTCCCTCTAAAGTGATCTTTCCCACAGCAGCTTTTTGAGGAAGAGAAACATCTCCAATGATTCTGCCTACCTGGCTAAGAAATGACATCGGCATTCTCTTTACACTGGATTATAAAGCATTTATATAGCATTATATAAACATTTTTATATAATGCTATATAAATGATATATATAAAAAAACATTTGCACTGAACTATAAAGCCCTATTCAGTTCAGGATCCAAGTAAGGCTCCTAAAGGATAAACTCCCTCAGCATCAGCAATCTGTGCACTAAGATCAGCTGGGGAGGGTCTGCTTGTGGTCCCTCTTGTAGTGCTCACACTGTGGTGACTAAGATCTGTTCAAGGGTCCTTCCTACTGACACCTGGCTTTTGAAATTCTCACACTGAAAACATATGGCTGCAATCCTAACATACTATTCAATGATTAGCTTAAAACACATTTTGCCTTGCTCACGGTCACTCATGCCTTGGTCACTTCCCGTTTGGACTATTGCAATGAGCTTTACATTGGTTGCCCTTCAGGACCACCCAGAAGTTGCAACTGGTCCAGAATGCAGTGGTGCGTGCAGTGTTGGGTGCCCACATCACACCCCTGTTGCATGAGCTACTCTGGCTTCCAGTTTCCTTCTGGGTGCAATTCAAGATGCTGGTCATTACCTTTGAAGCCCTACATGGCATAGGACCAGGCCATTTGCAGGACCACCTTTCCTTGCCCATCCCACTGGATTGGATAGGATGGGCACGCTCCAGGTCCCTTCCCTGAAATATTGCCATCTAATAGCACTTGGGAAGCATGCCTTTTCTGTGGTTGCCCCTACTTTATGGAATATGCCAACCCCAGCAATCTGGCAGGCCCCCAACCTCTTAGCCTTCCGGAAGGCCATTCAAACCTGGCTCTTTATCTAGGCACCAGGGTAGAGTGGTGGAGCCTGTGGAAAGTTGTTGGGGCACCCTGGGAGGTTGATTGAGGTGCCAGGCTTTATGTTTTTATGTTTTATGGTTTTTATAGTTTTATTGTTGTGAGCCGCCCAGAGTTGTTTTAAGATGGGTGGCCATACAAATCTTTTAAAATGAAACAAAGAAGCAAATAAATGCATATCTGTTGCAGTAAAATTGTTGTCCCATGACCAAAACGGTGACAATCATGTAACTTAGTATATGGATTAATCTATGGGCACACACATAGGGAAGATATTAGGGATTTAACAGTAGTATTGCTAAATTCTCCAGCCCAGTACTGAGCACCTCCACTGCTACTGAGCAGCTGACTGTCCGTGCTGCAATCATTGCAAATCTGCTGCCAGTTCTCTGAACAGCCATTCCATCTCCTCCATTTCCTAGCTAGGCCTTGGCCACCTTCTTCTCATCCCACCCTCCATCCCGTGCTTGATGGGAAGCCCCACAACATCATGCCCTCCCCATTTAAACAGCAACTGTAGACCCTCAACCCACCACAACACCCATACGCTCTCTTCAACGTACTTAATGGGCTAGTTGCTTGTCCCATCCCCAGCCTTCATTTTAACCCAGCACCTTTATAAGAAATAGACCATGTTGAATTGTATCCATTTTATCTGCTGAGATTATCCTGTGGGTATATGACACAATGGCTCAGTAAAGAAAGTTAAGGATCATTTCTGTGGGGGAAGTGGGAAATTAGGAACAGAGAACACACACAAAGGGCCTTATAGTAAATCAGGGACTTGGTCCCTCACACTTGTTTGCACTGATTGCAAAGGCTATCCAATGTTTCAGATTCGTTTCTTTCCAGTTCTGCCTGGAGATAAAGCCCAGGGGTTGAACCTGGCACCTTATGAACATAAAACAGATTCTCTATGCCAGTGTTTTTCAAACTTGGCCACTTTAAGATGTGTGGACTTCAACTCCCAGAATTCCTCAGCCAGTAGGCTGGGGAATTCTGGGAATTGAAGTCCACACATTGTAAAGTTGCCAAGTTTGAAAAACACTGCTCTGCACTGTGTTGTTCCCATGTAAACATATCCACCCACTTTGTTTTCACCATGGATGCCTGTCTTCTTCCTTCCTCTTGCTTTTGGAATGATAAAGGAAATGTTGAATCATACTGATGCCAACTGCTTAGGCCCATGCTTTAACGTGAATACAGATGGCTCTGGCATCTCTTCATAAATTAGCTACCGTGCAGTAGTTTTTTTCTCTGGAAGTCACTTTGGTAAACATGTCTTTCCATTTGTAGGCATCTTGTAAAGGTTAGAGTCATTACACACAACGTTACATTTTTTGCTGGCTAACCTTTACCTAATTAAATTGGCTACAGAAACTCTCATTCCTGTAAATGACAGAAGGGAGGGGAGCTAGGGAGACAGCCCCAGTGTGAATGAAAAACACTTGGAATAATGACATTTTCCCAACGATCTTGTACAAAAATAGGTCCTGCAGTGGCTCAACATCAAAATGACAAATAAGAATAACCTGTTCTCGGTGCCACCTTTTTAAAATAACAAATTGGAGCAGCTTATCATATTCATCAAGCAAATTTGCTGCCATTATCCAGGATGCAATTTATTTATAAGATTTCTTTGGGAAAGGACCATTGACTTAAAATGTTTCACACTCTTGTGAACTGCGACAATTCACCCACAGAGAAATTAGGATCAATGAAAGATCTCTAGCAAAGTAAACTGGAATCTGCCATGAAAATTAGAAATGAATTTTACCTAGTTTTTTTAATCATTCCCAGCCTAGTGAAATATCTCAATATCATAACGACTATGATTATGAAAGCTACGTCTGTTTACATGGATAAAAAATAATTATACTGTTTTGAGCTACTAGGAAAAATTATAACCATCCATACTTGGTAACATCTTTATCTGAGCTGACCAAAAGAGGAAAAAAAGGGAAAGGCCATGTATGTCAGATGATGCTGTTAATTTTATTTTATTGCATTTTTAACAGAATTTTTAAAAAGAAGTTAATGAAGAGAAAATGAAAGAAAGAAAAAAAATATTGGAAATATATTGTGTATTTGTTTGTGTGTTTAGATTATGTAATCTTTAAGCACCCTTAGTATTCCTACCCAGAAAAATATTGCTGGGAAGAAACAGCATGTGAAAATAAAGTAGTAGGCCCCTCTCTCCCAACCCCCAGGTCTGAGAAAGAAAGATAATTCATATTGTTGATGCTGCTTATCATTAAACTTCATTAATGCAAGCTTATCATTCTTCACAGTTGTGAGGAGTAGAGGCAGAAGAATGGTAGGGAGGGAGGTAGACAGGAGTAGTGGGAAAGGAATATAGAAAAGTGTCCCTATGATTGACTTGGGACAGATTTGGGACAGAGAAGGCTTTTGCTTTAATATTTGGGTCTATTTGCAAATATTTATTTTTAATTGATTGATCATATTTATGTAGCTGCCCATCTCACAAGAGAGTGACCCTGGAAAGTGTACAACACTCAATTAAAAAACCCAATAAATACATATAAAACAATCATTAGAACTATAAAAGCCATAAAAAAATAAACCCCACGCAATTCAGGAGAGGATGGTGTTAATATACCAGAAGATCATACTGAAGATGAACAGTGTAGCCTTGTAGACAGTTAATCTGATAGCTGATCCTTGGGAAAGGCACCCTGCCATACCCTGGAAGATGCTTTTGGCCCTCAACTAAGTCTACTACTATCCCAATATACACTAAACCTCTTCTATTATCATGCAAACCTCTAAGACACAATCTTCTGTCTCTCTCTATGAGTGAACGAGTGAATGATGCACTCACTTACTTAACACCTCATCCAGATTAACTCTAAACCTAAAGTTAAGACACTGTATACAGTCATCTAAAGTCTGAAGGTCTGTGACTCCAATTCCTAGTAGAGGGTTTGAACCCCAAATAATAACATCTGGCTATCTGCATCTGAAAGAGGGGAGTACAAAATCTGGCTTGAAACCCAACATTAAAAAAACTAAGATCATGGCATCTGGTCCCATCACTTCCTGGCAAATAGAAGGGGAAGAAATGGAAGCAGTGACAGATTTTATTTTCTTGGGCTCCAAGATTACCACAGATGGTGACTGCAGCCATGAAATTAAAAGATGCTTGCTCCTTGGGAGGAAAGCTATGGCAAACCTAGACAGCTTATTAAAAAGCAGAGACATCACCTCGCTGTCAAAGGTCCGTATAATCAAAGCTATGGTTTTCCCAGTAGTAATGTATGGCTGTGAGAGTTGGACCATAAGGAAGGCTAAGAGCTGAAGAATTGATGCTTTCGAACTGTGGTTCTGGAGAAGAAGCTTAAGAGTCCCTTGGACTGCAAGGAGGTCAAAACAGTCAATCCTACAGGACATCAACCCTGACTGTTCATTGGAAGGACAAATACTGAAGCTGAAGCTCAAAAACTTTGGCCACCTAATGCGAAGAGAAGATTCGCTGGAAAAGACCCTGATGCTAGGAAAGACTGAAGGCAGAAGGAGAAGGGGACGGCAGAGGATGAGATGGTTAGATAGCATCACCGACGCAATGAACATGAACTTGAGTAAACTCTGGGAGACAGTGGAGGACAGGAAGGCCTGGCATGCTATGGTCCATGCAGTCACGAAGAGTCAGACACAACAACTGAACAACAACAAATCTGCATCTGAAGAGCCATATTAAGAATGATATGGTGCCTCCTGGTGGTCAATGTAGCTGAACCGTTGATCACTGTTGCTATTTATGGAATATCCTGACTTATGATGAAATATTAGCAATTTGCTCTGGCCCAATTCATATTATTTTGGCAAACTCCTTGACTAGAGAAAGGCAGTCTTTTGCTGGCTGAAGGCTGTACCTAGGGTTTTTGGAAAGCCAAACGGGGCAATGAAACAACATGGTTTCATTTATTTCAATAGTTGTATAATTTGGTCCAGGCCTAGATTATTCTGATTTTTTCCTGCCCAGTTTTTAAATAGCACATGAATGTTTTTGTTTTCTTAATGGCATCAAGCCTATTTCAGACTCATCCACACAGCCTTGTTGATGTGCTCTCCTCCCATCCTGAGGCAGGAGAAAACTATGTCAGTGTGAAATCCACTGGGTACCTTTTACTGTGTCCCTGGAACAAGGCCAGTAGAGTCATTGCTGTCCATTGAGGACAGCATTTAGCCACTGCTGCTGCTGCTGCTGAGTCAGTAGTGATGCTCTCAGCAAATGGAGAGGAAAGAGTTAGGGAGAATTGGAAGGAGGGAAAGGGACAGGAACTAAGCCACATACATACAGTTACTTCTACAAACTGAAGGATTATCTATTGTTCCAGTGCACTTCAAGTCAATAATTTGTACTTATTCCTATTATACCAGAACCGTAGCATATTGAAGTGTTAGATAGCTACAGTATATACATATATTTAGATGCAGAGCCTTTCATAGTTCCTTAACTATCTCACTGGCTCCCTCCCTTATTCCCTGTGTTAACTCATTTACAGCATCTTAAAAGTACAGGTAGTCCTTGATTTACGGCTACAATTGGGACTGGAATTTCCATCGTAAGTCATTGTGGTCGTAAATCTAGTCACCATGTGACCGGACCCAATTTTACAACCATTTTTACGGTGGTTGTTAAGCGAATCCAGCTTCCCCAATGGGTGCTTTTTCTGGAAAATGGCAAAAAAGTTACAAAATGTGCTCATGTGATTGCAGGATGCTGCAACCAGTCGTAAATGCGAGCCAGTTGCCAAGCGTCTGAAATGTGATCTTGTGACCGCAGGGGGTGGTGCGACATTTTGCGATGCTCGGAAGTGCTTTACAAGCCGTAAAGCACCCATTCTGAGGCTGTTGTAACTTCAGACCATCATTAAATGAATGTTTGTAAGTCGAGGACTACCTATACTTTCTCACAGAACAAATCAATGAGTTCTTACTCAAGGCATAAATAGCCAGGCTCAAATTCTCATATTTTGGACACATTATGTGAAGACTTAGCTCTCTGGAGAAGTCCATAATGCTGGGAAAGATGGAAGGAAAGAGAAGAAAGGGATGACCAACAGCAAGGTGGATGGACTCAGTGAGAGTGGCGATGAGTGCATCATTGGGAGACCTGAAAGAACAGGTTAGGGATAGATCATCATGGGGAAAAAAATTATCCATGTGGAAAATGACTTAATGGCCCATAATCAATCAAACAAACCCTAAAAACCAGTGTGAAAACTTCAGTCTCACCCATTCCAGAGCACAGGCTCTTGGAACCTAGGATGGAGCTGCAAATGGGATGCTGAAGGGCTGCATCAACCTGTGAGCTACCCAACACAGCTATACGATCTCACTATTTGCATTATTGCTCCCACATTTTTTTTTATGCTTTAGTAAATCAGCTCTTTACGGTGGCACAAACTCATTGTTATCTTTGCTCTTGTACTCTAATAGGGCTGTCAATCTGGAACAACATTAAAATGTAGCAAAAAAGACATACATACATACATACATACATACATACATATATATTGGGCTTGCAGAAGAAATATGATCTAGTGCCCAGTTCAAGCCTTGTTATTTGAGTAGTTCAGAAAAACAAGCAATGACCTCTGCGACTCCGGGGTCTGATTTAAGCTAATTGGTCTGAATGTGAACATTGAATATTTGCATATTTTAATCCTGAAGGCAATTGATTTGGAATCCGTTCCCTAAACCATTTCTAATAAGCTTGAAAATGTTTAGCAGATGGAGGGGAGTTCATTTTGCGCTCAGCTTTTCTTTGGCAGCAGAAGTGGGAGCTGTTGTGGATGATTGCAGGACAAAGAGCTGGGATAATAGCTTTGTGGGTCCAAAGCGAACTATAGTTGTGTTCACTTTTGTGCAAATCATGACCATTATCTGGAACTTTGACCTCTCTCTCTCTCTTTCTCTCTCTCTCTCACACACACACTCACAGACACACACATGCCACTCACACATTTTGATTCTTATCTGATTGCCATAGCAACACATCCTGCACATTACAGACACCACACTGCATATTGATTCCATTTGTTTTTCCATTGTTGATTAAGAAAAAAAGCTTTTTTATCAGGCCTGTTAAATCCAGGGGTGGGGGAAGATTTGAAAGCTACTTTCATCTGTATTGGGCAGAACTACTGAGATTTGAAGGGCATTACTACAGAACTCATTTAAATTGATTTATCAGAAATGAACTTGGCTGTCCACACTTCACCCTCGCCTCCTATTTGCTAACATATTCAGAAATAGACGACTGCAAAAATTATTTATCTTTTTATTGCTTCTCTTTACTCAGTTATGCCTGCACATTCTACCTCTCTCTCAAGCCCTAAAGGATAGTAGGATATTAGTAACTGAGGTGTAAACATCCCAGTGTTTGGCTGGGATGGAATGAAACATTCCAAAAATGAAATGTTCCATTTTGCTCTTGGAAAAGTCATTTTGGGCTATTTGGGGCTGGAAAACATCCCAGACACCACAAACAATGTCCTATTTCAGAAGCTTTATTTCTGGAAACTCCAGACCATCCCAGAATGGCTGGATCAGGGCACCCCAGGAAAAATGAAATGTTGTACAAGACATCAGACTATCCTGTCCCCAGAATGTTGAGTTTTATACCCAGCCAGGGTTTGGAATTATGGGTCTCCTCTTCAGTCCAGATCAAGAAATACATCAGATCAAGCCCAGATCAAGAAATACATCAAAGCAATGTGGAGCTAACTATGGCTGAAGTGGTGTTTGCCATTCTGGCTGCAGTTTTTCTTCATGCCCAAACTAGGAAGTCTTAGAATTGTTATTTGTATTCTGCAAAATGTGCTTATTTAATTTGCCAGAACTGATACTTATGTTCTTTGTCTAGGGCAGTGAAAAAAGGAACTAACTTTATGGAACCACATGCCTATTTGTTACCTACTTCACTGTCTGGAAACATTCTACCAACCACTTTATTAAAACTGTCATTCACAGCAAAGGGCAAATCTCCTGATCAAGTGGTTTACTCCTCAGTCTGACATTGGATTGTGTGGTCTAGAATAAGAGTGTATTATTGCTTGTGAAGATTTCAACTTGCATGCATTGTACAGACATAAAAAGGGGCAGGGCTTTGGTTACCCTATCATGCCCACCATCTTGGCAATGAGTGGTGTATAAACCCACAGAGATGACCTTGGGGAAGGATTGCGACAGATAGCAAAATACGATTTAAGCCCAGGAAAAGAAGAGAACCTTAGAAAGAACTTTAATCTGAATCTGCCTTAACTCTCTTTGGAATAAGAGAAAGGGAAGGAAAATGCTATCAGGCTTTCAAGATTCAGTTATTATAGCCTATTCCAATATTTCTTGTGGCTACCCCAAAGGGTTGACAATGTGTTACCCTCTTGACGTGCTTGAATTCTGGCTACCTCCTGATATATTTTCCATTAGTTCTTCCTGAAAGTTTCCTCCACTGCAAGGAACCCTGCAATTTCTCAATAGTTTTGTTCCCTGGTAGGAAGCATTTCTTCTCTGATTCTCAGGAGGGTTGGGAATTTCTTTCACATTTCTTCTGCTGGTGTTTCTGCCATTGTTTCTTCTGCTGGTGAGCTTCTTTTTTTCTTGAAACAGAAGGAAGCTGAACTTCTACGGTTGGTGCTTTTTGTTATCTACCACTTTGAAACCTCCCTAGCTGCCCTCTCTTCCTTATTTGAGGAATCTTCATGGGAAGAGTTCCCCCATGTGTCTTCACATGGGATTTCCTTCAAGACATCTTCCTGTAGGATTTAATACCACACTCAACCCATGAAAAAATTATCAAAAAATGTATTTGAAAACACAATTTAAAAGTAACTTTTCTTTCATCAAGTTGAAAGTGGAACTGGTGGCAAAATGCAGGTAGGTAGGCAGGTAGATAGACAGACAGATGCTATGCCATTAACTGAAAGGAACCTTGTATAGATCCAGCCTGGGAGGAAGACTCATTCTTGGGTACATATTGCAAGGATTGAAACTTCATGGAGAAGAAATTGCTTTTCATGCTCTGGCACATGGCGGAAAGTAAGAAATGTGAAACTGAATATATATGTAGAAGGAAGGAAGGCAAGGAACGGTATCAGTGCCAAGCCAGGGTAGTGGAGGGAGAGTCAGATTGCTTGGCTGCCTCCCCACAAGAGGCTCAGCTCAACTGCATTTCGGAGAGTCTTCTCTCTCAATATGTTCCAATTAATTCTTGCACATTCAACAAGATAGTCAACGTGTTCCTTCCCCCACAACAGTATGTGCCCAGCCTTTCACACTGGGAATTCTGAAGCTGAGACTGAACCAAGCTGGTGAGCAAATGCAGATAGTCCTCTGCAACACACCATTGTTCTTTTCTGTCAGTCTTACCAGGTAGACTAGACAGGAAACATGATGAGATAAGCTAATTCTACTTTATTGTAAAACTACATTAACAGAGTCTTGCAAATCTGAAAGTACAGTTCTCCTGTTGTCTCCTTTATAGCCCAAGAAACTAGGGAGGGTCGCTTCTGAGCCTCTTGCCCTGCCCACTGTACAGCTGTGGGCTATGCCATCTCTTATCTAACCATTCCCGAGGCAGAATTTCTTCACCTCCTCTCCCAAGGTCTTTCCCACATACCATTACATTTTCAGCCAACTGTTTCCCCAAGCCCACTCACCTGCCAGATAAGTATGAGTATGGGCAATAACTCACAAGGGTCATATCAAGATGCAGGGATGAGATTTTTTGTGCATTGCTAGAATTGCTGTTATACTTTTGATCAATGTGACTTTTTAAAAGTTCTCTCCAGGCTGATGCCTTGAAGGAGGCACCTATACTTTGAATTGAAAAGGAAATTTGAAAATGAAAATGAACCCTAAAATCTGGTTTTATGGATCTGGTGAGAAGCTAAGACTATAATGAGAAGTGTCCTTCATGCCTGCCAGGCTTTCTTTCCCACCAGAACTGATTTTTTTTTTTTTTTAAGATTGATTGATCAATTGAAAACTAGCATGTTGCAAAGCAAAACCACAGCCACTGGCATCATCTTTATTTCTGGTACTGCTTCTGGGCTGCCCCATAAGCCCTTCCATAAGCTGATAAAATAAATGATATTGGGATACAGCCTAATGCTCTATGTGGAGGGATGCTCACCTGCCCTTAAAAAAAAGACATATTTAATATGGAATGATAGAACATAGGGGTTTTCTGGCCACCTCCATAATGGCAGACATTTGCCTACTTAGTGAAATAGAACACTTACTTTTGGGGTGCACATGCCTATTTGGAGTGACAGAGAGAGGAATGCTCATCCTCAGTTCTTCTAAAGTTGAGAAACTACATCAAACTACATCAAAATTAAACCTAAGAGGATATCAAGAGAGGCCTCAGTCTCAACTGTCAGAGGCAATCAACAGCACTTCCATTCTGATGTTACTATAGATTCAGTTTTAGCAATGCTGCATCACATACAGGAAGCTTCAGCCAACTTCTAGCCTGCCTTGGGGAGACTTAGAGCAAGGTCCCATATTCTTTAACATAGGAACTCCCTTTTACTGTTGTCAAAACTATTATAAGCTAGCATTTCCAAAATAGATCCAGTAGGTTTGTTGTTTATTCATTCAGTCGCTTCCGACTCTTCATGACTTCATGGACCAGCCCATGCCAGAGATCCAGTAGTACATATATACAAAAAATAAACAGGTGTGTTATAGTGGTATACACTATGCATACTGTACACACAAAATAAAAATACATCCTATATTGCAGCTTTGTTTGCAGTACCTCCCCCTCCTAATTTTCTGCTAATACCCTTGCTGGCAGCTGGTTTGTTTGTTTTATAGTACTTATAATCCACTCCAATCCTCAAGGACTCTGGAAGGAGGAGGAGGAGGAGGAGACCACCATGCTATTTTGGGAGGTAGCATGTAGCCACAGAAATTAAATAAATAAAACCCGACTAGATAATGTTATGCTTTCTGTTAGGAACTCCTTACATTTTCCAAAGAGTGCCTCCACAGACTTTCTTCACCCAGCTATTGGGGGTTGAAGCATTCTATGGGCACATATAAGCGTTCCTGAGTGCAAGAATCTATCCCAAGCAATGATTAGTGAAACAGGTTTTATAATTATAACAGAAAGAAGATTTATTTATACATTGGGAGGGCGGGCAAAGCCTAGTACATAGCTAATTACAACCCACCAGGAGGAAAGTCAGCCAACACACGTGCGGCTGGGAAGAAAGACAGAAGGACGTTACCTCAGATTTGCAGTCCCTTAGACAAAGATGGGACACAGAGTAAATCCTGAGCAATTTTATCTACGTTCTACCATCCCCTTGTGATCTGTGGATCATGAGGTGCTGAAGGGTCAGTGCCACTGAATTCACACTTCAACATCAGAAATCCACAATGGTTTTTTCTGTGGCCAGAATAGAACAGATAGTCTCTGAGTTACTAGTATTACCAGCTCCCATGTATGTAACAGGTGAAAAATTTGGGAGGAAACTGGTCCTTCCTTATTCCATTGTGAGTCTATACTAGCTAGGTTTTGATTGGATGACATCAGTAAGATAGAGAAAACCTGAATGAAAAACTTTTGTTCTCACCATGCTAGGCTAATTTAATTTTAAATTCCATTTAGGTAAATCCGTTTATAAATGTTCCACTTTATTGCAAAGCTGTAATATTTCTGGCTATTACTATTTTGAGCTGTAATTAATCTTTCACGTTATTAGGCTCAGAATTACAAGCTGAACCAGTTAAGTAGACCGTAAAAAGGAGCACCCTATTAATGTACCAAAAAGGTATACTTCATTTTTTTTATTGTGGGGGTGAGGGGGTGGGTGAGAAGGAAATGGAGCAGCACCTACTGAAAAATACAATTATTATAACTTTATTTAAATAGCTGCTTTAGTTTAAACAGGAAGTAGAAGATTGCCTTTTTGGCAGTATTTAGCCATCTGTCTCTGCCATGCTAACAGGATTATTCAAGTTACTGAAATGGCTTTATTCATAAGTTAGATTTGTGAAAATAATTTCCATTGAAACTTATATGACATTTCTTTATATAAACCTGTTTCAGGCATGTGCCATTGCAAAGTGCCAATTCTTAATTTCTGAACAAGAGAGTCATAGCTGAAATTGTAAGCCTATGTGTTGAAAAACCAGATTTTAATAAATGGAACAGTGCAAGGGAGATATTAGTGCTTATTTCAGTGGCTCTTTCCCCTTTTTCACAGTCTTTTAAAAATAATTTTGAAGCTGCAGTCTTTAACTATAAATTCTGTCAAGGTATTTCCAGGAAAAAGTGGTCATTGATTCAGTGATTCATCATTAGCTGAATGTCCACATCCAGAGATTCTTTATACATATCAGCTTGGATAATAGTTTGAGTGGAGGGGCATGGGGCTTTGTTCTGTTCAACATTTTCATTAAGGACCAGGATGAAGAGGTTGAAAGGATGATTTTCAGATTTGTGGATAACACAGAACTAGGAAGACTGGCAAAAGGAAGGTTTATAAAGGTCTAGATAAGCTGGAACAGTGGGCCAAAATGAACAAGCTCATGGAAGACTGAAAGAAATATTATTTCCTGCTTCTGTGGGAAAAAAAAAATGAAAGGCACAAGTATAAGATGTGGGAAATCTGGCTTAGCAGTAGTACATGTGAAACAGATCTGAGTGTTTTAACAGATAACAAGCTCAGCATGAGCCATTAGTGTGATACAGATACTAAAAAAGCAAATGCTATTTTGGGATGTATGATAGGAACATAGAATCCAGATCACTGGAATACTTGTCCAATTCTACCCTGCCTTGATCACTTGCGATATTGTGCCCACTTCTGGGCACAACAGTCTAAAAAGCACATTGACAAACCGGAGTGTGTTTAGAGAAGGTTGAAGGGACTAGAAAGTCCTATGAGGAACAGTGAAAGAAGTTGGGCATGTTTAGTCTATGGAAGAGACAACTGAGGCAAAATAGGATAGCAGTCTTCAGGTATTGAAAGAGTTTCCATGTTGTGATGAGCGTCTAACAGACCCTGGGAAATGGAGGAAGGAGCAAAACCTTTACAGGGGGAGTTGGGCCATTACAGAAAAGATTCCTTGGTCCAAGGGAGGAGGAAAATATGTGAAAGAGACCCAAGGTAACTCTGCCTTATGCTAAGGATAAGTTGATCTGAAGAATTGCTACAGCAAGCTTTCAAAATTCTGCTACATTACCCTATTAGCAAAAAGGATCTTTCCAGAAATCCAGGTGGCTCTTGTTTACTAAGTTTGCCAGCCTCACATGGCTTGACACATATGGAGCAGGGAGTAGTCTTGTTCTTAGTCTACTCTAGAGGGAAGGACTAAAACCAATGGGATGAAACTGTGGGGATGTAGAATCAAATTAGGCAGTAGGAGAACTCTCCTGGACTAAAGGGCTGTCAACTGGTGAATAGGCTGCCTCATGAAATGGTACATTCCCCTTTGTTGAAGATCTTCAGAAAGACATTAGATAGCCCACATGCTTCAGCAGATCCTGCACCCAGCATGGATTTGGACTAGGTGATCTATGAGGCACCTTCTAACTCTATGATTCTATGCTGTAGGAACCCAGCTTGTTTGGTTTGTTTATGGTTCAATGTGACTCAATTATCAGGCTAAGCCTGTTGCACGTAGGCAGCCCATATATATTGCCTACAGTTGGCAACTTGCCACAAAAAGAAGTGCAGTTATGACTTATTTAAATAGCTGTTTACACTGTTTTTACTTGCTCTGTGCATCTAGCACTTTTCTTCACTAATGGGAAATCGGCTGGTAGAATTGTTCAGTTAGGTATATATATCAATAAATCTCTTTGTAGACAATGTTATTGCATCACCTCAAATGGATATTAGGGGACAGACTTTAATGTTTACTATTTTCTACCTTTTAAGGAAGAACTCCTTGTATGGAGCTGATTTGAATGTTGATCCATTTGAACAGGACTCTACCTGAACTATCTGCACCTGTCTTTCCTTCCCTATCCATCTTTGCCACCCTGTTGACTTTCAGTAATGATCTAAGATTGTTCCTTGCAACCTGGGTCTCTAATCAGTTTTCATCAGGTTTAGCTTTCTAACTACCTACCTGCTTTTGCTTTTGCTTTGATTCAGAATATGGGGAAACACAAATGGAAAAAAAAATGGCTGTTTTAATGGTTTACACTCAGGAGCTACCTATACTTACATTGCCAAGGGTTCCAGACTGTCTCATCTGAATTAAATCCAAAATATTGCAGAGTCTCAATCACCATTTGTTGGCTCTCATTATAGGACAGCAGATGAACAATTTATTGAAAGTAACATTTCTGGAGAGAAGTTTGGTGTAGTGGTCAAAACATCATGCTGGAAACTGGGAGACTGTGAGTTCTAGTCCCACCTTAGACACAAAACCATCTGGGTGACTTTGGGCCAGTGACTTTCTTTCAGCCCCAGGAAGAAGGCAATGGCAAACCACTTCCAAATTTTTTTCCAAGAAAACTACAGGGAGTCACTAGGAGTCAACAAAACAAAACAAAACAAAACAAAACAAAAAACAAGGCCTGCACAGAGGTTGTGACTTGCAAAAAGAGAGACCAGGTGGAGCTTAAATGAGCTAAAGTTGTAGTAAATCACAGAACAACCTAGAGAAGAATGGATTGTGCCAGACCTGGAAGAAGGGAAGGGCTTTAGAGTGTATTTTGCATATTATTGCTGTATTGTGATTCTGTGATCTTTTAAAATGTTTTAAAACTTGTTCTTTGACGTTGTTATGTTATACAGTGCCACCTTCTAATATTGATGGCTACATATTGGCTTAATGTTAACCACCACTAGGGTTACCAGACATTCGGCAAAGGAGGCCGTGTCCTCCTTTTTTTCCTCATGTACTCTGTCTGGCAGGTATACCCTTAAAATCAAATATTGTCTGGCTTTTTGAGTGTATTTTTTAAAAATTGGGCTGTTTTCACAACTGTAATTCAAACTTTTGTGTATTCTGACCAGTCTTTCTGATGCTGGAAATAGTAATTTCATATACATGGAGGCCTAAATACATTTTTTTTGTACTTTTTCACTGTAATTTTTATTGTGGATGCCAAGCAAGTTAAACAGTTAGTGTGTCCTCCTTTTCCCCCATCTGTCCTCCTTTCCAATTGTCCACGTCTTCCTTTGCCTGTTCAGATATCTGGTACCCTTACCCATCATGAGCCAGGTGTACCAACTAGGAGTGTGCAGTATGCAAATGCACTACAGAAATAAATGAATAAGCTGAAGCTGCCCCAAAGCTGAGCATGAAATTGTAGAGACAGCTAAAGAGGGGCAACAAACAGTGAAGAAGGACAAGCAGAGCTAAAACAGTAGAAAACAGTGACTTGGGGCTTATCTGCACTCTCAGATTGTGAGCAAAGAGTCAAACCTTGCTACGTCGAGTGACTGGAAAACTGCAGAAACAATGTGCTGGTGGACTTGTTTTTAGAAAAAAAAAACAGTACAGTACAGGGGGGAAAAGGAAGCTTCTCTCTCTCTCTCTCTCTCTCTCTCTCTCTCTCTCTCTCTCACACACACACACACATACAGACAAACACAAAAAACACTTCTGGGTTTCAAACCAGCAATTTTCTATTTCCAAGGCAAGAGTTACAACCATACAGTATTACAGCATTCAAAGTAAAGATCCTTTAAAGGAAAACAGAAAGCAACAGGGCAGTAATATAAGGTCCCCCCTCCCCTCCCCTTCCCACACACACACACAGCCACACACCTCTATGTGCAGTGAGACCAGCATGGAGGAAGAAAAGCAATGTTCAATTAGAAGAGAAATGTGAGAGGGCACAGGAGCAGGAGAATGGTCCAATAAGAAGATACGGTGACCTGCAATTTGGATTAAATCTTATGCAAGCTGTTGCCAAACACTTTCAGTCTGGAGAGGACTGTCTTAAGATGGTTTAGTTTCAAGCTAGTATAAACACGGGATATGGGCATTTTAAACAGTAAATGCGATAGTGCCCTGAGAATAGGAGGTGAAAGATTTACATCAGCAATTTTCCAATAAAGCTAGATTTGCTGATAATTGCAATCCAGCTTGGCAACATGTGACTCTTCAGATTGCAGAAACCAAAAAGCAGCAGTGCTGCATCCTTAGCAGTTATTTCATGACCCAAAGGAAAACTGGAGGTATAATCCCAGGAAGCATTTTATCTGTCATTAACTGGAATTGAGAAAGAGCTTGATGTTTGTACTGATAGCAGGAATTGGTAATCTTTTGGCATGTTGGCCATTGCTGTGCAATCTCCAAAAGCCTCAGATCTCAGAAGATCGCCAAGTCTTGTCAAACTGTGATGATCTGGAGACCTTGTGATTTTTCACCTGTGAGAATGCTGGACTCTTGTGAGTTCTCATGCAAGACTTCAGTGTTGTGGCAGATCTTACAAGATCTTGGCTTGATTTGGGCCTTTGTTCTGCATTTAAAAAATATTTAATTTTCATTTAATTTCCTCATTCTATATGATTGGGGATAGTGGGCACCCACAGTATTAAAATGTGCTGAGTTGCTGTCCTTTGGTTTATTTATTTATTTATTTATTGTATTGTATATCTGCCAAGGAGTTTCATCTGATGGAATCTAGGAGGGGAGCCTTTTCTGCCATGGGACCTACCCTTTGGAACATCATTTCCCCTCAGGTGTGATTGGCCCTGACCCCATTGACCTTCCAGGAGGCCCTTAAACCTTGGTTCTGTCAGCTGGCCTGGGGATTCTATGGAAATAGGGAGCCTGCACAACAGTTGTGTTGTATGCAGAATTTTGAATACACTCTCCTGGGGTTTTGTTCATAGTTTTTAATTGCTTTAATGGTTTTTAATGGTTCTGTTTTACTTGTTTTGATTGATTTTGGTTTCTTTTGAATTGTGTGCACCACCCAGGGTCACATACATGAGATGGGTGGCTATATAAATTTAACAAACCAAAAGATAAATAAATAAATAAATTGGCATGAACTAATGCAATACTTTCAAATCATTCTGATTGTTCTTGTTACGATATCCATACCTACCTTTCACTACAGGAGTGGAGGCTATGGAGAATTATGAAAATGGGTTGGTATAATAACTGGCTATTGTGTAAAGACTGCTGAACCAGGGAAGGACGCCTAAGGATTTGTCTACTGCTGCTTTGAGAAAGAAGCTGGTTAATTTAGCTAGGAAGCATTGACAATTGTTGGCTGTGGCAGAAACACCATCTTCTTCTAATTCTAAGAGACAGTTTGACAGTCTCTTCTCTTCACTGGCAACTTGAGGATTTAGGAAATAGCCAGTTTCTGTGGAATAAGCTTTCTTTTTAGATTACCCACACTATTATGAGATGGTGTGGATTTCCCCCCCAGGAATGTGTTCCACAAGCCAGGTCTGCAAGACTTGCCCATGTGCCAGATAGAAATATGAAGGATGACATTATGTAAAATTTGATTTTTCAACTGTCCACTAAGACCCAAGACTACAGTAGATGATTGTCAATAAACATCTCATGGGATGTGCAGATAAGCAGTTCTTTCTCTCTGGCTGCAGGATGGTCTAAGTGGCTCAGCCCTAAGATGGGAGAAGGATTGATTGGACCTTCTCTTGCAAGCCAACTCACCATAGAGTAAGCCTCAGTCTGAGGATGTCATTGGAGTAATACATTGTGAGATAGCTCTCACATTCCTTGTGCAAACTGTTCAAAGAGCTATACATCTAGGCACACAGAAGCAACTGCTGCCTATCCTGGTCCACTGTCCGAA
Organism: Candoia aspera; assembly: GCF_035149785.1. NCBI lineage: Eukaryota > Metazoa > Chordata > Lepidosauria > Squamata > Candoiidae > Candoia > Candoia aspera. Next base: position 327,648,015 of record NC_086153.1, read on the forward strand.
GTGGCTGCTGCTTCATGGTAGGGCTATCTCTGCTTGGATACAACAGCCAAAGAGGAATTGTTCTACATGAAAGCAGGATTGGTGAGAACTGGCAATTGTGGAGAAGCTAGAAGACATCTGACCTGAAGGAGGTAGAACCTGGAAATCAATGTGCAGGCAGTGCTGCTGGATTTTTAGGCTTGATTCCTGTGAGCCTAACATATTGGGGAAGAGACCGAACAGCTGATTCAGGCCTCTATTTACTCATCAGATGTATGCCTGGCTGTTTTTCTAGGAGCTCAAAGCAGCTTGGTTGAGGATCTCCATTTTAACCTTAACTGTACTGCAAATGAAGACAACATCCTCTGGCTGCAATCTGGAACAGAGGCAGTTGGGAGTAGCAATGAGGACAGCAAAATAGTTGTTGGTTTAGTTTTTTTGCTGGCTCACTGATGACAGCAGATTTATTTATTTGTTTATGCATGTCTGGTCAGTCATGTGTGACTCCATGGCTTAGAGACCTCCAAACAGTCATTATACTGAAAACTGAAAACACAACCAGGTAACTTAACCACACACTGAGGGACAACTATAGTCCACATACAGAATCAGCCTCCACTTTAACTAGACCAAGGGGGAAGAACCCTCTCTCTGACTGTCCGTATGGACCTTGCATACGTATCCCTACAGAAATTGCAAGTGTCTTGGCATTTTCATGTAAGTGTGAAACAATGCAAGTCCTTTTCTCATAGAGTAGGAATGGATAGCCCATGGCTTCATGTGGCCCTCTAGCACTGAAATAGTATATGGGAATGACCTTGGGAGACAGGAGGAAGAGCCACAGACTAGACCTTGGTCAGATAAGAGGCAGCTGATCCCACAGAAGGAACAGGGGCGTAGCAAATGTCTCAGAAGGGATCCTCCCTAGTTTCTTGGACTATAAAGGCGAGGGGGGAGAGATGTACTTTCAGACTTGCAAGATTCTGTTAATGGAACCTTACAATCAAGCTAGGCCTGGTACTCCTGGGTATGCTTCTTGTCTGGACTACCCCACAAGTCTGACAAGCACCCATTTACACTCCACAAAATACCCCAAGATTGTGCTTTCAAAATCCAGTGGCAAAATTATTGAACATGTTGTTTACAATCTTACATACATATATACATATGTATATGAGAAGCCCTGTGTCTGTATCTGTATCCATATCTGTGTGTCTGAATCTATATTGCTCACTCTCTCTACTGTTGCTTTGCCCTCTTTTTTTTATTTTTTTTTCATTTCATTAAAATAAATAAAGGCCCAAAGAACCCTTTTCAAGGATCACAGTGAGTGAGGCAGTACTGTAAAATGGGTGGTGCTGGATCACACATATGGGCAGGACCAAATGTATTATTTTACTCTCTCTTTCTAAAGGGGGCTTTTGTTCAGGAATGAATGAATGAATAAATAAATAAGGTTTTTTTTCCAGCTTCCAATAATGTTCTCATGGTTTCCCCACCTCTAAATGCAGAACTGGGAAACTGTATCCTCCGTTTTCAACAACTGTGTTTTAATGATCATCCTGGGCTACAGAAAGGAAGTTCAGGATTTGTACTTCTGGGGTCTATCTTTCTCCCCCTTTGCCATTCTATTTCTTGAAAGAAATTGGAGGTTGAGCAGGAATTCAGCTAGAAGTGATCTGGTAGGGTTGCATCTTACCAGAACAAACAAACAAACAAGCACAGTTAAAACCTGCTTTACAGTACCTTGGTCATTTTCTTCCCTGCTTCAGGTTGTTTTACCTTATTTTCAGGGTGTTAAGAATATCTTTCCAATTTTCTCGCAGATAGGTCTGTTGGGATTTCTACTGAGGCCAGGTTAATGCCTAGCTCAGAAAGCTGATCAAGTTAAAGATATGTGGATCAATGGCCATCTGGCCTATGTAAGTGGTGCATGTGTTCATGTGGTATGGAGTTCTGTGTAATTGTTCAGCAAATAGCTAAAGATCAAAGCCCTGAAAATCCACAGTTACTGTTGTATGAGCTTGCAAACTGACATAGTTCTAGTCTTTTCCATTTCAATTCTGTCTTCTCACTGAGTATATATTTTCCTCTAGTTTTTATCATTTCCTATGAAACTAATATATAGGTTCCCCCCCCCCAACACAACTTAATAGGAATGTGGGCAACCTCCAGCTCTGAATTTATTATTTGCAGTCCCCAGAGTCTCATCCAAATCAGTAGTGCAGTTTTGTGCCATGAGAAAGACAAGACAAAAGGCAAATCCTAAAATACACTTTAAAAAAAAATACCCCCAACTGTCCTTCTGAAGCCAGGAAAAATAGAAATAAAAATCTCCCACCTGTCTGATGTAGCCCCATCCAAATCGCTAAATTATTCAATCTAATACAGCTCTTGGCTTCCCAAAATATAGTAAGTGTATCTTTTGGCCACTGAAAAGTTGCCTGTACCTGCTCTACTACATGGTTTATGTAAGTACAAATTGGACTGAACACTTGTTTTCATGCAATTTTCTCACAGATGTGCCAATTTTTGTAAAAATATTAGTGCAAAATTAACAAACGATAGTGGATTCCATGCACTGCTGCTGCAGGATCTGTTTTGCTTATCACAGAGTTTCTAGACTTAAAAATAAATGTATACAAATCCATGATGGATTTGTTTCCATCTTTTTGCACCCAAAATAGAACTGTGCTTTTTTCAGCTTTAAAACTAACATAGCACTTACATCCTAGAGCACAGGTTCAATCCTCCTCCAAATTCTTCCCACCATAGAAGATTCCACTGTGCCTAGAGAGCATAGTGTTCTCTCAGTTTGGAAGCTCTGCGTCCTAATTTCTCCTTCAGCGATATTGGTCATGTTGAAGGGTAGTGTGATGGAATGTGTCTCTGAAGGGGGAGGTGATGTGGTGGACTACAGTAATGCTGCTGGTTCTCAGGGAGGAGGGAGCACATTCCAAGGAGGGGAATGAGATAACAGAAAACACAGTCCAGAACTGGAATGTGGGAAGACTAAGAGGTTCAGAATAGCCCCGCCTAGAGCCTTCCCAGGTTATTTCCCCTTAGGTTAGGTAGAGTAGCTTTAGTCTGGCAAGATTCTGTCTATACAGTGTGAGCAAATAAAGAACTGAAGTTTGGCTGGATTGATTCTTTGTCATTCTTGGGCTGGGCCTGACAGGAAGCTTTTCCCAACCTGATATTCATCAAGTCATAGAGACAGAAGAGATTATTAAAGACATGGAGTCTAACCCCTTACTTAGTGCAGAAATCCAAATGTTTGACATATGGCTAATTAGTCTTTGCTTTTTTTTTGCAGGCGGGGGCGGGAAGATGTTTAGGTTTATATGATTTTTTTTTTCTTTAATATAAGGGGAGGGAGTAACTGTATTTAGTGATTTTTACAATGTGCTAAAGGGGAATGATTTATAGAAATAATGTGATTTTGGTTTAATATAGAGTAAGAGATTGATTATGGAAAATTTTTGTATATCCTTGCTGTTAAAAGTTGGAAGTCACATCTTTCTGTAATGTAATTTTTTTTTCTTTTCACACCGCTTTAGTTTTTCTTCTCTTTTCTGTAGTTTTTTGTTTTTTCGTAGCTTTTTTATTTCTCTTTAAACTTAATAAAATTCATAATAAAAAAGAGAGATGATCAAACTATAAGATTAACAAAATAGCAGCAACACTGAATATTAGCCTAGACCAAAATAGAGCAATGTTCCCAAGCCTGAAAGAGTCCTGTGTCTTTCAAAGGTCTGCACACGCCAGTGGAAATCAATCTCCTTTGGGTCTGCTCAGTTGTCCCAAAGTTCCTTATCATCAGAGGTCTCCAGTGTCCATCACTTTTTTGCTGGGATGAAAAAGATAGGTGTGCTGATCACCCTGAAAAATCACTGGATGGCAAAATATTGCAAAAAGCTTGCAGCAGTTGCCATTCACCTACTTTTCAGGATGACTGCACCAAAAACTGGGTGCATTGCTAGACCCAATCCACCCAAGTCATTGTAAAACTTGATTTCAACTGCTAGAATAGGTGTGATTGCATCTGAATGGAGATTCAGAGCATCTCGTTCCTGAAGGAAGGCAAGCTTAGTGATTATATTACAGATTCTGAGAGCAGTAAAAGCCAGCTCCCTTCCTGAAAGTTGATCAATGGGAAAAGTATATTCCATTTATAGAGTAAGAAATTGATTATGGAAAATTTTTCTACATCCTTGCCATTAAAAGTCGGAAGTCACATCCTTCTGTAATGTTGAAATTTTTTTTCTCTTGTGTTTTCACACCTTTTAAGTTCTTTTTTTTATAGTTTTTTTGTTTTTTCATAGCTTTTATCTTTGTTTTATCTTTGTCTTGAAATTTTTTTTTTTTTAAAAGTGGGTTTTCCCTTCTCTTTTATATGAATTTCTGCTCAGTGGCAAAAATATACTATATTTCTAACTACAAAAAGTGGGTGACAAAACAGATGGCCATTACTAAAAAAAGGGAGTCAGAAAGAGACAAAAAAAAAATATGGAAAAGGTTGAGCTCGGTAACTAGGTTGTATTAATGGTTTCTTCCTGGCCTGAACAAAAGATTGATGGTCCTGAAATATTTTCCATAGTCCTTTTGATTACCGAAAAAGGATTCGAAGAAGAGCTGATGAGTAATTGAAAAGCAGGTTGCCCATTTCTCTGTTTAAGAAAAGGAATGGCCCAGGAAGAATTCATGACTTATATAGCTGCTATTGTTTTACCAAGAACCAGCAATCAACAAGGAAGTTGAAGGAGAATACTGCAGAGAAGAACAGGCATAACCTTGAAGAAGATTATGCAAAATCAGCTTAGCTCTGAAAGGGAGGAGGGGATGAGAAAGAAACTCAAGATTGACCCGCCTTGATTCTCTTTGGTATAAGAGTAGGAAGAGAAAATCCCTGTCAGGCTTTCAAGATTCTGTTATTATACCCTGCAACAGTAGAGTTCCAGTAGTCCTTGTGGAGTTTGTTTCTTGGCCTGGCCTACCTTGAAGGGCTGACATCAATCACAGGGGGTCATGGAAGACTCCTCACTTCTCTTGAAGACTCCTCACTTCTCTTCAAACGGGGGTGTTTTTCCCAACCATCCAGGCTCCTTTTAATGCATAAAGATACCTGACTGTTAAACACCTGTTTCCTGTAGCCAGGAGTTTTGACCTCTTGGCTTGACCATAGTATTAAGGTGGCACAAACATTGAGCCAAACTAGAGACACAGTTTAGACTAGGAAGCAAATCAGGTAATGTCCTGTTTAGGACATGGGGGAGGGGTGACTGCCTGGGAATCCTGGGCTGTAGGCTAGGCTGGCTGGTTGGCCACTCAAAAGCTATGGCCCAGCAGTAAGTTCTTATGAACTGTATTGGCTAGGATGATTTCAGAGCAGGGTGCCAAGTCTTCCCTGGAATAGCACTGATTTGAGCTTAACCCAGATGATAATTTATGCCCATTTTTTTGCCAGGCATGGACATCATTCAGCGGGCTGTCTTTTTTCACCTCTACCTTACCATGCTGCTGCATTACATTTATGAGTGTGACCTTCTATTCTGCACTGCTGGCATGGTTTGATACATTGGACAGTTCTACCACACTCACACACAAAAAGCAGCTTTCAGTGTTTAAAGATTAATCGGAAAGCCTCTGGCAAAGCTTCACCTGCCAATGGTTTAAAATAGCCTTTTCCTTTTGATTCTTCACACTGTAGGCAAGGTTCTCTGGGACCAATAAGGCAGGCAAGCTGGAGAGAATTGAACTCCTCAGCCAGAACAGGAGCAGATTACAGTCTACACATCTCCTTTGCATGTTCTTCTCATGGAGCAGAGGCAGAAGGACAAGGGAGGCAATGTTTGATGAAGCAAAGAAACTCCTTGACTTGAATAGCAACTCTACTTTATATACGATAGAATCCCCCTTCCAATAATTTGTAACCACTTCCTAAAACTTAGATGAGAAAAATACTGCTCTTTCCAATTTCCCCGTTCTCCCTCCCATAACTCTTACATTCATATCCATCCTGGTTATTTTTTTTTCATTTGTCAGTGACTTCTTTTTCTAATATTAAACTGAACCCTGCATTTTCAGTGGCAAATGAGGTTCAGGATGGGAGGAGGCTGCATCAAAGATTCAGGAAGGCTCTGTATGGTTGCATTAGGGCGAAAAGATGTTTGTTATCACTCAGGTCCCATTTTAGGCTGTCTTTCCTCTTCAGCATCAAAACCTTTCTCAGACTCACATTATTGGACTTTCCATCTTGATTTCTTCTATCACATGTATATCCATCTTCTGGCCCATTTAATGACAGTTCTGGCCTACTGGACACCATGCCTGAATACTCCAACCGATTCCTCTGCAAGACTAATAACCTGATTTATTTGCCACAAGCCTACCAGACAACTCACAGGGTTTTACCAAAATAATAAAATGCCATTAAAATACACCTAAAAATCAACTATTGAAGAAAAAATCCTAAGACAGTGTTTTTTGGAGAGAGTAAGCCATTCTGTAGGAATTTTTAATAGAAGAGGACTCAATATTATTCTTATTTGCTAAAGGATGGAGTCATTACTCTTAAAAGAGCACATCTGTTGGTACTGTTTAGAGAAGCCGGAGGAGGAAACATTAAAAAAAAGAGATACAACAATGAAACATGTTGAAATTTTAGTTCTGTGTATGTACTGTATGTTCCAGACAATCCTCCTTGTTGCATGTTGTCATGTTCACCGTTCCAATGTTACCGTTACATCGTAACGTTTCGCATGTCATTTGGCTGATGCGTGTTTCGTCTGGGAGGGGAGGAGGATTCCATCTCGTGGGATTGTTATATGTTAGCAGCTGGATTGGGATGTGTTTGGGTTATCTCCTGTGTTCAAGGTTGCTTTCCCAGGACATCAGCAGAAATGGTTACCAGCACCTGGGGGGGGTGGGGAGTTTGCAATGGCAGGGCGAGGGGAGGGATTACGTTTGAGCCGAGGGTTTTTAGTTTGTATTTGGCGCGCTTTTGCTCATTCTCAGCTTTCTCTGTATTTGCATACTATTCTTTAATAAACCAGATATCATTAAGTCCCTGCTTGTGAGTCTGAGTCTATTAGGGTAGGCAATCATTACACATGTGCTATAAGAAGAAGAGAATTCCAGGTGTCTAACTGTGTTATTAACTTGCCATATATTATTACTGAAGGAAGACAATACATCCTAAAGTCAGATGCTTGTGGTTGTCCCAGCCATGGAGAGACAGGAACTTCACGGGATAGAAGAGTTAAACCAAATAACTCTTTATGCATTCACCATACAAAGTTACTGATGACAATATGGCTACAGACTTATTTCTTTGTACCCAACAATTTTCTCAATTCACTTAAAAAAAAAGATATTTAAAACATGGAAAGCTAATACAATACAATTTAACAGGCACAATAGTGAGGTTGCTCCCTACCATCCTCTATACATTCCAAAGTACTCCATGATGTTGTTTATTCGTTCAGTCGCTTCCAACTCTTCGTGACTTCATGGACCAGCCCATGCCAGAGCTTCCTGTCAGTCGTCAACACCCCCAGCTCCCCCAGGGATGAGTCCGTCACCTCTAGAGTATCATCCATCCACCTTGCCCTTGGTCGGCCCCTCTTCCTTTTGCCTTCCACTCTCCCTAGCATCAGCATCTTCTCCAGGGTGTCCTGTCTTCTCATGATGTGGCCAAAGTATTTCAGTTTTGCCTTTAATATCATTCCCTCAAGTGAGCAGTCTGGCTTTATTTCCTGGAGGATGGACTGGTTTGATCTTCTTGCAGTCCAAGGCACTCTCAGAATTTTCCTCCAACACCACAGTTCAAAAGCATCGATCTTCCTTCGCTCAGCCTTCCTTATGGTCCAGCTCTCGCAGCCATAGGTTACTATGGGGAACACCATTGCTTTAACGATGCGGACCTTTGTTGTCAGTGTGATGTCTCTGCTCTTAACTATTTTATCGAGATTTGTCATTGCTCTTCTCCCAAGGATTAAGCGTCTTCTAATTTCCTGACTGCAGTCAGCATCTGCAGTAATCTTCGCACCTAGAAATACAAAGTCTTTCACTGCTTCTACATTTTCTCCCTTGATTTGCCAGTTATCAATCAAGCTGGCTGCCATAATCTTGGTTTTTTTGAGGTTTAGCTGCAAGCCAGCTTTTGCACTTTCTTCTTTCACCTTCATCATAAGGCTCCTCAGTTCCTCTTCGCTTTCAGCCATCAAAGTGGTATCATCTGCATATCTGAGATTGTTAATGTTTCCTCCAGCGATTTTAACTCCAGCCTTGGATTCCTCAAGCCCAGCATGTCGCATGATGTGTTCTGCATACAAGTTGAATAGGTAGGGTGAGAGTATACAGCCCTGCAATACTCCTTTCCCAATCTTAAACCAGTCCGTTGTTCTGTGGTCTGTTCTTACTGTTGCTACTTGGTCGTTATACAGATTCTTCAGGAGGCATACAAGATGACTTGGTATCCCCATACCACTAAGAACTTGCCACAATTTGTTATGGTCCACACAGTTAAAGGCTTTAGAATAGTCAATAAAACAGAAATAGATGTTTTTCTGAAACTTCCTGGCTTTTTCCATTATCCAGCGGGTATTGGCAATTTGGTCCCTGGTTCCTCTGCCTTTTCTAAACCCAGCTTGTACATTTGGCAATTCTCGCTCCATGAATTGCTGAAGTCTACCTTGAAGGATCTTGAGCATTACCTTACTGGCCTGTGAAATGAGTGCCACTGTTCGATAGTTTGAACATTCTTTAGTGTTTCCCTTTTTTGGTATGGGGATATAAGTTGATTTTTTCCAATCTGATGGCCATTTTTGTGTTTTCCAAATTTGCTGGCATATAGCATGCATTACCTTGACAGCATCATCTTGCAAGATTTTGAACAGTTCAGCTGGGATCCCTTCGTCTCCTGCTGCCTTGTTATTAGCAATGCTTCTTAAGGCCCATTCAACCTCACTCTTCAGGATGTCTGGCTCTAGCTCACTGACCACACCATCAAAGCTATCCCCGATATTGTTATCCTTCCTATACAGGTCTTCTGTATATTCTTGCCACCTTTTCTTGATCTCTTCTTCTTCTGTTACGTCCTTGCCATCTTTTTTTTTTGATAATACCCATTTTTGCCTGGAATTTACCTCCAATGTTTCTAATTTTCTGGAAGAGGTCTCTTGTTCTTCCTATTCTATTGTCTTCTTCCACTTCCATGCATTGCTTGTTTAAAAATAATACCTTATCTCTTCTGGCTAACCTCTGGAATTTTGCATTTAATTGGGCATATCTCCCCCTATCACTGTTGCCTTTTGCTTTCCTTCTTTCTTGGGTGACTTCTAGTGTCTCAGCAGACAGCCATTTTGCCTTCTTGGTTTTCTCTTTCTTTGGGATGTATTTTGTTGCCGCCTCCTGAACAATGTTGCAGACTTCTGTCCATAGTTCTTCCGGGACCCTATCTACTAAGTCCAGTCCCTTAAATCTATTCTTCACCTCCACTGCATATTCCTTAGGAATATTAGTGAGCTCATATCTAGCTGATCTGTGGGTCTTCCCTAATCTCTTTAGTCTTATCCTAAATTGTGCAATAAGAAGTTCGTGATCTGAACCACAGTCAGCTCCAGGTCTTGTTTTTACCGACTGTATAGATGTCTGCCACGTTTGGCTGCAAAGGATGTAGTCAATCTGATTTCGGTGTTGTCCATCTGGGGAAGTCCATGTATAAAGCCATCTCTTAGGTTGTTGGAAGAGAGTGTCTGTTATGCAGAGTGAATTGTCTTGCCAAAATTCTATCAGCCTATGTCCTGCTTCGTTTTGTTCTCCCAGGCCATGCTTACCTGTAATTCGAGGTGTCATTTGACTGCCCACCTTAGCATTCCAGTCTCCTGTGATGAAAATAACATCTCTTTTAGGCGTGTTGTCCAGTAGGTTCTGCAGATCCTCATAGAACTGCTCACTTCAGCTTCTTCAGCATCTGTGGTTGGGGCGTATATTTGGATCTCTGTGATTTTAGATGGCTTGCCCTGAATTCGAATTGAGATCATTCTATCGTTTTTTGGATTGTATCCAAGCACTGCTTTAGCCACTTTACTATTAATTATGAAGGCTACTCCATTTCCTCTGTGGTCCTCTTTTCCACAGTAGTAGATCTGGTGGTCATTTGATGTGAAGTGGCCCATTCCAGTCCATTTCAGTTCACTGATGCCCAAAATGTCTATCTTTAATCTTGACAACTCACCAATAACCACATCCAATTTGCCCTGGCTCATAGAACTTACATTCCAGGTTCCAATGGTGTGTTGATCCTTAGAACATCGGATTCGCCGTTCACCACCAGCACCGTCGGCCGCTAGCCGTCCTTTCGGCTTTGAGCTAGCTGCGTCATCACGTCTGGGGCTAGTTGAACTCATCCTCTGTTCCTCCCCAGTAGCATTTTGACCATCTTCCGACCTGAGGGTCTCATCTTCCGATGGTATGCCGACATATCTCTGGTTGTACTGATCCATTTAGTTTTCACAGCAAGAATACTGGGGTGGGTTGCCATTACCTTCCCCAGGGATCGCATTTAGTCTGACCTCTCTGTCATGTCCTTCCCGTCTTGGGTGGCCCTTCACAGTTTAGTTCATGGCCTCATTGAGGTGCTCAAGCTCCAGCACCACAACAAGGTAACGATCCTTTGCTGAAGAAGTACTCCATAGGTCTACCTTTTCTGTCTGAACAGATGTGAAAGGTGAAAGGTCCCCTGTGCAAGCACCGAGCCATGTCTGACCCTTTGGGGGGATGCCGCTTTTGTGACATTTTCTTGGCAGACTATAGCAGGGTGGTTTGCCATTGCCTTCCCCAGTCGTCACCTTCTCCAGCAAGCTGGGTGCTCGTTTTACTGACCTCGGAAGGATGGAAGGCTGAGTTGACCTGAGCCAGCTACCTGAGAATCCAACTTCTGCTGGGATTGAACTCAGGTCGTGGGGAGAATTTCAGTTGCAATACTGCCGCCTGCCACTCTGTGGCACACGAGGCTCTTATGCACTGAACAGATGAGTGCATTTCAAATATTAGACCTCCAGTCTGCAGTCATCTTCCATCATTTGAAATATTCTAACTAAACCCTTGTGCTCCAAACAATGTCACTTTGTTTTGCAATATGCCAATTTCATTTGTGTGTGGCTTTTCTATTGTCTATTTTAAATGGTATGTAAATGATGTTTACCTCTGTCTGTCTCTTGATGGCTGCTTTGTCTGAGTGCCAGGCTTCCAGGAATTCTCTGGCAAAGCTGAACGATGAGTACTCTCCCTTGCCAGCAATCAACACCCAGATATGCAAAAATCAACACTAGGATTAACACCAGATGAACCATGAAATAGCACACTACACCCTAATTGAGGAACTATTAACTCAGGCAATCAACCAAGCAGCAAACAACAGCCCAATCAAAGAACTCCCAAGGAGAGAACAACACCCCTACCAGCACAAGCAGGGCAAGCCACGGTATATAAACTGAGAGCAAGGCCCACTCCCTCTTCGCACTGAAGATGTTGCCTAGTCTGGCAATGAAATGTCTGCAAGAAAACAACAAGGCTCAGAGGGTACCAAGGACTCCACAGTTCAACCCTGAGCTACAAATATTCACTTCGATTGATAAAAGAAACTCTTTTATTCAACAACTATTTACATCAGTAGCAGTTCATATTAAGAAAAACCATCAAGTCCATCCAGGCAATGGTAAGCAGCAAGGTAAGTCTACATGGTCAAAGGCAGCAACAGTTAGAAAGCAAGGGGGGCTTACAAGATCCACATGCCTGAATAGGCTGTGAGTGTGTGAGTGAGTGACTCTAAGCCAAACCTGGGAGTGTGTGTAACACATAGTTTGGATTTTGGTAGGGGATGGGTTTTGATGATTCATAGTGCTAAGCCTAATATGTATATCAATAAAATATTCTATCCATGTTACTGTTTGCATTATTTGGGCACTTTCAGTGTCTGGAACTGTATCTCAATACTAATCTCTATATGTCTATGTCGTCTGTTTTTATTTTTTACTCTTATTTGTATTATTTATTACTATAATTTGATATTGTATATTTTATTCATTGTATGATTGTTGTTTTAATTGATTACTGTAAACCGCCCAGAGTCCCCCGAAGGGAGGAGATGGGCGGGGATAAATTGGATAAATAAATAAATGCATAAATAAAATATCGTCTATATCATCTATATCGTCTGTATCTTTGTATCTGTGTATAGCTATAGCTATAGCTGTTTCTCTCTCTGTATATTAAATATTATAGAAATTTAATATGCATTTACATTTACAACATCTCAGGCTTTCAGTGCATGTTTTAGTAACTTATATAACTCTACCTGAATTCTTTTAGATGAATATCTCCCTACCACAGCCTTTAAAATGCACATTCTCTCAATGTACGCTCTCATTTTAAATGGACGTGCCCCAGTTTGCACTCCAATAGTGTATTTTATATATCAGATTTGTGGACTTTTGAATGGGAAAATGAATACTTGTTTGATGTTAATGCTCAAACACCAGTGGGCTTTATTTAATGCAAGCATTTGCTCTTCAGAGAAATGGAGTAGGAACCAACATGGCTTCTAGCAGAATTCAATACAAGAATTCATCCCTAACTGGTACTGTTGGCTTCTGCTAGATCATAAGATTATAGCTTTGGAGAGGATCATATAAAACATCTACTTAGTTTGTAGCAAAGTAAGAGCTGGAGAACGTCCAAAAATATGGCTGTGTAACCTCTGCCTGAAAGTCCAACAATGGAGAGTTCCTTTACTTAATTATTGAATTGTTCTTATCACCAGAATGCTTTATCTAATGTTTTAGTTTCTACTGAACAATTTAAAGAAAGAAAAAGCAGAATTTAAAAGAAGCAAGAAAAAAAAAGGGGGGGGGGTAGAAGAAGAAAAGCACCAAGTAAATAAAAGTAAATAAAAATATCGTAAGATGAAGTAAATTAAGTAGACATTCACAAAATAACATTAATTTAGTTCTGCGATAGTAATCAGCACAGCAAAAAATATTTGTTAAAATGAAAAAAATTACAAACTTATATGGCTTAGAAGAAATCTATCCTTATTAACAACTCATCTAGCCTGGAAGAAATCTATCCTTATTGACAACTTATCTATGACTTAAATAAAACTTTATGGTAGGACCAACCCAAATTTTGAATGTGATCAAAATCCACAGGTAGAATTATAGCTTAAAAATGGTTTTCATGTTAAACTGAATTCTGTATCAGATTTATTTTTCAAGATTAATTTAGACATTGAAGCATATTCACACAACTTAAATTGCCATTCTTCTACTGAAGGGCTTGCATGTACTTTACAATGAGAAGTGTAGGGTATCCTAGCAACTGTTACCACGTTCAGAGTTAGTTTGGTATATTTTGTAGAAATATAGGATTTGGTAATATTTAATAGAAAGATGACAGCTTGGAAAGGGAATTCAAATTTTAGAAATAGTTTCATTCTATTATAAATCATTTTAATGCCTCATATTAAGTTAAAATTTATCCATCTGCTAGCTCTGCCTTCTGAGGTATCTTTCTTTAATCATTTCTACATGATGCCTTCTCAGATATTTGAAGTGCCTTCTCATCTTTCCTCAGAAGACTAACTTTCCATAGCTCTGACTTTTTTGTGGACTTTTTCTGGGCCCATTCCAATTATCTATATCCTTCTGAAAGTGTAATGTCATAGTACTTCAAGTAAGGTTAGATGAGTACAGAATAAAATGAAATTATTGTTTTGGAAATTATTTTGGCATGGATGCAGGAAAAAAAACAGCATTTTCCTTTTTCTGCAGATGCACCATATCGTATTCAGCTTGAGTACAGCATAATGGCTAAGCTATACTATACCTTTGCATTTGATTTTCTCCCCATGGATTCATTTTACCCTGTTTCCTATATTGTCATGATCTTCTTGAATGTTATCCCTATCTTCTGAGCTTAGCTATTTCTCCTTGGTTGTTGTTGTTGTTTTTGCATTAGGATAGCAAATATGGGGCAAATTTGGATTAGCACCAGAGAAAGCATGATTCCAGGTCATTCTGAGCCACGGAAGTTCACTGGGTGACAGTGAATGAATGAATGTGAAAAGGGTTTTCTCAATCCCTTCAGTCAAGCCCAATAAAAATGTTGAAAAGTATAAGTGTAACTTCAGAACCATTTCAAACTTCCCTTCAGTCTGATGAAGAACTGAGCAGCTTCAGAGTTTGGTTTCCAAGCAGCATGGAATCCACCTGATATCCACATCACCTAATCCACATTTAACAAGTACACACATCTCAGAGTAACTGTAAAATATTTGCTGAATTCAAGGTAAGTTATATATACTGAATAGTCTTCCTAAATCCATAAAGCTGGCAATGTGGGTGCCTGCAGGGAAGGGCAAAGGGGAGCAAATGATAAAATGTGTGTGATAACACACATGCAAATGCCATGACTTAAGCACTTGTGCCCAACTTTGGGACCTGAGCATGTAACTGTGGCATTTTCATGAGGATGTCACCACACATATTATTTGGATGTCATTGTGATTTGCAGTGGACACTGCTGGCTAGTAACCTTAAAAAAAAAAAGGAATGTCAGGATTTATTCTAGACAAGTTCCTACTGTGTCTTACTCTTTACTGCATCATTATTATCATAGAATCATAGGGTTTGCAGGGACCTTGGAGGCCATCTGGTCTAGTCCCTTGCCCAGTGCAGGAATACTCACACTATCCCAGACAAATGGCAGTCTAATCTTTTCTTGAAAATCTCCAGTGATGGAGCACCCGTGACTTCAGAAGGCAGGCTTTCCGCTGCTTAATAGCTCTCACAGTGAGGACATTCCTCCATTGTGTACCTGAAGTCTGCTATCTTCTTTCCTCTCCTCTCTGCTAAACATGCCAAGTTCTTTTAACTGATTTTTGTCGGATTTAGCCTCCAAACCCCACACCATCCGTGTTGCTTTCTGCACTCTGTCCAGTTCTTCTGTGTCCTTTCTGTAAAGTGTTGAACTGGACACAGTATTCTAGATGTGGTCTGACTAATGCACCATAGAGCAGTACGATCACTTCCCATAATCTTGACACTGTACTTCTGTTGATGCAGCCCAAAACTGCACTGGCTTTTTGGCAGCTGTGGCACATTGCTGGCTCATGTTTAATCTGTGATCTACCAAGGCACCCAGTTCTTTCTTGTAAGTACTACTGCTAAGCCAGATTCTGCCTGTCTTGTACCTGTGCCTGTTTTTTTAATCACTATTCCCTAGACTGTCACAATCCTCTCAAGTGACTGTAAAAAGTAGAAGAAAATAGATGATCAGATCTTTCCTATCCAGGTGGTAAGAATCCCCACCAAGCTTCTGAAACTGATCTACAACTGTGGTCCCATTCTTCAAATAGTTGTCTCTGCACAAACACCACCTAAATCCCAGCTGGCTGGGATCAACAGTGGAAGTAGGCTAGCTATTACTTTCTGGTTGACTTTTGGGACCTTCTCAAAGACATCTAGTTGGATGCTGTGTGACATAATGTTGGACTAACTGCTCCTTTGCTTGGTCCAGGGGGACCAAACCTACTAAATAAATTAAATAAACGATGAAAATAAAATTGAAGAACAAAGAAAAAAACATGGTTTCTCTCTCCCCCCCCTTCTCTGGAATACAAATATTTTAACATCTATATTCAATATTTTTGTCCAGAATGACATTTGTACAGATAAAGCTAATCTATTAGGAAAAAAGATATTATTAATTTTAATCTAGTTGATAAATGAAGATCAGCTCTGAATAAATTTATCGTACACTATAGGTTTTTTTGTAAAATGCTTCTTTTTTCAAGGAAAGTAATTTCCAAGTCTTTTAAATATATTAATCTAATCAATTATGAATTTTACTTTTCCTTTTTTTTTTAAATAAGAAACCTTATGGCTAACAATACTAACTGAATCAATTTCTTATACTGCATTGATTTTATGCCTTAGAAACTGTGGATAATTAACCAATTGTGAGATTCATTATGAAAAATTATTGGGTGATTTTCCCAATTCCTTCAGCCAAAAGTGCTATCTAATTAGTCACTGCCACATAAGATGGTAACAAATGCCAAGTTCCTTACAACCCCTCAATATAATGTGAAAAGATTACAATTTATATAGTGCAATTTTTGCCCAACGTTGTATCATATTTTTGAACAAATACATGAACTCAAATTTAATTAACATTTGACATTTGCAGTTCTCTGAATTATATCAACATTTTTAGAAAAAGAATAATAAGGAACAATCTGTACAAAACTTTATATGCTTGTTAAATTAAGTATAGAATGTATCACATTAGATATATATATATATTTCAAAAAGTGTGTTTGCAGGGACTTCAACAGCAATGACCACTGGCTTCAAAATGGCCAGTGCAACTGGGCAATTGAAGCCCTGCCCCTTTTTATCTGTGTGCAATGCAACACATGTTGAAAAGGGGTGGAACTTTGATTGCCTGGTCACACCTGCCATTTTGAAGTCAGTGACCACAACTGCGGATGCCCAGTGTGTTTAAGTTAGGCCCAATTTTCAAAACAATAAAAATACATGTGTTTGGAAAAATGTGTGCCTGCATATCAAAGTTGAACATCAACATAGTGTCAACTTCTTAAAAAAAATCTTAAGCTTGTTGAACTAAGCTTTAAATATTTGCAAAAATTAGAAATTGAGAGAGACCAAAATTATTAGATTTTTTCATACCTGCTTCATCCTACGTCCTACATGGATCACGACAGAATTAGCTGGTCACCTGCAGGAATGGTGAAGGAATGGATTTAGTTCATATTTTAAAATGAACTTTAATTTCTACTTCCCAAATTTCCACATGACTGCAATGCAGTTTAAGCTTGACAATTGCACTTTTCCAAATACTGGTGCTGCAGTTCATAGCTCACTCCCAAAACCCACATCTGCATCACAGAAAAATGTGTATAAAAAGACTACGCATATAAAAGAAAATGTGCATGAGGAGATGGGAAAATTTAAATATTTCAGGAAGATTGAATAAGCCTGGAATAAACAAAACAATTAATAAATGGGTATAAAACAATGGATGAAGTCAGCAAACTTTTCTCACTGTTTCTGCAAGGTTTTTGCCCTTCAGAATACCACTTCAATGTTAGAACAGCACTTTTTTGGGGTGGAGTGGAGGGATAATCTCCCTGTTTTCCCGAGATCAACATATTGAAAGAGCAGTTTGGAGCCAAGAGGTGCTCATGGAGCTTTTGAGCACACTGGAGTGCCCAAGAACATCAATGTTAATCATATTTTTAATTGCAATCACTTCTGGAAAGGATTTGCAAGTCAGAATAGAAGCAATGCCAAGTGGGAGGCAGAGCTGAAAGAAAACACACTGTGTGCAGCCCCTGCTGAATGTAAAGTGTGGATGGAGGGAGGGAGGGAGGGAGGGAGGGAGGGACGGAGGGAGGGAAGGAAGGAAGGAAGGAAGGAAGGAAGGAAGGAAGGAAGGAAGGAAGGAAGGAAGGAAGGAAGATCAAACATGAATTAGAACTGACAAACTTCTGCATGTCCACAGAGGAAAATTAGGAGCCAAGGCCTGCTCTGGGACATTCTAAGTGAAAGCTTCTTCTGGTGGACAGTTGGTGGCCTTTTTTCCCCATGCTGCTTATAGGTGCTTCAACGGCAGCTGGTGAGGCTTTCCAGAAATATGCAGCCTCTCCATTCTTCCATACTGAAACTGAAGGGTGGAAAGCATGTTTGGGAAGGTCTGTGTACACACATGTGTGCATGAGAGAGGGAAGGAGAAGGCTGGCTGGCTATGTCTGTGTGAGAGAAAAGCATCAGTAGGAGGTCAATTAGTGTTTGCATGTGCATGGAAGCGGGTGGGAAGAAAGGAGGCAAATGGGTACATTTGTGTTTGAGAGTGTGAAAACTGGGGTGGGGGGAGACTTGTTATCCCTGTGTCAACTGTAGTGTGAACTGGGGGAGGGGACACACAATAGGCTAGATGAGTGTTTCTCAACCTTGGCAACTTTAAGACAGGTGGACTTCAGCTCCCAGAATCTGGGAGTTGAAGTCCACCTGTCTTAAGGTTGCCAAGATTGAGAAATGATGGCTAGATGAAGGCATTTTACAAAATAACTTTCAGCCCTCAACCCCCATGACCTTTAGAGTTGCATTTATTCTGGAGTGACTGGATAAGTAGGGCCCAATCTTTGCGTCCCACATCTGGTGCAGCCTAAGCTTGGTTCCAGAGACTCCTTCGTTTTTCTTCCCTCTCTCTTCCGAACTGTGAGGCAGAGTTGCTCCCAAGTTCCAAGCTGAGCTCTAAGCAGGGTTGTTCTTGAGGCTTCAAGCTGAGCTGCCAAGCTAAACTGCAAGTAGGGTTTTAAGCAGGGTTGTGGTTGCTTACTGTGACCTTTGCTCCTGACAGCTGGATGTCAGAATGTTGTGTATGCCTGTTGCTGCTGAAGTTGCTCAGATATCCCTTTCCATTTCTTCATCAGTTGTATTCTTTCCCAATAGAAGAGAAGATTTATAGCTCAGGGTTGAGCTAGGGAGTCCTTGGTGCTCTCTGAGCTTGGCTGTTTGCTTGCAGATATTTCATTACCCAACTAGGTGACATCATCAGTGCGAGTGAGTGTGGGATTGGCTCCCTGTTTATATCCAGTAGTTTTCCCTGCCAGTGTTGGTGGGGGTGCGGTTTTCTCCTTGGTAGTTCCTTGATTAGGGTGTCATTTTCTGCTTGATTGTTTGCCTGGTCTTAATCCCAGGATGTGTTCTGGTCTTTTTGTTTCCTTCTTAGCTTTTTTATTGTCTCTTTTGAATGGTGTATAAACATGGTTTATCCCTATGTGTCTACTGATGGCTGATTTGTCTGAATGCCAAGTATTCAGAAATTCCCTAGTGTTTTTGGATTTGGCTTGGTTTAGGATGCTGACAGTTTCCCAGTTGAAACTATGGTTGAGTCTGTCCATGTGTTGTGAGATTAAGGAATTTTCATCGTGTCTTCTGACTGCTAGTTGGTGTTCATGGATGCGCTTTGCTAGTCTTCTGCCTGCCTGTCCTACATAGTGGCTGTTACAGTCCTTACACTGTATGTTGTAGATGACTCCTGTTTTTTTTTTCTTGGATTACTGGGTCTGTTAGTTTACTTAAGATGTTTTGGAGGGCTTTAGTTGGTTTGTGTGCTACAGTGATACCATGTGCACACCATGGCTTTTATCAAGGATGCTTCAATAGAGGACACATTTGAGGAAGAAGCATAACATGCCCAGTTGAAAGAGCCAGGCTAGGCCAGAGCTTCACATCCTGATCTAAACTGATCAGCCCTGTCTTGGGTTGTATGTCTCTTGAAGTGAAAATACTGGTGACACTTTTTTAAGAAAATGAAAATGGTGGATGGCTGACGCCTAGTGGATGTTTTATAACTGGTATTCCCCTCTCTGTTAGCCATTTAATGAGTAGGCAAGCCATCCCCAAGGTAAACATTTTTATAAGATGCTCTCAGACATTCCAGATGTTCCCACAGGCCCAACAAGTGTTCTGGCTCCAGAAAACACAAAATACTATGTCTTATGGGACATTTCCTGAAGGAACAGTTTGGCAGCTTCTGGAGATTCTGGTACAAATGCTTATCTTCTGCCTCTGAACCTTCAGACTAGGATGATTCAAGGTTTCAGTGATATGTACTCACTGCTTTAGGTTCTTCAGCCTCCTGGTAGTAATGTACTTGAATCTTGGGAGGCAGGAGAGCTACTGTGGTAGAAAACAAGCCTCATACCATCTGTCAGACTCCTGCAATTAAACTAGTTTGAAATGTGGCCACCTGTATTTCTTCTGTATTTGGCCTGAGAGGTCAAAAGAAGAGGTATGCAAAAAACAAACAAACAAACAAACAAAGGGGGCAGGAAGAAAATATAGGGGGAATTGTCTGTCTGCCTGTCTATGAATCATTGAATGTAAGGGTTGGAAAGAACTTTGGAGATAATCTAGTCCAATGTCCTGCTAACTAACCTCTGTCTAAACATATCCAATGAAGGAGAGAGTGCCACTTCTCTGGGTCATAGAATAATAGGACTGGAAGGAACCTTCAAAGTCTTCTTGTCCAACCCCCTGCCAAGGGCAAGAATCCCATCCCAGACAAATAATCATGCAACATTTGTTTGAAAAGTTCCATACTGCTTAATAGCTCTCACAGTCAAGAATTTCTTATTTTGAGTTTAGATCACTCTGTAAAGCTCCAGGCACATCCAGATTGTCTTCCCTATGACAGTCCTTCAAGTATTTGTAGACCACCATCATGTCCCCCTTAGCATTCTCTTCTTTGGGCTAAACATACCAAGTTCCTTTAACAGCTCTAACAGATCTCCAAGCTCCTCATCATCTTTGTTACTCTACTCTTTCCAGTACTTTGGCTTACTTCTTGTACTGTGGTAACTGAAACTGGACACAGGATTCCAGGTGTAGTCTGACTAGTGCAGTGTAGAATGGTTCCCATGGTCTCAACAATATATCTCTGTTGATGCATCCCAAGACTGCCTTGGCTCTTTTGGCAGCTACAGCACATTGCAGGCTCTGTGGTTTACCAGGTTATCCAAATTCTTCTCACAAGTACTACTGCCAGGCCAGATACTGCCTATCTGTGCATCTGTTTTGTCCTCCTTAAGTTCAGAACCTTATTTTTCTCACCATCAAACAGCATTTTGTTGGATAGGACCCAATGTTCAAATCTATTAAGGTAGTTTTGAACCTTGAGCCTGTCTTTGGAGATGTTAGCAATCCCCCCGCCCCCAGCTTTGTGTCATCTGCAAATCTGATGAGCATCCCTTCTATTCTCTTGTCTAAGTCATTTATAAAAAGTTGAAGAGCACTGGGACCAGGATGGAAACCTGAGGAACCCTATTGCATACCTCCCTCCACATACATAAATCCATTAAGGACCACATGTTGGGTACAGTTGTTCAACCAACTGTAAATCCATCTGGTAGTGGGACCATCCATCCCACGCTATGGTCAACTTTATCAAATACCTTATTGATATCTAGGTATACTTATCCACATCATTGGCTCTACTGTTTAACTGCTGTTACTGTTGCTACCATCCTTTCCAGCAACTGAGATAGAGCATTTGCATGAAAAAGTCATTCTGACTATGCTATATGCAAAAGGTTCATGTACTGATAGCAAGTACTATATATCTATTAATATATATTATATTAAATCCACTGCAGGAAATAACATGCAGCAAACACACAGCCATGATTTGGCTCTGCCTAGTCCTAAACAAATGTGTTGCTAGATCTGGGAAGACGGGGATACCAGGTAAAATAGAGGGACAGGTTTTGCAGATCCCTAAATCAGGTTGGACTGTGAATTGGGCCATAATTCTAAAATAGGTATTGAATGAAGGGATAGAAGCAACTGTAATGCTTCCCTTTTTTCTGCTGCAGGAAAAAAAAAGTTCTTTAAAAAAAACAACAAGCAAATCCTCATATATTATTTACCCAACAGTATCATTTATTTGCAGACAAATAACATGCCTTATTTCAATGCTGTCTAAAGATATATTTGAAAGTGGCATAATTTTCTGATGTCTGGCTGAAGTTGCCCTAATCTGTATCATGCTTTAAAGAACTTTGCAGGGAGAATTAGGGAAAAAAAGAAAAAAAGATTAGTAACACCCTCACCGGAGACCCTGAGAAAGCAACAGCTCAGTGACATGAATCTTCAGGATATCACTTCTGGCAGGTTACCAGATCAGCTGTCATTCAAGATGAACAGACAACTCCCTTTTGCATTTCCATGGCTTTGGCAATAAATCTGTATTGATTTCTGCAGCATCCTTAGAGTACAAATTATTCAGTGGTGTGGTGCTCATTCCAGAATGACAGCATGGGAAAAACCCTCAGAAATAATCTCAATCACTTCCTGGCATCTCCCTACCATCCCCTCTAAGATGTATTTATTTTTTAAAAACTCATTTATAAACCTTTGATCCCTACTTTATCACTGAAAACAATTCCACTGTGGGGTACAATGCAAAGCAGGTATAATTCATATATAAGAACACTCTTCAATAGAAGGGACATTTCCCAGGCAGGAGATGCTACTGCAGACTTCTTTCATTTTCTCCAGAACCAACCCTCCCCACAGATTCTTTTAAAGATTGATAATCAATCAATTGATATTGATAAATTGAAGAGTTCAGGCCTCTTCCTCATCCCCTTTGCCTTAGCACATACAAAGCCCCTTATACAGAATCTAAACATTGGATCATCTACGAGTGGGCAACTTTTTCCGCACAGGTGGCTTTTTCAGTATACTTTGTCAAAGTTTGTGGAGCTGAAGCCAACAATGAGAGGGACCACCCATTTCTCTCTCTGACACCCCCATTTTTTTTCTCTCTCTGTCTCTCACACACAAGAGAAGGTGTTCCCTTCTCCTTCACTCTCTTATTCCAACACTCTCTTTTTTTAACATAAGAAGAGCCCTGCTAGATCAGGTCAAGGTCCATCTTCTTGCTCACAAACAGGAGATGGAGATATACTTTTCTCCCATTGTTGTTCCCATACAACTGGTGTTTGGATGCATGCTTCCCTCAACCCAGAGGTAAAATGGAGTCTCCAAGATTAGTAGCCCTTTGTAGGGTTGTTCTCCATGAATTTATCAAATTTCCTGTTCAAGCCATCCAGATCAGTGGCCAACCCCATGTATTCTAGCAATGGATTCTGCAGTTTAGTTATTAATTTCTTTCTTTGTTTGAAATCTCCTTCCAGACAGCTGCATTGAACTATCCCTGGTCCTCATATTTGGAGGGAGGGAGAAAAACTTCTTCTGTTCCATTTCATCCCTGACAACATTTTTTTCCTCTCTGTCCCCTTCACACAGCAGGTTGCCAAGGAAGGCTCCATAGTTTGCTTTGTCAATGGTTTGTACTGATTGGTTACAAAGGACCCTGGGCTGTGACAGGTTGCCCATCTCTGATCTCATCCAATCTAGTCTGACTGGCAACATCTCTCCAGGCTTTCAGGCTGGAGGTTTTGCAATTCTTGGAGTTGCGGTGGATGGAAGTCAATTATTGAACAAGATCCAAGATGGCGACTGGACACTGGATGCTGCTCTGAGGTGGGAGATTCCTGAGGTTTCCTAGTTCTTTACCCCCAATTTTGGCCTTGCGAGTGGCAGTATTGGGGGGAGATGGGAAGAGCTTGGCCCCCATACCTGATGTGTGGGTGGTGAGACTGGTAGAACCCCCTGGGCAGAGCAGTGGTAAATGGTAGTAAGCGGCAGGGAATGGGAGACCCTTGTCGGGTCTCGATGGCTACAATGGTGGCTGCTATCTCCAACAGCACTTTCATGCTGGAACCTCCTCCTCTGCTGGAGTTTTCTCCTCCTCTGTTGGGATGCGCTGGGATGGGATGCCTCAGTGGTACCACTGGGGTGATGTGGTGGACTGGAGTGATGTGGAGGCAAACCCCGGTGCAGCAGACAGGCCCTGCACGAACTCTAGTGCAGCACCCCAGTGTGCAGCATGGAGTCCCAGTGAACTCCGGGTGGAAGACCAGCCCCAGCATGAGTGAGCCCCGCATGAACCCCAGTGTGGCAGACTGGCCTCAGTGTGGGGATGAGCCCCAGTTGAATTCTGGTGCGACAGACAGATCTGGTGCAGCGTGGGAGTGAGCCCTGGTGAATTCCAGGGCAGAGGACCAGACCCAATGTTGCGGCAGACTTTGGCTCAGCCAGTGGCAGTGGAGACCCCAGAGTGGTGGATCGGCCCTGTCGGCGCAGCGAGGGGTGGAGCAGTGGATCAGCCCTTGGTGGTAGCAGATTGACAGACCTGCCTCGACCTAAGCATTGCCTAGGATGTTTGGACAGCTGGCTTCTACAGAGGGATTTTTTGAGATCTCTGGACTTGTATACCAATGACAATGTTTTATACCAACAATAACATTGGGGGGGATTCCTGGTGTCTTTTGACCCAGGACTGTAAAATCTTTGGAGTAGCTGGACACTGTAGGACATGAGACCCAAAGTGAGTATGTATACGGGTGATGGTTGGGCCTATCAGTGCTGAGAGAGCTGGTGCGCTGGGGGCCCACCATCCCCTTGTGGTTGTTGACATGTGTACATGGTTGTATGAGAGGACAGAGGGATCCCTATTTTAAACCAGGAACTCCAGATGTCCAGGACTGGAGGCAACTGGACTGGAATAGCCTGGGGGAGGTAGGGTGGTGATGGGCAGGGGATGTTATGACAGAAGCTGGAGGGTGAGTCATCATAGAGGAAGACACCCCAGATGTTTATTACCTGTAGTGTGTTCCGACCCTCTGGGCTTAAACCTAGGCCCTGGACAGCAGTCTCATGGGGGCCCTGGCCTCTGGCTGCTGCTTCTTAACACCAGGTCAGTCAACAACAAGGCCCCCCTCATATGTGACTTGATCACAGGAGAGGGGGCAGACCTGGCATGTATTACTGAAACCTGGCTAGGTCCTGAAGGAGGAGTGGCTTTGTCGGAGATGTGCCTGGTTGGGTTTCGGGTGTGGCACCAGCCAAGATGCCAGGGGAGGGGAGGAGGGGTGGCAGTTATCATCAGACAGTCTCTAGTGGCCTTCAGGGGCCCTGCTCTGCAAGTAGCTGGTTGTGAGACTCTGTTCTTCAAGTAAGGTGCCTGAGAGCATTTGGGAGTGTTGCTGCTGTACCAGCCTCCCTGCTGCATGGCAACCTCTCTGCCAGAGCTCCTGGAGGCAGTCTTGGAGTTGGCGGTGGAGTTCCCCAGGCCTATGATTCTGGGGGACTTCAACCTGCCATCCTTGAGGCAGGCCTCGGAGGCAGCCTGGGAGTTCATGGCCACCATGGCAGCCATGGGCCTGACTCAGATTATTCAAGACCCAACTCAAGACAGTGGCTTCACACCAGACTTAGTTTTCTTGTTGGAGGAAGTGGCAATGTGACCTGAGGGGAGAGTTACAGCTGTCCCCATTGTCATGGTCAGACCACGCCCTGGTGGCCCTGAGTTTCTCCTATGCCACTCCCCTTTGCAGGGAGGCAGGACCTGTTCAATCGGTCCACCCCCAGTAGCTAATGGACCCAATGGGGCTTCAGAGGGAGCTGGGGGTTATACCCGAGGACTTGCTGCATGGTCCAGTAGAGGCCGTGGCCGCCGCCTGGAATAGGGAGATGGCTGGGGCCTTGGACAGGATCGTGCCTGTGTGGCCTCTCTTACCCCATCGAACCCGATACTCCCTGTGGTTCACGGAGGAGCTGAGGGTTCTGAAGAGGATTAAGAGATGCCTAGAGCGCCGCTGGAGAAAGACGAAGACTGAACCCGACTGGACACAAGCTGGAGCCGCGACTAAGGCCTACCTTGTGGTGGTAAGGGTGGTGAAACATCAGTATTTGTCTGCTCTTATTGCTTCTGCAGAATGCCACCCAGTGGCTCTGTTTAGGATCACCCAATCCCCACTGGGGAAAGGAGATCCAGAAAATCACCTACAGGGCCGTTGTCCTAACTTAGAGTGAAGTACCACGCTGATACAGTTAGGTCTCTAGTGTTTATTGAATGGTCTAGCAGATAGAAAATCCTGCCAAACTGAAAGAGCATGAGAAACCCGCACAGATAAACCCAAAACTCAAGGCTGGTCTGCTCTGAGTTTCTTTGAAGGAAAGCCTCTAAACTATGCATGCATTTTCCCCCCTGGATAGGGACCCCCTCCTGCTCACCCTCAGTACTCATGACAACCATGCTGAGGAGTTTTTGGAGCATCTGCAGGATAAAATTGCTCAGATTCGGGCTAAGCTGGACTTCAAGCATGAGACAGGGTCTGTGGAGATGCCAGGGGAACATACTTACCCAGTTATCTGGGAACAGTTTGATCCTGTTGGGCCTGAGGAAGTGGACAGGATCCTCCAGACTGTAAATGCCACCACCTGTCAATTAGATCCATGTCCCTCCTGGTTGGTGAAGGCAGCCCGGGAGGTGATGTGTGGTTGGGCCCAGTTGATGGTAAATACATCCTTGTTGGAGGGGGTGTTACTGGCAGCCTTTAAGAAGGCACTGGTGTGCCCCCTCCTCAAGAAACCATCACTGGACCCTACTGTACTGGATAATTTTTGTCCAGTCTCCCACCTCCCCTTTATGGGGAAGGTGGTTGAGAAGGTGGTGGCGCTGCAACTCCAGAGGATCTTGGATGAAGCGGATTATCTGAACCCCTTTCAGTCAGGTTTCAGGCTCAGATATGGAACAGAAACAGCATTGGTCACACTTATGGATGATCTCTGGTGGGAGCAGGATGGCGGCAGTGCATCCATCCTGGCTCTCCTTGACCTCTCAGCTTTTGATACCATCAACCATGGTATCCTTTTGGGTCGGCTCAGGGAGTTGGGGGTGGGTGGCATGGTTCTGTGCTGGTTCACCTCCTTCCTCCAGGGCCAGTCCCAATCAGTGGTGATAGGAGATGAGAGATCTGACCCATGGCCCCTCCTTTGTGGGGTGCTGCAGGGTTCAGTACTCTCTCCTCTCCTTTTTAATATCTACATGAAACCACTGGGCGAGATCATCCATCACCACGGGATAAGGTATCATCATTATGCTGATGATTCTCAGTTATACATCTCCATCTTGGGGGAAGTAAGTGATGCTGTGGCTGCCCTTTCCAGGTGACTGGGGGCTGTTGGGGTCTGGATGGGGAACAACAGGCTTCAGCTGAACCCTGGTAAGGCAGAGTGGCTGTGAGTTAATGGCCCCTTGGCTCCCAGGAATTTGCCATCTGTAGTTCTGGATGGGGTTGCACTGCCCGAGACAGACCCAGTGCGTAACTTGGGAATCCTAGGTGGCAGTCATGGCCAGGAGGGCCTTTGTGCAACTTTGTGTTGTGCACCAGTTATGCCCCTTCCTGGAGTGAGAGGCCCTTTGAATGGTCACTCATGCCCTGGTCATCTCCCATATAGACTACTGCAATGCTCTCTACATGGGACTACCCTTGAAGAATATCCGGAAGCTACAGCTGGTCCAGAATGCAGCTGCGCAGGCAATCTTGGGGGTTCCAAGGTTTGCCCATGTAACACCTTTGTTGCATGAGCTGCACTGGGTTGCAGTTTGCTTCCAGGTCCAATTCAAGGTGTTGGTTATCACCTTTAAAGCCCTACATGGCATGGGTCCAGGCTACCTAAGGGACCATCTCATCCCCATTACATCAACTTGTCCCACCCAGTCATGCAGAGAGGGCATCCTATGGACCCCATCTGTAAGAGAATTCCATCTGGTGGGGTCCAGGAAGTGTGCCTTCTGTGCAGCAGCTCCTGCCCTTTGGAACATCCTTCCCCCAGAAGTGAGGTTAGCCTCCTCCCTCCTGGACTTTAGAAAATAGTTGAAGACCTGGTTTTGTAACCTGGCTTGGAGTGGGGAGAGGAAGCTCCATTCTTCGGGCTGGTTAGTTCCCTAGTCCTGCCGGGGCCAGTCTTATCCCTTTATGGTGCTGAATTTGATCTGCCTTTAGTTGGATTTTATTGTATTTATATTTATTGATTATTGGTATTATTTATAATTTTATTGAATTTTAAATTGTTTTATTGTGAACTGCCCAGGGTCCCCCATGTGGGAGAGATGGGCAGTGATAAAAATATGATAAATAAATAAATAAAATTAGAACTTACTGCCATTTCTCTGGCCATAATACGTGTTTGATCAATTGTGAACATGCTCTTTTGAATGCCATTGAAGAGAGAGGGACTGATCACATGACCTCTTAAAGCAATAGCTGCAGCCAACTGGAGAGTACCTTGTTTTTGTTGTTTATTCATTCAGTCGCTTCCGACTCTTTGTGACTTCATGGACCAGCCCATGCCAGGGCTTCCTGTCAGTCGTCAACACCCCTAGCTCACCAGGGACGAGTCCGTCACCTCTAGAATATCATCCATCCACCTTGCCCTTGGTCGGCCCCTCTTCCTTTTGACTTCCACTCTCCCTAGCATCAGCATCTTCTCCAGGGTGTCCTGTCTTCTCATTATGTGGCCAAAGTATTTCAGTTTTGCCTTTAATATCATTCCCTCAAGTGAGCAGTCTGGCTTTATTTCCTGGAGTATGGACTGGTTTGATCTTCTTGCAGTCCAAGGCACTCTCAGAATTTTCCCCCAACACCACAGTTCCAAAGCATCAATCTTCCTTCTCTCAGCCTTCCTTATGGTCCAGCTCTCACAGCCAGGAGAGTACCTAGCACTACCAATCAAAAGGTCATGTACAGCTATTGCATTTCCCTTTCTTCTTACTGATTTTCTGGGGCTAGGAAAAAAAAAAGAAGGTAGGATTAAAAATGGAAGTTGATGCCATCAGGATATATGAAAAATCCCATCAATGAGACCAGTCAATTGCACAATAAAAGCCTTGTCTGAAAGGACCCATTATCTTAAAATAATGTGGGTTGTTTAATGTTAGCTGCTTATCTTAATAATAGCATTTTTATATTTCTTTGAAAACGTTGGCTAAATGCAGTCTTTAATCCCAAAGTGCTTATTGATTTTCCGTTGCTCCAGAGCAGAGGCAGGCAACTCAGTGGTTTGCAGATGTTTTGAGCTCCAGCTCCCATCAGCCACAAACAGAGTGGAAACAAGGACCTGTTTGTGTTGTAGGTCAAAGCCTCTGGAGGGCAGACAGTTGGGGAAGAATGCTTTGGAAGGACATCCCTGAAGCTGGCCAGGTTCTGTGAGAAATGTTTTACTGAAATTTGGCATTTTGTGTGGCTAGAAATGGGAGAAGAGTTTTGATGGAGCTGCATCGTGTCATTGCTTTAATCAATCTGACACAGAAGAGATTTTTCTTGCTTTTTAACAGTCATCTGGATTATTCCCCAGCCACATCTCAAAACTGTTCAGAATTCACAACCTTCCATTATCTAGCAGGTTGTCTAGCATAATTACAGTTTGTGATATACGCATGTCCCTAGCTGAGTGGTGTGATTAGAAAACAAGATAACGGTCTACTCATCAAGTATGAAAATGAATGCAGGAGCAGATCAAAAGTTTTCGAACTGGATGAAGTGAAGACCTCTCTCTCTTACGTTGCATCTTCCTTCATGTGCAGTGCTATTTCAGAAGGGATGCTAGGGAAATCACGACCAAACGTTTTGAGTCCAATGTAAAATTATCCTCAGAATTCTCACTTGTGAATTTTGACAGCAGATGCTTTCAAAATTGGGGAGTAAACAGTGGTTACCCAATATTACTGGGGAGGTGAAAAAAATCTTAACACAGGAACTGCAGTACAGGAAAAATCGTTGTTTCTTCCTACTAATATAGATGATAGAGGTATTACCATTGTTGACAACAACCACAATGGCTTTTCTTCCAGAATTTTAGCAGGTGACAGCACCTGGATGACCTTCTTTGGGCTCAGATGTGAAGCAGGATTGGCTCAAGTTGTACTTGGATGGGAAACAGCTAGGACTGTAGACTAGATTGGGATTTTGAAAAAAACATTCCAGAAGAAGACAAAGACACTTCCATACTATTACAATGAAAACTACATGGGTGAAGTCACCAGAATAGCGTTTCTCAACCTTGGCAACCTTAAGGTGTGTGGACGTCAACTCCCAGAATTCCCCAGCCAGTTCTGGGAGTTGACATCTGCACACCTTGAAGTTGCTAAGGTTGAGAAACACTGCGCTAGAAGTTGAGTTCTACTTGGAGGAGGCCTGAATTTTCCTCTTGAATGTTAAGACAATGGGCAGAGTGTTTCAGTTTTATCTTCTGTGAGTTATACTGGGCTGAGTGATAGTAACTAGGCTGAAACCATGTCTACTGCCGCATCACACATTGGAAACGTCTATCTTTTGCCAACTACTAAGTTTAGGGCTAATCAGATTATTAATGGTGAGTTAAGCAGCGGCATCCCCGGGACTTGCTATTTTCATCAGAATGCAAAAAGTAGCACTGTACTACAAGCTCCACATCTTTTAGGGGTGTATGCGATGTTGCGATACACACAGTAAAGGACTTCTGTCAGTCTGATCCTCTTGCCTCCCTCTCTCAGAGCTGTTGCTGTGGTTGAATTCCATGGGGCTTTTCGGACCATAGAAAGAATGACTAAGAGCCATATGGGGTGTCCAGGCCACAGGTTAAATTATATATTTAAGACAATGAGTCATTTAGAGTTGGGTGGCACCTAAATTGAATACATTAAATTCAATTGTTTATTAAACCTGCACCCCACTACAATCAAATGGCTCTTACAGATTGATTTAGCTAGTGTAAAAACATACTCCTAAAAAGGTGAAAAAGCACTCCAGAATTAAATCTCAAATATTAAATACATGGAGTTTATTTTAAAACTATTTTGAAGCATACAATGGAAGGTTTTTGAGGGTGAAGAATCACTGTGGCTGCCACATCTGGGCTGCAACCATGTAGACTGTCACTAGGTGGCAGCAAAGATACAGAGAACTCTAACTCATTGTTGCCATCTAGTAGTCTTTAGGAATTACAGGTGTAACAACCACAATTGGGACTGGCAACTCTGTCGCTAAGTGATGGGGCCGTTAAGCGAGACATCACATGACTGCAATGGACTTATGACCTCACTTCTGCCATGGTCATTAAGTGAATCACCCATGTTGTTAAAGGAGACATCATTGCGACCATGACTTCCAATTTTACTGCCAGCTTCTCCATTGACTCTGCTTGTCGGAAGCTAGCTATGAAGTGCACAAATGGTAATCACATGACTGCGGAACGCCGCAACAGTCATAAATGCCTGCCGGTTGCAAAGTGCCTGAATCTCAATCATGTGACTGCAGGGATGCTGTGATGGTTGTAAGTGCAAGGAATGGGTGTAAAATTACTTCTTCAGCATTGTTGTAACTTTGAACAGTTGCTAAACAGGGTAGTTGTTAAGTGAGGACTATCTGTATGTAGCCCAGATATAGGAGCTGTAAGGATCAAAGCCTTAAGAGCTATTGGAATACACATGCCTTGCAATAATGAAAAGAAGTCTTAAATGTTTTAAGGAAAAATAAAATATTGATGAAAAATAGCATCTGGAGAATATGTTTAAGGATGTTTCATATGTCATTCAAATGTGCCAGATATTATTGCACTGAATAAAATGTGTAGACTGGGCTCCAGCCTCTACGCTGGGGCTTATTCTTGTGTGTAGTGCTATTGGTAAAGAAAGAAACATCTTCCAAATGCCCACAGGCATTTTTCAAAATATTTGCTCTACCTCATTGTCAGAAATAATAATGATCCAGTATTTCATTCCTCCCTCACCCTCTTTTCTTTTCCTGCCAAAGGCTGTCTAAATTCAGCTGCCATTCCTGCAATGATATATTCATTTAGCAGTTATTTATTAACACACTCCTTTGCTGGGGAGTCCTAATCCCAACAGGAATTTCTTATGTTTTGTTCTGTGATATAAGTTATTACCTGTCCAAACAACCCCTGTGATTTTTCATTTGGAGAATCTGTGGCACGAAAGATGCTCATTAACTTGTGTGCAAATATAAGGACCCTGTTGCCAACAAGAATCACAGGCAGGCCTGGTTTGGCAAGGTTATGTATGCTAAACTGAGGAAGGAATCCTTTCTAAATGGTCATGCAATAATTGTATCGGTCTTTGTTATAACTATTTTAGAGTTAGCTAAATAGATGAAGAGGGTCCTCATGTTTTGAAACTATTTTGGATCTAACTAAACATGAGCAAACTAGGTTTTTTTCCCCTTCCCAGGAAGACAAGGCTACTTTGGAAAAATATAAAAATCTCCCTTATCTCAAATCAATATTCACTCTGGTCAGCTTCCCCCTTGTGCTTTATCAGTGTTGGGTATTTTGGGCTGCAAAGGCAGAAGGTGGAAAACATCAGACTGCAAGGCTGAGTGCAAGGCTGCTCAGGAGTAACGGGTTTAAATCATTACCTCTGACTCATTAGCCCTTGATGAGCAGCATCTGGTGTTGGGAAGAGGCCTTGAAAGCAGAGGTATAAAAGTCTTCAGCTTGGGAGCAGATTTTGGCTGCTGGAGCGGTAGCTGAATTATCTTTAGTTATCCTGGAGGAGTATCCTGTTGGCTTAATAACTGACCTTGAAGGCAGCCCTCAGAAATACGGCCTCTGGATCTGGTTTGCAAACATCTGTATCATCACTTACATGGCAGCAAAGTACAGTATTAGAATTTTCTGTGCCATCTAGTGGTCAGCTGGATTTCTGCAGACTGGATCTGGTAACTCCACTGCACTGTCATGTTTTATGGGCCAAAATGGGGAATCATTAAATGTGAGAGTAGAGAGCAGAATGTAAATAGCCTTTTGAAATTCTCCACTGATTTCTCAGCAGAGAAACAGTGAATGATTTCTCCAGGGGAAGGAGAAAATTTCCAACAATTTCACAGGGGCAGGATTCCCCTTTAGCAGTGACAGTAGCACTGCTATTGAAGAAACTGAACGTAGTTCTTAGAATATTTTCCTTTGAGTTTTAATGGAAGCCTGGCTATGCAGGAGATTGCAAACTGTTGGACAGATGATTCTACAATGAACAACTAGACATTCGAATACATCTCTTGACTACTTTGTATTTAACTAAGGCAAGAATATCATGTATTCCAACTATGGGAAAGTCTCTGAAACTCCCTTCTCTTCTGAAAAAGAATTGAACGGCCTTTGCTTAGGCTGAGATAGCGAGAGAGGAAAGAATTCCTCTGCCCAATCCTTCCAGAGACAATTGTTAACTATATTTAATTTTAATTAAATATAAAAGTGACATCACATTTAGTTTGGCCCTAGCCCCATCTTCGTACCCTTTGGACACTGTGCCCAGTCTAACATCCAAAGATTGAGTAGAGCCTTCAGCCTATGAAACAGTTGCACACTTCTGTGCTAGACCCTGTTCTCTAATCACAAGTGCCTGATCTTTCAGTTTCCAACCACTGGACCTGTCTCTGATTTCTGGAGCTCCACTTCTCATGACCCCAGGTTCTCTGCTTTCAATCTACCTCATGCTTAGTGGGTAATTGCTAATATGTTCTTCTGGATGTTATTCACAACTTTAAGGGAGGTTTTTGGATTTCAGACTGGCTAATTGTTTCAAGCTGATGACCAGATTCTCTCCCCACTCCCTGGAAGCCTCAGATAAAAGGCTGCTGCTATGTAATCCCCCTCACCCCCCAGTTTTCCAGTGGAATTCAGGAGCTTCTCTTTATAAAGCAACCTTTAGGCTGAATGGGGAGATCTCTCAAAACAAGGTCCCTTACACTTTATTTTAAAGCCCTTGCCAGCAGT
This sequence comes from Candoia aspera, assembly GCF_035149785.1. Taxonomy (NCBI): domain Eukaryota; kingdom Metazoa; phylum Chordata; class Lepidosauria; order Squamata; family Candoiidae; genus Candoia; species Candoia aspera. Next base: position 327,681,272 of record NC_086153.1, read on the forward strand.
GTCAATCATACATGGCAGTTCTTACCTTCTGAAGCTGTCATTGGACATCTAGTTTGGTCTTGTTGGATTGTTTCCTTGTGGCCTACTACATGGCAATTCTTAATTTTGGAAGCTAGTATCCAGCTACTTGGCAGCTTCCTTGTTTTTCAGCTATGTCTGCAATTTTCCTCGAGTTCAAATTTCATTCATCTAGTTCTCCCAATAATTTATTTATTTATTGTAACCTTCAGAACCCAAGGAGCTGAAAAGAGTGCAAAGAAAAGACACAAATTTGGTGAGGAGCTTGGTGGCTAAGTCCCATGAAAAATGGCAAAAGGAATTAGTTGTGTTTAGTCTAAAGAAAAGAAGATTAAGGTGAGATATGAAGGCCATCATCTCATACTTAAAGGTATGTCTCAGAGGAGAGGGTGTGGATTATATAGTGTACTTTAGTGCCCAGGGGTAGGGTAAGAACCAATGGATGGAAGCTTTACAGAGGTACAGTAGATTCAAACTCAGAATAAGGAGGCATTTCCTGATCATGAAGTGATCCTGTTAGCATTCTATGGGGCCAGAAAGACCTGGTTGTTCTCCCAATCCTTGGGCTAAGGTGGCTGCAGCCATTTCCACTGTACACTAGATGCTGATGGAATGTTTTGGGATGTCTACTAGATTCACTATCTTGTGCTTTTTTCTTTTTCTTCTTTTCCAATTTGGTTTCATTGTTTTGTTGTTTCTTATTATACTGTTTTATATTGTTTGATGTATTGGGAGCCACCCAGAATTATTTGGAGTCAGGCTGTTAGGGCAATCGGTGAAGAAACAATGCTGAGTCAAAGTTCTAACTCCAGTTCTTTATTGCTTCTACCATACACAGAATCTTGCCAGATTAAAGGTTCCTTCTCTGAGCCAAAGGGAAAAAATACCCTTGGGAAACTAAGGCGGTGCCAGCCTGAACTTCCTCTTAGCCCCCCCCCCCTTTTCACGCTAAGCAGGCTGAGACTTCTTTTATCAGTCTGGAATGCATTCTCCCTCTCCCCTCTCCTCTCTCCCCTCTCTGAGCTCCATCACACCAGAACAGACTTGCAACAGAATCTTGCAAGTCTGATTGTGCTATCCATCCCCTCCTTTTTATAACCCAGTGAATCAGGGTGGATCCTACCTGAGCCTTTTCCAAATACCTTGTTTCCTGGGACTTAAATAATTTTCATCCGTCTTTGCCTAGGTAATGATTCTTGCATATTTCTGTCAATGTCATACCCCTTAAGCTCTATAGTGGAGGTTTTCAAGCAAAGGTTGAACAGCCATTTGTATGGGATGGCATGAGGATACCTGACCTGGCAACAAGTTGGACTGGAGGACCTCCACTGTCCTTTCCAGCCCTGTGATTCTGCGACTCCACAGCTCAGGAACCTAATGCTGAAACTACCTCATTTCAGGGGAACAGCATTGTCTCTGATTTGTGGAACCATGAACAGAATAGCATAGAGGTGTAAGACTCTAAGGCTGCTCCTTGAGAATAGAGACTTACTTGAAAGGCAAGATTTCATTTGATTGCCATACTCCCTTAAGGATTTATGAGCACTGGGTAAGTTTGAGTGGGGTTGCTGCTGCTTCGGTAGGAAAGGTTTCATAGAAGGCAGACCAGTGCCTGAAGTACTGCTAGACTGTCCCCTCAATGTATCATCCTTGAACTGCAAAGATCCAGATGACCATTTCATGGCAGCAGAAACAGTCAACTGACTCTCTCCTACCATCTGGTGGGCATCTGGATTTTTTGCAGCCTGGCTATTTATGACTTCTATATTCTCTACAAGGGATGCGGTGGCGCTGCGGGTTAAACCGCTGAGCTGCTGAGCTTGCCGATCGAAAGGTCGGCGGTTCGAATCCACGCGGCGGGGTGAGCTCCCGTTGCTAGTCCCAGCTCCTGCACACCAAGCAGTTCGAAAACATGCAAATGTGAGTAGATTAATTGGTACCGCTTTGGCGGGAAGGTAATGGCGTTCTGTGCAGTCATGCCGGCCACATGACCACGGACGGGTCCTTACGGACAACACCGGCTCCAAGGCTTAGAAACGGAGATGAGCACCGCCCCCTAGAGTCGGACACGACTGGACTTTACGTCAAGGGAAAAAAAAAATATATTCTCTACATGATCATTTGGAGTTATAGTATTCTGTGCTAAGTATTTACAGTGTGCCCAATCGTAGCATGTTAAGATAAGCTCTTGCCATGCATCCTGTTGGGTTGGACAGATACATGCTTAAACTATGAAGGAAAGGCAATCTTCTCTCCCCTTCCATGTGTGTAGTATTGGGTTTAAACACCTGAACAGGGGTATGAGAGTAAGGTGCATTTTGGTTCCTTTTCTAAAACCCTTTCCCTTCAGGCTGCTTATCCTCCGTTATGATGAAATTATCTGTGGCTTTGATCCATGTTTATTGTTTGGGTAGCTTCTTTATATTCAGGGAGATCGGTAGTGACCTGCTTCTCATTTTGTGTGCAAAGAGACAATATCTGCAATTGTGCTTCATAGAAATCCATCTTGGAGGAAATTAGAATTCCATCTCCTATTTGAGCATGCAATAATAGAGTAAACAAAACAAGACAGACAATCTGGCCTAGCTAATCCTTCCTTTAGGAGGCCAAAATTAATCTGCTTCCTCTGGAAAGTGACAACATGGTTTAATTCAAATCCACCATCCCTCCTTCTCTCCCTTCTGTCAGGGTCAGCCTCGCTCCGAATAAGACACGGACTCACTTAATAGGGATTAAGGATTTCCGGTTTATTGAAACGGTTCTGACAGAAAGAAAAACGGGAACGGGGGTGCTGTGGTGAGGTGCCCTGTATATACCCTCTTGCGGGGTCCCGTGCTCCTCCACCCTTCATTGTCCCCAATCCCCCTTGATGGGTTTCTTGATGGCTGTGTGGGCGTTTTCCCGGTGGCTGTCCTTGTCCTCTTGGGTCAGGTGTGTCCTCCAGGGCACCAGGTGTGGCTTATCGCTGCTTATCTGAAGTCCTTCTATTCAGCTTCATATGATTCCATGGGTGTGGGTGCTTTGGGTGCTTGGTTTAAGCACTGATTTAATTATCTCCTTCCTCTCTCTCTTAATGATCATGATCCACGTTGTGAGGCTCTTTGTGCCTTGCAACGGGGTCATGACACTTCCCCCTTCCTTCCTTCCTTCCTTCCTTCCTTCCTTCCTTCCTTCCTTCCTTCCTTCCTTCCTTCCTTCCTTCCTTCCTTCCTTTTCTGCAATTGAGCATTAACTCTTCCCAAAGAAAAAAGTGAAAAGCACATTAAAAATGTACCTCACCAGACCACTGGATTCCCATATGACTCATGCACTTGCCTTGTTTCTTTGCACAGCTCAACCCCTTTGGCTAATAAACTTGGAGAAATGGGCTGGAGGACAGAGCCCAGTCAGAGCCTAAAGTCTGCTGTTTTGATGTCAAGCATTCTCTGCAATGAAGCCAGCTGGAGTGGCAAAACTACAAAATTGCCTGTAATTGGCCGAACAGAGAGAGAAGGATTGTGCCATACTAGGGGTGGGGGAACTCAAAATGACAGTGGTTGAATAAGGGATAAAACACATTATTTCCTTGATTCCTTCTCTAGAGAAAAAAGGTTTGGATAAATTCATGGAGGATAGGTCTGGCAAGGGCTATTAATCTTGATATTTAGTGTTACCTCTGGATTTGGGCAGCATACCTCCAAATACCACTGACAAAGGAAGATCAGCAGGAGAGAATTATGTCTCCATCTCCTCTTGTGAGCACCCCAGGGGCATCTGGCTTGTTATTCTGAGAAACAAAATGTTGGGCCTTGGCCTGATCTGGCATGGTGTGGCATTCCTTATGAGAAGGATGGATACAGTGGTTAAGGGTTACATTTGCCTTCCAATACCGTAGAGCAGGGTTTCTCAACCAGGGTTCCATGGAACCCTAGGGATCCGGGAGAGGTCACTAGGAGTTCCCTGGGAGATCATGGTTTATTTTAAAAATTATTTCAAATTTGGGCAACTTCACATTAAAGAGGTAAGTGTCATCCTTCATTTTTAGTTTAAGAACATCGTTAAGGCATATATGCAGGCCAACTGGTGAAACAAATATCATAATTTTGGAACTTCTGGCCTATACTTGAGCCTGAATGTGCAGGGGTTCCCTGAGGCCTGAAAAATATCCAGGGTCAAAAGGTTGAGAAAGGCTGTCCTAGAGTAATATTCCCAAAGTACCCCCTGGAGTGGGCAAAGCCAATTTTTTATTCTTTCTTTTTTATAGTTTCACAAGGTTGGAGGAGGTTGAAAGAGCAAAGCCCTTTGCCCATTCACCACTCCAGACCTTAAAAATGGGCCTCCCACACCAATGATGTTGGCAGGTGATAAACAATCCTTTTCATAGGCTGATGAATGAAAGCAAACAGGATCATGTGAGGTTCACTCGAGCTAATTTGATCTAACGATGAAATAGCTAAGCAAATCTGTGATTGTAAGGGACCCTGTCTGCCTGAGTGGAATAACCAGGAAAACATATTAAAATTGCACAGTTGCTGTCCAGATTCATCAGGAGGATTCTTATGAAACTATAAATTAGGCTCTGAGTGATAGTGAGAGGTGGCCTTGACTTTATCTCCTGAAGGAGAAAGAGGTGAGAAAGAGACTGATTTATATTCATAAGACATCAGGGAGGCAGTATCTTCGAGTATTTTAATGTACTTTAAATCATAGGCTTCATTCTTTGTATCATGCAGCAGATTGCACTCCCTGTAATTTTGATTGTAATTGCTATTGCATATGGCTTCGTACTTTTTGCCTCTATAGTATATTTATTCATATTGGAACACTGTGTATTTGGAGACTGACACTTGCTAAATAAAATAAGCCTTTGGGCTGAAGGCTTACTATTCTCCTGCGTCCAGCCCTCTGAAAAACTGAGAAGTAACATAACTGCTTGATAAAGGCATTCTTGAGAAACAGCTGAATTTCAGCCCTCAATTTACTGCTTTTGATAATTCTGATCCCTGAGTGCAAGGGGTGATATATTAGCCAGCAATACCAGAAAAAGGAGAAGATTAAACAGCATCGCTGACCACATTTTCCATGGTCCTTGGGAGGCAAAGGAAATTCCCAACCCTTCTTCAGGAGACCACAGACCTGAAATATGTCTCCATCTCCTCTTGAAATGTTTATTATTGAAATGTTTGAAATGTTTATTATTGAATGTATACTCTGCTTTTCTATTCATTCTAAAGCTCAGGATGGCTGGCAGCAATGAAAACATACTATAAAACAGAACAAAATATAATTAAAATCAAAACCAAAATTAATTCCAGTCATTAAAGTAATTAGCAATTTGGCGTATTTACTATCTTTCTAAATACTGGGAGACTGGGAGCCAAATGTATCTCCTTAGGATGTGCATTTCATAGCCTGGGATTCATATGGGGGAATATTGTTTGAAAAACCTAACATTCAAACTTTTGGAAAAGGGGGCATCTTCAGAAGGCCTGTCCTGCTGATGTAAGTAATCAAGTAGGTTGATAGCAGAAGAGATGGTCCAGTAGATAATCTCTAAGCCATGTAGGGCTTTAATGTTCAACAGCCAGTAGAAACTGATATTCAGTGCTGATCTTTTAGCATAAGTATCCTATGAACTCTGTGTCTTTTACTGGTCAGCATCCTGGCTCCCACATTTTGCATCAATTGCAATTTCCAGATAGTTTTCAAGGGCAGCCCCACCTAGTGTACTGCAGTAGTCAAGCTGATCTGCAATCAAGTTGTGGATAACTGTTGATCGGTCAACTGGCTCAGGAAGGTGAGAGTTGGTGCGCTAACAGTCAGTATGCAAATGTGTTCCTTGCCACAGCTGCCATCTAGAAATCCTGTGATATCTGGGGTCAAGGAACGTACTCAAACTGTGAGCCAGCAATTTATGGGAAAGTGTAACCTCATCCAGAACAAGCTTCACCTCAGTCCCAGGGTCTACCATTTTCTTTACTGACCACACCTCTATCCTGAGTGCATTAAATTTCAGCTGGTTGGTCTTCATCTGAATCATCATCAAGATTAAGCAACATTGATTACTTCCTTGGAATCAGAAGGCAGAGAACAGCAGAGCTGAGGGTCATCAGCTTACTGATATAATTCTACTCAAAAGTGCCCACCCCCATATCATCTAGATGTTAAACAACTTCTGTGACAGATACAACTCTGTGGAACACTGTATTACAATTACATATAGACAAACAGAAGTCTCCAGTGGAAGGGAATATCTCTAGCTCAGGGTTGAACTCCGGAGTTCTTGGTGCTGTCTGAGCTTGGCTGTTTGCAGACATTTCATTACCCAACTAGGTAACATAAGTGCCAGTATTGGGAAACAGTAGTCTCCCAAAACCACCACCTGGGAATGTCCCAATAGGAAGGACAGGAACCACTGTAAAAATGTCCCCTCGCCCAAGCCTAAACTTGTCAGACAGCCCAGAAAATATGGTTGATGATACTCAAAGCCATCAGGAAATCCAAGAGAATTAGTAGGGTTACACTTCCCTATCAATTTCTGGCATAAATAATCTACCAAGGTGACCAAAGCAGTCTCAGCATCTTACCTTAGATGAAACCACCATTAAAATAAGTCCATGAAATCAGTCTCATTCAGATACACTTAGTGCTATGAGGCCATCACTTTCTTAATCACTATCAAATCATGCCATATTTGAGTCCTAAAATTCCCTTCCATATCAATGGAAGGCTTTTTAATCAAGGTTTAAGAACTGCTTCCTTTAAGCATGGAAGCTAGTCCTAACCTGCAGATTTCATCAGCCAGGAAGGGCAAGGATTGAACAAGCAAGTGGGGGCTGTCATCTCTCCAGACACCTGTTTCCATTCTAAAGATCTACAAGTTGAAATGAATCTGAATGAACTTGATAAACAGTTGCCAAGGTTGAAGAATACGTGGAACATTTTTTTCCCAAGGACTTGGTATAGCCCTTCTAGATTCTAATGGAGTGTAACTCAAAAGTGCCGTACCAGTGAAATTTGGCAGGCTTCATCCCATTATAATGTTCTTACTTTCTTGCAAATCTGCCCCATTCTGGAAAAAAAAAAGCAACAATAATTATTTTTTGTGCATTTGCATTTTTCACTTGCTAGATAATGGGAGAATGGAGCTGCAGTTTATTTGCATAATATTTCAGAATTTGGAACAAGTCAGACTAACATAAATTAAGACAAGCTGAGGATCCAGGTGCAAAGTGTGTAAGAAGTTCTATTGACAGCCCTGGTTAAATCAGAGTCAAGACCCCCCTTCCCTGAGCTGAGCTTGAGTCTGGTGATTATAAGGACATATACTGTACATGTAGTTTTCTTAACACAAGACAGAAGCAGTTTTATTCTTCCCCAATCCATATATATGTATTCCATGTACCTGCAAAGTATTCCATACAATTATTTGCAACTATTTCTATATTTCCAATCTGGCCAAACCAGAATTTGCTAACCATCATTGAAAAGAAAAAGGCTCAGCACGTGTAGTTTTGCAGTTACTTAAATTGTAGTATCATACTTAAGGATAAACAAAACTAAGAAAAGAGAGAACAAATTCTATAACAAAGAGTATCTGCATTATATTTCCAACCCAGATGGTGGTTTTGTGACACAGGTGCTATAATGGGAGGTGTCAATCCCAACAGGTCTTGGTGTGTCCAAAGCAGTCAAAATGTTGACATTTTTCTTGTTGGTCATTGCCCCTATCATGTGCAGCTCTGCCAGGAGGGAAGCTTATAAATATTGAAGTTTTTAACCTCAAATGTACAACTAAGGCAGATAAAAGGAGACTTGAGACATATAAAACTACTAATGTGAAATAGGTGGATGAATTCTCCTCTCATACAAAGTAGAACTCAGAGGTCATCTATAGTGCTGGGACACTCAGGACCAATAAAAGAAGTATCTTCTGTACATGGAACATAATTAAGACAGTTCAACATCATCACCATTTCTATTTCTTAACATCTCAGAATCCCCCTCTCCACCTGACAGTATCTCCTCCTTTCCTCCCTTCCTTCATTTCATGTTATATGCACTGTCTCATCCAATGCAAATAAGTCTTACCCCCCCATGAGGAGGAGCTGCAAAAGTATCCAGCCACCCTTCCCTTTGGAAGACCAGGGGCTCAGAGCTGAAGTGGAGCAAGAGTTCCTGCAAATGGAGAAACAGATCACCCACAAGCAACAGCTGTAGTGTTATTGTTTTGGGAGACTGAGTTTAAAATACACTGCATTTGAGCTGGAAATAAATTGGCCCAGCTCTTGAATATGGCTAATATCATGAGATTTTGGCCTTTTTTGTTGTTTTGTTTTTCATGTTTTGGGTCTCGGGGGTGAGGGTTTAAGGAGCCAAATGAGTCCATTAAGCCTTGTAGAAGCTTGGGTCATTTATTTTACTCCTTAGAACCCTCAAATAATCCCTGAAAAAGTTCTTGGCTCTGCCCTGTTTTGAAAGTTCAGTCCTTGTCATGCTATGCAAGGCTTGGTACATCCCTTACATCCACAGCACTGGACTATATATGTATTTTTTTCTCAGAGTTGCTTTGTGAATTTGTACTTGGAAAAGATTGCTTTGTATATTTGGAGCAGAAATGTATTCTACAGTTACACAGTGGGCTACTTTTTACAGGGAACAATCATAGCTTTTTTTCTATAGCAAATAGAAAGCAGCAAGCATCCACTGGTTCTAATCAGAGCTACTCAGCAGACATTATCTGCTACCCTGACTGCTATGTTATATTAGTGAGACACTAATACAGAAGAAGACTTAAGCTTGGCCTGTTTTGACTGAAGAGGTTGGGAATGGGGTAGGGTGAAAAATGTTGCAAAATTTTGCCTTCCCCTGTCTGTTCTGCACACTAGCTTTTCTCTCTCTTTTTTTCCATGATTTTATTGAAAGTTTTTATTATAATAGTAAAAGCAAATACAAACTAAACTCAGACAAAGAAAGAGAAAGAGAGAGAAAGAATAAAAAGTGCAAAGAAAGAAAAAAGAAAAAAGAAAAAAAAGAAAAAGAAAAGAAATATATAAAGGAGTGACTTCCGATCTTCATCACAAGTCTAAACAAAGTTGATAACTCTTCATTCTTTGTAGTGCAACAAAGAAAATGTAGCAAGATGCAATTAGACATGTGAAACCAGACTTCCCTGAGACTTTCAGTTTAGTTTAGACTTCAAGGGAGTCATCGTCCCTTTCTTGATCTTCTCTTCCCTTCTAGGTAAGATACTATAATGAAATGATTCTCATATTCTCCCTGCTGTCTCTGAACAGAGAATATACAGAGAATAAGGATATTTGAGCTCTACATGGACATCTGCAGGTTCTAGCTGCTTTTGCCAAGAAGATGAAAGCAGTGTTGTGTCATTGCATCACAAGTTGTGCCCCTTTTGTATGTGCATATGATATCATGGTGCTAGCTCAGAAGGGGTGGGGCTTGCATTACAATGGCACAATGGTGCTTTTTTAATTCTGCTCTTCTAGTCTATCCCCCTACTCCCTTGGACACTGCTGAATCTCTAAACACACTTTAAATATTTACATCAAAAGGATCCTCAAGACAGCTATTGTAAACCAGCTGTTGTTTTTGTTATTATAGAAATAACCATTTATTGTGGAAAGTCATCAAACAATGCACAAAGAAGGTAACACCTTAAAAGAATGATAAAAGCATCTGACAACACCACAATAAACTATGTATAACAATGGTGATAGTTTACCCCTCTGTTATGTGTTAAACTATGAAGGAAAGATGGGAACATAAAGCTTCTTGAATTAGGATGAAACTTACATCTCTTCTAGCATTCTCTTTGCCATGGTAATTTCTTCACAGAAACCTAGATGAGAGAAGATCCAGTTAAAACTGGGTGGAAATGGGCTTCTGAAATTCTTCACCAAACTGAATGAAAAATGTATCTGAATTTCTACAAGAAAACAAATTATCCAGCGATTTCTTCTGAGCATCTCTCTCCTTTGATTTTGACTGTAGCAATGCTATTGAAACAGCTCCATAGGAGCTCTCTCAGGTTGCCGTCCTTTGGGTTTTAATGGATATGTAGGAAACCAGAGAGGCTGCAGACTGCTGGAGTAATAATTATACAGCAAAAGACAAAAATTCACACATGTCTCTTACCCATGTTATAATTAAATATGTAGAAAAAAACTGCACTCCAGTTGAATGAGGATTGCTGAAAAAAATGCAGATGAATTTCCTAACTTGGCATAGGGGTGATACACCGAAGATTCCAGGTTCTGGAAAAATCTCCTGGAACTTTGTTTCTATATAGGATAACCGCAGCAAGACTTATATACTCCAAGCTGGAAAGATTCGATATTACCTATAATGGAAGAATGGATGGTAAAGTTGATGGAGTTGGCTGAGATGGCAAACTGACAGCATTGATTGGAGAAAAGACATTGACTAATTTTATGGCTAATTGGAAGCCCCTTTTGGACTTTTTGTGTGAAACAGAAAAGAATGAAGTCATGACATATGGATTTGATGATTTGTAATATTAATTGATAATAGAAAAAATGGATGTTGTGTTGTAACCTTAGAGTAAGAGTTTAGTGTAAGTTTCATGTACATCTGTTGTAAAAGAAGCCAGAATCATCCTTTTTTGTATTTCTGTTTCTTTTCTTTTTCTTTCTGCACTTCTGTTCCCTCTTTCCTTTATTCTTTTCTCTTTTCTATTCTTTTCCTAGATTATTAGTTTCTGTTAGATTGTATCTCTTTGTTTTAAAACTTAATAAAGTTATTATATATAAAAAAGGAAGATTCCAGGTTCTATCTCTAGAGAGTAAGATTAGGAAAGACCTTTTTCTGAATGACCTCTTGCAGCGTGGTGTCCAGGAGTGGTTTGTGGAATGGCTGTGATGTAAGTTCCCAGTTTGACAATTCAAACAAATATAATTTGATGAATCAACATTGTCCCAATCAATGTCTAAACATTCCAGATAGTTTAGCAATACATTTTGGTGACTCATTTCAAATTGTTGATCCAATTTGGTAAGTCAGTTTAGAAAGCTGATTGAAACTCTTTGAATCAAATCTGGGTGCTGAAGCTTCTCACAATCTCAGCTCCCAGCAGGATCTGGCTGAGGAACTTCATATCTTAACTATTACAAACATACTTTCTCTTTCTGATTCAAGAATAGGAGGAATGCATGTTAGTATGGCCATCAGAAATGCTTGTAGAATGGCTTTGACCAAATCTCTGCTGCTAGGACTGGAGACAAAGAGGAGTAACTATCCTGAATCTCTTCCCTGCCCTGAGTAGGAATTCTGGGAGTTGAAGTCCAAGCCTTATGGAAGTCATGAAGTTCAGGAAGGCTTCATTAGACATGATCAAATATTGGGATAATCGCAGAAGGATACAAGACTTCTTTTTTTAATTCTGGGCTTGGTCTCAGATCTATTTTACAAGATTGTGAAATAAATAATACAGCATATGTATTGTTGATTGAATACACGTATATAATCAACAGGAATGTTGATTGGTGGGGCCCAGGAAGAGAGCCTTCTCTGCTGTGGCCCCTGCCCTATGGAACACTTTTCCCCCAGAGGTGAGGCAGGCCCCTACTCTCCCAGCCTTCCAGAAAGGGGTGATAACCTGGCTTCACCATTTTGCATGGGCATGAGGAGGAGTAATCAATCTTGGAGTAGTTAGCATACTGATGATGTTCCCGTACTTTAATTTAAGAGCTTTTTACCATCTATTTCCTTGGAATATATTATTTATTTAAGAAGATTGTTTTTATTGCATTGTTTTATTGTATTTTAACTGGTATTTTATTCTTGTTTTATTGTAAATCTCCCAGAGTCACTGTCTGAGTGAGATGAGTGGTGACTAAATTTGAAATATAAATAAATAAATAAATAAATAAATATGATTACTGTGTCAAAATAATCACCCATCTCATGCTAGCCGTGTTTACTAGGAATGACATGAAATTTTGCAAATGATGAAACAACTCAAAGACCTTCCATGCAAGGAGTCTCATTTAGAAGTGACTCTAAGCTATTGTAAAAGTTTATGGTGTAACAATGACTAATTATATGGCATTGCATTTTAAGCTGCATAAATTTTAACAGTCTCCTCTACTCAAGTTAATTTAGGGCCTATATAAATGGATTAAAGTCAAGGTAACTTTGTTTTCATAATTATTATATTGAAACAGATATGCTTTGGTTTTGGACACTGAAAGCTGCAAGCTAGGATGCTGCCACCAGTTTGAGAGATGCCAAGGATGGCCTTTTGGAAAAAAAAAAAAAATGGTGATCAACTCCTTTATGGTAATCAGGGCAGCCTTCCCCAACCTTAGCATTTTCCAGATGTATTGACTTCAGCTCCCAGAATTTCCCAGCCACTATGGCAATTGCTGAAGATTCTGGGGACTGTCCACATCTGGCAGGCACCAAAGTCATGGAAGGCTGGTATAGGGTAAGCAAGCTTCAAACCTGAGGAATTGCCTTTATTTTCCACTTGAGTTCCAAGGCCCTCCAGCCATAGATGAAGGAATCCCATAAAATTAAAATTAAAGAATAGGATATCTGACTCTTTTCATTCACTAAACAGGAATACGTATTTCCCACAAAAACCTATGGTTGTGTTCTTTGTTTTAGCAGCCTAACCTCTGAGTGCTAGTGGTGGGATAGTTGCTACTGCTAAATATTTTATCATCTTGTTGCTGAGCAGTCATACATCATGGAGACATCTATACTGCTAAATGGATGTCAATACTTCGTTGGATACTTTTTCCTTTAAAAAAATCAGCATAAGAGACCTGGAACATTTTCATACTGCCATCATGTTCATGGCCCAAACCTTCAGGGACAGTCTCATGCTGGAACTGGTCTTGAGGCAGTGAGCTGCAATGCTTGGTGATTCTTAATAAAACCAGAAGAGGCACTAAGGTAGTCAACTGCTGCTCCATGTGGGACACATCCCAATGCAAAAGCAAGTGTCAGATTACCTGTATGGTAAGAACCAGGGATGGAGAGAGGGCGTGAAACCAGAGTTTTTATGAATGGCATGCACTCTTCAAGGTCCACATAATTTCACTGATTCTGTTTGTAAACTGGTTTCACAGTGATTCTGTTTCTTTGCAGATGAATTGGAATTTAATTGATTCAGCTGCCCAGTGAAGATGAAAAATTTCAAAATTCTCTTTCTCTTCTCATAGCATCTCTTACAACTCTACCCTCTGTCCCCATTGTTTCTGCCCACCCCATCAGGTCTAGCAGGGATGGCATGCTCCAGGTTTCTTCCATCAGACAGTGACATCTTGTTGGACCCTGGAGTCGTTCCTTCTCTGTGGCTGCACCTGCCTTGTGGAACAGCATCCTTCCAGAAATCCAGATGGCCCTGACCTTGTTAGCCTTTTGTAAGGCATTGAAAACCTGGTTGTTCCCCAGGCATTTGGACAGGAGGTTCGGTGAGCCCTGTTGGTGATGTGTGTTGGATTATACATTGTTATGATGGTTTTAATCTTTAATCTTTGTATGCTACCCAGAGTCACTGCTGTGAGATGAGTGGCTCTATAAATCCTATAAATAAATAAATACAATTATTTTTTCTGTGACTGCCAGAGTCCAGGAGTGTTCCTCAAACTGTCTTTTCTTTTTGTCTTTCTGGATTATAAAGAACAACTTGTGGCTAGTCTCCTTGCACTCCGTGGTATCTTTCCACCTCAGAAATGGACTAGGAGCCACCACAGAATGGTTTAAAGAGTGGTGCAGTATAGAGAAGATGGGGAAAATTTGTTCCCTTTGCCTTTTCGTGCTAACTTACCTAATTTCCTTCCCCATCCAAATCACTGAAACCCAATTATATTGGACACATTTCTAAACTTTATGATGTAGTTTTTCAATTAAAAAATGCATATAAAAAGGCATCTTAGGGAGATGTGTATCTGAATGTGCATTGTAGGAAAATGTACAAAATTGCACTTTCTTAGAGAAAAATTGCACATGGAATATAAACATGTGTATATTTTTGGACACATGAAAAATAATATGTTTAATGGAAATTAGCAGATTCATCAAACCAATGTGAGATGGGGATCTCTGTTGCACACTGTCCTTCTGAGGTTGAAATGGAAGGGAAGGGAGGAAGGAAGGAAGGAAGGGAGGAAACAGACTGCAGATGAGAAGAAAAGGGACTGGGAATTCTTTAAGTCGTAGGTTAAACAAATCTGGAGGAAGGGTTGATTAAATTTTCATTCAAGACAAAAATGGGATGGAAGTAGCTTTTTCAGGCACAGCTAATGTAGTTTTGGATATGTATTGAATTATAATTTGAGATTCATCAATCTGAAATGAATTTCCATCCTAGGCATCCTTTATTGTGTGCAACTGGTTGTGCGGGGTCCAAGAACTTCAAAACAGCCTGAATAAATAATATTGTCTGACTTCCTCTCCTCTGAAATGATGTTGGAGCTGAGAAGATTCCACATGGAATTGAGTGAAAAATCTCCTTGAGTCTCCTTGGCAGGTTTTGAAGGACAGCTGCTTAAAGCTTCATAAAACAGGCTCTAGTGTTTCTGCCAACTTGCCATTGGTTTGAAGTAATTGTTTACTTATTAAAAAATCTTGAACCTGGGGAGGGCATTTTTTTGGTCTATTTTCCAAATAATAGTAACTGACGTTTTAATGATACCAGATTGAAAAAAATGACTAAGGCTTGTAAAGTAATGCAAATATATAAAAATATAGTAGGCATCTAGGATTTTCTAGCACCTTTGGAACCAAAAAAATAACAGCAATATTAAGTAACTATAAGTAATTATGTAATATGGAATGAGAAACATCATTTGATGATAAAAAAACAGCAATATTAACTAATATACTGTACATTTGAAATATTGAATACTGGCTACAAAATAGTAGACATTATATGCTGACTGTTCACTGTTCCTGGAACAGTCAGCAGTAGATTATGAGTTAGCTGAGAAGGGGATGCAAGTTCATTTTGGTTGTCTCAGCTATTTTTGTGTATTCACTGATCAATTTCATTAATGTTGTAGTTCCCTCCCTGGTGGTACTTACATTCCAGCACAAAATCTTCAAAAATCTTCAAACAACTTTATGTTGCTCAGTCTCACTCTAAAATTCAGATCTAGTAAAGTAAATGAATAGTGAAACATTTACTCACTTCTTTAATATAATTAGTCAGTACTTGATACTATTATATATTAAAGTTTTGATTCCATACCAGGTCAACATCTGTCAGTCTGTCTATTACTCTCTCTCCCTCTCTATAATACACTAAAATACAACCAAAGCAGAATTTAATACATAATAGTGAAATGGAACTAAATCCAAAGGGAGAAACAAAAGAATAAAGGATCTTCATAATATTAATATTATGAATATATATATATATATATCCCACCTTAATATTTTTATAAATAACTCAAGGTGGCGAACATACCTAATACTCCTTCCTCCTCCTATATTCCCCACAACAACAACCCTGTGAGGTGAATTGGGCTGAGAGAGAGCGACTGGCCCAAAGTCACCCAGCCGGCTTTCGTGCCTAAGGTGGGACTAGAACTCTCAGTCTCCTGGTTTCTAGCCCAGCACCTTAACCACTAGACCAAACTGGCTATAAATCTAGACCATATAGCAACACCTTCTCATTTTTACAGTAAAAAGACATTTTGAAAAATCACTTAAGAAAACACATCCTTTGAATTCACTGTTTAACATTAGAAGTGTAAATTCATTTCTACCTATGTCAAATATAGCCAGAGTTGTTCATCAAATGTCAAATTCCATGGTTTAGGCATATAATGCAAAGTTACATTTACATCTTAAACTGCTATATTTACCCCCAACCTATGGTAACACATGTAACAACTTGAAGCCACAAAAAAGGCAGAAATGGACAAGACCAAATCATTTGTGTCAGAAACCTCTCTGACTTGCTTGGATGTTCTTTTTCTTTTCTAACCTGTTGTCTTTACTTTCTCACCTACAGGTAGTCCTTATTTAGCAACTGCCTCAGACAGTGACTGTTCTCAGTTATGACTGTGATGAAAAAATAACTTTGTGACCAATGCCTGCATTTATGACCTTTGTATTGTCGCTCTCTCAATCATGTGTTGGCCATTACAGTCAGTCAGTTTGCATTGTCCTGTGCCAGACTGGTTTTTTTTTCTTTTCTCTCTCCTCACAGAGTGGAGAGATTGTTCAAACAAGCTATCTCTTCCTGAGCTGCTCAGAGTCCTTCAGTTGGCAGGCAGCTGCTGTCTGAAATTGACAAGACCCTAATCAGTTTCACACGAAAGGCTTTTGTTTGCCTCCTAAGTGGCTGGTAGCCAAGAGCACCCTAGGCCAATGGCGAGCACTAGCGCACTCCTTTTGATGTCTATTCCCCATTGTGTGCCTGCTTGATCTCTTGTAATCTCTTCCTCTCCAATGAATGCAAATACAGACATTAATTCTCTTCTTGCTAATTATCCCAGTGCTGGGGTGAACATTCCAAAGTGCGGGGGAGTAGGGAAAAAGGGCTATCAGATTTACCCTTCTACCTGGCTTCCTTGTGAGTTGAGTTCTGGAAACCTTCCCTGCTGTTTGGGCTCACCTGGCTGTTTGGGGTTGTATTCTTTTGATACTGTAAAATAAAGAAAGCTGAAGTAAAATTATAAGCAGAGTTGTGGTCACATGATTTTCACTTAGCGACCGCTTCACTTAATGACCAAATAACTAGTCCCAACTGTGGTTGCTACATGAGGACAACCTGTACTGTCTTCAAGGTATCTTTTAGTTATACTCCAAGTATTTATTTCTGGCTGGCACTTCCTTGCCCCTGGCAAATTGATGGAAAGATGAGAGCTTAGTAAATGACTGCTTCTCATCCATTTATCTTATCTTTGTTTAGGTTTCATGTAATTGCCTTTTGGCTACCATAAGTATGAGTGATATTTTACACTTAACCTGTGAACTGAATAATGAAATATAAACATTTTATGCAATAAAAGGGTATAAAAATAGTTTATGGGAAGCCTTTGGTTGAACTTCAGCAT